>NC_141154.1:67236156-67941781 GCF_053477565.2 Lygodium microphyllum | reverse complement strand
TATTCTATACAAGAAGTTAGTATTTTATACAAAGGCATAAGGGAAACAAGTATTGGCTAAAGTTAGCGACCTTGACGGTCTATTTAAAATAGACATAGCCTCCATTCCATCCTCTAGTAGTCGACTGAAATTCATATCCATGCACATCACCATCCCGTCTCCCCATGGGAAACCTTGGACTTAGTTGAACATGGGAATCTCAGTTCTACTTCATAGGGGAAGCATGGAGAAGTCACCCCTAACAACAATCTAACGCCCACCTAAGAAAGACCACTTTGTAACCAATCAAAGGAAGGAGTGAGGTTCACACCGCACTTGGTTCAAAGAGAGTGAAAAACGGGGAAGAGTGTAACTTGATCCCCCTACCCATAAGGTAAAATCTCATCTCCGGCCCCCTAAAACCCTGTTAAACTTGGTAATTAATTCTACCGATATTGGGAGGGTCACGATTTAATTAGCTTTATCTAGTGTTGGTTACCCAACTTATGAGGTCCACCTAGCCATAGGTGTCCAATCATTAGGATCAAAGCCTTCCACTTTCCTCGATGGGTTTGCTTAGTTTTCTAATTAGCAAAGCATACTACCACACTGTTTGGACATATAAAATCAGCTTCCTTTTATTACTCTGTTAGACTAGGTTCATTAAACTCAACCTTTAGCACATAACAAACAATTCAAAAAATCAGATACTTTATTTCATAATAACATCCAGAGCCATCACTCTGCAGAGTGGTACAAAATCGTCTTTTTGCAGAAAGACACCGTCTAGGATAGGACCTTCCAATCCCTCGAGATTGGAATGTATGTGATCGCACTCCATCTGCGGTCAACAAGGAAATTTATAGGGTCAGAGCCCCTCTAAGCTTCCCTGAGCCTCAAGAGCCATCCTACATAGCACTCAATCCTTTGCTCTCTCAAGTGCTCTAGTGATCAAATAAAAAACACCTACCTCCCTCGGGAGAGTAGGGCCCCCCACCCACAAGTGAGTTTTTCCACACTCCGCATAGTGTAAGGAAGCATTGGGTTAGGGACCCCAATGTCCCAAACCACCACAATCCACAATTTGTCCCATTGTGCAAGCCTGGAATCATAAGAGCCATACTTCATCATTCACAAATTCAAAAACAGTCATAACCATAATAAATTTTAACACAGTTGTCAATGTGATGCAAAGAAACTATCCTCTTCATCAATTTCTATGTTCCTTCCTAAAAAGCACTTGATAATACTAACGTGCTTTTACAAGTCTAAGTAAGTTCTAACTATTCATTATCTTTTTCTTAGATACTAATCTAATTATCTCCGTTTGGCCATCCATCGTGACTACGGTTTATAACTGCAACCTCGATTTGTTGTGGGATGCCTGGTTATTTGGTTTGAATGGATTCGGGGTCAACTTCTGCTTGTGCTTCAGCATCGTGTTGAGTTTTGTCAACAATAGCGGCAACCACTTCCTCGTGTTGGGAAGGTCTCTAAGCATGACCTCGCTCAGCATCTCGACGTCTCTTGGGAGGCATGGAAGAATCTTGATGGGTTCGGGCAGTGCCTTCATGTAGGGGTGGAGAGAGAGAGAGAGAGAGAGAGACAGAGACAGAGACAGAGACAGAGACAGAGACAGAGAGAAAGAGAGGCTCAGCTGATTGCAATAGAGCTTCATCGCGTCAATAGCAGCAGCGAGACATCTTCATGGGTCATTGTGTGTCTATGTGTGTTTTCATGTGATGCTCTACCCCTGTTTATATAGTAATTGGGGGGGTAAAGAGAGGGAGCCTGCTTTTTGGTGTTTTTTTATGACATCATCGATGATAAAGATTTTCATTTATTTCTTCCTTGCAACTTGTTTGGATCATAACTTTGTCATATGAACTCCAAATATAGTTTTTTGGGAACTCAAAACAATCAGAACACATATGGTCGACAAGCCAATGTGAGAAGAATTGCAAAAATCCATAAAAAATAGGTGAAAATAACGATTTTCGTAAATTGCATTATTTTTATCGATCTTTTGTCTTGGACGTTTTATTCCCTTCAAAATAAGTCACAATATATATTTGGATCATCTAAAGTGGAAATTAAATCATCTAAACATGATACTAGAGATTTCAGACTATTCTAGTAAACCAATCCTACTTTCTGTAAATCATGTAGGGATTCTATAGTTTTTTTCCATGTGTGGATGCACAACATCAATCAATTTTCTTTGGAATGTATACGCACATTGTTTATTAAAATAAACCAAGTAATGGAGACATTACATTCTCCCCTCCTTAAAGAAATCGAGATGTCCTCATCTTGAGAGAAACTGGGGGTATTCTTTCATAAGGATTGCCTCATCGACCCACGTGGCATCTTCTTCAAAATAATCCTTCCATTGTAGTAGGTGTTATCTTAGAATTTGATTTCTTAGAGGTTTCTCCCTTGTATCTAAGATCTTCTCGGGTTGCATTTCCAAAATTTCTTGGGCAGGCATAACTATTTGTTCATCATTAAGCACATGATCGGGGTTTGGTACATAAAGTTTCAATAGGCTTACATGAAATACATTGTGAAACTTGAGATGGGGTGGAAATTTAAGCTTGTAGGCTTGCCTTCCCATTGCTTTGATTACTTCATATGGACCACAGTACTTTGGATTAAGCTTTTTGTATTTACCCAAGGATAATGAGCCCTTTTCGGGTCTTACCCTTAGAGATACCATATCACCTTCCTTAAATGTTCTTATGGATCTTTCAAGATCTGCATAGGATTTTTGTCAATCTTGAGTAGCTTGGATGTCATGTCGGATCAATTGGATTTGTTGGTCCATCTCTTCAAGCATAGCCTTAGAAATCCCTACTTTGAGAGTGGGATCTGAAAAGTTTAAAGGTGTACGACATTCTTGCCCATACAAGGCTTGGAATGGTGACATCTTGATTGTTTGTTAAAAGGCAACGTTATAAGAAGACTCCACCAAAGGTAAATGTTCAATCCACCGTTTCAGTTCTTTGCCACAATTAGACCTTAGAATATCTTCAATGGCCTAGTTCACCTCTCAGTTTGGCCATCAATTTGAGGATGATAAGCAATATGGAAGCATAGTTGCATTCCAATTGCTTGGTATAGGCAAGTCCAAAATTTAGAGGTGAATCTAGAGTCTCGGTCACTAATTATGCTCTTTGGAAATCCATGTATCCAAAATACTTATTTGATAAACACTTGATCAATGTTGGATGACTTATAGGTTGTTTTGACTGGGATCAAGTGTGCAACTTTTGTCAATCTATCAACCACTACCATGATGGAGTCATATCCACTAGCAACCGTAGATAATCCAACAACAAAGTCTATACTTATTGACTCCCATTTCATTTGTGGAATGTCCAAGGGTTGTAACTCTCTAGGCATCTTGATCATTTCTACCTTGACTCTTTGAAAAGTCAAGCATTGAGTTACATACTTTAATACGTTCCTTTTTAATCCCGGCCAGTGATATCTCTTACGAACTGCGTTGAGTGTCTTGGCATACCCCGGATGTCTTGCAATAGGGTTGTCATGTGCTTCCCATAAGATCTTGGCCTTCACTTTTGGTCTTTTTGGGATACAATGGCGGTCATGGTAATATAGACAACCATTCCTAGCATGATAATTCTTAATCTTAGACCTTTCTTTGTTAGAGCTTCCCCCTTGAAGTACCTTAGCCATGAGTCCTTCATATTCTTTATCTTGGTACAAGCTCAACTACAGGGTTTTTAGGTACAAATACAGTTCTTAAGCTTTGAACTTCTACAACGCTATTAAGAAAGGCTTTTCGGCTTAATGCATCTGCAACAACATTGTCCTTCCCTGATGATATTTGATTTTAAAATCAAACTCTTGCATTATCTCTATCCATCTTCTTTGCCTCATGTTTAGGTCAGCTTCTTAGATCCACTTAAGACTTTTATGATCTGCCACTAAAGTGAATTCCCTTTCCAATAGATAGTATCTCCACAGTTTCAAGGCATGGATTACTACAAGTAACTCAAGGTCATGAGTAGCATAGTTGGATTTGTAGGGTTTCAATTTTCTGCAAGTATAGGCCACTGGTCTTCCTTCTTGTACTAGCACCCTACCGATTGCGAGTCCACTTGCATCAGTGATTACTTCAAATGGTTGATTGAAGTCAAGGAGTTTTAATACAAGTGTAGTGGTTACAACTTCTTTAAGCGTATCAAAGCTTTCTTGATGCTCATTGGTCCAAATGATTATCGTATTTTCTTCAAAATATTTGTCAAGGATGCAGCAATGAGAGAATAATCCTTGATGAAGATTCGGTACCATCATGCTGTCAGTCCTGAAAATCCTCAGATTTCTTTTTCTGTCTTAGGTATTGGCCAATCTAGGATATCCTTTACTTTGGCAGGGTCTACAGAGATCCCATTAGCAGAAACAATGTATCCAAGATATTCAATCCTGTCAGTGATAAGTACACATTTGTAAATCACCCCATGTATTTCTGGAGTAAGGCATCCTGCGATCGTGATCGGTAGTACAAACTGCCACAAATGAAGTAGCATTACGAACAACGACTACACTCCAAATAACAAAATACCCAGGCCACTCACAATCCATTCGTAGTACAAACCTAACATATCTTATGTCAATCATGGGATTTTAGCCTTGGTAATTGGTCGTCTTTAGAAAATGCGGACCTAAGAGAACGCATCATACCCATCGGAGTGCAGATAGACTTGATAATTTGCTTCACAAAATGTGCTCTTCTTTAGTGGACAAAACCGAAGGAGCGCGAGGTAGCTGCAAGCGACCATTAGCACTCGACTGCGACCAAAGTGCCTCCATCTTGCCTACCTCCTTCAAATCCATTCGTGCCCGTGCAGTATCTCTCTTTTCTATGATGTGGTCCCATATTAGGCTACCCACATTCTTGAAAATATGCATGGGATCTAACAAGTGGTTGATCTATAAGTGGGACCAATATGGCAACTCGTAGAAAACTGAGAACCATCACATTCCGTTTGGATGTGACTCCATGTCGACCATTTTCACTCGTACCAGCTTTGAGCATTTATACGTGTTAGAGGTCATCTAAGAAAACCTTCCCTGAGTTCATGACCCTTCAGCAATAAAGCGGCGTGTCCTTGATATACCATCTTTTTCATGGTTCATGACCTTCGGGATTCTAACTGTGGCCCACACAATGGACATGCATGATAACCTGAGGTAAACAGATGTGTCCCAACACCTCTATCCACCACCACTGAATACAAACTTGAATGAGCTATAATAGATATTACCAACGAGAACGGAAGCCTTCTTACTTGAGTACTCCCCGAATCTCAGAAAGTCATGCCTGGTCCAAATGAGAATGACTTGAATATTGGTGGACCGTCGACCATCGTGCTTGCTCATATCTTCCATGGTGACCCCTTCCTTCCACAAAATCTTAAGCTCATCAACTAATGGACGAAGATACACATCCATATTTTTGACTTTGTAGCGGCCAGGAAGGAGCAAGCTAAGGATGAGGTGTCATTTCTTCTTAGAAATCCATGGAGGGATGTTGTAGTTGACAAGGACTTCAGGCCACACATTGTAAGAAGTTGAGTGCAGACCGAATGGGTTCACACCATCCATAGCAAGATCGAGCTGAAGATTCCTTGGCTCTCAGGAAAAGCATGAAAAGGTAGAGTCAATGTGGCTCCATGCACGTGAATCCTTTGATATTCGTTGAACTCCATCTGTGGATCTATTCTACACATGCCACATTGTTAATGTCGCCATGCTAGACATACAAAACATGTGATTTATGCAGGGGATAAGCGGAAAGTGTCTAAGAACTTTTTGAGGGATGGTTTGCCCTTGCAAGTCCTGTCGATACCTGTAAGCACCACACTTTGGACATTTCTCCATAGTATTGTATTCTCCTTCAAACAGTATGCAATCATTGAAACATGTAGGGATGATGTTGTACTCCTTGCCAAGCTTTCGTAAAACATGTCGTGCATCATCATGAGTAGTTATGGATATAATATTTGTCCTCCACTCCATCACCAGGTTTCACCTTAAAACCGACTGGAAAGCCTCGATCAAATATGTAATCACCATTTTCATGCCTGCCTCGCTTGATTGCAACTGGAAAATTATCCAGAATCGTATTCACTCGATAGTCATCATCAATTTTCTCTTTCCACTTCTTATCATCGTCGGCAGTTCGAAGTTAGTTTGTCGATCTTGCAAACATAACTGCACAACTTGTTCTCTTACATTTAGAACGCATACGGTGAGTTTTTGATGCGATCTCCACGCAAGACTTCCCCCAGGTTTTTGGCACTGTTGACGATTTTGTCACGCTTATAGTAAGGGAGGTCATAATACGTGTAGGGAAACTGCATCTTAATAGAAGAAAGCTTGTTCACTTTCACGTACAAGTCATCCCCCTTGAATGGGTTTTCTTTTGCTTGATACCTTTCAGCTTCCTTTCCTTCTTGTGAAGCTTGGATCCAGGCTTCTTCACCTCCCTTACAATGTGGGTCATGCCAGCTTTGTATCCCAAAAATGCAGTCACTTTGGAAGAAAACTTCTCATAGTGCTCTAGAGGAGATCAAGCTCAAATTTATTGATGCATCATCCAAATTTGGACACGTTCATTTCCAGACAACACAGAAGAAGGCCAAGATTTTTGGTAGGGTGAAGTGAATAGGTGGTAAACATCATAGTACGTCTGACTGAGTTTGAGTTTTGGCTTATTGCATTGTGAGGAGGATGAGATGCTGACCTGAACAACTCGGTCACACTCACATTGCTCCACCTGTATTTTTCTTGCACACTTAGGAGTGCAAGTAGTGTCTTCAGGTGAGCATATAATGGTATGGATGCTTCCTCTCTAAGTGGATTAGATGTCTCGACATCCATGGGCATCAATGCATCGATTATTACCTCCATCTTAGGCTCCAAGATTGTAGGAAATTCTAGAAGGCAGCATGTCTCCTCTAGTATTGGCGATATGGATTGGATAGTACCTTCCAAGTGGTGGATTGGCTCAGGCACTCCATCCATCACATGCCCACAAACTCTTCTAACTAGCCACAAAGGGTGCACTCCTCCTTGGGATGAGATGTCACCTCCTTGTACCGACCACATCCAATGTTTTTGTATATGATATTCAATTAGTTTGCGAATACAATGCATGATTGATATACACTTTTCTTACCGTTAAATGCTCAAAATTTGAGATCGCCTGATTAATGATCTCTGATTGAAACTTTTCAAAGCGTCATACGTGTTCTATAGACAATCAACGTTTTCATCTAATTTCCAGCTTACATTGAGAGCAAGGACATGGGACACATTGATTAAGATACGCCTCACGATCTTGAATATCACAGCCTTTATCATTTTCTGTTTGGTCTACATTATGATAAACAATTTGTTTTTGTTGTCATTCTTTTTTTCTTTCTTAAATTGTTTGAGAAGGGATTTCTTTTCTTGTAACTCAACAAAATTAACATATGTAAAGTCTCCACCCACTTACAGACGGGTCTACAGTATGTAAAGTCTAATATGCTATGCATTGGGACGAGGGAGTAGCTAACCTATGTTGGCGGAGTGTTTTCCATCTCATGGTATTGCACCGGATCTTGCCACCTTTTTTCCTTTGTGTGCACCTTTAACAAAACCTCACACACACACTCTCTCTCTACTACTACTACTACTACTATTACTAGTACTCGCCTTCTCGAAGCGTCGAACACACCCAAGATGCATCCTAAAAAAAACCTCTCTCTCTCTCTCTCTCTCTCTCTCTCTCTCTCTCTCTCTCTCTCTCTCTCTCTACTAATACCACCACTACTACTAGTACTCGCCTTCTTGAACACACCAAAGGTGCGCCTTTAACAAAACCTCTCTCTCTCTCCTACCACTACCACTACCACTACCACTACAAACAAGAAAAGAAGAAATTAAAGAACAAGATCTTACCCTCTCTTTGTTTTTTATCCATTCATTCTCCTCTCTCCCTCCCTCTCTCTCTCTTTCTTTATAATGTTTCATGTTTTTTTCCTCTCTCTCTCATTTCTTCTTTCTTTTTCTATCTTTCTCTCCCTCTCTCATTTCCTCTCTTTCTCTCAATTACATCATTTTTAACAAAAACAAGCAAAAGAAAAGGAGAAAAAACAAAAACAAACCAAGAGGGAACAATGCACTCACCGCAAAGGCTCGAGGATGGATTCGGCAGCTCCTCTTCGCCCTCTGCACACTTCCTCCTCTTCTTCGCAAACGGCGGCGGCAATGGTGAGAATCTCTCCTTCTCCTCTTTCTATCTTTCTCTCCCTCTCCCTCTCAAATGCAAGATGCAATTTGCTCTCTCTTTCGCTCCCTATTTTTCTCTTTTGCGCAAAATGCCGTGCTTGGGTTTTGGCCCACTTTTTTTTTCGTGAGTACTGTCACTATTTGCATCGCAAATAGCGATGCCGCTAAAATGCGTCGGAAATGACCGTCACTATACTCCTATATCCTTGTAGTGACCAATATATGATTTTAATTTGATGGGTGCTTTTAAAATTGTCTCTTTAAAGTTCTTTATGGACAATTTATAGAGCTCTTATATGTATCCCTTCCTAGAATCAAGCTACCTCATCTTCATTAACTTTTTGCTTATAGAAATTGGTCATTAGATTCATATATTAGTGCACAAATAGACAAACCATATGTCTTTATTGTAATTTAGAGTGCTATACCTAATCCTAGAATTCCTTTTCCTTTTTTTGATTTTTATAGCCACAAATAACTCCAACAAAAGAGAGAGAAATAGTGAGGGCATTATTTTGTGGGAGTGTATATGTATACATAAATGTAACTAACACATGAGAGCAACAATAAGACAATATATCTGCCACCATATACAACACATAATTACTTCATCTAGAAAGGGCAGAAGGAAACAAATAGCTACCTCTATTAGCTACTTTTTCTATCTATTGTCAAAAGGGAAGTTCTTGAGAAGGGGCACAACCACAAACATGAGTAAGCTACCCTACTCTAACCTCTCATGTGCCCTAAGATCAAAGTGAAAAGGGTTGTCTATTAGAGAGAGAGAGAGAGAGAGGGAGGGAGGGAGGGAGAGAGGAAGGGTATGCAACACCAATATATGATCTTGATTTGATGGGTGCTTTTAAAATTGTCTCTTTAAAGTTCTTTATGGACAATTGATAGAGCTCTTATATGTATCCCTTCCTAGAATCAAGCTACCTCATCTTCATTGACTTTTTATCTTTCAAATGAAGAAGCCTTTATATTAATTGTTTGCATGGTGTCAACGGATTGATGTACCTTTTATATTGAACATGTGCCCTATTTTTTATATTTTTGAATGATTCCCCCTCCCAAAAGGGAGAAAAATATTACAATGAAGAAAATTCCATAGATGTCCATCATCTTATTTAGAATGGGATAAGGAAGAAAAATATTTGGAGCAAAACTACTTACCATTGACTTGAAAGTGCCTTCACATTAGAATAGACTCATCCACATGCTTGAAATAAAATTATTTTGTTACAATCTAGAATGCAAATACACATCTTATGATTAGAACAAGTTCTAATTTCATAGAGTGCATCCATACCTAAAGTAATTTACTTGACTAATAAGCTACAACAAATTACATGAAAAATGATAGAATACCCTAAGGTAGAAGATTTTAACTTTTTAATTGTAGCATAATTAGCCAGTTTATGTTACCCTTATCTTTAAAGATTAATGCATTCTATAACATAACAATCTCCTAACTACTGAGATATAATACACGCAAATAGATATCTTATTCTAATCAGTAAGTTAATGTTCTAAATAAACATCCTTTCCAGCTAATATATGTAAATCTTAGTCTGAAACTACCTTTGTACATAGCGAAACACATCAAATCAAATATATGAACACATTTGTCATGTTAGCATTTTGTCAATACAACCACATCAATAGCCTTTACGTACGACTATTTTCATGGTTGTCAACATGAGGTTGCCTCCATGTATATAGTTGTGAATATAACCATGTCAATAGTCTTGCAATTAGTGAATAAATACAATAAATAATATTATTGCTAACATTGCAATATACATCTCCATATATCAACACATTTAATATGATTGTTCCTCCATTTATGATATTTTCATGGTAACTTTTACTTTCTAGCATTTCAACTCAATAGAATAAACAAGGTTATTACTAGCATTGTAGTATAGATCTCCATAAAAACATATTTGATATTTTTGGTCCTCCATTTATGATATTTTCATGATAACTTAGTCTTTAAGCATGATCCTTTTCATGGTTGTGAAGATGAGATTGTCTCCATGTATATAGTTGTCAACACAATCACTTCAATAGCCTTGCAACTACCAAATAAATGGGATAAATTACTAACACTACAATATAAATCTCCATATATCAACATATTTAATATTTTTGGTGCTCCATTTATGATATTTTCATAACAACTTCTACTTTCTTCACTAAATATTTAAGGGTTTGGCTATATATAAATCATCACTCTTATGTGTATTGTCTCGTATTTGATTATATGAGACATGTAACATTCTATTTTGTCTTCTTACTCATCTCCTTTTTATCCTAAATACGTTATTAACTTTTGTGGTCTTACTTGCAATTACATATCACTTTTTACTCTCCCACTTTGGAAGGAACATAGCTTTTGTTGAGATGATATCCTTGGACTTACTATTCCCTCTTTGTAGGAAGATGGACAACCATTCTTTAATGTTTTAGTAACCATTAGTAAAACTTTGATCATCTTTCAAGAATTACTTCTTTTAAAATCAATGAGATGGAAAAACATATCCATCATTCTAGTAAAAGAAATGACCGACTTTTGCATTGAAAACTTTTCTAGGTAAATTTTCCAACTAATATGTGCTGTAATGGTGGAGACATCATACATAAACTAGTTTACATGAATGTGGTATATCAAGCAACATATAAGTAAACACACAACAATAATCTTAGGGTAATCAATACACATAAATTATTCATGTTATTTATGTTCAAATACATATAGTTGTATAATGTGCATAAAAGTATTTTATCTAGGTTCTAATTATTTTCTAAGGATTCCCTCATGTAGGTATAGCAAAGATTTCCTTAGATTCAAAACTAGAAATTTATTTTTTGGTCCTTCGAGGGCATAACATATTCATTATTGAGCCAAAGTGTTAGGGTTAAAAGACATTAATAATGTAATGATTACATGGTAATATTGGTTGGCTTTGAGCTAAATATTGACATCTAGCATGATCTTTGGATCTTTCTTTTTAGTTTTTCTTGAACATTTTATCGCTTTCATGTGATTACTTTGGAGAATTGTTGTAATCATTACTCTTGCATGTGAGATATACTATGGAATACTCTTATAGGTAGTGATCTTACCTCATCCTTTGCAAAAGAGTCTAAGAGGAGAGAGAAAGTTAGAATAAAAGAGAGAAAGTCTATTTAAGGAGAGAGAAACCCCATAGCAAGCATCTTATAGCTAAAAAAGGAGCTCTCTTTAAGGACTTTCAATCTATGTATAAGTAACTTTGCTATAATTAATGTAGAATCAAAATTTTCCCAAAACAAAGAATTATTGTGTGGGCAAATGTAGTGAAACAAGGACCATAAACTTACATAATCTTCTTTTTAAAATCTTACTTGAAGACATAGAAAGAATTTTGATATGCTTACTAGTCTAAACAAAGCTTTTTCCAATGTCAACCCTTTATCCACTCAGATCAAAGGATAGTTATCATCAAAGCCATTAGTTGGATCATAAAATTGATCCATGTCATATGTCCATAGTCAAGATCTTCAAGAACTATCATGCTATTCACTTTTGCTTTTTTATAGGTACATTTTGAAGGGTGATTTGTAGTACACTTCTCTCCACACTTGAAGTAAAGTCCTTTCTCCTTACACTCAAAGTTCCATAGGGATAAACTTGTTATTATTTGGAAGAGAAGTTGGTAGATGTATTATTCTAGCATATTAACTCCCTATTTTATCATCATTTCTAGATCACCTACAATCAACTCATTGCTTAGTTGGATTTAGTGGTGGATAGAGAGTACTCTAGAACTCCCAATAGGTACATTGTTGCTGCCATAACTAGTGCCAAATTGTGTAAGAAATTGGGAAGTATAGTAGTTTAGTGTGAGAATAATAGTAATACCATGTCACACTAGCATAGGTATAAAAGGAAGGGACATGTAATTTTTATCATCTTTTGACACATTAATGCATTACTATCTCTCTCCTCTCATGACCTTGCTTATTGCTTCAATGGCTTCTTACTTCTTTCTGACTTTCTCTCTCCTATTCTAGTATTTCTCTCTCCTCATCACTCTCTTTCTCTCTCTTTTGCACTTCTTCTCTCTCTCTTTTGTAGTCTTCTCTCTCCTCTTTCTCTATCTCCATTTTACTTATTGACAAGTGGTATCGGAGCAATGGTCTTTGATCCTTTTTTTTTAAATATCAGTCTAACTTTTCACCATAAAAACCAATTTTAGACAAGTACTATAAGTACAAGACATGGACAATGACTAGTTGTGGCTTGTAGGACAATGACTAACTGTGGCTTACATGACATCTATAGTTAGAAGAGGACTATATCTAGAGATATTTGAGGATAGATATGCTAGTGGAGCTTCAAGATTGCTTCCAAGAATTACGTACAGAAGCCCTAAAGATTATTTTGGCAACATTGGACCACCGAAGGCTTCATCAAGCATTTGGGGATTGATCAAGTCTTCATTAATCATATCAAAGGTACTCTTCTTCAATTCTTAATCTATCGCATTCATCCATTTTTTGAAATTTATCCAATTGATTGAGAGATTAAATAATTGTATAATTTCCATCCAATTTCAGTCAACCACTGCTTCAATCAACCCATTCATGTAATGCAATGTTTGCTTGATGCATATTGGATCAAATTAGTGAATTAGAATCTTCAAACTGAAAATTCTAGCATTGCATTTAATCCGATTGATAAAGCCCATTGATTGACTCATAAGATTGCTTATCTAATCCATTGATTGTTGCTGATGATTGTTTATTCATGGCAAAATATATCATAAACCCATTGTAAAAGGGTAAGTTAAAAGTGAGTCACTGTGCTTGGTAAGACCATCTTCCCATCCATTTTGCCAAAATTTCAATTCTCTTTCATTTCATGAAAATAGCTAAATGGATATTTTAGTAATGCATCATGTTGATTGATTAGAGTAGTTTTCTACTGCCATGTTGATGTTCCCACTAAGGAAAAATAAGGATGCTGGGGGAGATAGTAAGACAAAAGAGAGGTGACCCTCCCTCACTATTAAAGATCCCGAAGGGGTGCAACCAATCGACCCGACGGGAACTTTTCCCACCTCCTAATGATTTGGGGTCCATTTAGGGAGCTTGCCCTTCCATTTTATCCCTCACATGAAAGGTGAGAAGGATCAAAGCTTGCACTCGAGAGCTATGGTGGGAGAGCAAGAGCAAGAAAGAGAGAGACAAGAAATGGGAACTCCAATAGTCACAATGTGTGACCAGGCCTTCCTTTATTCAAACTGTCACTAAAAGAATAAAGAATAAAGTGACGATGACGGTGGGTGCTCGCCACCTGCAGTGTGCAGTGGCAGTGACTGCCAGTGTAATAATACGCGAGCGGCTAGGCGGAGGCGCCTTTACCCCCAACAACCTCCCACTTAAAGGTGAATCTGCCCTAGTGAGGAGTGAAAAGAAAAAGAAAAAAGACAGTACAACATATACACATGTACAATAGGATGAGGAAAGACATCATCTCATCCCACGCCCATCAACCTCTTGAGGAAGGCAAAGCGCTCTATAGAGAGGCTTTTCGTGAGCAGATCTACAAGATTTAGGTCAAGCGAGATCTTGACAAGATCAATAGAGTTGTCCCCAACAACCCCATGTATAAAGTGATACCTCACCTCAATGTGTTTCATCTTCGTATGGAAGATCGGATTCTTGGCTAACTGAATAGCACTCATAGAATCCGAATGCAGTGTAGGGATAGCATCAATACCAAGGCCAACAACTAAACAACCCAACCAAATGGCTTCCTTGCAAGCCTTAGTGGCTGCAACATACTCGGCCTCTGTAGTAGAAAGGGTCGTGTGTTTCTGCACCCTGGACATCCAAGAAACAGCACCTCTAGCATAGGTGAATACATAGCCGGAAGTGGACTTCCTACTATCTGCATGTCCTACATAATCAGAGTTAGTGTACCCCATGACTCTTGTATCTTGGCTGCCATAGCATATGCACATATCTGCAGTGCCCTTCAGGTACCTCATGACACCCTTCACGGTATCCCAATGCTTCTTGCCAAGTGTAGCCATATAGTGTGCCACAACACCAACTGCAAAGGCAATATCTGGACGAGTGGCGATCGTGGCATACATAAGACTGCCCACTGTGGATGCATAGGGAATCTTGGCCATCTCGGCCCTCTGCTCATCTTTCTGCGGAAAATCAGCCTTGTGATACCTTCACATAAGAAGGAAATGGATAGCCAATAGGCTTTACGTCTTGCATGCGGAAGCGCTCAAGGACTTTATGAATGTACTCCCTCTGTGACAAGTAGAGGAGTCCTTGATGCATGTCACATCTAATACACATACCAAGTATGTGAGAGGCATGTCCTAGATCTTTCATCTCAAAGCTCTTCTTGAGCTGAGCCTTAAGAGCATCTAGCTCATCATGATATTTCCCTGCTATCAGCATATCATTCACATAGAGTACTAAAATCAATAAAGAACCATCACGGGTGGATCCATAGCACTCCTGTTGTAGCCCTGTGACTGCATAAAGGCATCAAACTTATGATACCACTCCCTAGGTGCATGCTTCAAGCCATAAAGACTTTTCTTCAATTTGCACACTAGGTGCTCCCTGCCAGGTTCTGCAAAGCCCTTAGGCTACTCCATATAAATCTGATCATGCAAGTCCCCATGTAAGAAAGCCGTTTGACATCCATCTGGTATAAATCCAAGTCAAGCTGAGCAACCAAAGCCAAGACTAAGCGCAGGGTGGTCATCTTAACCACAGAAGAAAAAACCTCATCAAAGTCCATACCATGCTCCTACTTAAAACCCTTTGCTACCAATCTAGTCTTGTATGCCGGCTTGGAGTGTTCAGGGGTACTTTTCAGCTTGTACACCCACTTGCATGGCAAACCCTTCTTGCCCTTAGGCAAGGAAACCAAATCCCAAGTGTCATTCTTATACAAGGAGTCTATCTTTGACTGCATAGCCCTTTCCTAGGAGTGACTGTCACCCCTGCGCATAGCCTCATCATAAGTGAAAGGCTCTTCTGCATTTGTAACCAAGACATGATGCATCGAGGGCTGAAATCTATCAAGTGGACGTCTATCTCTAGTAGACTGTCTCACGGCAGGCTCTGCTACCTGCCCAGTTGCCTGTCCAACACCCTGACCATGAGCATCTGCTACAGCTAGAGGCTGTCCAACTGGCTGTGCGGGAGCTCTTGACTCCTTTTGAAATATGACCCTGTGGATCTCAACAACTCTCTCAGGTTGCCAATGCATCTTGTCTTCATGGAAGACTACATCATGACTGCGGATGACTTTTCGCGCCTGTAGATTCCAAAGATGGTAACCCATCTCTCCTGCATCGCCATAACCAAGGAAAATGCATTTGACACTCTTAGGATCCAACTTACTTCTCTTGTCCCTGGGCACATGGAAAAATGCCTCATATCCAAAGACACGGAGATGCACATAAGAGGGAGTTTTCCAGTCCATACCTCCTCTGCAACCTAGAAATCAAAACCACTAGAAGGTGAGCTGTTTATGATATACACAGCTGTACTAACTGCCTCAACCCAAAAGCTCTACGGTAGGCCTGCATGGCTAAGCATACTGCGTACACGCTCTTGGATGGTTCTATTCATCCGCTCAGCCAAACCATTTTGGGGGGGGGTGTAGGAGGCGGTCAACTGATGCTTAATACCCCTCTCATCACATAACTGTTCAAAAGCATGTGAGACATACTCACCCCCATTATCTGTCCTTAGGCATTTTAGTCGATACCCAAACTAGTTCTCAACCAATGCAAGCCATCTCTGAAACATAGCCAAGACATCGAATTTCAACTTAATGGGATAAGCCCAAACTTTTCGTGAAAAATCATCTATGTATGTAACAAAATATTTTGCACCACCCATAGACTGATAAGGCATGGGTCCACAGACATCCGAATGTAC
Source organism: Lygodium microphyllum (assembly GCF_053477565.2). NCBI lineage: Eukaryota > Viridiplantae > Streptophyta > Polypodiopsida > Schizaeales > Lygodiaceae > Lygodium > Lygodium microphyllum. The sequence goes on along the minus strand of NC_141154.1, from coordinate 67,925,521 downwards.
CAATGCCAAGGGCTCACTCATGTGTGGCCTACCAGACTTCTTATGCGTAGATCTAGTCTGCTTGCCATAAAGACAATGCTCACATGAATCAAAACATGCATAGTCAAGGGGCGGTAAGTATTGAAAACCAAAAAGCATTTTCATTCCCTTCAAAGACATATGGCCCAAACAAGCATGCCAAAGAGATACATGTGGGATAGAACCCACAGATAAAACATGATCAAGGGAAGAAACGGATACAATCAAGGGATAGCGGCTGCCAGCCTTGGCACCTCTCGCAATCACAAGTCTACCACAAGTGATCTTCCATGCAGAGTCTCCAAAAGATACATGATAACCTGCGTCATCAAGCTATCTGGCCTACATGAGACTGCGTGTCAAAGCAGGTACATGACGTACATCTTGCATAACAAAACTGCTACTAGAAGGAAACTACAACCAAATATCACCAATGCCCACAATATCAAGAGAGGTGTCATCACCCAAGTGCACAGAACCTGAAACAGTACGGTATGAATGAAACCACTCTCGGCAAGGTGTCACATGAAAGGATGCACCTAAGTCCAAGAGCCAACACTGTGCATACATAGAGTGTATCTCTGTCATCTGTGAAGCACTAGAAGAAGCTGCAAGGATATAATCATCATCAACATCTCTTCAATTTTAACACTGGACTTTGCAGGCACTATGCTGCGATCAGAAGACTTATCCTGCACTTTGTCTTTCCCCTTATCTTTGCGTCTTTCATTGCACAATTCATGGCATTCTGGCCTAATATGGCCCTTTTTCCCACAATGGTGACAAGTAACATCTGCATTCTTGCCACGGGATTTGCTATGTGACTTCCCACGAGACTTGGACCGAGATTTCTAAGAATCCTGTCCACGGCCACAGCCACTGCCATGCTTTCCATATCCATCATTCTTACCTCTAACTATCATAGCATGCGACACACGAGAGGCATCCAAATTCTTATGGTTAACCTCTTTCTACAGAAGAGCACTCTCAACATCAGATAATTTCAAGGTAGCAGCAGAGGCACATAATGCAGTGCGAAATACATCCCATGACTCATTAAGAGTAACAAGCAAGAAAAGAGGAGTGACCTCCTCTGAAAAAGTGATGTCCTACGAAGTCAAGTTCTTGAATATAGCATGGAACTGGCTCAAGTGAGCAGACATGGTCACATTCTCCTTCATGCACAGATCCATAAGCTGCTTCAGCCAATACATCTGACTCGCTAGACTTTTCTTGTCATAGAGATTCTTGATTTTATCCCACAACTTCCATGCACTCTGTTCTTTCTCAAATACATTGTAATGAACCTGTTCTGTGAGCGATAATACAATAGTGGACTTGCATAACTCATCAAGCTTAAGCCATTCCTCATCTAGCATAGTTACAGGCGGATGCCCGCTCAACCTCAAAGGTTTGATTTGCGATTTCTGCACCAACACCTGCCAAATCTGCCTCTTTCAATAAGAGTAATTCGTACCATCAAGCTTAGTGATATTGAAAATAGCATGATCAGTGGACGAACTCGCCATAATGCAAGTTGGAAGACTGCATATAGTTTAAAACTGCTTGCTATTTATTGTAGAAAATGACCAAAAAATCACCAAAATCGAGAGAAAATGGCAAGAAAAGTGTAACCAAAGCTATTGCCCACCAAGTACTAGTGAAAGTACATCATTTTAGAATATTTTAGCATGAAAAATCCATGTCAGTCCGGAGTTATATGCTTGCTGTAATAAATGACAGCAGGATACTGTGAGAGGCAATTGCTGACCAAATCATTGCACCAAGTCAAAAAATGATAGCCAAGACATGACTAGCCATAAACGGGCATAAATCAACACCAAACAATCATCAAGACCCTGAGCAAACACCCAAACATGTCACCAAAGTATCTGTCAGTGAGTAGGCATATCCCCTGGACAATAGGGCAAAGTATACATAACAGTGGCAAGACCTAACACCAGTAGATGTATGCTTACAAGAGTGCAAAGCCCAAGCTCAGGTCAAAAGCAACTCCAAGATATAAGTGCATGAACCATGCAACATGTAAGTGTAAGAGATCCCAAAGTCTCAAGTATCTGCAAAATGCTCAAATAGCATAAACCTCCTGCTCAATGTCAGTCAAGCATACAAGATGCTCCCACTGGCTCAAAAGGTGGATAAACGAGCTCAACAGCTCAAGCAAACCAAGTCAATGTACCAAAGATAGCTAACCAAGACAATGCCTCAATAGCATCCAAGGTCGTAATGGAAAAAGCCAAGTCGTAACGGAAAAATCCAAGTCAATGTCCAACTGCTCAAGGGAATACTCAAATAAATGTCGAGACGAGCTCAAACAACTACCATCCATAGCCAAAGCATAAAGCATTCACCAAGATATCATAACCCGTACTGGGTAGCCTAGAGATAAAGCATGTCATAGATGAAATGCCAACTACAAAGAAGTGACAGTCAAAGACAAATCAAGCTGGCTTGGGGGGTTTGCTGTCCCACGTGTCAACAATGGGGCACAAATGGGGGCCAAAGAAGGCCTACACCAAACCTCAGCAAGCCTTGATAGATTGGAAGCAAGATCCAGGTGAAGGAAGCTCCAAGAGATATGAGCTATGGCTACCCACAACCTGTGAAAACCCTGTTTACCTAGACCTGTGGACTGAAGTAAAACTCTGAAATAATGAAGCAATACCTCAATGTCAATGCCCTGATGGTGCCTCAATAGGCCGGGAAGAAGATCGGGAAGCCGAGGAGTGACGGGAGCTCAAGAGAATGAGCTATGGCTGCCGGGAAGGAGATCCAATGCGAGTGGGGAGTCAATGGGAAGCTGAGAATGCCACGAGCCAAGCTCAAGAGTCAAGAAGCCGTGTTCTGATAAGAGTTGAAAGGTGAGAATGATTGAAGCTTACACTCGAGAGCTATGGTGGGAGAGCAAGGGCAAGAAAGAGAGAGACAAGAAATGGGAACTCCAACAGTCACAATGTGTGACCGGGCCTTCCTTTATTCAAACTGTCACTAAAAGAATAAAGAATAAAGTGATGGTGATGGGCGCCCGCCACCGTCCAGTGTGTAGTGGCGGTGACTGTCAATGTAGTAATACACGGGCGGCTAGGCGGAGGCGCCTTTACCCCCAACATCACATAGGTATAATGAGTGGAGTATTGAAGATTAAAGTATTTTAAAAGACACAAGTACCTTCAAGAGCAAAACATGGTAAACCAAGGGATTTACATGACACTACGGGGTATATACAGGTCATTATAGGCAAAAACTTCATTACTGAAGTACAGGTGCAGGTACTACAGGATTTCCATAAGTCCTATTTAGCCTCCTACAGGGTTTGGTAGCCATTTCGGACCACCATTTTACTCTTATAAGTGGAAACATGGTATTTACAGGTTGAAACAGGGTGTAGGCATGGATAGTTCAGACTCAAAGATTGAATTGTAGAATTTTCTATCATAAAAATATTATAATGTGCTATAACTATCTTAAAGAGGGCATCATTGGATTTTATTTGAATAGAAAATTTTGGGAATCAAAATTTCCTAGCTCAAGTTACAGCCTATTTTTTGACAGGGGATACTGCAGGACTACACTACTATGATAGGTCATAAAGGCAAGAATAAGGCCTAAGATGAGTATGCACAAAAAATAAGAGATTCCATACTGGATAATACACTCAATAATTAATGCACTCAATAATACCATGCGTGAACATGAGAATAGGCATGCCCGAAGGCATATGGAGTTGTTATCTAGAGTAGAGCATATGGTATTGTCTACTAGTCAAACAAAGTCTTCCATTGAAAAGTTGGTAGATTCCACTACCCAAACAAAGGCTTCAATAAAAAAAATTAGTAGAATCTAATGCTCGAATAATGGCTCAATTTTCCCAATAGATATAAATGCAAATGGGAACCAAAGAAGCTAAGGAGAAAGCTCATTCAAGCAGTGAATCCTCAATCCCACTTCAACCACCTAACCAAAATGGTCAAGGTCATGGTATCATTGGATGAAGAGGTATTCCAAATAGCCAATATGAAGTAGGTGAGACTTCACAAAGGCATGATGACTATTTGGGCAGTTTGAATGGTGCTAATTTCCAAGCTTTTGGGCTGAGTACCCAACTTCCTAGAGGTCCTCTACCAATGGGAAGGTTTCATACTAGTTCTTGGGAGAGTTCCATCTTATTTGGGGGTTCCATGCCTAATACCCACGAGTAGTCTATTTTGGGATAGCAACCCTTTCGTGAAAGGGAGCAGAAGGATAATACCCATGAGTAGTCTATTTTGGGACAGCAACCCTTTCGTGAAAGGAAGCAGAAGGATAATATCATTTTGGCAAATTATAATGGTCAATCATCTTCACCATCCGATCTAGAGGAATGAATTTAAAAATTAGAATCTTACTTTGATATATTCCCTAGAACTGATGATATGAAGATTCATTTTTCATTCTTGCATTTGGAGGGATTTGCGCATACTTGGTGAAGATACATTAAGAAGGAGAACATACTTGTAGAGAATTTGATACATTCAAGATACTTATGGTTGAGATCTTTGTCTCTCCTCTTGAAAAAGAGAAATTGGCACAGAGATGGTATGGATTAGAGCAAAGAGGCCTAAGTGTACAAGAGTATAGCAACCAATTTCTCAATCTTACCATGTATGTAGAGAGCATTAGTGATGAAGCTAAACTCCACAAGTACATGCATGGTTTCAAGCCATATTTATGAACTGATGTTATGGCGCAAAACCCTACCACTCTTTTCAAAGCTATTGAGCTTGCAAAGCACTATGGAAGGAAATATAGAAGGGAATCCCCATTACAGCCTAGTTATGGACAGTTAAGGACTATTTTAAAACAAGGATAAGTTGGCAATGTTTATGGCAGTAATCATGCACCAAGTGGGAGCTTAAGAGTGCCGACTTATCCATCATTCAATGCTTCAAGACCTCAAAATAATTTCAAGAGAACAGACAATCCAAGAGTAAATTTCAAACAAGGGGACAACAAGTCTAAATCTATTTCAGCCAATATGAATCCAAAGTCTATTCATATGGACCTCTACAAAGGAAGAAAGGAAAAAGCCTTATGCTTCAAATGTGGGGAAAAGTATATAGTTGATCATGCCACCAAGTGTGTATACAAAAATGCAAAAGCTAAGGTTCATAGTATGTAGTCTTTGAGGACTTTGAAGATGACATTGATGAGGCCAATGTATTTGTACCTACTGCTGAAAATAAAGATCTTGAGGAAGAAGTTGGGCAAGAATATTTTTATGATCCTACCGACTCTTTTCCTTTTGATCCAGGTGGGAGTGTTCCTTTTGACCCGGGAGGGATTTACGATGAGCCACTTGTAGCTACTAGTGTTCCGTTTTCATGGATGCTTGGACAAGTTCTAAGAGCCCTAATACACTTCGTATGAAGGGCAATATTCATGGAAAGGAGGTGTTCATCATTCTAATAGATAGTGGCAGTATATAATTTTGTGAATAAGTTCATTATGGACAAGCTAAACTGTCTTTCCACTAATTTATAGCAGTCCATAGGAGTTCAAGTGGAAAATGGTGAAGAAGAAATCAACACTCAAAAATACCCATAGGTTTCTTTATAGCTAGCTAAAAATTATGAAGCAAAAGTAAACCTGGTAACCTTGGAAATGGGACCTATAGATATTGTTATATGTCAAATTAATGTGTTAGATAATTACATAACTAAAACAAACCGAGGAAATTGCGGAGGATGGGCCATGGGTCTGTCCTACGGTTGGGTGGTCCCGGTTAGCTGGGAACTTTTCTCAAAAATCTCAAAGAACAGCGGAATGATCATCATCATCAAAAAGAATAACGAGAACGATGACCTAGAGTTATGTCTTACCCAATTTACGTTGTTTTAGGGGAACGGAATGGGACTATACCTTATGGCAGAGAGGTTGAGCTTTGCATCCCTCTCGTTTCCCATTCTCCTTGAACCAAGTGCAGCGTGAATCCCTTCGGACCTGGCGTTTCTGCATAAAGTAGTTCGCTCGGGTCTGACGCTAGTTGCTGTTAGCTAATGACCCATTAGGAAAACCCTAATTCTGGTCGATCCTAAGTGGGAACGGCCAGGATACTTCCGCTACGTGGGAGACGCGGGAAGAACTAGATCGCAAAACCCGTAACATTCCATGGGAGTGCCGGGCGGAGCTTTCTAGACATCCTTTCCGATGGACTGCTAAGACGTGTCTTGGATGATACTAGGGGACACGTTACAGGCAAAGGGGTTGTTTTGTTACAAGAGCATGGAGTGATTGCCTTTGAAAGTTGCAAGCTTACAAATAAAGAAATGGCTATGAATTTTTATGACCAAAGATGTTGGCTATCTTGAAATGGCACCATTATTTGTATGGCAATCGATTAAAAGTTTAAAGATATCATAGAGTCCTTAAGTATTTCCTCACTTAGTTAGTGGTTTGTTGTAGCCATTACCCATTCCCACAGGCAAATGGATGCACATTACCATGCATTTCATTATTGGCTTGCCTACTACCAAAAAGGGATGGAATAGTATATATGTGGTGGTGGATAGACTCACCAAGATAGCCCATTTCATTCCAACCAAGACCTATTTTACTGCCTCTCAAGTGGCTAGTCAATTTATGGAACATATTTTTAGATTACATGGGTTACCACAGGTGATTTTTCATGACATAGATTCAAAGTTCATGAGTAACTTTTGGTAGGTGGTATTCACATCCATGGGCACTAAATTGGCTCTCTCTACAGCCTATCATCCTCAAACTAATGGAAGACAGAAAGGGTAAACAAGTGGTTGGAGACTTATCTTCGCCATTTCTGTTATGATGTCTAGAATTTATGGGATTCTTGGTTACACTTGGCTGAGTTTACCTACAATAACTCCACTCATTCTTGCATTTGAGTTTCACCTTGAGGCTATGTATGGTATAAGGCGCCCTTATCCATAGTCATATTCAATGAAATAATCAATCCTCATGGGAAAGAAGAATTGGAAAGAATGCAGACCCTTTTTCAGTAGTGCAAGATAAATCTTAGGAAAGCCCAATACCAAATGAAGATGCATGAAAATGAGAAGAGGCAATCTTTAGAGTTCTAAGAAGGAGAGTTAGTTTTGTTGAAGTTGCCCAAGTCTCAGTATTCTACTTTGAAAGATGGATTTGGTAACAAGCCTGCTCACAGATTTTATGGACCCTACAGAATCCTGAAGTGTTTTGGAGACTTGGCATATAGATTGGAGCTATCCTCTTCCACTAAGATTCATAATGTATTCCATGTTAGTCAGCTCAAGCCTTTCTATGGTGATCCTATTGATACAATTGATGAGCTACCACCTATTGATGAAGGTCTTATTCAGTACATCCCAAAGGTTGTCATAGATTAGCATGAGAAAAAGCTTTGCTCTTGCTCCATAATTGAATATTTGATCAAATGGAGAGGTTTTTCACCTAAGGAAACTTCTTGGAGGCCTGATTCTATACTAGATGAGTTTCCTTACCTATGGGACACATTGGTGGTGGCTAAAGCTTATTGACTATGGAACCAATTATGACGCAAACAGGGACTTGATAGTAGAATATTTTAGAATAGTTTTTATTCTGACTACTTTTTGGAATTATTCTATCTACATAGGGTCAAAGTACTCTTCAAGACCTATGCTTTGACATGTGGCATGCTTTGTTTGGATACTTCTACAAGAAGTTATGATAGATTTGGTCCAGCTAGAGGGTATGTTCATACAACAAGCTATCTACTTCATTTTGAGTTCATTGATTGAAGAATTTAAGGCTCCAAGTACTTTTGAAGCACTCTTGATCATGTACATAGCCAAGGCTTACTTCCATTCCTTCATTTCAGCCCGCATGTCTTTAATTTTTCATTCTTTTTCCCATTGTAAAGTTGAAAACAAAGTAATACTTTGTTCCATCCATCCTTTTTCAATCTTTATAAGTTTTTTTTTTAGGATAAAAACCTTTGGGAAGGGATGGATTGTAAGAAGTTGGGAAGTATAGTGGTTTAGTATGAGAATAATAGTAATACCATGTCACACTTGCATAGGTATAAAAGGAAGGGACATGTGAATTTTCTCATCTTTTGACATATCAATACATTACTGTCTCTCTCCTCATTACCTTGTTTACAACTTCAATGGCTTCTTCCTTCTTTATAAGTTTTTCTCTCTCATTGTGATTCTCTTTCTCTCTCTTCGGCACTTCTTCTTCTCTCTCTCTTATGCTATCTTCTCTCTCCTCTTTCTCTCTCCAGTTTGCTTCTTGACAAATTGGCTCTACTTTGAAATAGTCTTAGGCTCTCTTCTATATTTTCTCTTACACAATTCCACAAGCTCAATAGCCTTGAAAAGGTTGATGGGATTTTTAGCCATAATATCAATCGACAAAGAAGAATCTAAGCCATACATATAGTTATGAAGCTTTGTGTTATTGCTTATGCTTTCCACATACATAATGAGATTGAGAAACTATTGGTGTATTCTTGCATGGTAAAACCTCTTTGCTCTAGTCCATTCCACCATCTAACTAGCTTCTCTTCCTCAATTGGGGATATAAAGAATTCAACCATAAACATCTTGAATGCTTCCCAAGTTTCCACTAGTTGGTTCTCTCTTTTGACAAACTACAACCAAGTAAGGGAAAACCATTCCAAATGCAAAGTGGCCAAGTAAAATTTCCAAACATCACTCCTAGAGAATATATTAAAGCATAATTCCAACTTTGCAATCCACTCCTTAGGTCGAAAAGGTGAAGATGACTTCTTGTTATACTTTGCCAATACAATTGTTTCTTAGCTCTCATTCATGGAAAGATTGTTGTCCATTAATGAGATGATCACGTGTGGTATGTATTTGATTTCCAAAATTAGAAGATACCCTTCCATAAGATGGCTAAGAACTTTTTTGGTATCGACTCGTAGATAAAGGACCTCTTGGTAATTTGGAATTCCATCTATGCACTTGAGAAATACCCCCATTAATATTACCCATGTAGTTTTTATTTCTTTGTGAAGTTTCTTCCACCTAAAATTAACTATTGGGTATACATCTCCATCCAATAATACCTTGGAAATTGGAATTAATGGGCTCAAGTGGAACTCTTGTATCATTGCCATGCTCAACTTTGTCTTTATTCTCTTAGTCCCCCATGTAAGAAGCTGGGAATAACAAATTAGTGTAATAACATTGATATTATGCCATGTCACACTGACATTGGTATAAAAGGAGAGGAGATGTAATTTTACACATCTTTTTTTGACACAATAATACAATTACAGACTTTCTCTCCCTTCTTGCTCACAGCTTCTATGGTTTCCCCTTCTTTCCTGTCTTTCTCTCTCTCAATCTAGTCTTTCTCTCTCCTCGTCACTCTTCTTCTCTCTCTTCTTGTAGTATTTCTCTCTCTTTTGCATTCTTCTCTCTCCTCTTTCTCTCTCCCTAGTTCTCTCTCTGACAAGTGGTATCAGAGCCTAGTTTTTAGATCGTTCCTTTCTCTCTCCTTCTTTACATTTAGTTTCTTGTCAGTTTCAGGAAATCTTACTGTGCACAGGTACATCATTGAAGAACCACAGCAGTCAAGAAGTACTAGACATGGCAGCTTTATTGGACTCTACACAAGCTATGGCAGGAGGCTCAATTAAATCTGGAGGCAAGGAGACCAAAAATGACAGCTCGTTTTCAACTTCGAGGTAAAATTTTAGGGGTTTTGGGTGAAGGAGGTCAGTACAGAACTTGACAGAGGTCTAAATGGGGATACTCTCCAAAAGCGAGTCCTCTTCTTCTTCAACTTTCAAGCTTCTCTTCAAGCTTTCATGGTGCAACCAAGATCTCTACTTCATTTCTTGTCATGATCTTCATCTCTCTGCTACAATGGATAGCGTGGGTCATTTCCCTGCTTGCTAAGCTTCAGATCAAGCACCACATATAGCAGTATTCAGAGCTTTATCTCCCTTGCTAACTAATCTTCATCTTGCTGAAGGGAGCACAGGGCTTCTTTCATACTGCACATCAGCCTTTCCTTCTCCAGATCAGACGCTTCAAATGGTGGCAGCTTTAGCTCCTCGACTGCCACGAGGAAGCTCTAAACGTTCTCCAAATATTGATATGCAGAAAGTGCCGCTTCTGGAGGCGGGCTTGAGAGTATAGGATTCTCCACAATCTTCGGTACAGCACCCAGATGGATTTTATTGGTTCTGTACGTGCATTGTTTGCTGTGTCAATCCTGCCTGCATCTGTGGTGGACAGTCCCTTGGATGTGTAGTGGTACAAAGGCGATCCATCTGCACCGAAGAAGGGGGAGCCGCCATGGAACTTCCCATTTGACATTGCAGATAGGCAGCTGCCTGCCTCAGGGGACAAAACGGCTGGCTCATACTACTACAGCATTGCCTTCCACGAAGCCTACCTACAGGGTAGTAGACCACGCAGGCACAAAGCACAGGGTACACGCGCCTGGTGGAAATCGTCTATGATGTCCTTCAAGGTGCGACGGAGGCCGTTTGTGATGACATCCTGGTGCAATCTGTGGATGATCCGGCCTAGCAACTAGGACCTCCTCCACATCCTTGTCCATCCTATTTCGCAGCGCCTTCATCGCCTAAGCCAGTAGCAGCAGTCAAGCAAGTCTGGAAGATGAAGATGGCATTGCTGACGCCAAAATTGAACAGTCAATTGTGTACATCCCAAAAAACCTCCATAGGTTTGCCGTCAACAAATACAGTCTGGTTGTCTCGGAATTTCCACACCAGGTTCTTCTCATGAACAACCTCCTGCCTGTCCACCCTGATGCAGAGATAAGGATCTTTGGAAGGTACATTGGTTTGACATTCAATAACAAGTGGAGGGATTGAGCTTGCAGGCGATGGGGGTCAAGGGCGGGACAGAGGCTTGTTGTCAGGAGTAGGGGGTATATGAATGGCATAATTCATTTGAGAGGTGACCTCCTCTCCCTGTTCATTGTCAGAAAGCTCATCAAAGGTCCTCATATCAAGCTGGTAGCGTAGAATTCCACCAATTCCTCCAAACCTTTGGCAGAATTGAGAGTCTTCCTGTAACCTATAGGTTACAAACTCTAGAGTGCAGCCAAACCTCTTGTATTCATTAGCGAACCATTCCAATACAGAGACCTTTTCCTGTACCTCAAGCTCTGCACCAGAGGCAGGGTACCTGAAGTGAGATTGGTCTGATTCTTGCTCTTTTGTTAGATGTTTTACCAGAATCTCTCCAGTTATAGCATTCTTAAGGGTGTATCGGTTGACATCAAGGTTCTCCCACACAAATTCTTGGCATGATCTTGGCCAATCTCAAGAGCATTTCCGAGAAGAACCTTCAGACTAATGTGGCTGATTGTGTGATCGGAATACCACTATTCTTCACTGAGATTCAGAGGAGGGCGTCTTGGATGCCGCAGCTATTGTAGGCCTCTTCCCGTTGCGGTTGATGCATGAGACCATTGCAACTGTATTTGCTTATGGAATCTATCTCATATGTCTTTCAAAAGCATCAATCTCCTGCGAGTGCCTTTGCTCCAACTTAGATGGATACCGAGCCTTATCCATCTCCATCTCCATTCTCTTCTTCTTCTTCTTCTTCTTCTGGCCTATAAATCAAGTCGTTCATTCTCCAAATCTGCAAAGTGCCACCTCCACCTATCTGTTCACAATCTGCAGACACGATTACAACTATCCATGGATCAAGCGCATTCCATTGGGAATCCACAATGTTGTCCTTGTGACCAGCACTGCAAGAGGACCACTTGAGCATTTGGAGGATTTTCCTTCTCAAAGTCCCACAAGTTTACAAATCCATCTTCTGCAGCATTGCCAAACACTGACTTCCGTTCAGGGCACCATTGTACACACAACACCATTGAGAAGTGACCCTAAAACCTATGCACAGGAATCCCTTGGCCACTTGCAAACAGCTTTCAGCTATCAAACATTTGAATGGAGCTATCAATTGAGCCTGTCAGTGGAAGATTGTCATTAAGTGAACTCCAATCGACAAAATGAAGGTCTGCTTCTGTGCTTTATGGACCTTTACAGGTTGATCATTTCCAAAATGAGCATCCCACAATATTAGATGCTGTGGGTGTTGGTGATCACCGTGCAGCCACATTTTCAGACTTGTCTTTAAAGAAGAAGGCCTCATGCAAACCCTTGTCCAGCAGTCACACATTGCAGGAAGGCTAGAGTGGCTTTTCAGAGGGTAATGGAGCCTTAGAAGACAATCATGTCCCTGCCAAGCCAAGCAAGTCCAAAAAATCCGTCTGTTGGTTCATGTGAAAGATGAAAGCTTCCATGAACAAAACTCTCGAGATGATGTCAGTGATTTGCAGGGGTGCTTTATGCCAGCGGATCTTCCTTCTTCTCATTACATTAAAAAATGACAGTCAAACAAATGTACAGGTGTTAGCATCTCAGAGTTTAAAAGGCAGTACAGAGGCAGTTGGCATGGCAGGTCATTGGTTGCACACCTAACCGGGTCGCCGGTAGCTGTGAGAACAAAGGGAAAAACTGGAGACCTTGCAGGCATTGCATCAAACTATCTTCCTGGAAATCTACATGTACCCTGGGAAATCACATGCTGTTGGCAAAGTGGCTGAGTGACCACACCCCTTCCTTTACTACTATGGCAGTTGCTGTGGTGTTTCGTTGGGGAGCATACAGTTGGATTTTGGGCTCAACCGCTGCTGTTGAGCTTAGGAGCACGGCAGTCAGAGATTTTTCCTTTGGTCTGCATGTGTTGAATCTCAGGGCAGGGTAAAGTTGAATGCGTCTGCTGCTCCTGATTTGAGGACTATGTATTTTGGGAGTATGCATGTCAGATGAGTGAAACCAGAATTTTAAGGCAAGGACAGGAACAACATATCTCTTCAACTTGACTGCAATGACAGCTGAGATCAATAGCTCCAGCTTTAGTGAATAAGGTTGGCTTCAAACATAGGCTAATATTGACAAATTTGGAGTTCTAGCTGATCAGTGTATTGCTCTTGTGAATAGCTCCAGCTCTAGGTAAGGTTGGCTTCAAACATAGGCTAATATTGACAAACTTGGAGTTTTAACCGATCGGTGTATTGCTCTTATGAAGGCGGTTATGGAAAAAACAGCAAGACCTGAATCAAATGCTTCTGCTTATGGCCAACATGTATATGCTGATGAGTATCATTCCATTGAACCTTGGCAGCAGAATGGCTATTATGGACAACATGCTTATGCTTATGAGCATCCACCTCTTCAGCAACATATTTATGATTATACGTGTGAAGCTCTCTTAGTTGAGTAGCCCAGTTCTTATGGATGTGACAGAAATGGTTATGCTTATCAGTACCCTTCTAGTTTTGATCAGCAGCAAGAAAGTGATTATGACCGACATCATGCCAATACCTATGCTCATGGACTTGCCAATCATCATACTTATGGACAGCCTAGGATGCAAGGACATCATTGTAATCACGTTGGACAGTCATCATGCAATCTTGGGCAGCATGTTTAAGGGCAACAATATGACCAAAGTTTTGGTAGTAGGCAACAGCAAATAGATATATTTGGAGAGCAACATGAACATTTTTGTGACATGCATTCTCATAGAGATTATGGACAGCATGATCAATGCTGTGGGATCAATGATCAAAGGCAGCATGCTTATGTACGTGAGCAGCAAACATCAGTGGAAGCAAATGCATATGCTCAACCAAACTGTCCCTCTAATGCGCAGTAGGGTTGTTATCACCATACGCAGTATGGACAACATGAGCATTATGGTCATGAGCATGGACGGCCATCTATTGTACATGAGCAGCAAGATGACTATGAGCAGCATGTCAGAACTATTGCTGAGCTGACCAATGGTGATGAGAAGGTGTGTAAATTGCTATTTAAGGCTAAACACGTTAGACACCTTACTAGTGATACGATACAAAAACTGCATGCTGCGGGCTTATGCTATCGATGTGCTAAGCCAATATCTTATAATCATCAAGCCAAATGCAGGGCAAAGACTGCCAAAATATTCTTGGTATTTGAATATTATGATGCAAAGGATGGAGAAGATCTTGTTGAAGACCATTTTGGTATGGGTCCACAATAAGAACCTCAATTCAAGAAAGCAAATCATGGGTAGCATGTGGATTTGGATGATCATGACGCCATGCGGGAGCCCCGTCAGTCCACAGACCTGTAGTTTAAATGCTTGGACATCACTAAGAATGCAGGGTCTATGAATATATAGTACTTAGGGGTTGATGTAGTCCATCCAATGGTGACTTCAGTCTCATATGCTTCAGTCCTATAGAGCATGGTGATGCTTGAGAGGCTTATGGAAGAGTTAGTGAATATCATCATGATGATCATGCTTCCTGTTGTACTTGACTTTGACCTTATGAAAGTTGATCCAATGCATGGCAGCGATACCACTTTCCCTTTTGATCCGGGTGGCTACAGGTTGATTTTGTCCCTCTGTATAGACTAGTACTACTCTTGAATATTAGGTAATCTTTCCTTTTACCACTTGTAATGCTGTACAGAGTAGTACTCTGCAGCCCACTACTTGGCTATAACAATAAGTCCGATCTTTGTTTTTGAGGACAAAAACTTCATTTTGAGTGGGGACAGATTGTAAGAAGCTGGGAATAACAAATTAGTGTAATAACATTGATATTATGCCATGTCACACTGACATTGGTATAAAAGGAGAGGAGATGTAATTTTACACATCTTTTTTTGACACAATAATACAATTACAGACTTTCTCTCCCTTCTTGCTCACAACTTCTATGGTTTCCCCTTCTTTCCTGTCTTTCTCTCTCTAAATCTAGTCTTTCTCTCTCCTCATCGCTCTTCTTCTCTCTCTTCCTGCAGTCTTTCTCTCTCTTTTGCAGTCTTCTCTCTCCTCTTTCTCTCTCCCTAGTTCTCTCTCTGACACCCCATTTACATTTGCATCCATTGTGTGAATTGCGATATGATATGTGTGTTAGACTCCACAAGTTTATCAATTAATGCCTTTATTTGAGAATCATACTCCATAATTTTCTCAATAGAGGACTTACTTTAGCTACCACATATCACCTGAAAGTAATTCAAGATGCCTATGAGCATGTCTAGTTTCATGTCCACACATAGTGATATCAAGGATGCTAGTCTCTCCTTGTATTTGAATGTCTTTAAGACTCCCTTGAGGTGTATTTTCCTTCGTGGAGTCTCTAATTTACTACATATGCTCCGCTTGGACCTTAGTTTTTTATTTATGACCTATCATACTAGTGTAGTTCTATAGTGCCCCCTATTAGTAAAATGGCTATAACTTGAGCTAGACAACTCATATTGCCAAGCTTTTTAGTTCAAAATGAAGCCATTAATTCCCTCTTTGAGATGAGTACTTTCACACTACAACAAATTTAGAAAAGAAATTTCCATGAGAAAATGTCTACACCTAAACTATTCAGTCTTGCACCTTGTTTAGAGTTGTGAATGCCATATGTTAAGTTGACTAGCCCCCTGTTAAGGCTACTCCAAGCCACAAACCCTATGGGCATTGCAATAGGACTTTGTGGATACCTTGTAACATGCATAATTCACCTCCAATAGTGAATTGTGTACCTGTAATAACCTATAGAAACATTGTATTGCTCTATAAACACCCTAGTTTGCCTTATTTTAGTCTTCAAGAGACTTGAATCTTCACAAAAACTTGAATATTCAATTCTTGTATGACATATCCAATTTCCTTAGTCAAATATGCTCGGTTAAGCCCTATTCGAACATTTATTTTTGCTCAATGTAGCTTAAACTAAGTTAATCAATAGCTTACTAACTAAAATAATTTATTTTAGATTTTTAAGGATTTATTTTAGAATTTTAATGGATCTATCAATTTTTAATTATTCTATTGTTAATTATATTTTTAAAATCATGGTTAATTTTTTAGAATTATTTTAAATTTTTAAATAAATTACTTGAATGACAAAAAATAGTTAAAATTTCTTAATAATTTTGCAAAAAAGTTGTAACCTCCATTAATGTGATCTCCATTTTATCTTAAATTTTGATAAAGTTAATATACTTTATTTGAAAAACGAGAAAAAAATTAACCATTGACTTTAAGGTTAAAGAGAGGGTATTTTGGAGAGAGGGCAACTAATGACCCCCCACATGGGATATTAGGGAACCCTCTCTAGTCGCTACATGCATCGCGCCTGACACACCCTCGTGGAAGAAAAAATAATAAAGAAAACCCCCTCTCCTCCCCCTTTCTCTCATATGAAACAAATATCAAAGTTTAAAAAACACTAAATTAAATTAAAAAATCTTTTTCTTTTATAAAAATAAAAAACTTTCTTTGATAATAAAACAAAAATAGTTCCATGTTACTAAACCCTCATAAATATATGACCCCTCCCCTCCCCCCAAATAAACTATTTAAAGGAAGACCCCTTTTCCCATTTACATCACACAATGATGATGAGTCTACTCTTGAGAGAGAGATCAGAGGGAGTGAGAATTATCGAATTAAAGATTATGAAATTCCATGAAAGGTGGTTAGCAGCACCTCATGCATTGATATCTTATCCAAATCCTTTCTTTTCTCGCCTTTCCCATCCACAAAAGCCCCTCGCAAGCATATCAACATGGTGGAATACTCAACTAGCCATGATATTGAAAATATAGCCATATTACTACGGTCAAGGTATGTTATTTTTTTTTATAATGTAATTTTTTACTTTTTAAATAAAAATATTTCTAAATAATAAAATTATATTTATTTTATTTTTTAAATTCATCATCTTTAAATTTAAAAATATAGTTAAAATAGTATTAAATTTTCTAAAAATAATAGTAATATTTAAAGTAAAATTAATCTAACTTTAAAATTAGAGTTAATTAAGTGTGGTTAGAAATTTTATTACACTAATAATTTGGAAAATTTATCAATTAAAAAATAAGTATAATTTTTATTAATACTTAAAAGAAAAATTGTATATAATAAAATTATTTAAAGTTTTTAGAAAAGCCTTATTAAATATCTAAGATAGTTGGTTATCCAAATCATTAAATAATGACCAAGAAATATATCTCTTATTTGTAAATTAAAATCACATTTTATAGAAAAATATTTTTATAAATAAGATTTTGAAAAAAATATAAATGTATAAATTACATTAATTTATAGTTCTCTTGACAAAAAATTAGCTTAATTTCTTGTTCTTTTGTTCAAAGTGTATTTATATGCATGGAATACTAAAGTACACTCTCATATATGAAAAATAAAAAGGGTATATTCACATGCATATGATGTTAAAATACGTCTAAAAGTGTGTGAAGATGAACTTTATTTTGAAATAGATTCTTATTGATAAATTAGAAAATCATGGAACATTTCTATTGGATGATTTTGACTTACTAGAAATTTTAGTTATATCTTGCATTGAAAAGGACGATTGTTAGAAAATTAAAAATTGATTATGGTTACCTTGAGTATGAAAAAAATTATATGGATTACATCTGTGGCTTTAATAAAACTGAATGGAAATAATACATGATGCCATCCCTAGGGTCACCTCAGTTAAGCGGGATCTTGAGTTTATAATCTAAATCTTAGTCCTAAAATAGGGATGGAAATCTATATGAGGCAAACATGGTTGAGCATTGGAAGTCTTGGGATTAACAAGGTAATAGTTATAACCTGATTTTTGTAATAATATGAATAAGAGATATATTTTAGGAATATTTCAACAAACGTTTATTGTCAAGTTGACATAAGTATATAAGATGTAAGAGGTTATTCAATCATTATTATTTAGTCAATAATGCAAGATCATCTTTATCTCTAAGCTTCTCTTTCAGCTTTTATGGCTTCCTCTCTTTTCTCTCTTTTCTTTCTCTCTACTTCTAGTATTTCTCTCTCCTCAACTTGTCTTTCACTCTCCTTTGTAGCATTTTTCTCACCTACTTTTCTTCTTTGCAAGCGGCATTAGAGCTTAGACTCTTGATCCATTTGATTTTCTCATTTTCCACCCATATTTTTTCTATTTTTAAATCATAAAATCCTATCTCATACAAATACAATAGGTATAGAAGACACATGCTAGGTATTTGCAAGCTATCTACATGAAATAGAGGCTAATCTAGGAGCTCTAACAAGAATCATAGAGAAATTTAGCCAAACTATGGCCAACAAAATGTGGCCAAAATAGTAGGTCGTGGTTAAGCTATAGGTCATTTTGAAGGTAAATTGATAAAAAAAGAGGTAATCAAACTTAGAGAAGATTAAAAATTTAGTTACTTTTTGGAATGGAGCTTTCTTCTTCTTCTTCCAAGCTTGTTTGAAGCTTTCATGGAGGATTTCCTTCATATTTCTCTTCTCGATAACTTATAGATCCTCAATAGCCATGTTATCTTACTTCTCCATGAAGAATAAAGTATATCCATAACCATTCCTTGCTAGAGTTCACAGTCATGTGGTCAAGTAGAAGCTAAAAAAATTACAAAGAAATTTTGCAACTCCAAGACAACTCGCTTGCATATTTCTTGGTTGAGATCATCTACCTCATTGATACTTACTAGAGTATGCCAACTTCATATTTGAGTCTTCTCTTTTATTATTTGAGCATTCCTCATGTGAGGTGTCCACCAGTCTCAATCGAAGGTGCACCTTTTAGTAGTCCATCAGTAGGTTTTCCAAAAATGATGCCGCCTAGCACTCCCTCGGAACATCATGGGGTTTGTCACTTAGGCCCTACTGAGTCTACTTTGCAACAAGAGAGTTTCAACCGAACCCACTAGGATCAACCTGAATTTTCGGGTTCCTAAATTAGATGGGTCTCCTACTAGCATCAATAATTCCGAGTTCCCACTTCCTACAGGATTACTTGAACTGAAGTGGACTTACCATTGCACTTGGTTCAAAGAGAATGGAAGACAGAGGGGAGCCGAGTACATCAACCCTCCTGCCCATAAGGCAAAATCCCATTCTAGCCCCCCTAAAACAATGCAAGTTGGTTCTACCCTAATGACTAGTTGGTCAAATTATCCTCTTCCTATTTCTATCATCGATTTAGAAAATCTCCCAGCTAATCGAGACCACCCTACCATTGGACAGACCCATCGGGGGCCATACCCACCTACTTTCCTTTGGTGACGGTATCATTTTTAGTTTTTTAATTACCTACAACACATTTATTGAAACATATACAACCAACTTCCTTAATTAGTCCGTTAAATCACAAGTTCATTCATGTAATTTATTTCACTGACACGTATACAATTCAAACAATCATTGAATAAAATAAACTTCTTTATTATATTGAAAGTTTATTACAAATTCTATCATTTTGTTTCTACAGAAGTTATACAGAATTCCTCGAGGGTATTCTACCCATCAAGATTCCACCCTTGTAACTCGTATTTAGGATTCTAGGATCACATCCTGGGTCATGAAGGGGCTCATAAGATTCTAGGAATAATGCAAAATTTATGGCCAGAGCCCCCCTAGCACCCACATCTCCTATTTCCCGAGGCTATCCCTACGGACAGACCTTTCACCTACGGAGCCGGTCTAAGCCTCTTGAAGCGACAACCATGATCCCCTTGGAGTAGGCTACTACAGCTCGCTTGGGGGTAGCCTAACACAACCTTTTCTTTATCCTGTTTGTTAATGTATTTAATCAAAGATCTAGATTCTAGCAAACACAAATAATCCTTTCAAACATATATCAAATGAAGCAATAACAATCACACCATCATGTAGTTCACAGCTTTACATAGCCAAGGTAGACCTTACCCTAAGGTAACCTTGCAACCTAATGAGGATTCTCCTTCCCCCAATGAGAAGTGTTAAGTACATTTCTTTCAACTTGTTAAGCAAGGCATGAATTTTCCTTTTAGGCTACCTCACCCAATATAAGTGAAATTCCTTAAAGAAATATATTACACAAATAACTTTATGAGACAATCTACAAGACCTTTAAATAAAGTTTCACTATTTAAGCGTTAGTCAATACTTAACCTTGTTGTGTTTGACCATAACTATATTGAGTGTGCATAAAGACATATGTGCAATAACCTCTGGCAACTATTTCCAACATGATTCTACGATTTAGAATCTCAATTAATCTAGCTACAATTCATAGTGATTAATCGTTTATGCATATACTAGTATGCTTTCTAGATGAAGTTGTCAATTCGTGTAAGTGTAGAATATAGAAGCTACTATTTTATGTAATTAATTCTTACATGGATGATGTCCGTGCAATCTAACAAGTAGCTCTTGTACCATTTAATACAAGGGCAAACATTTTATGTAAAAATTCAGCATAAACCTTATTATTTTACGTGGCAAAATAATAACCTAGTAGTAAATAACCTGCCACGATGACACTGGGAATTTTGTCTTTGCTCACATTCGCATTCGCTACATCTGATGTTCTATTGGTAGTGGCAACTCCGACAATCTTGGGTAGTCCCATATCTCTGGCAATACCCTGGTTGTGGTAGTTCTCGTGACCTTTCCACCTCTTTGCTTTGGAGCCATTGTCCACAAGGGTGTTCAAGAGATAGGGAAGGCAAAATAAGTTCGAGATGGGAGAGCATGAGAAAAGATGGCTTAGATAAAGACCGTGATAGGGGGGTTGAGCTAAGCCTAACTCGCTCTCTCTTGCAGCTTCTTGGGGGGGTGATTCTCTCTCTCTCTCTCTCTCTCTCTCTCCCTCCATCTTTTTTTTTCTGCAGCCTCTCGAGGTCTCTTATACTTCTAGACTGGGTAGAGGGCATGCCTTTTTATAGGCTAAAGGGAGTGCAGGCTACCTCTCCCTTCCCCTCTCTTTCTGCCCTTCTTTGGGCAAAGATAGCTCCTCCACTCAAAGTGGGGAAATTATTTCTCTCCTTTTAATAATTTTAATTTGTCTTTCTTTAGTTTTCTAAACCAAGAAAAGGCGGTGTCGTGAGGTGTGAGGTTGTTGACGCCTGTGAACGAAATTTTTGTGCATAAAGGGGATTTTTACGATTTCCTAAAAAATGATTTTTTTTCGATTATGAAGATTATGGTGATGATGATAAGGATGTTGATGATGACATTGCAGAAGATGACGATGTTGATGATGATGAACACGATGATGTCGATGATGATTAGGAAGGGGGTGGCCCTCTTTTCGGTGGCCGTCAGTTCAACACGCCCCCCTCCCCCCAGGTTATTTAAAAAATTAGTTTTTTTTGTTTTATTAGTTTAACATTAGTAATTAATGTAGGTTTAATTAGTTAGTTTGTTTTAAATGGTTAGTTAACTTTACTCAGTAACTAACTTACTAACTATTACTAACTTATCTAACTTACTTAACTAACTTATCTTACCTAATAACCTTACTAACTAGCTAACCTACTAACTTTTATTGCATGAAAATATTACATCCTCCTCCCCTTAGAGAAATCAAGGTGTCCTCATCTCAAGAGAAACCATGGGTATTGTTGATAAAGAACATATTATCTATCCATGTAGCATCTTCTTTAGGATAATCCTGTCAAGATTGTGGGAGAGAAGGAAGGAATCTCACTTGTAGCTTTCTTGCTTACACAATGGGGGAATACACACACAGGTGGAGGCTGAAAAAAAATTTCCTCTTCTTAGTTGTGTAAGACAAAAGAACTCTCATACAAAGAAATAGAAGAACCCTATATGTGGGTCTCAAACCAAACTCAACTAACTAAGGTGGCATACTAACTGAGCCACGAACTAGAGTAGATAAGGATAACTGTCATCTAGCTATTATTCATGGGCGGTGTACCAACCACATCTGCAACAACTGACAAGCCGGTGACATAAATGCACAACAGTCGCCCTGGCATATCATGAGTGGAGCTCGATATCTCAACACTCCCCTTCGAGCTCAATCCCAATTCCTGCACATCAAGCAGGTCTCTGAACTTGCGCAGCTTCTCTGTGCCCAATGCCTTCGTAAATATGTCAGCTACTTGATCCTCTATGCTGACATAAACTAGATCAATAAGACCTAGTAAAACCCTCTCCCGCACATAGTGATAATGCACCTCAATGTGCTTTGTTCTAGCATGATAGACTAGGTTATTTGCCAACTGTATACTGCTCATGTTGTCACAATAAATGACAACTGGCCCATCTGTAGGCTGATGCATATCATGAAGTAGCTTATGCAACCAAGCTACCTCACATGCAGCCATTGCTGCACCCCTGCACTCAGCCTCTGTGCTCGACAAGGCAACTGTAGGCTGTTTCTTGCTGCTCCAAGTGACTGCAGCACTCCCAAAAGAGAACACATATCCGCTGGTAGATCATCTATCAGAAATACTACCAGCCCAATCAGCATTAGTGTATCCATACAACTGTATCTGAACCCCAGACTCATAAAGTAGTCCATACTGCAATGTGGACTTCACATACCTGAGTATGCGTCTAGCCGCATCTAAATGCGGTTTCCTTGGAGCCTGCATAAACTAACTTACCAAGCCAACAACATAGCTCAAATCTGGCCTAGTAATAGTCATATAAATCAAACTTCCTACTATGCGTCTGTACATAGTAGGGTCTTCCAGAAGCTCACCTGCATCTGCGCTCAGCCTCACATTCTGCTCCAAAGGAACTGAAATAGGCTTACAGCCTGTCATCCCATATTTGGACAGCATGTCCAATCCATACTGCCTCTGTAAGAGACATATCCCACTTGGTGATCTAATTACCTCAATGCCCAAGAAATAACGCAGCTCTCCCAAATCCTTCATCTCAAACTTCTGCTTCAATAGCATTTTCACATGAAGGATATCTTCATCACTATCACGTGTGATAATCAAATCATCAACATAAATGACAAGCAGCATAATATCTTTCTTTGTTTTTCTCACATAAAGTGAGAAATTTGCCTTGGAAATCTGAAAGCCAATAGTGACAAGATACTGTCCTATCTTGTCAGACCATGCTCTAGGTGCTTGCTTCAAGCCATACAATGCTTTCTTCAACCTGCAAACAAACTCAGGATGAACAGCATGCACATAACCTGGTGGCTGCTGCATATATACCTCTTCTTGCAAATCACCATGCAAGAAGGTATTCTTTACATCCATCTGATGTAAAGACCATTCCTTTGATGCAGCCATAGCAATGATTGCTCTTACAGTTGCCATCCTTGCAACCGGACTGAATGTTTCTTCATAATCAATGCCATATGTTTGTGCATACCCCTTGACTACTAATCTTGCCTTGTATCTGTTCATAGAACCATCTGCATTGTGCTTCACCTTATAAAGCCACTTACAGCCAATTGCATTCTTACCTTTAGGCAAAGGTACCAATTCCCATGTAGCATTTGCTTCCAAGGCATCCATTTCTTCATCCATGGCTTTCTCCCATTTTTCTTTTCCCATGGCTTGCTCAAAAGAAGTGGGTTCTGGTTCCTGTATCACTTTGACCATATATGCATAGTGAATGGCTATAAATCCATCATATTTCAGCCTATCCACAGGATACCTAGCTCTGGTAGACCTGCGCAAAGTAGGTTCACTCCCAGGTGCTCTCAAAACATCCCTGGTCTTCCTTACTCCAGGTGTGTAACAATAGAAGGAATACCCAACTCATCTACCTTCTCTTTTCCTTTTCGTGATACCTGCATACCACTATCTGCATTGCTTTGAGAAGATTCTCCTGATCTCAATATGCCTGTCCATGGCGAAGAATGTGAACCACTGCTAGAGGATGCTCCAGGTCCACTAATAGCTTGTGACTGCTGCTGTGAATTCTGTGCAGCATTACCATTTTGTGCATCTACATTATCAATCACATTTACTGGTTTATACCAGCTACTCATCTCATCAAAAACAACATCTTTGCTCACTGTAAACTTATGAGTAGAAGCGTTATAGCATCTATACCCTTTCTGCTGTAGAGAGTAACCAATAAAGATGCACTTCTCAGCTTTTGGATCCAACTTGGATCTCAACTCATCTGGCACATGAACATAGGCAATGCAACCAAAAATTTTCAAATGAGAAATATCTAGTTTCCTACCAGTATACCTCTCCTCTGGAGTCATCCCATGTATTGTTGCAGTGGGAGTCCTGTTCATTATGTAGACTGCTATAGCAACTACCTCAGCCCAATTAAAATATGGGCAGGTCTTTTTCATTTAGCATGGCACGAGATACCTCTCCAATATGCCTGTTTTTTCTTTCTGCAATTCCATTTTGTTGTGGCGTATGACTACATGAATATTGCTGCTTTATGCCATGCTCCTGCAAGAACCTTGCAAACTCATTTGAGAGGTACTCTCCCCCTCCATCTGACCTTAGGCATTTTATTTGCAGGCCTGTTTCTTTTTCAACCATAGCTTTAAGAGTTTTGAAATGCCCAAAAACTTCACTTTTCTTTTTCATAAAATACACCCAAATTTTTTTGCTATAGTCATCAATAAAAGTGACAAAATAATGACAGCGTCCAAGAGATGCAGCTTTAGTAGTCCACACATCAGAGTGGATTAATTCCAATGGCTTCTTACTCTCTTGAACATGTCTAGGAAATGGTTTCCTTGCCTGTTTTCCAAATTGGCAGGCTTCACATACCTTATGCATTTCTGCAACCTTTAATTTAGGCAATCCTGCAACAATATTTTGGGCCTGCATTGATTTAAGCCGCTGTACATTAACATGACCAATGCATTTATGCCAGATATCAATATCTGCAACTACACCAGTCCCATGTGCAAACATTGCTGCACTCAATTCAGACATGTCTACATCCAACATAAACATTCTGCCCTTCTTCTTTCCTTTTGCTATCAAGCGACCTTTATTTTTCATATCCTCAACAAAGCATCCATGAGAGTTAAATCAGACCTGCAAGCCCTGCTCAACCATTTGACCAACAGAAACTAGGTTCTTGGTGATATTCGGGACATGAAATACATCCGATAGGTATTTCTTTTTCCCATCCTGCATAGACAAAGGAATTTTTCCAATCTGCACAATAGGATGTGCAGTATCATCACCAGTCTCCACAAATCTGGTTTTTCCATTTTCCTTGCATCCTGCATCCATTCTGCATGACCTGTCATGTGGTTTAATGCACCTGAGTCAATATACCACACATCGTTTCTTTCTTCTGCACTTGTCACAGAATTGGTCATGTGTTGTACCATAAACAAATGCTCATTTCTGTCATCACCCTGTCTACTAGAAGATGCATAATTCCCTTGTTGTAATTTTCCATTCATGATGTCATTCTGCTTTTTATAGCAATCCTTAGCCATATGACCCATTTTACCACAATAGTAGCATTCAACATTGTTGTTTGCATTTTGGCCTCTTTGCCATCCACCACGACCTCTTTGGCTCCCCCTGCCTCTAGAGTTACCATGTCCTCCTCCATAGGACTGGTTTTCTTGAGTTTGCTGCATATTCTAATTTCTATCACGGCCTCCAGATCGGCATCCTCTACCTCTGCCTCTACCTCTTCCAGCATTTGAGTAGAAGACAGCTTCTTTTGAAGTTCCTCCTGAAGAAGATGCACCACCATTTCTCTGCTCCTCAGAAATTAGAAGAGCAATCAACTCCTCAAAATCAGGGAATCTTTCACGGACAGAAATGGATGTTCGAAACTGTGCATAATCCTTTCCTAGACCATTCAAGGTCACAGAAACTAAATCATCATCTTCCACTGGCGACCCAATGGAAGCAAGTGCATCTGCAATCTTCTTTACCTTCATGTGGTAGTCATTGATGCTCATATTTTCTCTTTGCACATTATGCAACTCTTGCTTGAGCTGCATTTTCCTGGTTTGCGTATTTGTGCTATACATTTTTGACAAAGTATCCCATGTCTCCTTTGGCGTACTTGCATCTTGAATATGCACAATCATAGAGTCTGAAATGCTGATAGACAGCCAGTACATAACTTTCCTGGCTCTCTCATGCCATGCTTTAAATGTCTGCATTTGCTGTTGATTGGGAACATCAGAAAGAACTGGTTCTTCTTCATTTCCTGCAACAAATTCCCAATATCCTTTTCCCATAAGGAAATACTTCCATGCTTGGAAGTTGTTCTTGTCAAGCTTTTCAGTGACAATCTGTGAAAGAGAATCAGACGCCATTACAAAACACTGCAAAAAATTCTATCACTGCAAAGAACACAGCTTCAGCCTCACAAGGGCAAATATGCAAAACTGACGAAAGTGGTATTTGACCACACAGTAACTTCCTAGTGATGAATTTGCATCAACAGGCAACAAGGATGATTCTATAACTCCCAATGTCTCTGCGCACAGCATACGATGCAATTTCTATAGTAACTTTTCACCGATCTGTAGAACTGTGGTCGCACAGCATAAAACTGGGCCTTTTTCTGAGTGCGTGCAGAAAACTTCCGCCTCCAAAACAGGACCCGAAATGGCCTCAAATAAAAAAAACAGGGTCACCGAGGGCTAAGCCTGTTCCCGCAGCATATATTGCCCTCTTGCTTCACCGCGAAGGGCGTCTCAACCTGAGACAATGCACTCTTGCACTTTCCGGCTGTGCTACCTCTGCAGAGACTTGCTCCCAAAACAAAAGAATGAAAGCAACACTGGTCCTCTTACCAAAACACCACGAACTTGGCTTGCTTTCTTGAGCTCCTTACCACGAACAAGGCTCTGATACCATGTCAAGATTGTGGGAGAGAAGGAAGGAATCTCACTTGTAGCTTTCTTGCTTGCACAATGGGGGAATATACACACAGGTGGAGGCTGAAAACAGTTTTCCTCTTCTTAGTTGTGTAAGCCAAAATAACTCTCATACAAAGAAATAGAAGAACCCTATATATGGGTCTCAAACCAAACTCAACTAACTAAGGTGGCATACTAACTGAGCCACGAACTAGAGTAGATAAGGATAGCTGTCATCCAGCTATTATTCATGGGCGGTGTACCAACCACATCTACAACTGACAAGTCGGTGACATAAATGCACAACGGTCACCCTGGCATATCATGAGTGGAGCTCGATATCTCATCAAATCCTTCCACTGGACAAGGTATTCTCTAAGGGTTCTAATCCTCAATTTTCTCTCCCTTACATCAATTATTCTATCAAGTTGTAGTTCAAGGACTGCTTGTCTAGTTATTACAACTTGTTGATCATCAAGGATATGGTTAGGGTTAGCTATGTATACTTTCAATAAGCTAACATGAAATACATTGTGGATTTTTATATTCTCTGGGAGTTGTATCTTGTAAGCACTTGATCCTAAGCACTTGAGAACCTTGTAGGGTCCACAATATCTTGGACTTAGTTTCTTAAATTCTCCTAAATACAAAGAACTCTTCTTTGGATGGACACGGAAGAAGATCGTGTATCCTTCTTTGAAGATTCATTCTTACATTTTTAGATCAGTATATACGCCTTTTGTTGAAGGTCCTTGGCAGCTTGAATATCTTGTCTGATAATCTTGATTTTATCATCCATTTCTTCTAACATTTTTCTCAATGCTTCTACCCTTAGAGTAGCCTTGGAAAAATTAAGTGGCATATGGAAATCTTGACCATATAGTGCCTAAAATGGAGTCATTTGAATACTTCGATGATAGGAGGCATTATAAGCAAATTCCACTAAGGGTAGATATTGAATCCACCTTTAAGGTTCCTTACTACAATATGCACGTAGAATATCCTCAATTACTTGATTAACTCATTCTGTTTGCCCATCATTTTGTGGAAAATAAGTAGTGTTGAAACAAAGTTGGGTTCCAATGGCTTCAAATAAACTCTTCCAGAAATGTGATGTGAAAAGAGAATCACGATTACTGATTATCCTTTTAGGTAACCCATGTAACCTAAAAATCTCTTTTACAAAAATTCTTGCAATATCTGAAGCTTTGTAATTGGTTTTTGTTGGAGTAAGATGAGTGACCTTTTTTAGCATGTCTACTATCACCATTATTGAGTTATATCCTCCTTGCACAAAAGGTAATCCAACTACAAAGTCCATGCTTTAGATTTTACACTTTGGAAATTTAGACATTCAGTGACATACTTAAGTACATCACCCTTGAGTCTTTGCCAGTAATAGCTTTTCGTGACAGCATTAAGAGTTTTTGCATACCCCGGGTGCCCTGAAAAAGGAGAGTCATGTGCTTCCCAAAGTATCCTTCTCTTGAGAGTCTGACGACTTGAAGGAATGCATAGTCTCATTCTGAAATAAACAAATCCTTCGTCTTCATCTGTAGAGAATTCTTGATACTTAGTTTTAAGTTTGGGATCTTGTTCCTTACTCTGAACTTCCCAAAACAATTGTTGATAGTTTAGGTTCTTATTTTTTTCATCCTTAGTCAACTCGATGGTAGGATTAGTTGGCATTGATACCATTTTAGCCAGAGTTTCTGCCCTAGTTAGATGGTTCTTTAGCGAAAAGATAATTAACGAAGCCTTTATGGCTAACCTAATGCAACAAAAATCAAAACCAAAGATGGAGATGGATGTTCCTACTCTAATATTCAACAACAAATCAAAATGCTTATTTGCTCCAAGGATTAAAACCTCCTAAATCTCCTAACTATCTCGAGCACCGGTTTGGGCCGCAAACCCTACTTCTATGCTCGATTCGATGTCCATGGCGCTCAAGGCTTGATTCCGTCGGTCTCGACAACGGAACCAAAATAGAGGGGAGCTACGGAGCTCTACCCCGAGACCTACGGACCGCTTATTGATCAAGGGTTTCAAGCCAAGCGGCCATGGCTACCTCTCACATAGCCGATGTGCAATGCCTACCTTACGGGTGCAGTGAGCTTACCTTGATGCTCAATTGAGTTCCCTCCTCTCTCTTGCACTCTGGTAGCTCCACAATCCTTGTGGCAAGCTCGAGCAACCTCATGCCCTCTCCATCAAGCTCCATCCTCCATAGCCACGCGAGAAAAGATAAGAGAAGAGAATAAGAGAAGATGAAGAGACAAGATGGGGAGCTTCTTCTCTCACTCAAGCACAAGCAAGAAGTCAAGAAACAAGAGAAGAAGAAGAAGAATCTTGAAGATTAGGATAGGAAAAAGAAGGAAAACAAAAGGGTTCTGATGCTGCTAGAAACAAGGAAATAGGGGCACACATTCAGATTTCTGGCCGGAAGAGTGTGAGGGATTAATTTCTGAGGTTACAGCAGGCTGGGATGGGGCAATAAGAGGCCCAGGGAATGAGGAAAGACCACACTTGACATTCTGCATTCTAAGAAGAGAGTGAGCTTGAGAGCCAAGGAGAGAGCGAGAGAGAGAGAGAGAGCTATGGGGAGATCATTGAAGTGCCGATCGATTCAAGCGCCACATTGATTCCATGTATGCTTGGTAGTTTCTTCTATTGTTTTGCACCTATTTGGAAGGCAAGGATGATTCCGTGGAGTAGGCATTGACCTTGAGGCATCGCGTGCAACCTGCGGGCCGTCGTCCGTGCCGTCGGACCAGTCCGTCCAATTCCAAAAATCAGACCATTCAATTTCAGGAGTTGAACCGTCCGACTGCTAGAATTAGACCACCCTATCCGATCCCATTCCCAAAATCAAACCACTGCGAGAACCCAGTGCCAAAATCGGACCATTGGTCCTAGTGCCACAATTGGACCACTTGACCCATTGCAATAGTCGGACCCCCCCTATCCGACTAGGGATATCAAACCAACTGCGACAATCGGACCACTTCATGAGAACTTTGAATAGAGGGTTTTTAAACCTGCCCTACAGTCCTGGCCACCCTGTTCACATCTCTGACCCCCCATGAAACCCAATTTAGCCCTTAGAAGCCAGAGGCCAGACAGGATAACCGAGGATTCACCCCGAATAGCTAGACACTGAGCACACCAAATTTAGAATTTGACTTGACTTTCGGTGACCAATCAACCAACCAACCCTGAAGTAGAATAGAGAACACAACATGGACTTTTAGTAAAACCTTAGATCAGCCCCCAGAACCTACGCTTAGAGCCATATCAGGCTACGAACGTGAGCATCATCATCATCAATCTCCTTCCTCCTCCCTCTGTTGTCATCATCGTCAACCCCCCGCTTGACCGCCACCCACTTCACCTCGCCATCATCTTTCTGTGGCTCCCCCCCCATGTCGTCTAGCTTTTGCGGCTCCCTCTCCAAGTCGTCAATGGGGGCCGTTAAAAAAATTGATTAATTTTATCAAAGTTGAGGGGGGGGGGGTTGTATGCAAGAGCGGCGGGACATTACATCCTCTCCCCCTTAGAGAACTTGAGATGTCCTCATCTCAGAAGAACTGAGGAATAAAAGCGCTAATGAGGCTCAAGGCCTGTGGGTTAGGACCCACCATGCGTCTGCTGTTGTGCTACTCTGATCACTCACAAGCATGCAGTCTTTTGAAACAACTTCTTATTTTTATTAGATCTATCCGAGTCTGGATTACAAGTGAAGAGTTTATTTTGGATACATCTCATGGATATCCTCTAGGTTTTTCCTAAGTATCTAGTATATTCTGGATCATCAGAGCTTGTACAATTTCATTATTTGTAAGTTCAAGTTTTCTTTGAGTCCTATTGGCAAAATGGATGAGTTACGTCCAATGTTTGTGGCACTCAGAGGATTGGTGTTTAGGGTGCTTTGGACATTCCCTTTTGAAATGACCTAACTCCTTGCTAGAGTATCTCTAATCATTTGCAAGTTCTACGCTCAAAATAAATGCAATTCATATTACTCAAGTTAACTGTAGTTACAAGAGTAAAGTTTATTCCAATACAAATGGTATTTCATGTTGACAAAATTTCTAAGACTTCTAATCATCCTAGAAAGGTGTAGTAGGCTCTAGGTTTTTGTCTTCATCTTCATCTAATTCCTCTATATATCCATAAACTGCACCTATGTAGCTTTGTTTTCTTGGAGGCTTACTATCTTCTGGACTTAGGTCAGGGCAGTTTGCTTGGATGTGCCCAAGCTCATTGCAATGGAAGCATTGACGGTAGGGACATCTCCTACGGATGTGCCCTATCTCTCCGCATGTGTGGCATCTCTTGCTCTGCTCTCGTGAAACTTCTTTGTCACAATTTTCCAATCCAAGTTCTTGGATGATTGGCTTTGCTCGAAGTAACGCATCTTGCAAGTCCGTTGGACGCATCGCTTCAAGATGGTGGTTTAGAGGAGTGTTCATGGAAAAACTTGGATACTTGCTGTGCAATATCCATAGGTGGTACGTATTTTAGTAGGGTTACAAACTTTGAGTAGTAAGCTTCTAGGGTTAATTCCAGTTGCTTGATCTTGAAGAATTCATTCATCTTCAAAGTCTGGTAGGTCAGCGGAAGGTATCGTCTGCATACAACATCTTTTAACTGAGACCAAGTGACAGCTGCTTCAGAAACACCTTGATCTTTGCACCATTACTTCTACCATAGCTGAGCCTGGCTAACTAACTTACTTTTGCCTATCATTGCTCAATTGGTAGTAGCAGTTCTTGAAGCAAAGAAATAGTCATCCATTGACTCAATCCATATATGCGCTTCTGTTGCGACATCTATCCCTTCTCCATCAAATTTGGGTGCCTTAATTTGTTTGAGAAGGAATTTCTTCTCTTGCATGTCAACATTCGTGGATGCAGAAGGTGCCTAACAACCAAGCCATACCATTTAGGTTATTCTATTTAGAATATGCCTACAAACCATACAATAAAAAATTGCATATGATTACAAAGTTTCACTCTGATACCACCTGTAACGTGCATGTCTATCGACCCAGCACGTATTTAGTAGTCCACCCATCTAGAGACGAGTCTAAATGACGCCACCCGGCACTCCCATGAAATGTCACGGGGTTTGTTGCCTAAGGATTTTTGAGTCTGCCTTGTAAAGGAATGTTCATGGCCGAACCCACTAAGATCGACATGAAATTTGGGTTCCTAGTAGACAAGGTCTCCTGACAGCATTCTCACATCGGGTTGTTCTCGACATCCTACTTTATGTAGAGATACCCAAGCCAAAGCAGACCCAAGCTGCACTTGGTTCAAAGAGAATGGGAAATGAGAAGGATGCGCTACTAAACCTCTCTGCCCGTAGGGCATAGTCCCATTGCGATCCCCTAAAACGGCATGAATCAGGTTCTAACCTAGCCATACCTAAAGGTCAAACGATGGTAAAACCTTGTGAGAAGCCTCCCAGTTTTTTGAGACCAACTTACCGTAGGACGGACCTGTCAGGGATTCTGCCCACCCACTTCCCTTGATAAATTTAGTTTTCTAATTAGGTCCTATCACATTTATGTGTGGCATTTAGAATCAACTTCATTAATTAAGCCTTTTAGGGAACATGGTTCATTTGTGTAATTTATAGCACAGACACGAATATAGAGGAAGCAATCATCTTATAAACAAGTTCAACCAAGTTCCTTAGCTTATCTTTAAGTTAATCTTTGTCTCCTACCCATACAAGAGAATTTATATATTCCCTTCTGTCTAACAAAAGTGCCCAATCTAAATCACATGGCACCATAATTTCCATCCAGTATCTAGAATAGGATCTTCCAATGCCCTAGACATTCGGCTCACAGTAGTCTACAACTCCGTTCCGGACTCGACAAGGGATGTCCAGAACTCCACTGACCCCAAGTGACCTAGGAGTGAGACACACTTTCCATGGTTGGCCTTTTCACCACTCAAGCTTCGACTCATGAATCGAGCAGTGCCCTCTCGTGGGTTGAAATGCGGTGTGACCTTGGAGATGATCCACCAATGCAAAATATCCTTCCTTAATTATTCCAATTAAGAATCAAGAACAATCAGGGAAATCAACATAATATCATCTTCCAAGAAGAACATTCCTTTATTCCCATGGCACTTGTCATTACAGACCCCTACCATGCATTTACCATCAAACACAAGCACTTGAAATAATCATCCAATTCACATCCACAATCAATTTAACGCAAAAGCATTTGGAACATTATCTAATCAATCCACAAAACAATGGTATCCTTTTCCAAACATTGGCAGAATAGTCGCGATAACCTTCCATTGCGTGTTTGTTCTCCCCCATTGGGATCTTAGTGATTCCATGCAGAAATTGATTAACACTTCCTCCATTCAGCTAGGATATTTGCTCAAGACAGGAGTTCTAATAATCCCTTACTTTGATTGATAACCAAACCTTCTTCCTAACAAGTACAAAAGCATCAGTCTTTCCTTTGACTTAGGGTTTCCTAATCCTTGAGCTCTTCACTTGCCCTAGAGTTGTTGTTACATCTAGCCCAACCTCGAATACGATTGATAAACATAGTCAGTATCGGCAAATCTCAAGACGTCGTAGGCTTAATCCCAATGATTGTTGTTTATACTAGCTACTCATGACTTCAAGATCCTGATGAACTAATAGTTTGAGATATTAGCAAGATTTTAATGCAAGATCAATTTGTGTACCATCGATACATGTTTCATAGTGTCTTTCCATGCATGCACCATCTATGTGCATAACTCTTAAGTAACTTTATATGTTCTTTATGCCACCTATGACTTCATCGCGTAGTACTGGAATGCAAAGTATTTGAGTGCATGGGTTTATGCGAACCTCAATGTGTCATATGCATAAATCTATGCGAGGCCATCTATGGTCGCGGAAAGAGTTAACCTATGATCCCCTATGAGTTTGTTAATTATCGAAAAGGATAAATTCAAGCTCCTTGTTGAATTTGAATTCATGCGCATACCTATGCCTCAATGAATAGCAAAGATGGCAATTTGTACCTAGATATTCGGATATGAATTATCCATACTTGACGTTGTATTTGTATTCATAGAAACGCCTTGGCCAGTGGCTCCATTGTTGGATGCAGGATTACTATTGATGCATGTCTCTCCCCATTTTGGGGCCATACTTCCGGCCTATAAATCACTCTTTTTCTCTCGACAGAGAGATGGTGTGCCAGGGTGATTCTTCTCAGAAGGATTAGACTTGCGGGAAGACGAGGATTAAAGGGGAGATGGGGATTAAAATTGCAGGGAAAGGGAAAAAATCGCGAGGAAGAGACAAAGTGTGTGGTCACCCTCTAAAGAGGGGAAGTGTGTGGTCACCCTCTAAAGAGGGGAAGGGCTCCCTCTTCTTCTTCTTCTCTTCTTCTCCTCTCTCTCTTTCTCTTCTTCTTCTTCTCTTCTTCTCTTTTCTCTCTCTCTCTTCTTCTTCTTCTCTTCTTCTCCTCTCTCTCTTTATCTTCTTCTTCTTCTCCCCTCTCTCTTTCTCTTCTTCTTCTTCTCTTCTTCTCTTTCTCTCTCTCTCTTATTCTTCTTCTCTCTCTCTTTCTCTTCTTCTTCTTCTCCTGTCCCTCTCTTCCTCTTCTTCTTTTCTCTCTTTTCACCTCTCCTTTCCTTTCCCTCACTCTTCCTCTCCCTTCCTCTCCTCTCTCTCCTTCTCACTTCTTTTTCATGCAGCATCCTAGGTTCCCTCCTCTAAGGCTCCCTATCTTTTTTTTTCTTCCTACGATTGGGGAGGGAGGGTTTAAATAATGGGGAGGAAGGTTCACTATGGGAAAGGGGGGGGGAACGGATAGTGGGGATGTGGTGGTGGTGGTGGCCACCACCTTTTGCATGGCAGCGAGGGCTTGCTGCCTCCTAGCTGGCCTCGCCATGCCGTCTTCTTCTTTCACTTCATCATCATCGATCTCCTTCCTCCTCCCTCCATCATCGTCATCATCAACCCCTAGCTTGGCCGCCACCCCACTTCATCTCGTTGTCATCTTTTTGCAGCTCCCCTCCACGTCATTAGGGGACGGGTCATTTAGAAAATTTGCTTACTTTTATTAAAGTTAAGGGGGGTCATATGCAGAAGGAGCGGGACATTACAGGAGTCAACCTTATTGAAGCTATTTGTGTCAATGGCACTGAAGCTTCTAATTTATAGGTCATTACAAAAGGTCAAAAGGGGAAAGATGGTGACAAAGACAAGGTAAAACATGTCGAGGGAAATCCTAAGCAAGATGATAATGGGACACAAGTTCTTAATCCCAACATGGAAGGTGTGTCAAGAATCGCATGGTGGGGGGACTTGCTTGAGCTACTGTGCCAAAACACACACTGTATATACAAGAGGAAGCTCACTCAAGAACACAAGAAGAGAGATGGAGGCCAAAACTTTTTCTTGCTGATTTCTTCTTCTTCTTCCCTACACTATACAATGTATAGAAAGTATAGATAAGATACAACATAAAGGAAAGTGGCCTTCTAACTCAAACAGTGCATAACCGACTACACTAATCGACTGGCACTATATCTTTGCCAGTTGTAGGTAGGTGTAACAAACTAAATATTATAAGTGATGATAGATTATTTTTTATGCCGAGAAGTACTTAAAAATAGCCAAAATTCTAAAATTTAGGGGAAAAATAGACTTCGTCAAAGGCGGCGGTGGCAATTAGTACGATTTTAAGCGGCAATGCCCGGAAAAGGCTTAAAAGACCCACTTGGGATGACAATTGATGAATTTTCATAATTATTTGGCATGTCAGACGGGACCCTGGGAGATGCCTGATAGTGAAGGACTTCAAGACGGACGCCCACAATTTTTTGGACTGCAATTTGGACACCAGACGCGGGAGAGGGAGTGCTCGGGAGGCCAAGGCCAAGGTTAAGTGGAAATGGACTTGAGAAATCCAAAAGGTCATGACCCAAAGGGAGCCCCACCCAAAAAAAAAGAATTTGTGGATGGGGGGGGGGGGGGGGTGCCGTTTTTTCACGCGGACGTGCAGGGAAGGCACCATCTTCTTCCCAATGATTGAGAGAAGCTATGGAGGTTACAAACAGGCCCCCTAACTGATTACATGCCTGATCTACACTTGATCTTCCCTCCCCATCGCTCTAGACCACACATCAAATGGCTGGCCGGTTCTGGAGATCAGATTTCACTATTTCTCTCTCCTCCCTCTCTCTCTTGCAAGGGGCAATTCCTACATGTGAAGAAGAATAAAGCCTGATTGGTGAATGCTCATCCCGATGCGGTACCGAATTGCTCAAAGGTGGGCTGAAGATGGTAGTGTGGAGGTAGGCTGAGCATCAAATAGGGCCTGCTTTGCGGACCCACAACAAGTTTCAAAACCCGAAATAATAAAAAATACACGGCAATGGCATTTTTACAAAGAAAATGACTCTTTTTTCGCATTTGATGAGATTAGCAATGTTCATATGGGCTAAAAATTGATAGACATGTTTTTTGCTGCTGGTTTTAGTCTTTCATAATAAAAAACTCAGAAAATATACACTTAAAGTGTAGGAAATAAATGGGAAAAACTCGAAAAGCATGGTTTTTAAGAGAAAAAATGGGGTTTTTGGACTTAAAATCGAAAAAGCATGAAACAAAACACCAATAAAATTTGCATGATTGATGTTCAAGGACTCAAGAGCCACAGCTCTGAAATAGTGCTAATTTTTTTCCATTTTTATTGATAAAAAATAAGTAAAAATTAGGAAAATTAGGAAAAAAAATACTTTTTAAAAGGGGGGAAAAATAGGGAACGGACGAGGAAAATGATGGAAATTTATGGATGTCTCTATGAGTGTATAATGAGGATAAAGTATGAGGGTTTGCCTCAAGTTATCCCCATTTATATGTTTTTGTGAGTATTTACTTCTTATTTCGTGCGAAATACACATGAAATCATCCCTTTACCTATGTAATGAGGCAAAACCTTAAACGATAGAGGAGGAGGGAAGTTTGAGTGCTGAAATATAATATAAAATCTGATGTATTTTTTGCATTATTCATATAGGATAACGTTAAGTTAAATAAAGGGAAGTACAGCACGAGTAAAACTCGGTGTCTTCTCTCATCACGCAGCAATTATGTGTTAGTGTATGTAAACATGAAAAGAATGGATTTGCACAATGCACAAGGCTATTTTCCAATTGTTTGAGTATTTAATCATATACACATTTGCATCAAGCATCATTAAATGGTATCAATTACAAGCTCCTGGATGCATAGCACTTGGCTTCTTTAGGACTTGACCCATGTAGAGAGAGTGAGCAACCCGGCTGTAGGTCTAGATGGTGGGTCCAAGGGGATGGATAAGTGAGGATAAGTGCATTCCTAGAATGTTAAATATATTGGCACTAAGAGGGGAGTTTGTTTCGAATGTGTCTATGTGTGGAAGTAGTGCAAGGAGGGGCCAATCCCCAAGATCTAGGAGAGCTATAGTAGGGCCATGGCAATCAGCCAGTGGGGTGACCTTGTGTCTGTAATATGTGGCATTTATTGCCGATACATGTATAATCTCCCTCCGAGGAGACAGGGAAAGGGAACATTCGTTGAATTACAGACTATAAATGCATAGTGATTAGTGTTTAGGATAGTGTATCCCTCGACAGACGCTCTTGGCCCGCGAGGCCGTGTGGTGGGGTTGTCTGTTGAGTGCATGAGATCTGGCTAGTGCATTAGCCAGTGCCGGCCCATTTTGGGTCCCATTAGTGGTGCGTCTGCCGGGAGCCGCCAACAAGTGGTGGCTCTCAAATCTAGGGTTTCTAGGGACCAAATAGTTGGTTTATGTCCTCTGACAAGGACCCTCAAACCGAAATACAAAAAGCAGAACGTGCTGAGAGGGCTAGACGGTGGTTGGAGATCGTAAGTTGTTATTCTCCTCAAAGGAGCAGCCTGTTGCACATAAGTGGTAGTGGTTCTAGTAACCTAAGTGTTACGAGTAGCTCTTCAAGTGCAAGTGGAAGTCTTAGTACTTCCCCACTTCCAGTTAATCAACCCACAACAAGTGGGGGTGTAGTTTTACCTACACAAACTTCTGTTGTCAATCTGATTGTAGCCATGGTACAACCTATCACAATTCCAACAGGGACACCGGATTTGCTAGCATTAGGAGCATCGTTGCCCATTTTCCATGGGTTAGCAGAAGAAGATGGAGAACTCCACATTTAGGAGTTTCAAACACTCATGTTCAATTATCGAATCCAAGACGAAGGACACCTAATGATGTTTTTCAACATGACGTTAAAAGGAACAGCGGCAGTGTGGCATCACGGTCTAGAAGCCAGAACCATAACTAGCAGTGTCCACAGCTGAGTTTGATATTGGAGATTGGGTCTTCTTGAAGCTGCCCAAGACTCATTATGCATCCCTTAAGAGTGGAAATAATAAGTTGTCTCATAGATTTTATAGCCATATTTGGTGTTGGAAAAGATTGGAGAGCTTGCATATAAGCTCCAATTGCCTTCAACTACTCACATACATGATGTTTTTCATGTATCACAATTGAAGAAGTATATTAGGCAGGATGTACAAGTTATTGAAGAGCTTCCACCACTTGATGAAGATGTGCTTATTGTCTATGAACCTGAGAAGATTATTGGGAAGCGTGAAAAGGTTCTTAGAAACCAAACTATCACTAAATTTTTTATCAAATGGAAGGGACTACCTATGGAAGAGTCCACTTGGTAACCCTCTTCTTATTTGGATGCTTTTCCATGGCTTTTGCAAGATGAATGACGATAGTTTGTGCAGGGATAGCTTGTTGTTTTGAAATATTGTTATTAATTAAATTGCCTTAATGACATCAAAAAGTGATCTTCATGGTATGCGATGATGCCTGAGGTTGTGTATTTCATCTCTACTGGACGCTTTTCCATGGCTTTTGCAAGATGAATGATGATAGTTTGTGCAGGGACAACTTGTTGTTTTAAAATACTATTATTAATTAAATTTCCTTAGTGTCATCAAAAAGTGGTCTTGATGGTATGAGATGATGCCTTAGGTTGTGTACTTCATCTCTACACCTCAAACATTGAATTTGGACACTCCAGTCAAAAGCTATGGCAATTTTATTGATATAGCCCTATTTGGACAACAAGCAGTCAATTCACTGTTTCAAGTTCATTGTGATGTTTCTTCACACAAAGTGCTTCCACATGCGTATGGATCTTCATTGAAATAATTTGCTTCATTAAAAACTTGACTTTTACCTCAATATCTTTAGTTTTGAGGACAAAACATCTCTAGGAGGGGATGATTTGTAACGAAGTAAATTATCAACATGAGAGTTGAAACCTATTCCAAGTGTAAACCTTGTAAATACTTGAGCCAAGAGAAAAGAGTGCTTAAGGGATTAGTATAAAAATACAAGAAGTGCTAATGTAGCATCATTCTTTGGCACTATCACAAATTTTTTTCCCTTCTTGTCTTTTATCTTCTTGTACTTGGTTCGCAACTCATGGCTACGTTGTGCTATGGTAATAGAAAATGTTCCATGGCATGGCTATGTTGGTATCTCAGTTTGGTATATTTCATGTTATGTATAGCTTAGAATATTTTGATTTTCTATTCATTTCCATTGTTAGATTAGTCTTTCTTTACAAAGAAGCCCATGATTTCTTTGCATGGTTGGGGATAATACTTACTTTAACTTTCGCTTATAGACTTGAAGGAAATGGCAAAGGTAAAAGAGATCATCCACCTATTGTGAAGGCATTGGAAAAAGCATGTGGAAAGAAGGTAAAAGAGTGGCCATGATTACTCCCTTATGCGTTGTGGGTTGACAGAACAACTCAAAATGTTGTTATAGGATATATGCATGCTAAATTGATATATGATCAAATGCCTATCATGCCAATAGAAGAGATGACAATCACATAGAGTGTGCTACCTTGGAAAGAGAAGCTGAATCAAGAGGAGTTTTTGGTCTTACATGTATTATAGGCAGTTAGAAAGAAAGTCAAAAGACATAGAGATAGTGGTTGCAAAGTTAAGGGAAGCAAGGATAGAGAACAAGAAACAATTTAACAAAAGACATACATTGAGGCCAAGAAACATATAAGGTCGGGATTGGGTGCTAGTTTATGATAGCAGTTTGGAGAACCAACATAGTGCCATGTGTAAAGTCTCCAAATTATGGTTTGGACTTTGTGTGGTAAGACACATGTTTGATAACACTACTTATGCATTAAATGAGCTAGATGGGACAACCACAAAAATTTTGCTAGCAAGGAAAAGAAGTAAATTATTCAAGAAGAGGCAATAATCTAATACCTATGGGTTGCTAGAACTAGATGAAAATAGTGGTCATGATACAGGGGCTAGCCAAGAAGATATGGAAGATAAAGAAGCAAAGGATATGGTTGTAGAGGATGAGGAGGACTCACAATTTTTTTATAACTAGTACTTTGGCACATAGCGGAGGATGTGCAAATTTAGAGGGGTGGATGTTGTGCCACTATGTGGACATAGTGTGAAAAACCCTAGAGTGCATCATCATCTCACTTTCTTATTAATCTAGAGACTCAATGTCAGATTAGTCATTAGTGTTAGTGTCCATAGTATGGATAGTTTTAAAATATGAGATTTCTAGACAAGTTTATTCAATTTTTTATATTTTGGATATTATTTATTATAAATATCCTAAAAAGATATAGAAAACTTCTAGAATAAGGTGACATGCAAAAAAACAAGTTACTGTCAACCAGTTTGGGAGATCTCATGCAAAAAAGAGGCTTTCGAATTAGTATGGCGCGCGATCATAGTTTTTCAGGCAGCAAACAACACTCTCGATAGAAAGAATAAGAAAGAGAGATCTAGGAGAATTTTGAGCAAGTGTCCTAGATTTTTACCCCCCTTTCGAAGCCAAGGGAACTATGAGATTTGGTCCTTACAAGATTGTTCGTATAGGAAAGAGCTCTACAGTCCTTTTAGCAAATTTGCAAGGAGTAGAGTTCAAAACTAAAGTAAACTTTTGAAGCCCTGTTATGTGTAGGGGTTGCTATTGCACTTGGTGCCTTTGCAGGTCCTTTAGGATCTAATTTAAACTTGCAGAGGGTAC
The DNA here is from genome assembly GCF_053477565.2 of Lygodium microphyllum. NCBI lineage: Eukaryota > Viridiplantae > Streptophyta > Polypodiopsida > Schizaeales > Lygodiaceae > Lygodium > Lygodium microphyllum. The sequence goes on along the minus strand of NC_141154.1, from coordinate 67,884,720 downwards.
CAAGACTATTAGATGGGAAAAATCATTCATTATCTTCCGTATCTATATTTAGAGAGAGCATTGCTTCCACAAGGCAAAGCGATCTGGTAGAGTAAGGGTTATCACATTTCTGAGTGATAAGATGACTCTTTCACATGGGATATTCTTGTCTATTGCCATCATTATCATCAAGTTCTTACTAGCATCCCTATTGAGTTCAATGAGAAAGGAGAGATTGTACCTGTCTTACACCCCCTCTCTCAATTGGATTTTGATTATCATAAGTATGAATAGGTTGATTGCCATAGTAGGTTATATCAATGAAGCCTTGGTTTATACATTATATTTTGATGGAGCTTCTTGAGGACTTGCTAAGCATACAAGTACATGGGTTTTCATAAAAGACCCCCATCGTTGAGTGGCTTTAAAAATGGGAGTGTATTTAGACACTACTTTAATGAATAACATGGTGGAATACAAGGCTTCATTATGGGGTTAAATCTAGCGAGACATGATGCTATTCACTGGTTATTGGTGAAAGGTGACTCACAATTAATTATCAACCAATTTAATGGGACCTGTAATGGGACCTATAGTGTGAGGGATCCCATTCTAAGGATATACCATCGTGCAACCTTGGACACCTTTGAGATCTTTGAGGCAATAACTTGCCAATTGATTCCTTGCCAATGAAATCGCTTTGCAAACTCCTTGGCTAATTATGCCTTTGTTGAAGATGCCTTTCTTAACTGTGATCATGAGGGGTTTTCACAATTGCCTTCTGATATCACCCTAGGGCTACTATGGGGATTGCTTGTTGTTGACATGTCCTGTTTTGGCTGCCGATAGTTAGTATGGGTTATGAGCCACATAGTGATTAACCATCTTCCTATTCTATCTTGGATGGATGCATTAGATCGTTCAACGACATGTTCATTGGACACCTCTTGCCATTTATGCAGAAGGATTAGCTAATAATTTGATGCATTTAGTGTAGGGCCTTAATGGCCCATCCCCTTGGTCTAGATTTGTGTTTCAATAAGGTTTATATAGGGACCAACGGTTTGCTTTCAACAGTAGATTGTTGAATGGCATGCTTTATGATTACATTTCATTAGGCCAAGAGGGCCCTTTGTTCTTACAAAGAATTGGTTGATTTCATTAGGCCAAGAGGGCCTCTTTTTTTTTGTGTGAGTGTGATTAATGGGTTTTGTTTTAATGCTACATTAAACAGATTTGACGAAGCACCTAGAGGGAATCTCTTACTGCATAGAAGTTTCTTGTGGCTAAGTTTAGGTGATATCCTTCCTTTAGGATTTCTTTCTCTTTATGCTATAGGTGTATATGTATGTGGGATATTTTTCTTTTGTTGGAAGGAACGGGGTATGCAAAAACTCTTAATACTCTTAGGAAAAGCTATTACTAGCAAAGACTCAAGGGTGATGTACTTAAGTATGTCACTAAATGTCTAAATTGCAAAAGGGTAAAATCTGAACGTGTCAAGTTACCAAGAAAACTCTAGCCTGTAAGGGACATAGGAACCTCCCCTTAATTATAAAGAAAAAGGAAAAAAAAATTCTTTCAACTCAAATTTTTTTTATTTCCCCTCTCTCCCCGCCAACAGCAGTCGGGGAAGGAGAGAGGGGGTGGGAGTGGTGGTTTGGCAGGGGAAGCATGCACCCTCCACGTGGAGGGTGGCCATGCCAACTATTCCCTCCTCTCCCCTATATAAGGGGAGGGCTTCTCCCCTCCCAAGGAGAGAGGCTATGACCATTGTCATCACGTCGGCTACCATCTTGCTGCACAACCCCCCCTGGGGCCTCATCCGCATGCCAACCCCCTTCGCCAGGACTGCAGGCGTCGCTACCACCCTATGCCCTTTCGAACGAGATCTTTCCCCCCTGTGTCAGACTGCAATAGCAGCTCTGTGGGCCGCTCCGCCACCCAGTTCCCCCCACGTGACATTCCCCCCCCATCAACTCGGCGCAAGCCATTCAAGGGCCTTTGGTCCTGGTCAATTCCCCATTTCGTGACGACGCAGGATCCTTCCTGGGCCTACGACCAGGGTAGCTGGAGTTGGGCGCTTGGCTCTGTGAGGCCAATGATCATTCTCCCCCTCTCCTCACGGTAGTGTTGTGGCCCTCCCAAACTCGTCACCTCCTCTGGTCAACTAGCATCGCGGATCCCTTTCCCGGGCCCTCCAAAAAAATTAAACAGCCTCCTTGTTTGGGTCGTGAAGGTAAATAGTGGAGGGAGGGGATAGTAAGAGAAGGGAGGAGAGAGAGAGAAGAGAAAGAAGGTGAGAGAGAGAGAAGAGGAGGGAGGGGTAGAGAGAAGGATAAGGTGGGAAGAAGGAGTGGAAGAAGAAGAGAGGGGAGAGAAGGAGGAGGTGTGAAAAGAAGAAGGATTGGGAGAGAGAAGGAGGTGAAAAGAAGAGGGAGTAAGAGAAGGGAGGAGAGAGAGAGAGAAGGAGAAGGGGAGGATAAGAAGTAGAAGGAGGGAAGAAAAAGAAGGAGGGAGAGAAGAGGAAAGAAGAAGTGAGTAGAGAAGGAGAAGGAGGTAGAAGAGCAAGAAGGAGAAGAGGAGAAGAAGAAGGGAAAGGAGAGAGGAAGAGGAACAAGAAGGAGAGGTAGAGGAACAAGAAGAAGAGGTAGAGGAAGAGATGTGAGAAGTGGTAGAGGAAGGTGTGAGGTGCCTGCTTGTCGGTGTAAAATATTACACGGCGCAGCGAACAGAATCTGAGAAAGAGATAGAGAGTACACAACAGAGAAGAGGAGAATCAGTAAATTCTTTAACTCCAAACAACTGATACAAAGATGGCTCTGTCCACCCGTGCGCTTCCACTGAGTGAAGCTTAGATGGCGATCTAGACAGAAGATAGGTGAAGAGCTTAAGGCTAGCTGGAACAACAACTCTGACTGGGTGAAAGATGAGTGTAAGATGGCTGCGAAGGGGTTTAGCTTTTATAGCCCGCGAAGGTCGTTAGGTCGGCCTGCTGACCGACCTACCATATGAGCCTCCACTAGTCGGCCAGGGAATATTCCAGGGAATATTCCCTTTACCATCGGGCCGGGGGCGCTGCCCCCGGACCCCCGCCAGGGGGGCCGCTGGCCCCCCTGGGACCCCCCAGCCAGGGGCCGCTTCCGCGGCCCCCGGACCCCACAATAGGGGCCCCTTTTAACTCCCTTACCACGCAACTCAATGCAATGTGCCTCGAGTTGCTACCAGCTTAACCACTCCGTCTAACCCAAAGATTAGACCCACAACAGTCACCTTTTTGCCATCCGGTCACATAGACCTCATCTGATATACAAGTCAGGACTCAACCAATGTCCGGGCTCACATTTGGCTTCTCCTCATAATGGGGGCCTTACAACTTTGAGCACCATGGATCATTGGTAGCACCTAATGAGGGTGGGGCATTGATCATATCTAACACCCCCCCTCAATGTCCACCCATAGGTGAACTATCTCCTCGGCCCAATGCCGAGTCTCTGAAGATGAACTTGAAGCAGATCCTTCGTAAGTGCTTTGGTGAAGATATCTGCTCCATTCTCCTCTGTTGGACAGTAGACCAATTCCACTATCCCATCCTCCATCAAATCACACACATAGTGATACTGGATCTCTATATGTTTGGTGCGTGCATGAAACACTGGATTTTTGGCAATGGCGATGCAACTCTGATTGTCACATCTCAGCACAGTTGGTTCTTCATCCTGCACTCCCATATGCCATAGAATCCTTCTCAACCATACGGCCTCACATGCAGCAAAACAAGCTGCCTTGTACTCTGCTTCGGTAGAAGACAATGCCACTGTTGGTTGCTTCTTACTAATCCAAGAGAAAATTCCTGAACCCAAAGAGAAACAATAACCAGAAACTGACTTCCTGGAATCAATGTCTCCTGCCCAATCTGAGTCACAGTTCCCCACAAGATAAGTTCCGAAACTGTATGTGATACCATAGTCAAGAGTTTTCTTCAAGTATCTGAGCACCCGCATCCCAGCCTTCCAATGACTCTCATGAGGTTTGTTTGAGAACCTGCTCAAAACACCAACAGCAAAACTGATATCTGGTCTGGTGTTACACAAGTAGATTAGACTGCCGACCAACCTCCTATACCTCCCAATGTCTGCTAGTGCTGATGTATCCTCAACGGATAACTTTACATTCACCTCCATAGGTGTAGCTATCTCCTTGCACTCGGTCATACCAAATGCCTTCAAGATCTCCCATGCATACTTCTTCTGAGAGATGAAGATCTTTCCTGGCTCTTGCCAGACTTCAATCCCCAAACAATAGTGCAGCAAGCCCAAGTCTGTCATTTCAAACTCAAAACTCAAAGCCTTTCAAGTTTGGTTGATCATATCTTCATAGTCACCTGTAATAAGAAGGTCGTCCACATATAGGACAATCACTACAGACTTTTTACCATCCCTGTAAACATACAAGTTAGCATCTGAGGCACATCTTTTGAAGTTTAGGTTTAAAAAGAACCTATCTATCCGCTGGTACCATGCTCTGGGGGCTTGTTTCAGCCCATACAATGCCTTCTTCAGTTTACACACTTTGTTCTCAGAATGGGGGGCCTCAAACCCTGGTGGCTGAGCCACGTACACCTCCTCCTTGAGGTCACCATTTAAGAACGCTGACTTAACATCCATTTGGTACACTGGCCACTTCTTGTGGGCAGCCACTGCAAGTACCGTGCGAATAGTGGTCATTCTGGCAGTTGGGGCAAATGACTCTTGAAAATCAAACCCTTCAACTTGTGAAAATCCTTGGGCAACCAGTCTAGCTTTGTACTTTTCTAAGGTACCATCAGCCTTGTACTTTACCTTCCAGATCCACTTGGTGCCAATAATCTTCCGCTTTGCTGGCCGATCCACTAGCTCCCAAGTGTCATTCTTCATTATGCTGTCATACTCCGCCTGCATAGCAGCCTTCCATGATGGATCTGCAAGTGCTTCTTCTAAGTCAGTTGGCTCCTTTACTTCTCTCATAATCTCAACCATCAAGGCCATGTTGACTATGTGAGCAGAAGCCCTCCTTTGCTCCTCTATTCTCTGAGACCTCCTTGGTCCGTCTGCCTTCTCCTCAACAGATGCAGGCATAGGATTATTGTGGTCATAGAGCTGCTTCACCCAGCGCGGCAATGGCTTTTCCGGTGGGGTGATGTCAGGTTGGTGAACTTTTTCCTCATCATCTGAAGATGATGCTTCCTCCTCCTTAAGGATAGGGATAGCTCTCGGGACAGGTTCATAGTGGACTACTTCTTCGCTTGATGATAAAGTGGAAGACCTTGCCTTCTCCTCCTCCACTGTATGCGGCTCCTCCTTGAACACCACATCACGGCTCGCGATGATCTTCTTTGCCTCTTGGTCATATAACTTGTAAGCCTTCTGCTCATCACTATAACCCAAGAAGATACATTTTCTGCTTTTTGGTTGTAACTTGTTTCTCTTCTCATCTGGAACATGTGCATAACATTCACATCCAAAAATTCTGAAATGTGAAACAGATGGTTTCTTACCAATGTAAGCCTCATGAGGTGTTTTTCCCTTGAGAGCCTTTGTGTAGCTCCGATTTAGAATGTAGACTGCAGTATTAACAGCTTCAGCCCAAAAATGGTTAGGCAATCCCTTGCCCTTTAGCATGCATCTTGCCATCTCCACAATGGTACGATTCCTGCGTTCCACAACACCATTCTGCTGAGGTGTGTGAGGCGTCGTCAATTGACGCTTGATCCCTTTGCTCTTGCAAAAGCCTTCAAACTCCTTTGAGTTGAACTCACCACCACCATCTGTTCTAAATTTCTTCACACTTTTCCCTGTTTCATTCTCAACAAGTATTAGCCATTCTTTAAACTTACCAAAAGCTTGAGCCTTATCACGAAGGAAGTACACCCACATCTTCCTACTGTAGTCGTCGACAATCAACATAAAATAAGAAGATCCCCCCAAGGCCTGTGTAGGCATCTTACCACACAAGTCAGCATGCACCAACTCTAGAGGAGCATGTGCTCTATTCTTGCTTTCTTGTGGAAATGCCTTTCTCTGTTGCTTGCCCATCATACAAGCTTCACATGGTTCCTTCAATTCAGTTATTGTAGGTAGGTGAGCAACCATACCTTGCTTTTGCATCTCCTTCAATACTGCAAATCCGATGTGTCCAAACCTTTCATGCCAAAGCTTACTTGTGCCCACTCCAGCGGTGGCTGTAAGAGCACTTAGCTCATACAGGTTGTTCCTCCTTTCTCCTTTGCCAACAATTGTGCCAGCACTATCAATAATTTCTGCACCTGTCTTCTTGAACCTTACTTCATGACCAAGATCAGTTATGGCAGCAACTGATAAGAGATTTCTTCTGATTTCGGGAACATACAACACATTTGAAAGCTTTTTGACTTCACCATTTGCAGCAACAAAAGAAATAGTACCTGTGCCCGCAGCAGGGCATTTAGCATCATTTCCAACCGTCACAGTGATGGATTCTTGTAGAGGCTGCATAGAACTGTATAGACCTTTCTTGTTGGTCATGTGACGGGAGGCCCCACTATCCAACACCCAAGAGTCAGTGGTAGATTCTTCTTGCGCCGAGGAGCACACTTCCTCAATGGTCGCCATGAATAATTCCAACTCTGCTTCAGCCGTATTGGCTGTCTCTTTCCCTTTAGTTTTAAGGGTACCATTCTTTTCATCTGCCTTCTTGACACGACAATCTGCAATTGTATGTCCTTTCTTCTTACAGTAGAAGCACTCTCCTTGAAACTTCTTCTTGCCGCCCTTTTTCTTTTTGTCACCATCATTTTTGGTGGAGGAAACACCTTTGCCTTTTGCATTGGCAGAGAATGCAGCATCTCCATTGTTGCTTCCTTCTCGGGCTTTCAGCCTCAACTCCTCCTCCATTAATAATGCACAAAACTCCTCAAAAGTCAAAGCTTGAGGTCTCACCTGAGTATTAAGGGCAGTTACTAGTCCATCAAATTTTTGTGGACAAATCCGAAGACACCTCCGAGCTAGCTCTTCGCTAGTCTTTTGTATCCCAGCGCCAGCCATCTGGTCGCGCAGATTCTTAATCCGAGTGATGAATGCTTCAACCGTCTCTCCTTCAGCAAACTTCTCCGCTGCTAATTGATTCTCCAAGTTTTGAATCCTTGTTTGGTTTCGTGTTTCATACTGACTCCTTAGTACATTCCAAGCCTCTGACGCTTTGGTTGTATGCTGAATCAGAGTCAAAACACTGTCAGAACAGCTTGTAACTAAGGCACACAATGCATCTGCATTCCTTCGTTTCCAAGCTCGTAGAAGATCTGCATTCGGAGGAATCATCACACTAAGATTTGATGGGTCGGGGGTAGGCTGTGGTTCTGCGTCAGTCCCCAGCACAGTCTCCAGAAGCTCATAAGAATCAAGGATAGTTGTAATTTTGAACTTCCACAAGGTGTAGTTTGTACCATCTAACTTGCCTTCGCTGAAGGTTGGTGGACGAATCCTCAGTGTTTGAATAGCCGGTACAGCAGCACCACCTCCTGCACCGCTTCCTGATGCGCCAGAACTGCTTCCCGGAGTCGACATCGTTTCTCTTTGCTGTTGAAGCCTTTGCCTCTTGCACGCTCTCCGATCTCTAGAGCCCCCTGGGCTCTGATACCATGTAAAATATTACACGGCGCAGCGAACAGAATCTGAGAAAGAGATAGAGAGTACACAACAGAGAAGAGGAGAATCAGTAAATTCTTTAACTCCAAACAACTGATACAAAGATGGCTCTGTCCACCCGTGCGCTTCCACTGAGTGAAGCTTAGATGGCGATCTAGACAGAAGATAGGTGAAGAGCTTAAGGCTAGCTGGAACAACAACTCTGACTGGGTGAAAGATGAGTGTAAGATGGCTGCGAAGGGGTTTAGCTTTTATAGCCCGCGAAGGTCGTTAGGTCGGCCTGCTGACCGACCTACCATATGAGCCTCCACTAGTCGGCCAGGGAATATTCCAGGGAATATTCCCTTTACCATCGGGCCGGGGGCGCTGCCCCCGGACCCCCGCCAGGGGGGCCGCTGGCCCCCCTGGGACCCCCCAGCCAGGGGCCGCTTCCGCGGCCCCCGGACCCCACAATAGGGGCCCCTTTTAACTCCCTTACCACGCAACTCAATGCAATGTGCCTCGAGTTGCTACCAGCTTAACCACTCCGTCTAACCCAAAGATTAGACCCACAACAGTCACCTTTTTGCCATCCGGTCACATAGACCTCATCTGATATACAAGTCAGGACTCAACCAATGTCCGGGCTCACATTTGGCTTCTCCTCATAATGGGGGCCTTACAACTTTGAGCACCATGGATCATTGGTAGCACCTAATGAGGGTGGGGCATTGATCATATCTAACAGTCGGCTTTCCAGGCGGTCTATCGAGAAATGAATCTAAGTGTCGCTACCCGGCACTCCCAGGGAATGTTCCGAGTTCTGTCGCCTAGGGTTTCCTGAATCCGCCTCGCAACGGAATGTTCACGACCGAACCCACTAGGATCGACCTGAAATTCAAGTTCCTAGTTGTCAAGGTCTCCTGTTAGCATTCTAGCGTCAGGTTTTGGACATCCTACTTTACGTAGAGATACCCAATCCGAAGCAGACCCATGCTGCACTTGGTTCAAAGAGAATGGGAAATGAAAGGGATGCGCTGCTCAACCTCTCTACCCATAGGGCATAGTCCCTCCGGTTCCCTAAAACGGCATGAATCGGGTTCCAATCTAACAATACCTAAAGGTCGAATGATGATAAAAACTTCTGTGAAGCTTCCCAGCTTTCTGGGACCACCCTGCCGTAGGACGGACCCGTCAGGGGTTCCGCCCACCCGCTTCCCTTAATAGCTTTAGTTTTCTAATTAGGTCCTACCACATTTATGTGTGACACTTAAAGTCAGCTTCATTAATTAAGCCTTTTAGGGAACAGAGTTCATTCACATAACTTATAGCACAAACACAAAAACAGAGCAAAGAAATCTATTGACAAACAAGTTCAAACAAGTTCCTTAACTTATCTTCAAGTTAATCTTTGTCTCCCGCCCATACAGGAGAAATTATGTATCGCTTCTGTCCAACAGAAGCATCCCTTCTGCCCTGCAGAAGTAACTGGTCCAATTCACATGGCACCAAAAACTCAATCCTTTATCTAGAATAGGATCTCCCAACATGCCTAGATGTTGGGGGCCACGGAGGTCTTCAACTCCATTCTAGACCTAGCAAGGGGTGTCCAGAGCTCCAACTGACCCGCAAGCTGTCTAGGAGCAAAACATCATTCCCGTGGTTGGCCTTTTCACCACTAGACCTTCGGCCCATGAATCGAGTAGTGCCCTCTCGGGTTAATACGCAGTGCGATCATGGAGGTGATCCACCCGTGCAATATATCCTTCCTTAATTAAATCCTTTAAGAATCAAGCACAAACAAGGCATTCAACCCTAATATCATTTTCCAAGAAAGCATTCCTTTATTTCCATGGCGACTTGTCATCACAGACCCTTGCCATGCATTTACCATAAATCACAAGCACTTGGAATAATAATCCCAAACAACAACTAACAACCAGTTGAATGTAAAAACATTTAAGATGTTGTTCGATCAATCAACAAAACCAATTGCATTCTTTCCAAAACAATGCAAGAGTAGATGAAATAATATTTTCCATTGCATATTTGCTCTCCCCCTTGGGATCTAAGAGCAATACTATGCAAAAATAGTCTTAACACTTCCTTCCTTCGGCTAGGGCATATGTTAAGGGTTCAAACACTATTCATGATGTAAGTTCTATACATCACTTACCGTGCTTGATTGGTAACCCAACCTTGGATTTGGATTGGCAAAAGTCATTGTTATCCAACGGATCTCAAGACATCCTAGTTTTAACCCTTATGATCAATTTCTTATACTAGCTCTTAGTCAAGTCATGAGGCAATTGGAAAATTATCCTCATATATCAAACATGTTATAGGCATAACGTATAAATACTTGATAAGATAAGTGTGAGATGATCTCAAGTAATTAGACTCCAACAGGTCTTGCATTAACCTAGAATCTAGTTTTTCTTAATATTTGGGCTCTTAGGCCAAGTACTGTTGAAATATCTAAACTTTAAACTAGTACTTTCTATTCATGATTCTCAATGTCATATTCTTTTAGTAATTATGCTATTTTTAACCCTTGATTATACTTTAATCTAGCACTTGTATGCACAATCTTTTAATGTCATTTTTTTGACAACTATGGCATTCATAATGCTTGACTAATTCTTCCTTGTAATTGCTCTACTAGCAAATAAGTCATATGTAACTTGGGGCAATTATCTTCCCTTGATATATGCACTTCACAAACTCCCTCTTTCGAGTAGGTGAGATGAAATTTATCATCTCCCATGTCCTATACTCGTGCATTGTAGTATGGGGCCTAATGTATCTCATACAAGAATCAAAGCAAGCATCTATCAATTTGAAAATACATTACTTACGACCGGAACCGCAATTGGATTGACAGTGATGACTTTTCCCGAAGCCTTGTTGCTGGTTGCAGGATTGTCATCCGCACACGACATTCTTCGCTTGGAGGCCATCGTCCGCAGGTAGACTCAAGATATTAAGAAGGTAGAATAGATTCAAGATGGGAGAGCGTAAGAGAAGATGGTTAAGTCGAGGATCAAGATAGAGGGAATTGAGCTAATTCTCTTCCTTGTAGCCTCTCAAGGTGACTCTTCTTTCTCTCTCTCTCTCAAGCTCTCTTTCAAGCTCTTCCTCACAATCTCTTGGAGGGGTATCCTTCTCTCTACCTCTCTCTCGCAGCCTCTCGAGGTCTCCTTATGCTTCCTTTATGCCTCTCCCATGCCTCATGTTTATAGTGAATTAGAGAAGAGGGCTTGTGGTTGAGAAGTGGAGCTCTTTGTGGAGGGGGATCTTGGAAAGATCAGTGATCTGATGCTCAGATCATAAATGTGATGGTTCCATTGGCTTCGAAAGGGGGGTAAAACCCCAAGACACTTGTTTAGAAAGCTCTTAGTTCACTCCTTCTTTTCTCTGTTCAAAGTGCTATCCACTACCTATGTACTGCGATCGTAGCATGCACGATTTCGCAAAATCTCTCTTTATTTTTTTCTTTTCATAAAATCTCCTAACTAACTAAAATATCACTTGTCTTTTCTTTTAAATTACATCCAGTTCTAAAAATCTCCATATCTTTTTTTTTTAAGGATAATATCTAAAGTATCTAAAATATACTAGTTTTGCCCAAAATCTAATATTTTTGGACCATCCAAACTATAAACATTAACCTAGTGATTAATATAACTCATAAATCTCATTCACGTTGAAATTTATGTGAAGGGTGGCTACGGTCCTTGCCAATCTGAGAAAAATATCAAATTTACGACTCTTTATTTTTCAAATAAAATATTTTAAATTAAATAAAAATTATTAATAATTAATGTTAGTTACTTTTTACCTTAGCTAGTCTTTAGTTAGTAATCTTACTAACTTATTAATTGACTAGCTAACTTTCGAACCAACCAACTAACTTTTATTGTGCAAAGATATTACAGAAGGAAAAGAGGAAGGAGCAGAACGAGCCACCCAAACCACTCTCTCAACAATGAACCCCATTCAGTGGGTTTTTCCCAAACCAAACATACCTACCCGGACTGCCCAATCTCCCCGAGGCGAATGGCTCCCAAGAAGAAAGTTGTGGGAAGCATAGGCGCCCAAGCCACCGGTAATGCTGAAGGGACAAGCGAGACAACCAACGTAGCGCACACGAATCAAGCCCAGGTTTCAAGCATTAAAAAAGCTAGTTTAGGACTTAGTTCTCATGGAATGATTAATGTCATGCATGAGGTTTTATTTATACTAAGAACGAAGTTGCATGTAACGGTAGGGTTGAGCTCACATAAGTTTTTACTCACCTAAAATGATAAGGATCACCTTACCTCGCATGAAATGATAACTTCTACACACATAAAATGATAGGGTTATCGCCTTATTTCACATAAAATGATAGCTTTTTAACCAGTTCAGTGCATGAATAGTCATTTAGAATTCACGTTGCGCAATTATGGTTAAAAGAAACACATGAAATGTTAAATTCTGCTCATAAGCTATATTTGCTTCGTTAGGAACAAGATTTCCATAGACGCAAGTCACATGTGATTCGGTGCATTAGAAATAATTACTCATTGCAAGGATTAAAGGGAGATAAAAGCTGTTTAGGGGACAACTATACTAAATGCACAACATGCATGATGGTTGGGAGCTCCTGCATAGAACCGCACTAGGAGAATTAGAAGGATCGCATGCATCTAAACTGTATCTTGAAAGTTTAAATGAGGAATCATATGTTGCCATGTGTGTTAACTAAGCTTGGCTGGAATTAGAGATTCTAAGACCCTTGGTTGGGTTGCGAATGAGGCATATCCATTGCCTTGATTGATCAGCTAGTGCTTGAGTTAGGGACTAGGATACCTTAAGAGAGTATAAGACAACTTACCAAGACCATTTCCTCTTGTTGAAATTATTGGGATTTTGCCAAGTCATGGGAAGACCCAAGATCGGGTACTGGGCATCCGGGAAAAAGGAGTCACAGCTTAGCAGTCGGTCGCACAAACGACCTCCGAAATGTTCGTGCTTGTACTTAGATACAGTATTTGATTTCTTTGCTCAAGGAACTAATTCAAGGAAAACACTTAAATGCTTCAGGTTGAAAGCCTGGAGGGAGAAGCAGGAACAATTACCTCCGACTGTCTGGCTGGCCTTATCCAAGGGGGTTGTTAGCCGCACCAGGTATATGGACCTAATCCACCGCGACAGGTCTCTCAGTGGGTACTGCTTGGAGCGAGAGGACGCTTGGGTGCTAGGGGAGGCTCTAGCTGTAAATCCCTTGCCTCCGGATCCTGCCCAAGAGGCCGACATGACTCGAGATGGGATCTCGAGGCCCGTGTACTAGTCTACGGGCGGAACTTGGAACAACAATCTTGTAGATTTCTGGGATGGCCTTCGGACATGATGTTGGATGTAATCTGAAATTTTGATAAATGAAAAAAATATGCTTGAGAAGAAGGAACTTGCCTGACATTGTTTTTGTGTCAGTACCTAAGTTACGTGAAGGAACTCGTGATTAAAATTGTTTAATTAAGGGAGCTGATTTTGCATGTCAAAACATAATGTGTTAGGTAATTAGATAACTAAAGCAAACTGAGGAAAGTGCGGTCGATGTGACTCAGGCCCGTCCTACGGAAGGGTGGTCCCGGTTAGCTGGGAAATTTTCTCAAATGATGAGATGATAAGACAATGAGGACCTAGAGACTTGCCGGTAGGAAAGGAACCTTGGCCTCAAGTCAATCCCACGGCTGGACTCTTCTGCTCGGGGCAGACTCGGAAAGACCTAGATAGCAAACCCTGTGTCATTCCCTGCGAGTGCCAGGCGAAGCCTTCTAGACCATCCTCCCAATGGGCTACTAAGACGTGTCCTGCAATCGAACAAACGGGCACGTTATAATTAGTATCAGAGTAAACCAACGAAATCTAAGATTTACAAAGGAACTTAATGGAGGAAAGGGGACAGCTAGGGGAAGGTGAGTGAAATAGGGCAGTGTTTGATGTTGAGAACATCTCCTTACTCACTTATGGATGCTGGGCTGTAGAGTCACGAAGCATGAAACAAATTCTTGGTGTTTCAGGTTATATTTGTGACTGCAATGCGTGCTTCGAATTATCAGCGGAGGCTAGGCATGACTAATATTCTAGACAGCATCTACAATCCTTCACCCCTGTACATAGAACGGAGATGGACGAGAGAATTAGGAATATATTACATAGCAACCCACCGACTTGCGTACCTTCATACCAACTTGAAGAGAATCAAGTGGATGGAGGATTTAAAGATTGTGAAGCTGTTCATCTTTGTTGAAGCTCACGCAAATGCAACCCTACATGTTGGCAGTCGGCAAGTCAAGCAGAACAAGTATGTGTATAAAGAAGTGACTCGGGTGATGATGCCAGGAGGCATATTACATGGTGGATTCCGTGCCACAATGGATTCCATGAGGTTTTACGGTGGATTCCGTAAACTTTTATTATTGAGGCTCATACACAAAGTGGATTCTTTGTGCAAGAAGTCGATGGGGACGCCTATCCATTTTGGGTGTTTTGTTAATTTTATGTGTACATGGGTGATTCCATAGCAAGTGATTCCGCAAAATACATATTTAAATTAATAAACGTTTATGATTTTAGAGTGCGCACTCGTGATAAATTAAGGTTAGGATTGATTTCTAACCAATTGATTTATTTATGTAGTTGAAGACTGCTAGGTATTCACTTTTGTCGGTTTAATTGTATTATTTTACTAACGATTGTGAATGCTTCAGTTGATGTGTAGAGATAGCATCAGTGGCGGTGGAAAGCATTGGAGGATAGGGTGTATTCGAGTTATCATCTATATTTTGATGGGTGCATACCTTAGGCATGACGCCTATATTTTGTCGCGCCTATATATCAAGGCGTTGGATATTTATTTATTATTTTTGTATGCGCATGGGCGCACGATAATGATATTTGTATTTGGACATTGTATTGGGTATGCCTGACTTCTTGGGCGCCTGCCTATTATCTTTATTTTTATTTGGCACTAAAGCAAACTCAAAAGTCAAAAGCGTGCTATTTTGTAATTTGGGCTCTTATTTGAGCTTGAAGATTATTAATACACAAAATACATGCTTTGTAGACGCTCACACAAGGCATGGGGGAAGATTGCATCCAATTGGTCTCTTGTTGATGTCGTGCATGCTTTCTACTTGAGTTTTGTGCAAAAAGTAGAGTTATTTTGTTCTTGGGGACCTTCTGACGCTCACTACGCGCGGTTACGGCATCCGATCTGTGCACCAGTGGTATCAGAGCGAAGCTGAGATCGAGAGCTTCCAAACGCTACCCATCTTGCGCGAAGGTCGAGCTCCTGGAATGATCGAGCTCTACAGTGAGTTTCATCGCAAACGGTCGATACGAGTGGATTCATGGCAGTCAAGAACCGTTGTCTATAGCCTCTGATTGCGAAGGACCAGCCTGAGGAGGCAGAGGACCACAAGGAAAGCTCCTTCTATAAGTCGTTTTTTCCTCCACAGTCTGACAGTAACCTCCATAGCTTAAAAAGCTTTACTTGAAAAGTTTAAAAGGCTTAATAGTAAGCTTTAAGAAAGCCTACTTAATTGAATCTAAAAATCGGCGGCAACAGCGGCACATCAGCGTAAAATTCGGCGACAAAAACGGCCCCCCCTAAAATTTTGTTGACTCGGTCAGCTTAAGTTCTCTTAAGCCTAAGTCATTTAAGCTTTACAAAAGTTCAATCACATAAGTTCTGCAAGTCTACAACTTCTGCAAGTCACAAAGGGTTAATCAAGTCACCACAGGCTTATCTCAATTACTCCCATAAGGACTGTTCTTGCGCAGAAGCACATAACTACAAAATTGCTCCCTGGAAGACTCTGTTCACATACGCAGACTTGCTGAACTAGTTTCAGCACAGGCAGAAGGTCATATGCAGTTTCTAAGAAGACTACGAATCCCGCAACCAGAAAAGACAAAGACCATAAAGCCAAACAAAAATCTATAAGCCTTGTATACGCGACTTTGAGCTACGCTCATCCCGCTAATTGGATTTTGAGAGAGTGAGGTCTTTTGGATTTTTACAGGATGACGGAACAAAATATGGACGATTTAATGGCTGAAGGCAATCTTCTTGAACCTACGATGGAACAAAAATTGGATTTAATTATGATGCAGCTTAATGAAGAACGAAGAGCCCGACAAGCTTTGCAAGTTCAATTGGCCAATTTGCAACGATCTACCACCGACAAAGATGAACCACAACCCGAAGATCTTATCCGATGTACCATCGATGCGACACTCGAAGCTCAATCCATCCGTAAAGAAACAAAGATAAGTAAAAGAAATTTCAAATTCCGTACTTTCAATGGAAATCGAGATGGAAAGACTGTACTTGCACTGATCAGTCAGTTTGATGACTACTTTCATGAAGAGACATACGCTGAAAAAGACAAAATTAAATGTGTCACTAATCATTTAGTTGGTCGAGCATCTCTTTGGTGGACCGTGGTTCGCAAGAGCATTGATTGTCCCACTACCTGGGAGAGTTTCAAACACCGAACGTTTTTGGAATGCCCTACTACAACTCCGAATGCTTGAAGACGTACCTGAAGTGACTCACAAACGCAAGTTTATGTCTGGCTTACTTGCACATTACTACGCTAAAGTCAATATGTTCAAGCCTACAACCCTTGAAGATACAATTTCTTTGGCTCATGACACTGAAGACAAGATTTAAGAAAGACACAAGCATCCACAACAATTTCAAGCAAATGGTAACTATGGTTCTAAGCAATTCAATTCAAATTTTAGAAGATTCAATCAAAGTCGTTTTCCTTCATCATCTTTCCGTAAGTCTTGGACAAAACCACCTGCTTTGCCATCAAATACCAATCAAAACCCTAAGCCATCCTCACAGCCAAATCCTAATATTCCTAGACTTCCTGCCATTGCCAACAATGTATCTAAAGCCAAACCTATAGTGTGTTGCCATCAACCTGGACATCTAGCAGCCAATTGCCAATCGAAGAAGCCACCTGTCCATATCAATTATCTTGCAGCAATGGAAGAAGAAGAACGTGAGGAAATGCCTGACTTTACGGAAGATGAAGACGACATTACTACTCCTTCAGATACTTTGCCAGGTATGCCAACTCCACATTCTTTGTTGACAATGAAATGTTTAGTGCATGGAAAAGAAAAGATTATTTTTCATGATGATGGTAGTACACATGATTTTATTTCTGCAAAGTTAGTGAAAGAATTGAATTTACAAACTGTTTCTACACATTATCGCATTAAAGCAACATTCTTAGGCACAAGATATAATGGAACACAAGAGGTGCATGACTTAGAAATTAAAATTGGTGAATACACTGAACGTAGAAATTTCCTAGTTGTACCTTTGTAGTCTAGTGATATTATTTTAGGTATGCATTGGCATCATCAGCATAATCCTGACATAGATTATTCCACGCATTCAATTAAAATTCAATTTCAAGGAAAACAAATTACATTGCATGGTATGCACGCATCTAATAATTTTCCACTACTTACTCATACTCAAGCTAAACGTGCATTACGTAAAAGTAGCAAATCTTATTTAATTTGGGTGAATGAACTTCAAGCAAAAGAAAAACATATGCACCCTAGGCATAAACAATTTCTTGCTCAATTTAAAGATTGTTTTGCTGATGATTTACCACCTGGACTACCACCTTCACGTCCTGAAGATCACAAAATAGATTTAATTCCTAGTACACAACCACCATGTAAAGCACCATATAGGCATAACCAAGTTGAACAAAAAGAAATTCAAAATCAAGTAGAAGAATTGTTAAACAGAGGATTAATTAGACCTAGTAGTTCTCCATTTGGTGCACCTATTTTATTAGTAAAGAGGAAGAATAATACTTATCGCATGTGCATTGATTATCGTGCCCTGAATAAGATTATAGTTAAGAATAGATATTAGATTCCTAGGGTAGATGATCTTATGGATAAACTACAAGGTTCTCCCATATTTACTAAGATAGATCTTAAATCTGGTTATCATCAAGTGAGATTAAATAAATTTGATATATTCAAAACTACATTTAGAACACAATTTGGACATTATGAATTTCTAGTGACGCCTTTTAGATTGACTAATGCACCTGCTACATTTCGTCGAATGATGAATCACATATTTTTGAAATATCTGCATTGTGTTATAGTATTCTTTGATGATATATTGGTATTCAGTAAAAATGAGAAAGAGCATTATGAACATATGTCTTTAGTTTTCAAGTTGTTGAAAGATAATCAATTGTATGCTAATCCAGAAAAGAGTGAATTCTGCGGATCCTAGAGATGGTAACCAATCTCGCCTGCATCCCCACATCCCCATAACCAAGGAAAATGCATTTGATACTCTTAGGATCCAACTTACTTCTCTTGTTCCTGGGCACATGGCAAAATGCCTCATATCCAAAGACACAGAGATGCGCATAAGAGGGAGGTTTTCCAGTCCATACCTCCTCTGCAACCTGGAAATCCAAACCACTAGAAGGTGATCTGTTTATGACATGCACAGCTGTACTAATTGCCTCAGCCCAAAAGCTCTGTGGTAGGCCTGCATGGCTAAGCATACTGCGTACACGCTCTTGGATGGTTCTATTCATCCGCTCAGCCAAACTATTCTGAGGGGGGTGTAGGGGGCGGTCAACTGACGCTTAATATCCCTCTCATCACATAACTACTCAAAAGCACGTGAGACATACTCACCCCCATTATCTGTCCTTAGGCATTTTAGCCTATACCCAGACTAGTTCTCAACCAATGCAGCCATCTCTGAAACACAACCAAGACATCGGATTTCAGCTTAATGGGATAAGCCCAAACTTTCTGTGAAAAATCATCTATGAAAGTAACAAAATACTTTGCACCACCCATAGACTAAGAAGGCATGGGCCCATAGACATCTGAATGTACCAATGCCAAGGACTCACTCATGCATGGCCTACCAGACTTCTTATGCGTAGACCTAGTCTACCTGCCATAAAGACAATGCTCACATGAATCAAAACATGCATAATCAAGGAGAGGTAAGTATTGCAAACCAAAAAACATTTTCATTCCCTTCAAAGACATATGGCCCAAACAGGCATGCCAAAGAGATACATGTGGAATAGAACCCACAGACAAAACATGATCAAGGCAAAAAGTGGATACAATCAAGGGATAGAGGCTGCCAGCCTTGGCACCTCTCGCAATCACAAGTCTGCCACGAGTGATCTTCCATGCAGAGTCTCCAAAAGATACATGATAACCTGTGCCATTAAGTTGTCCAGTTGACATGAGACTGCGTGTCAAAGCAGGTACATGACGTACATCCTGCATAACAAAATTTACAGTTCGGGTTCTGAGACCAAACCCTAGGTAAGTTAGTGAATCGGCCCTTCTTAGAGTTTCTTCCTAACGTTCGTTTTTGGCAAAACTTCTCGGCTAATCGAGACTACTTTGCCATAGGACTGGATTCTCGTGAATCCATCCACCTACTTCCCTCTATGGAAGTTCTTAGTTATCTAATTACTTACCACATTACGTTAAACATATAAAAACATCTTCATCAGTTAAATATGTAACGTGTTCACTTGTTAGCTGATCAGGTACATTTTTAGCTGTCCATCGAGAGACAAATCTAAGAAACACCACCAGGCACACCCATGGAATGTTATTAGGTTTGTCGCCCAGGGTTTCTTGAGTCTGCCTCGCAACGGAACATTCACAATTGAACCCAATAGGATTGATCTAAAATTTGGGTTCCTAGTGGTCAAGGTCTCCTAATATCATTCTAGAGTCCGGGTCCTGGACATCCTACTTTACGCAGAGATACCCAAGCCGAAGCAAACCCAAGCTGCACTTGGTTCAAAGAGAATGGGAAATGAGAGGGATGTGTTGCTCAACCTCTCTACCCATAGGGCATAGTCACATTCTGATCCCCTAAAACGGCATGAATTGGGTTCTAACTTAACAATACCTAAAGGTCAAATGATGGTATAACCTTGTGAGAAGCCTCCCAGTTCTCTAGGACCACCCTGTGGACCCGTCGAGGGTTCTTCCCATTCGCCTCCCTTGATAGCTTTATTTTTCTAATTAGGTCCTATCACATTTATGTGCGAGATTTAAAATCGGCTTCCTTATTTAAGCCTTTTAGGGAACATGGTTTGTTCGTGTAATTTACAGCACTGATACGAATATAAAGCAAGCAATCCTTTGACAAACAAGTTCAACCAACTTCCTTAACTTATCTTCAAGTTAATCTTTGTCTCCTGTCCATACAGGAGAAATTATATATTCCCTTTTGTCCAACAAAATTACTTGGCCCAAATCACATGGCACCATAATTCCCATCCAATATCTAGAATAGAATCTTCCAATGCCCTAGATGTTGGGCTCACGGCAGTCTTCAACTCCATTCCAGACTAAGCAAGGGGTGTCCAAAGCTCCATCTGACCCCAAGCAACCTAGGAGTGAGATACCAATTCCGTGGTTGGCCTTTTCATCGCTTGACCTTCAGTCTGTGAATCGAGCAGTGCCCTCACACGGCGTGACCTTGGAGATGATCCACCCATGCAAAATATCCTTCCTTAATTAATCCAGTTAAGCACAATCAACGCAATCATCCTAATATCATCTTCCAAGAAAGCATTCCTTTATTTTCCTATGGCAACTTGTCTTCACTAACCCCTACCATACATTTACCATCAAACACAAGTACTTGGAATAATAATCCAAATCACATCCCAACAATCAGTTTAATGCAAACACATTTAGGATATTGTTTGATCAATCAACAAAAACAATTGTATTCTTTCCCAAACATCGTAGGAATAGTCGCAATAACCTTTCCATTGTGTATTTGCTCTCCTCCTTGGGATCAGGAGAGGTTATATGTAAATTTTACTTAACACACCCTTCTTTCGGCTAAGGCATATGTTAAGGTTTCAAACACTATACAAGACATAAGTTCTATTAATCACTTGCATTGATCGATAACCTAGCATTCTTCCCAACAAGTACAAAAGCATCGCTCTTTCCTTCCTTAGGGTTTCCTAATTCCTAGAGCTCTCCACTTGCCTTTGAAGCTTGGAATTGTAGTTTGTACCTAGCCCAATCCTCGAGTTGGGTTAATGAAGGTAGTAGTTGTTAAACGAACCTCAAGGCATCTTAGTTTTAGCCCTTATGATTGTTATTTGCACTAACGAAACATAACATCAAGATTCCAATCTACCAAACATGAGCTATTAGTTCGTGTTGTTAGCAAGAGCTTGGGCAAAGCCTAGAGTTTCTGGGATCACTTACCTTAAGGTAGATCACTTACCTTAAGGTAGTGATCTAAAGGAAATTCTAGAGCTTGGGCAAAGCCTAGAGTTTCTGGGATCACTTTCCTTTAGGCTAGATCACTTACCTTAAGGTAGTGATCTAAAGGAAATTCTAGGCTTTACCCGTCAAGCGTGGAAGTTGCAGTGAATACCTTAAATGTGATGAAAACGTCCCTACTATTGCAAGGATGGGAAGTCGATAATGCTTGAAGCCTTATATGTTGTTTATGAATTTATCCCATAGCATCTAAATGCAATTAACTTCTCTTGAAACTAACATTTGGGAAACTTAATCCTTTGAATTGTTGAGACAAAGTTTACCTTTTTCAACAAACTATTTCTCAAGTGGTAAAGTTTGGAACCCAATGTATCGCATGCGGGAAATTAGGCAAGCATCTATCAAATTGAGAATACATTACTTACGACCAATACCACAGTTGGATTGGCAGTGATGCCCTCACCTGAGGCTTCATTGCTCGTCGTGGGTTTGTCGTGTGACACTTTCTACTTGGGGGCCACCATTGGTCTTTTCCTCTTTTAGATGTAACTTGTACAAGACTTCAACAGTCACTCGCTTGAGAAGAGGACCAATTGAATAGCTTGCGGGATGGAAGACAATCTCGAGAGAGGTACGAGGAAGAGATTCACGGCCAAAGGGGAAAAAAGATGTGTGTGGCCACCCTCTTAGGAGGGGAAAAGCAAGAGTCTCTCTCTCTCTCTCTCTCTCTCTCTCTCTCTCTCTCTCTCTCTCTCTCTCTCTCTCTCTCTCTCTCTCTCTCTCTTCTTCTTCTTCTTCTTCTTCTTCTCTCTTCTCACCTATATTATTTCTCTCCCTCTTTCTCTCTCTCTCTCTTTCTCACTCTCTCCCTCTCTGTCACACCCCGCGACATGGTGTGGTGTGTGTTGGGGGGGGCGTCGTGGTGGGTGGGTGTGTGTGTTAAGGGGAGGGGGGTACATCGCATCATATCATGTCATGGGGGGGGCGGGGAGGGGGGGATGCCACTGGGGGGGGGGGGGGGGGGGGGATGTCATGGGAGGGGGGGGCGCGTCGCGACATGGTGTGGTGTGTGTTGAGGGGGGAAGGGGGGAGGGCCAAATTTTGGAGGGGGAGGGGAGGCCGCGTCGTGACATGGTGTGGTGTGTGTTGGGAGGGGAGGGTGTCATGGTGGGTGGGTGTGTGTGTTAAGGAGAGGGGGCACGTCCCGTCATGTCATGTCATGGGGCGGGGGATGTCCTGGGGGGAGAGGCGCGTCGCGTCATGTTGTGTCATGGGGGGTGGGGGGGGGATGTCATGGGGGGGCGCGTCGCGTTGCGTCATGTCATGGGGGGGTGGGGTGGGGATGTCATGGAGGGGGGGGGAGGGGGGCATGGTGTGGTGTTTGTTGAGGGGGGAAGGGGGAGGGACCGAATTTTGGAGGGGAGGGGGCGCGTCGCGACATGGTCATGGGGGGAGGGGGGGGGGGGGGGGGGGGGGGGGGGGGCGACGCGTCGCGACATGGTGTGGTGTGTGTTGAGGGGGGAAGGGGGAGGGGCCAAATTTTGGAGGGGGGGATGTCATGTTATGTTGGGGAGGGGGAGGGGGGCGCGTCGCGTCGTGCCATCCGTGGGGGGCAGGGGGAGGAGGGGGCGTCGCATCGTGTCATGTCATGGGGCGGGGGGGGAGGGGCGTCGCGACATGTTGTGGTGTGTGTTGAGGGGGGAAGGGGGGGGCCGAATTTTGGAGGTGGGGGGGAGGGCGCGTCGTGACATGGTGTGGTGTGCGTTTGGGGGGGGGGGGGGGGGGCGCTCATGGTGGGTGGTTGTGTGTGTTAAGGGGAGGGGGGCACGTCACATCGTGTCATGTCATGGGGCGGGGGGGATGTCATGGGGGGGCACGTCGTGTCGTGTCGTATCATGGGGGAGGGGCGCGTCGCGTCGCGTCGTGTCGTGTCATGGGGGGGGCGCATCGCATCGCGTCATGTCGTGTAATGGGGGTGGAGGGGGGATGTCATGGGGGGGGAGGCGCGTCGCGTCGTGTCGTGTCATGGGGGGTAGGGGGCGGGTCACGACATGGCGTGGTGTGTGTTGAGGAGGGGGGGCATCGCGTCGTGTCATGTCACGGGGCAGGGGGGCATCACGACATGTTGTGGTGTGTGTTGAGGGGGGAAGGGGGGGCGAATTTTAGAGGTGGGGGGGAGGGTGCATCATGAGGCGGGGGGAGGCATCACGACATGTTGTGGTGTATGTTGAGGGGGGAAGGGGCGGGCCGAATTTTGGAGGTGGGAGGGAGGGCGTGTCATGTCATGGGGGGGATGTCATAGGAGGGGGGGGCGCATCGCGACATGGTGTGGTGTGTGTTGAGGGGGGAAGGGGGGGTGCGTCGCGACATAGTGTGGTGTCATATCATGGGGCGGGGGGAGGGGGATGTCATGGGAGGGGGCACGTCACGTCATGTTGTGTCATGGGGGGTGGGGGGGGGGGGGGGGGGGGGGACGCGTCGCGTCATGTCTGTCTGTCAAGATTGTGGGAGAGAAGGAAGGAGTCTCACTTGTAGCTTTCTTGCTTGCACAATGGGGGAATACACACAGAGATGGAGGCTGAAAATAGTTTTCCTCTTCTTAGTTGTGTAAGCCAAAAGGAGTCACATACAAAGAAATAGAAGAACCCTATATATGGGTATCAAACCAAACTCAACTAATCAAGGTGGCATACTAACTGAGTCACGAACTAGAGTAGATAAGGATAGCTATCATGTAGCTATTATTCATGGCTGTGTACCAACCGCATCTGCAACTGACAAGTCGGTGACATAAATGAACAACGGTCACCCTGGCATATTGCAAGTGGAGCTCGATCTCTCAACACTCCCCCTCGAGCTCAATCCCAATTCCTGCACACCAAGTAGGTCTCTAAACTTGCGCAGCTTCTCTGTGCCCAATGCCTTCGTAAATATGTCAGCTACCTGATCCTCTGTGCTGACATAAACTAGATCAATAAGACCTAGTAAAACCCTCTCTCGCACATAGTGATAATGCACCTCAATGTGCTTTGTTCTAGCATGATAGACTGGGTTATTTGCCAAGTGTATACTATTCATGTTGTCACAATAAATGACAACTGGCCCATCTGTAGGCTGATGCATATCATAAAGTAGCTTATGCAACCAAGCTACCTCACATGTAGCCATTGCTGCGCCCCTGTACTCAGCCTCTGTGCTGGATAAGGCAACTGTAGGCTGTTTCTTGCTGCTCCAAGTGACTGCAGCACTCCCAAAAGAGAACACATATCCACTGGTAGATTGTCTATCAGAAATGCTACCAGCCCAATCAGCATCAGTGTATCCATGCAACTGTATCTGAACCCCGGTCTCATAAAATAGTCCATACTGCAATGTGGACTTCACATACCTGAGTATGCGTCTAGCCGCATCCAAATGCGGTTTCCTTGGAGCTTGCATAAACTGACTTACCAATCCAACAGCATAGCTCAAATCTGACCTGGTAATAGTCATATAAATCAAGCTTCCTACTATGCATCTGTACATAGTAGGGTCTTCCAGAAGCTCACATGCATCTGCGCTTAGCTTCACATTCTGCTCCAAAGGAACTGAAATAGGCTTACAGCCTGTCATCCCATATTTGGACAGCATGTCCAATCCATACTGCCTCTGCAAGAGCTGTATCCCACTTGGTGATCTAATCACCTCAATGCCCAAGAAATAACGCAGCTCTCCCAAATCCTTCATCTCAAACTTCTGCTTCAATAGCATTTTCACACGAATGATATCTTCATCACTGTCACCTGTCATAATCAAATCATCAACATAAATGACAAGTAGCATAATACCTTTCTCTGTTTTTCTCACATAAAGTGAGAAATCTGCCTTGGAAATCTGAAAGCTAATAGTGACAAGATACTGTCCTATCTTGTCAGACCATGCTCTAGGTGCTTGCTTCAAGCCATACAAGGCTTTCTTCAACCTGCAAACAAACTCAGGATGAACGGCATGCACATAACCTGGTGGCTGCTCCATATAGACCTCTTCTTGCAAATCACCATGCAAGAAGGCATTCTTTACATCCATCTGATGTAAAGACCATTCCTTTGATGCAGCCATAGCAATGACTACTCTTACGGTTGCCATCCTTGCAACCGGACTGAATGTTTCTTCATAATCAATGCCATATGTTTGTGCATACCCCTTGACTACTAATCTTGCCTTGTATCTATTCACAGAACCATCTGCATTGTGCTTCACCTTATAACCCCACTTACAACCAATTGCATTCTTACCTTTAGGCAAAGGTACCAATTTCCATGTAGCATTTGCTTCCAAGGCATCCATTTCTTCATCCATGGCTTTCTCCCATTTTTCTTTTCCCATGGCTTGCTCAAAAGAAGTGGGTTCTGGTTCCTGTATCACTTTGACCATATATGCATAGTGAATGGCTGTAAATCCATCATATTTCAGCCTATCCACAGGATACCTAGCTCTCATAGACCTGCGCAAAGTAGGTTCACTCCCAGGTGCTCTCAAAACATCCCTGGTCTTCCTTACTCCAGGTGTAACAATAGAAGGAATACCCAACTCATCATCAATGCTCTGTTCTGAGCCACTGGATTCACCATCCACATAAGAGTGACCTGCATTCACATCAAACATGGGCTGATCAACCTTCTCTTTTCCTTTTCGTGATACCTGCATACCACTAACTGCATTGCTTTGAGAAGATTCTCCTGATCTCAATCTGCCTGTCCATGGCGAAGAATGTGAACCACTGCTAGAGGACGCTCCAGGTCCACTAATATTTTGTGACTGCTGCTGTGAATTCTATGCAGCATTACCATTTTCTGCATCTACATCATCAATCACATTTACTGGTTTATAGCAGCTACTCATCTCATCAAAAACAACATCTCTTCTCACTATAAACTTACGAGTAGAAGGGTTATAGCATCTATACCCTTTTTGCTGCAGAGAGTAACCAATAAAGATGCATTTCTCAGCTTTTGGATCCAACTTGGATCTCAACTCATCTAGCACATGTACATAGGCAATGCAACCAAAAATTTTCAAATGAGAAATATCTGGTTTCCTACCAGTATACCTCTCCTCTGGAGTCATCCCATGTATTGCTGCAGTGGGAGTCCTATTCATTATGTAGACTGCTGTAGCAACTGCCTCAGCCCAATAAAAATCTGGCAGGTCTTTTTCATTGAGCATGGCACGAGATACCTCTCCAATATGCCTGTTTTTCCTTTCTGCAATTCCATTTTGTTGTGGGGTATGACTGCATGAATATTGCTGCTTTATGCCATGCTCCTGCAAGAACCTTGCAAACTCATTTGAGAGGTACTCTCTCTCTCCATCTGACCTTAGGCATTTTATTTGCAGGCATGTTTCTTTTTCAACCATAGCTTTAAGAGTTTTGAAATGCCCAAAAACTTCACTTTTCTTTTTCATAAAATACACCCAAAATTTTCTGCTATAGTCATCAATAAAACTGACAAAATAATGACAGCCTCCAAGAGATGCAGCTTTAGTAGTCCACACATCAGAGTGGATTAATTCCAATGGCTTCTCACTCTCTTGAACATGTCTAGGAAATGGTTTCCTTGCCTATTTTCCAAATTGACAGGCTTCACATACCTTATGCATTTCTGCAACCTTGAATTTAGGCAATCCTGCAACAATATTTTGGGCCTGCATTGATTTAAGTCGCTGTACATTAACATGACCAATGCGTTTATGCCAGATATCAATATCCGCAACTACACCGGTCCCATGTGCAAACATTGCTGCACTCAATTCAAACATGTCTGCATCCAATGTAAACATTCTGCCCTTATTCTTTCATTTTGCTATCAAGCGACCTTTATTTTTCATATCCTCAACAAAGCATCCATGAGGATTAAATCTGACCTGCAAGCCCTACTCAACCATTTGACCAAGAGAAACTAGATTCTTGGTGATATTCGGGACATGAAATACATCGGACAGGTATTTCTTTTTCCCATCCTCTATAGACAAAGGAATTTTTCCAATCTATCATGTGGTTTGATGCACCTGAGTCAACATACCATACATCATTGCTTTCTTCTACACTTGTCATAGAATTGTTCATGTGCTGCACCATAAACAAATGCACATTTCTGTCATCACCCTGTCTACTAGAAGATGCATAATTCCCTTGTTGCAGTTTTCCATTCATGATGTCATTCTGCTTTTTATAGCAGTCTTTAGCCATATGACCCATTTTACCACAGTAGTAACATTCAACATTATTGTTTGCATTTTGGCCTCTTTGCCATCCACCACAACCTCTTTGGCTCCCCCTGCCTCTAGAGTTACCACCTCCTCCTCCATAGGACTGGTTTTCTTGAGTTTGCTGCATATTCTGATTTCTACCATGGCCTCCAAATCGGCCTCCTCTACCTCTGTCTCTACCTCTTCCAGCATTTGAGTAGAAGACAGCTTCTTTTGAAGTTCCTCCTGAAGAAGATGTACCACCATTTCTCTGCTCCTCAGAAATTAGAAGAACAATCAACTCCTCAAAATCAGGAAATCTTTCACGGACGGAAATGGATGTTCGGAACTATGCATAATCCTTTCCTAGACCATTCAAGGTCACAGAAACTAAATCATCATCTTCCACTGGCGACCCAATGGAAGCAAGTGCATCTGCAATCTTCTTCACCTTCATGTGGTAGTCATTGATGCTCATATTTTCTCTTTGCACATTATGCAACTCTTGCTTGAGCTACATTTTCCTGGCTTGCGTATTTGTGCTATACATTTTTGACAAAGTATCCCATGCCTCCTTTGGCGTACTTGCATCCTGAATATGCACAATCATAGAGTCTAAAATGCTGATAGACAGCCAGTACATAACTTTCCTGGCTCTCTCATGCCATGCTTTAAATGCCTGCATTTGCTGTTGATTGGGAACATCAGAAAGAACTGGTTCTTCTTCATTTCCTGCAACAAATTCCAAATATCCTTTTCCCATAAGGAAATTCGTCATTCTAAACTTCCATGCTTGGAAGTTGTTCTTGTCAAGCTTTTCAGTGACAATCTGTGGAAGAGAATCAGACACCATTACAGAACACTGCAAAAAATTCTGTCACTGCAAAGAACACAGCTTCAGCCTCACAATGGCAAATCTGCAAAACTGATGAAAGTGGTATTTGACCACACAGTCACTTCCTAGTGACGATTTTGCATCAACAGGCAACAAGGATGATTCTGTAACTCCCAATGTCTCTGCGCATAAGTATATGATGCAATTTCTACAGTAACTTTTCACCGACCTGTAGAACAGTGGCTGCACAGCATAAAACTGGGCATTTTCCTAAGTGCGTGCAGAAAACGTCCGCCTCCAAAACAGGCCCCGAAATGGCCTCAAATCAAAAAAACAAGGTCGCCAAGGGCTAAAGCCCTTGCCCGCAGCATATACTACCCTCTTGCTTCACCGCGAAGGGCATCTCAACCTGAGACAATGCACTCCTGCACTCTTCGGCTATGCTACCTGTAGAGACTTGCTCCCAAAACAGAAAATGAAAGCAACATTGCTCCTCTTACCAGAACACCGCGAGCTTGGCTTGCTTTCTTGAGCTCCTTACCACGAACAAGGCTCTGATACCATGTCAAGATTGTGGGAGAGAAGGAAGGAGTCTCACTTGTAGCTTTCTTGCTTGCACAATGGGGGAATACACACAGAGATGGAGGCTGAAAACAGTTTTCCTCTTCTTAGTTGTGTTAGCCAAAAGAAGTCACATACAAAGAAATAGAAGAACCCTATATTCAAACCAAACTCAACTAATCAAGGTGGCATACTAACTGAGTCACGAACTAGAGTAGATAAGGATAGCTATCATGTAGCTATTATTCATGGGCAGTGTACCAACCGCATCTGCAACTGACAAGTCGGTGACATAAATGAACAACGGTCACCCTGGCATATCGCGAGTGGAGCTCGATCTCTCAATAGTGTCATGGGGGGGGGGGGGGGGGGGACGCGGCATGTCGCGACATGGTGTGGTGTGTGTTGAGGGGGAAGGGGGAGGGACCGAATTTTGGAGGGGGGGGTGCGTCGTGACATGGTCATGGGGGGGGGGGGGATGTCATGGGGGGGGAAGGGGGGGGCGGCACGTCATGTCATGTCATGGGGCGGGGGGGGGGGGGGGCGCATCGCGACATGGTGTGGTGTGTGTTGAGGGGGAAAGGGGGAGGGGCCAAATTTTGGAGGGGGGGATGTCATGTTATGTTGGGGAGGGGGAGGGGGCCGCGTCGCGTCGTGTCGTGTCGTGTCATCCGTGGGGGGCGGGGGGGACGTCGCATCGTGTCATGTCATGGGGCGCAGGGGGGAGGGCATCGCGACATGTTGTTGTGTGTGTTGAGGGGGGAAGGGGGGGGCCGAATTTGGGAGGTGGGGGGGAGGGCGCGTTGCACATGGTGTGGTGTGTGTTGGGGGAGGGGGCATCATGGTGGGTGGATGTGTGTGTTAAGGGGAGGGGAGCACGTCGCGTCGTGTCATGTCATGGGGCGGGGGGGGGCCGAATTTTGGAGGTGGGGGGGAGGGCGCATCGCGACATGGTGTGGTGTGTGTTGGGGGGGGGGGGGGGGGGGGGGGGGAGGCGTCATGGTGGGTGGGTGTGTGTGTTAAGGGGAGGGGGGGATCCCATTGGGGGGGGATGTCATGGGGGGTGGGGGGGGCGAATTTTGGAGGGGGAGGGGAGGGCGCGTCGCGACATGGTGTGGTGTGTGTTGGGAGGGGGGGGCGTCATGGTGGGTGGGTGTGTGTGTTAAGGGGAGGGGGCACATCGCGTCGTGTCATGTCATGGGGCGGGGGATGTCATGGGGGGGAGGGGGGGGGGGGGGGGATGGGGATGTCATGGGGGGGGGGGAAGGGGGGGGCGGCACGTCGCGACATGGTGTGGTGTGTGTTGAGGGGGGAAGGGGGAGGGGCCGAATTTTGGAAGGGGGGCACGTCGTGACATGGTCATGGGGGGGGAGGGAGGCACGTCGTGTCATGTCATGGGGCGGGGGGGTGGGGTGGGCATGGTATGTGGGGGGGAGGGGGGGGGGGCGCGTCGCGACATGGTGTGGTGTGTGTTGAGGGGGGAAGGGGGAGGGGCCGAATTTTGGAGGGGAGGATGTCATGTTATGTTGGGGAGGGGGCCGCGTCGCGTTGTGTCATGTCGTGTCATCTGTGGGGGGCCGGGGGGGTCGCGACATGTTGTGGTGTGTGTTGAGGGGGGAAGGGGGGGCGAATTTTGGAGGTGGGGGGGAGGGCGCGTCGCGACATGGTGTGGTGTGCGTTGGGGGGGGGGGGGGGGGCGTCATGGTGGGTGTGTGTGTGTGTTAAGGGGAGGGGGGCTCACGTCGTGTCGTGTCATGGGGCGGGGGGGGGGGGGGGGGGGACGCGTCGCATAGTGTCATGTCATGGTGGGGGGGCACGTCGCGTTGAGCTGCATGGTGGCACTGCCGTGGACTGGTGGTGGTAGGCCCGTGGCCTCCCCCTTGACCCCATCCTTACAATCGTCTTCTTTGCCTTCAACATTGTTTTCTCCTTCTCCCTCCACGTCAACTCCTTCTTTCTCTACATCGCCGACATCAAGATGTCTTTCCCTTTCTTTTCCTCCCCGCCACCTGTCTGTGATGACAGGGAGGAAGGGTTTTTTTTTAATTTCTCTTTAATTATTAAGGGGGGTTCTATGCGGAAGCGCAAGGATTTTACAAAAATGAATCCTTTTATGCAAAGTTTTTTGTTTGCATAATTTACTCATGGACATACAATCAGAATTTAAAAACTTCATTAATTATGTTCCATAATGTGTGTTCTCCCGCCTTATAGGAGAAAAATTACAATTTCATGTGCTGCCTCATCTAGCACATCTACATGTCACCAAGATCAAATCCACCTATAGCTAGCATTTTTAGGTGTCCCAAGTAGAACTTGGGCTATATAGGGGACCAAGTATTTCCTAGATGCATAAAGGATTTACTAGTCAGAGCCGCCTTGGCACCTTGACCACCTCCTACTTAATACGATCCCTACTGGGAGACCTCTCGCCATCGAAGTCAGTCCATGCTTCCGCGGTAGTAAAAACATCCCCTCTTGGTTTGGGGATTCAACACCTATCCTTGGGGGAGGTATAGGGCTCCTCAATTTATATCTTTTCTAATACTTAATTCAATCAAGATCTAATCTAGAAAATCACAAACAAGATTGATGTCTTCAAGCAGTTATGACTTCAATCAATCATGTATTTTTCAAGTGATAATTAATCTAGTAGCAATTGATACTTGAATTTCACATAGTGACTTCTTTCCCTTGGAATTTAACTAAGGGAATCTAGATTTTGGGGTCTCTAACTTCCCAGTTTAAGGTTTATTCTTGTAATCAAGTTTCTTGGCCTTAAGTTAGTTCCTTTAACTTAGAGATATTTCCAGTCTTAAAATCTTCTATCGAAGCTTCTAGATTAAATTATATCCTTGACTAATTTCTTTGGGGTTTGCTCTTTAAAAATTCCTCATGATTTCTCTTGAGTTCTAGAATTTCATAGTTTTCCTAATAGTTTCTAGCCTATAAAGATATTCTAATAATTTACCAAGTGAATACTCTAAGATCGCAGTATTTCTTAAGAGACTTATCTTATTTCTATTGAATTCGGATAGAAAATTTTAGAAAATCATGTGGTATCGCGATTGGTAAAGGATTGTTATCCGCACTTGTGACTCCATTAGTGGGTCCATGCTCACAACTCCAATTGTTGCTTCCACATTAGTAGGGTCATTCATGATTTTTGCTTCTTTATAATGGAAATATGATTCGTAGAAGAGGAAGAACACAGCAATAATACCAGTTGGCAAGGTATAAGACTCTCGATGATGATGATGGTTATTGCGGGATTCAATGATGTAGGCCTCGCAAATGATTCTTATTGCCTTGTGGAGAGCAATACTTCTCTCTCTCTAGTAGATGGAATAGGGACGAGAGTAGAGGTATGACTTCTAACTAGATTGATAGAATATGATAAAGTTCTTTAGTGTCTTCTCTTCTCGGATTAGAGTAGAAGAGGATGAGAGACCTTCTACGTATCCCCTTCCTTGGGTTGAATGGAATGATGTCTCTTTATCTTGCAGAATAGAGTCTCCTCCTTCTCGATTAGTGTCTCGTCCTCATCGAGATTGCTCTTGTTCTCCCTTCTTCTTGGTCATCCCCAAGCCCTCAATTTATAGTTTTGGAGAGGGGAGGGGGATAAAAGAGAGGATGCTTGTTTTTTAGTTTTTTTCAATGACATCACCAATGACAAAGAGAGAACACTTTCTTTTAGTGCTTTTGATGACGTTAGAGAGGGAGATCCATTTTTGTAGCACAAATATAAAAATTTATGAATCTATAGGTGAGCACCATGTGACGCGTTGTTGGGCAACTATCACTCCAAGGCTTACGACCAAGGCATAGACCTTGGCATCTTGGCCTTGGCATACTTCGCAATGGGCTATGAAGGTTTTATTGGCACCGTTGGCTGCAAGCAAGAAGCTCCCACTAGCTTGTATGAAAATCTTCCCAGGAGGTCACCCATCTCAGTAGTGTCGTCACCCAAGTGCACTTAACTACCAAGTGACTATCCACTAGGCTAGTTCTTTTTGTTGTTCTACACTACAAACATAGTTTTAATAATCTAGTCTTGGGAGGGTCTCCCAACTGTTTCTTCCATGAATTGGCATATAATACCTCATTAATAATAATTATTATCTTCATAATGAGAGTCTATTTCATAATTAGAGCTAGTATTTTTTTTTAACTGTGCAACATAAATCAATTTTCTATGGAATGTATATATACATTAAAATAAACTAAGTAATGGGGGCATTACATTCTTCCCTCCTTAGAGAAATCGAGATGTCCTTATCTTGAGAGAAACTGGGGGTATTCTTTCATAAGGGTTTCCTCGTCGACCCAAGTGGCGTCCTCTTTAGAATAATCCTTCCACTAGATGAGATATTCTCCAACGGTCCTATTCCTAAGTATTCTTTCTTTTACATCCAAGATTCTATGAGATTGAAGTTTAAGTAAACCTTGGCTCGACATTACAACTTGTTGATCATCAAGAATATGATCAAGATTAGGTACATAGGGCTTCAAGAGACTGACATGGTATACATCATGAACTTTTAGGGTTTCAGGAAGTTGCAGCTTATAAGCATTAAGTCCAAGAGCCTTTATGACTTTGTAAGGTCCACAATATCTTGGGCTTAGCTTCTTGAAATTTCCGAAGAATAAATAACTCCTCTTTGTGCATATACGGATAAAAACCGTGTCCCCTTCTTGGAAGATTTGCTCTTTTCTCCCTAGTTTAGCATAGGCTTTCTGCCGATCCTTGGTAGCTTGTATATCTTGCTTGATGGTTTTGACTTGTTCATCCATCTCCTCAAGCATCTTCTTAGAAGCTTCAACCTTCAAGGTAGGGTCAAAGAAGTTTAGCGGAGTCAAGAATTCTTGCCCATATAGAGCTTGAAATGGGGTCAGTTGAAAGCTCTAATGATAGGATGCATTGTAAGAAAATTCCACCAAAGATAGATATTGTATCCACCGTCTAGGTTCTTTGCAACAATATGCCCTAAGTATTTCTTCAATGACTTGATTTACACACTCTATCTGCCCATCAGTTTGAAGGTGATAAGCTGTATTAAAACAAAGCTATGTACCGAGAGCTTCAAATAATCCCTTCCAAAATGCAAAGTGAATAGAGAATCATGATTGCTAATAATTATGTTTGGCAGTCCATGAAGTCTAAAGATTTCTTTAACAAATAACCTGGCAATATCTAAGGCTTTGTAGCTGGTTTTGACCAGTAACCTTAGTCAACATGTCCACAATTACCATGATTGAGTTGTATCCTCCTTGAACAGAGGGTAATCCAACTACAAAATCCATACTAATGAATTCCCATTTCATCTAAGGAATATCAAGTGATTGTAGCTTTCCTGGCAGCTTAACTCGTTCGGCTTTTATTCATTGGCAACTCAAGCATTCAGTTACGTATTTAAGTATGTCACTTTTGAGCTTCTCCCAATGATAGCTTTTCCTAACTGCATTGAGAGTTTTGGCATAGCTAAGATGTCCTAAAAATGGGAAATCATAAGCTTCCCATAGTATCTTCTTCTTAAGTTCTTGACTTGAAGGAATACATAATCTTATCCTGAAGTAGGCAAGTCCTTCCTCAATAGAGAAGTTTAGATACTGTGTCTTGAGCTTAGAA
Organism: Lygodium microphyllum; assembly: GCF_053477565.2. Lineage (NCBI taxonomy): Eukaryota > Viridiplantae > Streptophyta > Polypodiopsida > Schizaeales > Lygodiaceae > Lygodium > Lygodium microphyllum. The sequence continues at coordinate 67,850,495 of NC_141154.1, read as the reverse complement.
TTTTGTTCTTTATTCTGAAATTTCTTCAGCATTTACTGATATTTGGGATCATTATTTGCATTTTTCTTGGCTAGCTCAATGATGGGATTGCTAGGCATTGATATGATTGTAGCTAGCATTTGAGCTCTATGAGGTTCTTCTAAGATAAGTGCATTGAGAAATGATTTGTGGCTTGAAGCATTTGCAATTACATTATCTTTTCCTTGTCTATATTTGGTCTCAAAATCATACTCTTGCAAGACTTTGATCCATTGACGTTGCCTCATATTTAGATTTGATTGAGTGAAGATCCATTTAAGACTTTTAGGGTTGATTACCAATGAGAATTTCTTCCCAAGTAGATAATGTCTCCATAACTTAAGAGGGTAGATAATTGCGAGTAATTCCGGGTCATGTGTAGCATAATTTCTCTCATGAGTCTTCAATTTTCTAGAGGAATATGCTACTGGATATCCTTCCTGCATGAGTACACATCCCAAAGCAAGAGAGCTCACATCGGTCACCACTTCGAATTCTTTGCTAAGATTAGGTAGTTTGAGGATCGGGGCTGTGACTAAGCTCAACTTGAGCCTGGTCAAAGCTAGACTGTTCAACTTGGGTCCATTTAATAGCAACTTGCTTCTTGAAGAACTTACACTTCTTCTTCTTAGCATGCAGCTTGTGAGTCCACATCATCTCAAGAACTATCCACAGTTGTGATTCGTGACTTCCTTCATCCTTGGAATATGTCAAGATGTCGTCAAAGAATACAAGGACAAAAACATCAAGATGAGTTTTGAATATATCTTGCATTTATTTGTTGAAGGTAGCAGGGGAGTTTGTTAATCTAAATGATATTACGATAAGCTCGTAATGATTGTACCTTGTGCTAAAAGTGGTTTTTGGGATATCTTCTTGTTTGAGTTTGATTTGGTAATACCCTGATCTAAGATCAATCTTGGAGAAAATCTTTGCTCCTTGTAGTCGATCAAGTAGTTTGTCGATCCTTGGAATCGGATACTTATTCTTGATCATGACCTGATTTAGCCCTCGATAATCAATGCAGAGATGGAGAGTCCCATCCTTCTCTTTCTGAAATAACATCGGAGCTCCCTAGGGTGAGTTACTAGGTCTAATGCATCCCTAATCTAAGAGATGTTTGAGTTTTTCCTTTAGTTTTATGGCTTTCAGAATGGACATTCGATATGGTCACTTTGCAACTGGTATACCTCCTAGTACTAACTTGTTGACTTCTCTCTATGGTGTAGCTCCTAGTACTAACTTGTCAACTTCTCTCTATGGTGGAAGTAGAGTCAACTTCTCTCTATGGTCGACTTCTCTCTATGGTATACAAGTGAGTCTTTTCCTAAACCTTTAGCAATTTGAGAAGCTTTCACTAATTGAATCTTTGGTTTCCCTACTTCTTCTTGTGTGGTCACACTTGTTGTCCTACAAGATTCAAGAATGTGACTTGGCCCTTTTCACAATGAATATGAGCGTCATTGGGAATTAACTAGTCCATTCCTAACAGGCTCTCATAGGTTCCTAGGTTCATCACTCTAAATTACATGTTGGTTTGATTGCCACCCAGATTAAACTCCACCTTACTTGTCTATTGTGTTAAGGAAACTTCTTCTCCATCAACTAACTCAACTATCAGCTTAGGTGCCTGCATTGTGTCTATGCCTAGTTTTCTAGCACACCTTCGTGATATGAATGAATGTGTACTTCCATAATCAATCAAAATTTTTAAGGGTTTACCGTTATAGGTTGATGGTGTTTGAATCATTGAGAATAGTCGATTTGGTCCCTTCTTGTTGAGAGAGGCATGAATTCTCACTCTCTCTATGTCAGTTTCCAAGGTGGGACCTTCATCATCTTCTACTTCCTTGAGGGTTATGTTGGCAACTCTTCCTCTAGTTGTGGCTATCCGGTTCTGGTCATTTATGAAACTTGTTTTGGCATTCATTTTGTCGGAGTTTTGGGCATCACCTTTGGATGTGGCCAAGTTCGTTATAGTAATAACTCCTGAAGGTATCCTTATTACCACCAGTAAAGTTCTCCACCACCCACGTCTTAGCCTTCTTGATATTAGCAGATTGGAATTGACCTTTGGCTCTTTTTGCATAGCCCCTAGTTATATTTCTATTTTGAAACTTATTATTCCAAGGCTTATTGTTTCTTGGTTTGGACAAGAGTTCCTATACAATTGGTCTTGCTCTTATCAATGTGTCTTGGAGGTCGAATGCCCGGAGGGTTCACTATAGATGTTGTATGGTATCATGTGAGTGTAAGGTGGGGGGGGGGGGGGGGGGGGGGGTTTGGAAGGGGACACTTAAGCGTATACATTAGAGGTAGACCCTTCTTAATTTCCTATATTGAATTTAAATTTAAGGAGGGGATAAAGGAAAAAAAGAAGGGGGGGATGCATTTGATCACCTCTCTCCATAGATTGGTTTCTCCATGGCATACAAGAGACCTTGACAAGTAAGGTTAAAACCCTAAACCCTCACATAGTAGGGTTATTGAATTAATCATAGTATGGGAGGGGGGGAGTTGGCACTCTCCCATGGTTTTGGTAGAGAGATTCAACTCCCCTTCTTCTAAAGAGAGCTTGGTGTAGTCACTTTAAGTATAAAGGGGTTCGATTCCCCTAGTCTCTCTCCTCACGTGGTAAGGGGGCACATGCACTAAAAAACATTGCGACACATACTTCGATGGTATCCAAGTGCCACTACATAAATCACTTTGTGATATGACTATTTTGATACTTTTAATTTCTTAGGATAATTCCAAATTTTAAAAAGAAAGTTAGTATATGTTCTATGAAGTCTTACATTTAGGAAAGGGGATACATAAAAAGTCATACATGTATATATCTTATAAGCTTAAATAGGGGGATATATTAGTCTTACAAGCTTCATAAATAGGGGGTTTTTTTAGAAGTCCTTGCACGCGGGTGACATGTCTTCTTTACTATGAGTGAACCCCCCGTGGTCGGGATGGACGCATTGCTTCAAGTCGTGTGTTCAAGGGATCATCCAATCCATGGAAAAACTTGAATACTTGTTGTGCAATATCCATAGATAGTGCATACTTGAGAAGTGTTACAAACTTCGAGTAATAGGCTTTCATCGTCATTCCAAGTTGCTTTAGACCAAAGAATTCATTCATCTTTTGCATGCGGTATGCTGGTGCAAGATACTGGCCTTGTAGTGCATCCTTTAATATGTCCCAACTAGTGGACTCTTCAGATATTCATTGGTCTTTACACCATTTTTTCCACCAAATTCGGGCTTCTCCTGTTAGCTTTAACGTGCCAATCATTGCTTGATTAGCTAGGGTGATTCCAGCAGCAATGAAATAATCTTCCATAGACTCGACCCATATTTCTGCTTCAACCTCGACGTTTTTTCCTTGGCCATCAAACTCAAGTGGTTTGATTTGCTTAAGCAAGAACTTCTTTTCTTGGATCTCAGCAGCATTAAGGGTAGGAACAGTTTCCTATAGTATCGTAAAATTTTCTCTAGCTCTGGGAAGTTACTATATGTATATCCTCTACATCACGTGTGTTCAAGGCCTATTTATAAATATCCTTATATGTGAATTTTTCCTGAATAAAACATAAATCTTTTCTATTCAATTTGTAAATAACCCCTTTATATTACACCCATTTGTAAGTAAAAAATGTATAAAAATGGTATTTTAAAAATACCTTATTTTGAACTCACATGATGCACACATATATTCATGAGTAGCTTACCCGAGTTCTCTAGTCAGCTTTATGAATGTTATCATACATTTGCTCGTATCTTTTCAAAAAGAGAAATCATTTCATAAGGATAGAAATACTCTATATTAAATTTTCAAATAAGGTTACATCATGATAGAGTTTTTCGAATTAACTTAAGGAATCTAACCATGGATTTTAGATATATCTACTAACTCGTAATTCTTAATTGCTAGAATGGTAACCAATTTCATATTCAATGGATAGACAAAAATAATTTCTTTTACTATAAGGGAAAAATATATGGTTTATTTTGGGATTACTAGTTATTTGGGATAGAAATTTTCCTTAATACAATCTAAGCATGGCATTTGGATACATCCATTGGGTAATAATCAGGCTTTGAAGAATGGATATCTAAAAATTGAAACTTTAAAGGAAGATCAAGAAGTCCATCTTTGACGTAGTTGCATCATTTAGAGCGACCAACATTAATAATTTGGTCTGCTGGGATGACCTTTGTCGCTTCCTCATAAATATATCGATTTAGTTTAACTAGTCTCTAGTGAATAAAGTTGAATTCACTCTAGCTTCATGGAATAAATTAACCTTCATGACTTTAAGGTTTTCCATCCATCTTATCCTCTTGAAATTGGTCTGAAGAAAGGCAAGATGGTTTGCGTCGATATGACAATATCCACCACTTATCATCCAGTGTATTTCCTGGTATAGTAGAGAAGAATCATAAATGCGATCCAGAATCCGCATTACTTGCATTCTCAATCCATAATCTGTAGAATGCATTGAAGATGTAAACATTGCTCGGAAGACTAGGAGCTGCTCCCAATCTTTATCTGTATGGGTAGGATTAAAAAAACACATATTAGCAAGAGAAAGGGGAAAACATCTCACATCTCAAGATACAATTACCAAGTTTTTCTAATTTCTTTTGGCTCTGATACCATTTGTAACGTACCTGCCTTTATTACATGACGAGTAACGTTTTAGTAATCGCCCATAGTTTACCCTCCAGTCGTTGCCATCTGTACTCTAACCAGAAGGATCAAAGTTTGCCTAGCTCTATAACCCTAGGTCTACCCCGCAGGGGAAGCATCCTATCGTTACTCATGGAGGACCAACCTGAAGGTTTCTAATTGACCTAACAATCACCTATCAACAACTAGCTCACATCCGGAGGTGTCCTTCGAGAGGCTTCTTGTCCAAAAGGAGTGACTACCATTACCCTTGGTTCATGGAGTACAACACTTTTTTCCAATAGCAGACTAAGGATTTATGAAATCCCTCGCAATGCTCTGGCATAGCTGTCGTACCTTTCCCCTAAGATAATTTACATTTTGGGTTCTGAGACTAAACCCTAGGTAAGTCAACAAATCGGCCATTCCTAGAGTTTCTTCCTAGTGTTTGTTTTTGGGAAAACCTCTCAACTAACAGAGACCACCCTACCATAGGATTGGATTCATCGGGAATCCATCCACCCACTTCCCTCTATGGAAGTTCTTAGTTATCTAATTGCCTACCACATTACGTGAAACATATAAAAACAGCTTCATCAATTAAAAAGAATCCTTTTATGCATAGTTGTTTGTTTGCGTAATTTACTCACGGACATACAATCAAAAGAAAACAAATTCATTGGTAATGTTTCATAGTGTATTCTCCCACCCATACAGGAGAAAAATTACAATTTCATGTGCTGCCTCATCCGGCACATCTGCATGTCACCAAGATCAAATCCACCTATAGCTAGCATTTTTTGGTATCCCAAGTAGAACTTGGGCCATATAAGGGACCAAGTAGTGTGTAAAGGATTACTATCCAGAGCCCCCTTGGCACCTTAACCACCTCCTACTTAATACGACTCCTATTGAGAGACCTCTCGCCATCAGAGTCGATCCATGCTTCTGCGGCGGCAATAAAAACATATCCTCTTGGTTCGGGGATTCAACACCTATCCTTGGAGGAGGTATACGGCTCCTCAATTTATATATGTTCCAATACTTAATTCAATCAAGATCTAATCTAAAAAATCACAAACAAGATTGATGTCTTCAAGCACTTATGACTTCAATCAATCATGCAACTTTCAAGTGATGATTAATCTAGTAGCAATCGATGCTTAAATTTCACATAATGAACTCTTCCCCTTGGAATTTAACTAAGGGTATCTAGATTTTGGGGTCTCTAACTTCCCGGTTTAAGGTTTATTCTTGTAACCAAGTTTCTTGGCCTTAAGTCAGTTCCTTTAACTTAGAGATATTTCCAATCTTAAAATCTTCTATCGAGGCTTCTAGATTAAACTATATCCTTGACTAATTTCTTCGGGGTTCGTTCTTAATAAATTGCTCATAATTTCACTTGAGTTCTAGAATTTCGTAGTTTTCCTAACAGTTTCTAGCCTATAAGATTTTATAATAATTTACCAAGTGAATACTACCTCTCATGGATTTCCACTTTTGTTTTGTTACTCAATGAAGATCAAGATCCCTTGCAGAGTTGCAATGGATGTAGATAAGCACGTGGGAGCTTGCTGAAGAATAATCCTAATCTAAAGCCTTCACCAATAGACAATACCAAAGAGGAAGTAAAGGCTATAGAAGAGGTAAAATCTTTAGATCTTATGGTCGATAGAGCTATAGTTGTTGTGGATAGCACCTTAGGAGGTGGCTCTAGTTGAGTAGGAGGCTGCATTCTCTACCTTCGACATAGATTTTACATAGATAGCATGAGTGAAGTCTTCATCAATGACAAAGAATAAAATTTTCTAAGATTGCAATATTTCTTAAGAGACTTATCTTATTTCTATTGAATTCAAATAGAAAATTTTAGAAAAACCTATGGTATCAAGATTGGTAAAAGGTTACTATCTATGCACGTGACTATGTTAGTGACTCACGTGTCACAACTCCAATTGTTTCTTCCACGTTACTAGTGTCATTTGTGATTTCTACTTCTTTTTCTTCAGGGCCATGACGAAAATATGATTCTAGAAGAAGAAGAACACGACAGTAATACCGGTTTGCAAGGATGTAAGACTCTCGATGATGATTATGGTTATTGCGGGATTCAATGATGTAGGCCTTGCAGATGGTTCTTCTTGTCTCGTGGAGAGCAATACTTCTCTCTCTCTAGTAGATGGAATAGGGACAAGAGTAGAGGTATGTCTTCTAACTAGATTGATAGAATAGGATAAAGTTATTTAGTGTCTTCTCTTCTCGAATTAGAGTAGAAGAGGATGAGAGACCTTCTGTGTATCCCCTTCCTTGGGTTGAATGGAATGATGTCTCTTTATCTCGCGGAATAGAGTCTCCTCCTTCTCGATTAGTGTCTCGTCCTCGTCGAGATCACTCTTGTTCTCCCTTCTTCGTGGTCATCCCCAACCCCTCAATTTATAGTTTTGCGGGGGGTGGGAACTCTTGCTTTTTAGCGTTTTTTCATGACAAAGAGAGAACACTTTCTTTTAGCGATTTTGATGACATCATTGATAACATCAAAGAGGGAGCTCCATTTTTGTAGCGTGAATATAAAAATTTATAAATATATGGGCGAGCACCGCATAGTGCATCGTTAGGTGGTCAGAGAGGGAGCTCCATTTTTGTAGCACGAATATAAAAAATTATGAATCTATGGGCAAGCAACGCATGGCGCATCGTCAGGGGGCCATCACTCCAAGGCTTATAACCAAGGCATAGACCTTGGCATACTTGGAAACGGGCTACGAAGGCTTCGTTGGCACCATTGGCTATGCACAAGAAGCTCCCACTAGCTTGTAGGAAAATCTTCCTGGGAGATCACCCATCGCGGCAGTGTCGTCTCCCAACTGCACTTAACTACTAAGTGACTATCCACTAGGTTAATTCTTTTTTGTTGTTCTATACTACAAACATAGTTTTAATAAGCTAGTCTTGGGAGGGTCTTCCAAGTCTTTCTTCCATGAACATGCATATAATACCTCATTAATAATTATTATTATCTTCATAATGAGAGTCAGTTGTATAATTAGAGTTAGTATTTTTATTTTATTTTTTAGATTTACAACATAAATTAATTTTCTTTGGAATTTTTATTCACGTTAAAATAAACTAAGTTATGGAAACAGTACACTTATTAAGTGTGGGGATATGTTGAATGCTGAAATGACTTGGTTTTTTTGGTTGTTTTTATTGTTTTTGAGGGCTAAATGGTTGATTTTTTATGGATTTTGAGTAATGATTGATTGTTTTGGAAGTGTTTTAGAGTGTTTTGGATGAGGTTGATTATGTTTCGGAAGCTCATGATGTTTTTTAGTAGAGATATGAGGTTATGTGATGTTCTGATAGGTTTTGTTGAGGTTCTACTTTGCTTCTGTTTTGTTCTGTTTTTCTTCTATATGAAGAATGGAGTAATGATTGATAAAGGTTGAGGTTTTTTTAAAGCTCGTTGAATGGTTTTGGATAGTTTGGAATGGTTTTAGTATGAGTTATATGGGTTTAATGCTTTCCATTGACCTTTTGTAACCCTCTATTGAGCTTCTGTAGAGCCTCTTTCCTGTTCTGTTCTGTTCTGTATGCCTCTAAAAATGTTTTGTGGAATATATGTGTGACTTTGGGAATTTTTTCTAGCTTTGGAAAGAGGTGAATGCAAGTTCAAAAGAGCTCAAGGAAGTGGAAGAAGCAGTTGTTGAAGACTCAAGAGAAGACTGGAGTGAAGTGACAGTGATGAGTTGTGAGGAGTCACTACAATGGCTCTAGTGACTTTTCATATCATACACCTTTTTGGAGAGGCATCCATGACCAAATAAGGGTTATTGTGGGGTATTATTGAGTATTATAGTAAGGAGGTGATGTACTATTGATGGAGAGAGAGAGAGAGAGAGTTAGAGACAGTCAATTCTATGCCAAACAATGTATCTATCTATGAGAGATTGTGAGAGAAAGTTGTGGAAACTTTGAACATTAATCATATGTGATATCTTTCCATTCAAAGTGGAGTATTATTTTGTGTTTTCTATGTCTATCAATGAATTTTATGAAGAATATGAAGAGAATGATGGATTTTGTTAAAGTTAAAACTGTGGGAGAATTGTTTCTATGAAGCTATGTGAAGATTTCTTGTTCCTGCTGTTGTTTTCTTTGTTGATATCATATAAAAGATGAAAAAGATGGTTGTTTGATGATACAATATAGATTTTCTTGTAGTAGAAACCTTATTTCCTTGGTGTTCCTTTTGGGGATCCACTTCTCTCATAGAATCAACCATGGAAACACACAATAAGAGAAGAGGGAGAGTGGAGAGAGGAGAGAGAAAGACTAAAATCTGATCTCCTCATAGAATGCATCATTTTCTGATCTAATTGAAGCGATGGATGGCGTCAAAATTCAGCATCTTGCTGCTCTCTTGCCTCCCCTTGCCAATTGCCATAATAAATGATTTTTTAAATCAAGAAGGGGCACACAAAAAAACGGTGCATGCCCCCTTTCCATGATCAGATTTGTTGAGCTTTAAGCCTTTTAATTAAGGCTCAAGGCTTAAACATTAAAAAAACTAGTTCATCTTCTAGTTTTCACACTATGTCAAGTGGTTTTTTGCATTTTGGCAGGGCATATGAACCTAGATTCGAGATTTCGCTGGCCAGGCGGCTTTGTGGCATTAAAATCCCGTCATGCACTTTTTGGCTCTCGAATCACAGAACTGCTTTATAACATGAAACCTTGCATGGATTAAATGGGGGATCAAACGGACTCTGATCGATGAACTGAGACTTGCATTGCATTCTTAGCATTGAACTCTATCTTGGAAAACTCTAGCTCATCAATCCACAATCGTTTCATGTTGCATGAAAAATCAATCTTTTACGCCTCTTGTGTACTTTTTCACTCTTCAAAAACGAGCTCCAAAAATCCGCTATCAAACTACATTTAACAAATTAATGTAGGATTTTTTTTGCCATACCTCGACGAATTTATCCTTGAATTCTTTGGTGGCACATTGGCTTATTTAAAAGAAGAAGAAGATCATCCAAACCACCTATGAATCATCCTTGAAACTTTGAGGGTAAATAAGTTCTATGCCAAGCAGAGAAAATGTGCTTTCTTCAAAAAGAGGATTGAGTTCTTAGGATTCATTGTTTCAATCAAGGGAACCTCGATTAACCTAGCTAAAGTGAGAGATGGCTAGGAGTTTCCACCTCCTTAGATTGTCTTAGAAATTTCAAGATTCCTAGGACTCACAGGATGGTACCGTATTTTCATCAAGGACTACACCCTTATTGCAACTCCTTTGACCGAACTTCTTAAGAAGCAAACCATAGAGTAAGAAATCTTTGATAAGCTAAAGGCATGCCTCACTACCACACCAATATTAAAGCTCCTTGACTTCTCTCAAGAATTCAAAGTTGTCATTGATACCAATATTTTTGCAATGGGTTATGTGCTCACCCAAGAGGGCCACTATTCTTCTTAAAAACTCAAGCCTTACAAGAAAAATTATGGTATGTATGAGAGATTTTAGCAGTCATCCATGATCTCAAATTGTGGTACTATTATCTAATTGGTCATTGATCACAAAAGCCTAAAACGGATCTTCACCCAATTAGATCTCAAATATGAGGCAAAGAAGGTGGATTGAAGTTTTGTAAGAATTTGACTTCTAGATTTGGTATATCACCTCAGCAAAGAGAATGAGGTGGTTGATGATCTCAATTGGAAAGTCTTCCTAAACACTATAATAATTTGGAACCCTACAAGGCAAGAGAGTCTTACAAGCCTCATCTCAATGCCTAGTAACCCCATTTTGCAGGTAATGGAATACCCCAAAGATTTAGATTGCCTCAAAGTGAATAGGATTATTTGTCTAGAAAGAAGATCCCCAAATAGAAGGGCAAGTTCAAACACTATGTCCTACAAAATGAGTTGATGTGTTATCAGCAAAGGCTTTATGTATTCAAAAATCTAGGAAATGAAGAAGAAAATATTGTGGGATTAAGTACTGTAGTTGGGCATACAACGTATGCCAAGCCTCTAAACGCATTCAAGAGAAGCTACTTAGAGAGAGAGAGAGAGATGAATTACATTCATAAAATTGCTAGATTAAGTGTAACTTATATATATTTCAAATATTATATTTAGCTTGCCTTCTTAAAGAGTTTGTACCCTCGATAGTTGAAAATATATATGCATTTAATTGGCTCAAAAGAAAGAGAGGCTAATATAACCTAAAACTAGGGAAGAGGAATCCTCAACATGCATGTTTGGTTGGCACACATGGGGCCCACTCCCCAAGAAATGCATGCCATAGAGGAGGATAAAGATCTCCTTGTGATGATACATATATCACACATGGAGTAAGTGCAACATTCTCCATATCCATGTTCTTCACCTATGCTTGTAGTACATTGCTAAATATATAAGAAATATCAACATAAATAAAAATTGCACCTACTGTAAGGTAGATGAGCATATAAAGACATACATAAAACCAAAAATAAATAAGGAAGCTAAAAATTAAATAATAGAAATTAACAATATATTCATAAACAAATAACACATAATACATTACCTAGACTAGCATTGAATATAGTTTACAACCGTCTTTAAAAACACATTTGTAGGGGCAATTAATGAATAGTGATGTGGTTTTACATGCACATTCACTATAAGGTATTAGGCTAGCAGATAGATAAAGGAACATATTTTATGAACTATTAAAAAACTTATTAGAGTGTTTATATCAACTGTAATATTTGCAATAAGTGACCCATGTCTATATGTGCATGAACATGGAAGTTCAAGCATGCCTGGGCTACACTATTAGATATATATATAATCATGCTAATTCCTAACACAAAAAGGAAGGGAGCTATTGGTTGCAGAATTATAGTTCCATTTAGAGCTACACCTTTACAACCAATATCTCTATGTTTTTTCTAATTATTAATATTAAACACATCAAATAATAAGTAATAATAAGACTCAAAAAATTAAAAATAATTCCAAAAAAATATTAAATTATATAAGTATATCCATTTGAAGCTAGATTTGACTTGGCTTTCAAAAGAATTTGTAGAAAATATACAAAAATAGACTTGCATACCTTGCCAGTGCATGTGGGGCTCACTTATTGTGTCAATTGCATTTTGTAGAGGAGGATTAAATCTATCCATGATCATATATGTGTCATACATGGAGTAAGTGCAAGATTTTACTCCACTTCCATGTGAGCCTCCACCGTCACTTATTATACATGGCTAAACATGCAAGTAAATCTTGTGTAAAGGATTGTTGTGCCCATCACAAGATGTATGATGTTATATGCTACCATTTCTACACCATTTAAAAAAATCAAAAATGCAAAAATTATATTAAAGAATATTATAGTGCATAGCAATGTTGCAGAACTTTCAACAAAGCATAGAGTCCTACATTTTAGGCCACACTTACATGTGCATTTAACAATGCAACTTAATATATTTTATAAGCCACATTGTTAAGTACATCATTAATACAATGCTGTTGCAAGTAGTACTCATGCTTTGTACACAAAAAAGTCTACATAGAATTTATATAATTACTAAATCTAGACCTAAATAGGGAATAGGAAAACCATTAATACATAAACCTCTAACTACTACACATTTTCAAGAAAAATAAGGAATTAAAAAAATATTTTTTTCTTGTCTTTTTTTACTCATTCATTTTCATTTCTTTGTTGTTTCCTATATGTACACAAAACCAAATATAACAATTAAAAATAAAAATATACATTTTAAAATATGTTATAAACTTACCATGCATAAATAATATGTGTGAAATATTGTAGAGCTTTGCATAAAGAACAAAGCCCCACAAAGCTCTATATAGATCATAGAGCATGTTTATTTATGCAACCAATTGCAATTTATTTGTGTTACTACACCTTTGTAACCATAGCCTAACTATAATAGTACTTTGTGCAAATTGCTCTACAAAAAAGCACTACTATAGTATCAAAGCCTAAACCTACAACCTATTATAAATGTAAGACAATGTTGAAACATAAATTTAAAAAAATTTGCATTCTCAAAACAAAGAAGGGAAAAAGAGAGACACATTTCTATCCTAACTTGGTTGTAACTTCCTTTAAGTTCCTTACTACTTTTGTCTCTTCAAGAGTAGAAGAATAAAATAAAAATGTTAAATTATTTATTCTTCATAAGAAGAAGAGGAGGAGGAGGAGGAGGAGGAGGAGGAGGAGGAGGAGGAAGAAGAAGAAGAAGAAGAAGAAGAAGAAGAAGAAGAAGAAGAAGAAGAAGAAGAAGAAGAAGAAGAAGAAGTTGTTGATGATGATGATAATTATAATGAAAGTAAGTTACCTTTGTGTATGTGGAGAAGGAGAGAGTGTGAACAATAAAATTTACCCTCTCCATGATATTTCTCCAACATTATAGCTCTCACATGTGAGATCCTGTATTTGTAGGTCACACCCATAATTTCTCTCATGTATATGGGTCTATACTATTGGATCATGTCCTCTTGAATCTTCAATGTAGTGTGATCTCTCACCCCACTATTCTACAATTAGCTTGGATATTAAAATAATAAAAGAGAGTAGATGGATACAACAAAGCTCATAATGTGCAGTATGGATGGTTGTTACTGAGTTTTGAAGCTACTATCGATCTGAGAGCCACTCCTCATCATAGCTCCATGCTCATAGTGTGTAGTATGGATGGTTATTGTTGTTGAGTTTTGAAGTTCCTATCAATCCAAGAGCCACTCTTCATCATAGCTCTATGCTCTTTGATTCCATAAGCTTATGCACAAGACAATGAACTCATTTGCAAGAAGAAAGAAGCTCACTCACCTAGTCACTCTCTTTCCCTCCCTTTTAGTCTAATCCCTTTGTTAAGACATCTCTCTCTCTCTCTCTCTCTCTCTCTCTCTCTCTCTCTCTCTCTCTCTCTCTCTCTCTCTCTCTCTCTCTCTCTCTCTCTCTCTCTCTCTCTCTCTCTCTCTCTCTCTCTCTCTCTCTCTCTCTCTCTCCCCCTCTCCCCCTCTCTCTCTCTCCCTCTCTCCCTCTCTCCCTCTCTCCCTCTCTCCCTCGCTCTCTCTCTCTCTCTCTCTCTCTCTCTCTCTCTCTCTCTCTCTCTCTCTCTCTCTCTCTCTCTCTCTCTCTCTCTCTCTCTCTCTCTCTCTCTCTCTCTCTCTCTCTCTCTCTCTCTCTCTCTCTCTCTCTCTCTCTCTCTCTCTCTCTCTCTCTCTCTCTCTCTCTCTCTCTCTCTCTCTCTCATATAGCAAACTCTAGGAGAAAATGGCATCCTCTCCTTCCACTTGCACGCTCATAGAATTCACAAAGATGGTAGACTCTATAGTAGAGATAAGCCACATACAATACACTAGAAATATTTGATTTCATTTTTTTCCAATTTAAATCTGGTTCAGCTTTTTTATATGTAGGAAGCCTCTTTACTCTTGGGTACCACGCCTAGGCATTATATTGATTACAACCTTTAGAGTTTTGACTCATGGGGCACATCTCTTTTTAATACACCTACACATGGCACCTTTACATGAGTCTCAATTTCTCTACTATGCTATGCTTGTACACCTCCACAACAAGCTCATGTAGCCTAGTAATAACTCCCATTTCTTTGCCATTCATGATGACCTTATATGTATCAATCATGTATGAGAAGCCTAGAGAACTTACAAGTAACCTAAGCTTTTAGGGTGTAGAAGGTGGGGAGTGGCAATCACTAGCAATATAGCTAGCTTGATGAGGGATGGGCTTGATGGGCACAAGGGTGTGGATGGGGGTGGAGGAGTAAGAGCTCAATCCAATATAAGTGGGAATTCCAATGTTACTCCCTATTAGTGAGCGAGTGGATGAAGGGGATCTAGCTTGTGCTGATGAGGAAATGGGGGTTTTCTATGATGAGGGTCGTTGTCATGATGGTGAGATAGCATCATCCCCTCCTCAAGGGCTACAAGCACTAAATCTATGAGAACTTGAAAGGTAATTAGGACAAGTGTATGAGCTATGTATGCTAGAAGAGAAGTGGGTGACTCTACATGTGATGTTGATTACAATAAGATCTACCATACTATGTTATGGATTCATTGTGTGGTCTCAAGGTCTAGGGGACGGCCATGAAACAATGTATCTCCTCATTTTCTTGGCTCATGCTACTAATGAATGTTGTAGCAACCTATACAAACAAACAGATTAATATGTTCAAAAAAATTTATATTTGTCACTTTACCTCTCCTATACCCCCTCTCTTTCTCTTCTAATTGCCGTTGTTATTATCTCATCTGTCCCTCACTTAGACTAGTCTAGACATAATCAAACTTTTCCATGTAACCTTACCTATATAATAACAAACCTAAGTCTAAATAACTGATTTCTTGAAAGTTTTTAAAAAATGAGCTTTAATACTTAAACCATTAGGAAGAATATGAATTTAAAAAGAGCCTCATTAAGATTTTTACTAAAGGCTTCAAGAAGATTACTTTTCTTAGTAAAAGGGATAGGACCTTAGTACTATGATGAGAGAAGGAGTGGTAATATCCGAGTCACAACTATTATGGCCCATAATAATGAAGCATCGAGTTCAATACTAGATCCTAAACTGATTGGTTGCTTTCATTATGGCTAAAGAAATCTAGAAGTTGCCATTATGAGGCGATGTCCATGTAGCCATATGGGGCAACATTAAATGGAGTTAATTCCTTCTAAAATCTCTTGTTAAAAATAAAGTCGCTAACTCAAAAGCTAGAGGGTCATTTTTAAGTCCATATTTCTCCTAAATGTATTGAGCTTGAGTATAATTAGTCCATGCTTTTAATCAAACTATCAACTAACTTTACAAAACTTTAAGGTACTTACTTAAGACTCTAGAACGTGAAAGATGATCTTTAATTATTAAAAAGTATATAATATTAAATCTCAACCAATGTAACAACATAAAAAGAAATTAAGATTGTTGACATGTTCTCTATAGTAAAGTAGCAGCTATACAATATTTTCAATAATAAATAACATCAATTGGTAGCATACCTAATAGATGCTCGATGAAGACATCAATCTCAAATGCCTTCTATATCAACCACCTCTATGCATAGATGCTCAATGAAGACATCAATCTCAAATGCCTTCTATATCAACCACCTCTATGCATAGAGAGCTTGCCTCTAATCATACATACTCTATGGGACAATTTATATTACAGTTCAAAAGACCGCACACCTCTCTCTTTATTAATATCACTCTATCTTTCTCTTGATTTCTTCTCCCTCAAAATCCTTTTCTTTTTCTAAACTCCGTCACTCACTTTCTCACTCACTCACACAAATAGCCTCTCTTTTAAGGAAATAATAATAAGCCAAACTAAGCAACCAAACCATAAATCTCATCTTTTTCTCTTTCTATCTTTCTCTTACATAAAAATTTCATGATTTAGCAACTAAAAATTGACAAGAACAAAGTCCGTTGATATTTTCTCTATTTCTCTTGAGCTTGCACACATATACCCAAACTTTCTTAGTCAAATCTATCACAAAAAAGTTTAAAATCTACATTTATCATGCATATATGTGAAAACAAAAAATTGTATCTTGAAGCCATGCCCATTCTCAAGGAAAACATGGAGGAGAGTGTGATTATGAGAGAAGCATGCAAGGAAATTTAAAAAATGAGATCTTATCAGATAATTTTTGCCACCTTCACTCTTACTTGCTCTCCACACATATAGTCCTATAAAATATACAAAGAAATGAAATGTTCACTTGTAGAGTAAATTTAAATTACATCAATACATGTGTTCCAACAAAATGCATTAGTATATGTGCCAATAGGAGATGTTGGAATATTTGTTGAAATTTTAAGGTATGTTATTATCAAGGAGTATAATGGCCATTTTACAGATGCAAATAACTACGAGTATATTGAAGTACATACCAAAAGTCATCCCTTTTTTGCATTTTTGTCAAAAATTTATCCTTATTCTCGTGATCTATTTTTTTTCCATTCTCTTCACAGTTTTAATATTGAAGACAACATCATATAGACATGGCATGTTGAAAATGGATTGTGATGGGAAATCTAGGAGAAGTGATAGTTATCAGTGATAGTATTGGCTATATGGCAAGTGGTAATTGAAGTCATTTATTGGTGATAATGCTAGTAGAAAATGGTATAGGGATTACTAGTACATTGTACTATCATTCACATCTATTAAATATTCAAAGAGTGTGGAAGAGATAGACAAAGATTGGTTTGGAGCCATGAATAGAGAGCAGTGTAGTCTCTCTTTCATTATTCATTCATTGTGACACACAAAGGTACTTCGTCTAAGTCATACATAAAGTCTATGAAAATAGGTCACTAACTGATCAAACACCTCTAACCTGAGTTAAGCCTAACAAGCTCATTATTATGCCACATGACCAATAACAGCTAACTACAGCTATACTAAGTAGAGTTAGTGTCAATGCTGGTAAAGAGCTAAATTAGGGGTATATAAAGGGACAAACTTCATATGTATATGTAATCAATTTTTACACAAGAATACAACTTTTTCCTTCTTCTCTCTTTAACTCCTCTTGTCCTTTCATGGCTTCCAGCCATCTCTCTCCTTCTTTCCAGTATTTCTCTCTCCATTCCTAGTCTTTCTCTCTCCTCATCTCTCTCTTTTGCACTCCTTGTTCTCTCTCTTTTGCAATATTCTCTCTCCTATTTCTCTCTCTCTAGTCCACTCCTTGAAAGTGGTATCAAAGCATTGGTCTTTGATCCATTTTTCTCCTCTTTTTCCTTCATATTTAGTCCAATTTTTCATCATAAAATCAATTTCAAACAAGTACTACAGGTACAAGACATGGACAATGACTAGTAGTGGCTTACAAGATATCTATAGTTGGAACAAGACTAAATTTGGGGAGCTTTGAAGATGGAAGGGACAAATATGGTGGTGGATGGACAAAATAGTATGTTGTCATAAAATTTTCATGCAATTTTTAGAGGTACTTGGTAAAGTAGGATTGCAGGCTTTAGTGAAGACTAAAGGCCTGGATACTTTTTCAAACAGTAGGGTTTCTTCTTTTCTTCCTAAGCTCTTCTTCAAGCTTTCATGGAGTATACCACAAAGATCTCTACTTGTCTTTTTCATATTTGTTCTCTACCAACAATGGTTTGGTCTAGCACCTTTTTGGTATCATATAGAAAAGATTGAGCACCATAGTTAAGACATATAACTCAAGATTTGGGACTTCATGTTCAACACAGTATGCAGTGATTATAGCTTGTCATTTCTTCATCTTCAATCTACAGACACCCTGAGAGCCTTCATCCACTTTACATTTCAAACCAACATTCATGATCTACCGATTCACTGCGCACTTCGAACAAGTTCCTAAATTCATCTTCCATCCTAGACATGGCAAGTTGCAAGAGGCTTTGAGCTTCATCAAATCTCCCATTATCCCTGCAATCTATAGGCTCTAGGGTCTAAAAAAGGAACAAAAGGTGGAACAAGAGGAAGGCCAACAAGTGGAACAGGAGGAAGTCCATACCCGAGAACCTATATACACACTCTTCTCAACCTTATTACCACACACATGCCACCCCACTACTAATTCAGTGGTCTCCACTGTAGTAATTGGTTCATTGAGGCAGCTTCAAAGTTGAAAAATCCCAAAGAGTTATGGGATTAGCATTTATTTTTTTAAAGTAGGCAAAGTTTCAAACTCTAGGTGGTTTGTGGGATACTCAACTTTAATGTCAAGTTGAAAATGTTGATCCTTCTTCGAAATGTTGAAAAGAATTGCATACACCCCTGGATAACTAAGGCTTTTGAACGGAACCAAAGCCTTCAGGGGATATTCTTGCATTGCTTGGTCAGTAATTCAGGGCACTCTCCTACTATAGGACTACTTATGAAATGCATAGAGCTGCTATCTACCAGGACAGCAAGGTACAACTCGTTTATATTTACCAGGATAGGAGAGTACAACTAGCTTTCTGAGGACATCACTCAAGATATCTACCAAGACAATAGGGTACAATTGTCTTTTTGAGGGCATCACTCAGAGCATGATTTTTGCATCTCCCAGAAGCCTTTCTTTGGGCCTAAGCTTGGTTTCTAATGAGAACAACATAACTCATGTACAAAGATCGAACTCAAATTTCTACAATTGTTGATGGTGATAATGATAAACATATTCATCCATAAGGGGAACAAACTGAGGGATGCTTGCACGGAAAGGTGAAACAAAGGAAGCAACTTATCAGTTTGAAAGGATGAGTTGGTGCATTGCACATTGAGGGTTTACACTAGACCCATAGACTCAATTCAAAATTGGAAACGTATCACTTCCAAATGGACTCAATAGGGCCAATTACTGATGGTGCATTCTAGAATAAGAATGTAGAACATGTTGTAGTGACCTGAACTGGTGTATCCACATCCTTGGGATTAGACTCTCATCAAAGAAGCCTATTTCCACTTCAACTCCCTTGATGCCATTGGTGCTTCAACAGTGGTACCAGTTGTGGCAATAGCAGTGGGCAGTAATTACTACTGGTTCGAATTGCAAGCAACAATGGTAGGAAAACTTCATCAACAACCATGGTTTTTTATGCAAGAGATGTCTCAACAAGTATTACTCACATGGTTCTGATCCTTATCATGTGCCACAAGGCAATATTGACTCTAAAGTGTCTTATAGGAGGCAAGTGGCATCCAGTAGCAATATTATAGGCATTGTAATGGAACTCAGCAAGTCAATTGCTCACATGGTTGACATGATTGATGTATTGGCATATGCACTTATGAATTTTGATGCAACCATGATGGCAGTTGAAGTAATAGATGCCATCCGAATAGAACAAGCACTTTCAAAACACTTGTTGACATCTCATATGGATCATTTGGTACAACCATGCAACTTGGAAGCTCTCATCAATCTTTATGGTAATGTTTTTTTTGCATGAGGGTTTAGCACATGTATTTGACCAGCATATGTTGGTTGTATCGATTGCCAGGCTAATGTAGCAGCTCAATAAGACTTATTGCAATCATTTTGCTAAATATGTATAGCAATGAGTATAGCCAATCACTCTCTCATGGACACCAATATCTATATGGACAGCAATGACTATGAACAGCATTCATCTACTTCTCAGCCATATGCTTCTCATGAGTACCATGGACAATAGTATTCTATTGTTGATCTATATAGTGATGATCTGGGCAACACTGTGTCTAAAACCCGTAAAGCTCAACAAATAGCCAGTGATCAGATCAGAGAATTGCATGCCCAAGGGTTATATTATAGATGTGTTGAACCGATGTATTCTAATCATAAAGGCATCTACAAAGCAAAGAATGAAAGGATATTTGTGGTACTTGAATATTCAAATGAAGAGGATAAAGACAGTCACGCTGAAGACAATTTCAATGATAATCAAGAGGAAGATAAAGGGTTTACAGCTCAGCCTATGAAGCTTCTAATGAGAAAGACCATGACCATGGGTTTCTATTTGATTCAGTTGCTTATGATTTTGTGGATTCATTAGTACATGCATATTATTTCATGAGTGATGATATCTCTGATTTGGTGGTCATGATGCATGGAAAAGATGTTACTTTTCCTTTTGACCCAGGAGGCTAGGGGTTGGACTTAACTCTCTACATGGACCAGCATTACTTTGGGAATGATGCCCTTACCTTCAAGAATTTCAAGACAAATATCATGCTAACTAGTTGGCTTTGTTTCATTGTAGAACGGTTCTTTGTTTTGGGCCAAAGTTAATGCTGAATTAATGACAGAGATGTGTGAGCCATATGGGCTAAACATACTTAACGAGAGCCTATAGCATGTCTGATTAAGCTCAGCCAAACCAAAGTTATTCCATATTTAGCATAGCAAGGTCTATAGTAGTGTGGAAAACGTAGAGTCTCCATCTAGGAGGAGCTCTTAATGGCAACATTTTGATCCAATATTTTATTTTAATAATCCCAAATGGATGTCAATACTTTGTACTTGATTTTCAACCCTTTAGTGGTACTATTTTGTGAATCCTTGAGGTTTAGGCCAATTTATTTTTAATCCATGCGGATTACTCTGCGCCTTTCCACCACTTGGCAATTTGTAATAAGTCACTTTTTTTTTTAAAGGATAGAAACATCCAAATGGGGATGGAATGTAAAGAGCTAAATTAAGGGCATAAAAGGGAAAAGGACATATGTGCATGTAATAAATTTTCTACACAAGAATACAACTTTGTCTTTCTTCTCTCTCTAGCTCCTGTCCTTTCATGGCTTCTAGCCATCTCTCTCCTTTCTAGTATTTATCTCTCCTTGTCACTCTCTTTCTCTCTCTTTTGCACTCCTCATTCAGAAGAGCAAACTCATGATGGAGGAGACAAAGACACTGTTTGTTACACAAGTGAATTAGGTTCCAAGATTGAGACTTGGACTCATAAACACAATCTTGTATATGTGGACAATGACACTAATACTTTACTGATAAGTAAAGAGTACTATCATTGCATTAAGAAAAGGAAGCAAGTACAATGCTTTATAGGAAAGTAGGAAACTGCAGTAGGCACCACTGTGCATATGGGATAGGTAAGCCTGCATGTCCTTGTCTCTCTCTTTTGTAGTCTTCTCTCTCTTCAATCCACTCCTTGACAATGCCATTGAGCTTAATTCTCAACACTCTCCCTCAAGCTCAAGTCAATTATTGTACTCCAAGTAGCTTCTTGAAATAAACAAACTTATCTCTACCAAGTGATTTGGTAAAGATATTAGCTACATGGTATTTAGTCTTCATATGAAGTAGATCTATCTTTCTTGCAAGTACCATTTTCCTGATGAAGTGATAATGAACTTCTATGTGATTTGATCTAGCATGGTAAACTAGGTTGGTAGCCAATAGCACACTACTCATGTTGTCACAACGCAATGTGACCTTTCTATCCATCTATATATCCAAGTCATGTAACAATTTCAAGAGCCAAACTTCTTCACATGCAACTAAGGCTACACCTCTATATTCTACCTCTATGCTAGAGAGAGCAATTAGAGGTTGCTTTTTACTACTCCAATTGACCATACTTCTTCCAAGTCTGAAAGCATGACCACTAGTTGATCGTCTACCAACCAACCCAATCAACATCAATATATCCTATCAAATCAAGTGACTTTTCAAACTCATTGAAAAGTCCATAATTTGAAGTACCCTTTACATACTGCATAATTCTCATGACTACATCCAAGTGAGGTTTGTATGGCTTCTGCATAAACTGACTAATTAGTCCCACTAAATAATTGAGGTCATGACAAGTAATGGTAAGATAGATCAAGCTACCCGCCATCTATCTATACATTGTAACATTCTCTATCTCATTGCAAATATCAACTCCAAGCTTTATACTCTGATCTAGCAATGTTTCCATGAGCTTACAATCCATCATTCCATACTTGATCATCATATCCTGTGCATACTATTTCTGTAAAAGCCAAATTCCTTGAGATGTAGTCACTACCTCAATGCCAAGAAAATATTTCATCTCTCCCAAGTCTTTCACTATGAACTTAGCATGTAACATGGATTTAGTTAAACAATATCATTGTCACCATCTACGGTAATGATTAAGTCATTTACATAAATATCCAAGACTACATACCATGTCTCAATCTACTTAATGAACAAACTATGATTTGCATTTTCCATCTAAAGTCCAAGTTGCTATAATTATGAGTTGATCCGAGCATTCCATACTCTCAGTGCCTATTTTAACCCATACATTACCTTTTTCAACCTACATATATGATTCAGATAATTAGGGTATACATAACCCTCAAGCTATTCCATATACACTTCCTCAATCAAATCTCCATTCAAAAATTCATTTTTGATATCCATTTGTCAAAGCTTCCATCCCTTAGATACTTCTAAAAGAAATGACATGTCTCAAAGTTACCATTTTTTCAATCGGGCTGAAAGTATACTCATAATCAAAGACCATACTACTGCATATAACCTTTAGCAGCAATTGTGCTTTGTATCTCTCTAGAGATCCATCTACTTCACTTTGTAAACCCATTTACAACCAACGAATGTTCTGCCTTTAGGCAATCTAACCAAATCCCAAGTGTTATTTTCAGCCAATGCTATATATTCCTTATCCATGGCTACATACCAATTCTCATCACCAATTTCTTCACTAAACTTTGTAGTCTCTTTGTGATATATCACTTTAGTCATGTAAGCAAAGTGTTTGGCTGAATGCCCACTATAAGTTAGCCTATCAATAGGCTTTCTAACTCTCTCACACCTTCTTAGCTACGATGCACTATGTGATTCTTTCTCATGAGGTGGTATATACCTACTTTGTCTAACTCTAGGCATAGTAATAGATGGTGTACGAAGTTCATTGTCAAGACTATCACTGCCAAGTGACTCATAATGAGAAGTGACTCAATAACATCTTCCCTTTGCCTTTATCTCTCCCCCTCGTTAACATATCCGTGTTCAGTGGGGACAGAGAACCATGACTGTGCAAGCAACCTTTCCATGGACTAATAGTAGAGGATATGTCTCTTGTAGGCCCACTAATAGTGGTACTATCCATAGTAGGAATTTTAGCATGAGTATCATCTTCTTGTCCATCAAAAATAACCACATTTGGACCACCATATCATAAAGCCAACTCATCAAACACTACATCCCTGCTAACCAATGTCTCATGGGTAGTCAAATTATCCAAATGTCTAGCTCCATGTCCATGGACATTCAATGTGTCCATTGTGGTGGCAATCATCTTCTATTAGAATGTTTGGATCAATGACCATGGACATGCATAAACTATAAAATCATTGGCCATGAGGGCATACACTACCAATTCCCAAAGGCACTGCCATATTCTTGGCCCTATCCACAATCATTTTATCCCATGAATAGGCAATTCAACTGTGGAAAAGGAGCTCTACTTGCTCTATTAGCACCTAAGGAATGGAGACCTATAGCTCCTAGGGTGTTCAAGATGAACCATATATGAATCCTTACATCACATATGACAAAGAATGATACTTAATCTTGATGGATTTTAGACCAGTTCTATTTATGGCTTTGGGTAGGGAACAAGATCAAGGCATGGAGGGAATCTTCCACAAGAACCTCTAAAATGTTGGACTTACAGTTACCCAAGACACAAATCATCTAGATGCCTAAAAAGAGAACAAGTGAATAAAGACAAAGTTGACTTGAGATTGCTAATTTCCCTAGGTGAAGACCCTCTATTAGCTCAACGATTGTACCATTAATGCCACTCAAACTATTTAGTGTCAAAGTGGTCAATGATGATGCCAAGGCAATTCCTTTAAATATCATGACTAGAGCCAAAGCAAAACATACTAAAATTTTTGTCTCTAGACCTAGTAACTTGGATGCCTCATCCATAGGTTAAAATAACTAAAAGGGAAGAAAGAAGAGAGCCAAAGCGAAACTATCACTGAAAACCAATAATGCCACATGAGAGCTGGATTTCAGAGCTAGATTTAAAGTGCAAAAGTAGACCAAGTCCCATAAAAGAGGCATTTTTGGTGAAAAATGGAGCGATCACAAATCAAGGAATTGGAGTTTTCCTAGATCCATTTTGACATTGGGAATCCAACACAATTTTCCCTTTGTTGCTTGGAATCCATTTGATCCCCCATTTAGTGGTCACAAGGCTTGGCATTATAAAGCAACTACTTGATCCGAAAGTTAGAAAGCAAGTGACAGAGGCCAGGGTAATAGATTTCAATACCAGGAAGCCACCCATCATCCAGTTGGATTGGAAATATGAGGCCATTTTCCCCTCCGTCTAGCCTAAAACCACTTGCGAGATAGTGTGAATGAATGAGTGTGAACTAGTTTTTTTACAAGTTAAAGTTAAGCTTTATTAAAAGAAGCTTATGAGTATGAAACATCATGAATGGGTAGGGGGGAGAGGGGGGATGTCATTTTTCTGTGACCCTTCAATTTGATTAAAATTTTGAGATTTGTGACTGTTGGAATCATCCTCCCTCCTCCTAGGGCTGAGATGCTGCAATTCTTCGCTCCTAGTGGGTAGGGGAGAGAGGGGCAGGAGAGGGGGAAGTCACTTTTCGGTGATCCCTCAATTTGATTAAAATTTTGAGATTTGTGACTATTGGAATCATCCTCCCTCCTCCTGGAGCTGAAATGCTACAATTCTTCACTCCCAATTGCTCTTGACCACGTGAGATTTGATGCATTGAATGAAAAGATAGAAATTCAATCTCTATCTTCTCTTTCTCTCTCACCATAAATGAGTTGGAAGAGAGGGAGAGAGACAAAGTGGAGCAGAAGATGAGCCTCAGCTCATTTTTGTTCTTATTCCATTATTCTTCCTTCATACTAACTAAAAGAGACTTACACACATAGGTATGACTAACCAAGACTAAATGTGATTAAGTCACTGACTACACCAACTTGTTGAATGTCACACACGTGTACAGGCCTCTGCCATTCCTAGACATGTTATTGAACTGTTGCTTTAGCTGAATCTTTCTTGCATGTATTACATTTCCATAATTCTTCATGAGTATGTCCCATGCATCCTTTGGGGAACTACATCCAGTAATCGGTATAACCATAGCATTTGATATACATAAGGAAAACCAATGTAGCACCTTACATGCTCTCTTAGTCCATAGCTTATGAGCCCTTTTCTGATCATTTGTTGGATTCCTTTCATGTATTTCAGGTTCAACCTCATCACATGTACATAAGTCCCAATAACCTCTGCCAACCAAAAAATTCTTCATGCGAAACTTCCATAAAGCAAAAGTTTTGGTGTCTAGCTTTTCTCCCACAATTTGAGTGATATTGTCAGTGCCTTGAGCATTTGCCATAGTTGTAGCTTAGGTATTCAATGATGCATACAAAACAACAAATACCTCTTTGTTTTTAGTATATAAACAAGTATAGCAGGACTAAAGTCATCAATGAATGACACATAATACTTAGAGCCTCCTATAGATGCATTATGGGCTGGCCCCCACACATCAGAGTGAACCAATTGCAATGGTCGCTTACTATTTCTTTTATACTTGACAAATGGCAATCTTGACTATACCCTATATGTAGGATTTTCTTGAATTCCTTGCATACTCTTGGAGAAAGTTTAATCAATTGTAGGAGATTTACGTCTGATTTAACTTCGCAAAGAGAACTTGCTAGGTCAAAGTAGTGGTAGTTAGCCAAAGTTCACCTGCTTGCTATAAACTGTATTCCAACAATGAAAAAACACAGTCAACTCAGCATAAACCAAGCTCAATTTAGTTCAAAACATTCTATGGTAGTGGCAAAATATCCCAGAAACAAACTATGTCCATACAAGTATCAATGTTTGGACTATATGCAAGTAGTAGTACCAAATACAGCCAGCCCACTACTATAACCAACAGTATTTTCTCTATTAAAACAAGAGTATTCAAACCTCAAAACAGCCCCAAAACATCTCATTCAATTGCCACTCTATGCAGGAGTTGTTACATGTCCAATCAGTCAGAATATATTGCATGTATGTCAAGTGAAGATGATAGGTATCCTTCCTACAGATAATAACCAATCAATACCCTGGTATAACCAGCAACAAATCAGTCCAAGTTTTGGACTTTTAGCACTCACAATATCCCAAAAAGTATCTACCACTCAAGTGGTATGATCCAAGCATTTGTCACTAGCAAATAAGCATCACAGATACTTCAACCTTGTAGGTATATTGTTTCCAAATTCAGGACAGCAACCAGTTCACTATTTCCAACCTACAATTAAGCTCCAAAACTGAGTATTTAACAGTCCAATATCATGCTCAAATGCATAATAATAAGGGCATATACATTGTTAGGATGAAAGCCACTAGTGCCCTGGAATCACCTGCTGTTTATTGCAGTAAACAACTAGTTTGCACAGGTTTGTGCTGAATATCTCAAAATCTGTGAGGAATTTGAAAAAACTTTCTTCTGCAAGTTGTAGATCACATATCACATTGAAATGGTTAGAAATTCTAAGGTTGTTTCTCCAAAAACCATTTTTGTAGCAAGATATAGCTTCTCCAAAAAAACGGGTTGCATGCATAATCTCCTTTGATGACATTTTCTTCAAATCTGATGCCTTGATGTCAAATGGTCACTGCCAAACCTTTAGGCTTCAAGCGTTCAAGCTCCGATACCAAGTTGGAAGAGAGGGAGAGAGACAGAGTGGAGCGGAAGATGAGCCTCAGCTCATTGTTGTTCTTCTTCCACTATTCTTTCTTCATACTAACTGAAAGAGACTTACACACATAGGTATGACTAACCAAGACTAACTGTGATTAAGTCACTCACTACACCAACTTATTGAATGTCACACACGTGTACAGCTGTATCCAGCTAATGTCGGTCACACACATAAAGATAGACTGACTGAAGAGTAACGGGAGCTTGATATTCTAACAAAACGTGGTAATGAGAGGGAATGGGTGTTGGTTCATGATGAAATGCGAGAGATAGATCAAAGAACTACAAAGGAGGCATCAACGACTATGAAAGAGTGTCAGCAGCTTCTCGTTTTCGAAACATGATGCATGACTTTGCAAATTATAGCATAATCAATATTTTATTAAATTTTATGATGAATCTTTCATTCTTATCATGGAAAATGATTAGAAATGGTTGAATATGCCTAAATATGTTTGAAATCATAGAGTAATTGTGAAAGTACATGGATCTAGAGCATGGCAGTTAGTTATGGTGGATGAAAGGAGAAGAGTAAACTCATGATGGAGGAGACAAAGATGCTGTTTGTTACACAAGTGAATTAGGTTCCAAGATTGAGACTTGGACTCATAAACACAATCTTGTGTATGTGGACAATGACACTGACACTTTACTGATAAGAAAAGAGTACTATCATTGCATTAAGAAAAGGAAGCAAGTACAATGCTTTATAGGAAAGTAGGAAACTGTAGTAGGCACCACTGCGCATATAGGATAGGTAAGCCCGCATGTCCTTGTCCCTGAAGCTCCATACAAAGTGAGTGTGATTGCTGAATCTCAACACCCCTCCTCAATCACAACTAAAAAGGTACAAAGTGTGTAGAGGCTGTAATGAGAACCACCTGCAAAGTGTGGGCACACCACAAACATGGTAGACACTAGAGGCTGTCGCAGAAAAGGCTAAGTGTGGGCACCAAAACATGATGGACATCCAGAGGCTGTAACAGGGGCCTCACAAAGTGTACAGGGATTGTAATGCCAAGTTACATGAGGAGTTTACAAAGCTTATGGCAGGAAGCATTAGGGCAAGGAAATACAAGGCTTTTAAAACAATCTATCAGAGTAATGAGAGTAGAAGGACTGATGAGGCTTGTCCTTCCGATCCTGGTGGTCTTCATCTTCATCTTCATCTTCATCTTCTTCTTTTGGTCCATGGTCTTCTTCTTCTTTCCCAACTGCAAGATAGGCCTTTTGGGACCTCTTTCTAGCATGATAGAACTTCTCAGTGTCTCCGGTCCTTTTGCAGGTCACAGAAGAGCGGTTCCTTTTTACCTTTGTATCTGTTGTTGACATATAACATTTGTTCCTCCTTTGAAGTGCTAGGCTCTTCTTTGCTTTTAAGTTTCTTTTCTTCCTCTAGCAGAGATGCTTTAATATCAACAAGTTGAGGATCAGGCATATTGGTTAGAGTGGTTGATACATTATCATAGGCAGGAGGCAGACTTTTTAACAAGACACCAATACAAACATCTTCATCCATTTTTAGCTTTATCTCTGCAAGTTGAGTAAGCAGGCTTTCCATGTAGTTCAGATGGGATGCCAGGGATGTATGAGGCTTCATATCAAGTCGAAAAAATTCAATCAATAGACCATACTTAGAGGACTTTGACTATGCACCAAATAAGGTATCCAATTTGTCCCAAGTGTCATGGAACGTGTCACAGGCATCCACATGATGGATGTAGCTGTCATCTAATTCCAGCTTAATGATGGCTTGTACCTTGTCATCATTCTTCTGCCAAGTAATTGCAAGGTGCGCATCCCGAGGTTTCTTCTCTTTGCCATTGGTAATGGCCCAAAGACCCTTCTTCATCAGAATGAACTTGATGCGGGTTTCCCAAGTGTGAAACCCGACTCCCTTGAACCGAGCATTTGGAGAGTCTTTTCCCATGTTGGATGGCTGAAGCAGCAGCAAATCAGCACCAATTTCTCAAATTTCAGCAACAAAAGAGTTGGTTGTGTCACAAGACACAAGTGCTAAGAGCACTAGATGAGTGTCAATGGACACTATGTTTGTGTCTTCTTCCTTGAGTCTTCCAAATCTGCAAAATTCTTCAACATCTTCAAAATCCAAATCTTCCCCTCCTTGATTTGATGCTGGAAACTTCAGATTTAGTAGGCTTTAGCTTGATTTAGTGGCAGGAGTGAGAAATTGAGAGAAAAATGAGCTTGGGAGATTTTGGCTATGGTGAAATTAGGGTTTCTAAGACAGGGGCCTGGTTTTTCAGCTCTGCTGTGAACTCAATACTTGATCATTTTCAAAAGTTTTTTTATGAAAATGAAGCTTACTTCAAGGGCTATCAAAACCCCATAGCAATCGACCAGATCGCGGGCAGTACGGCGCGCGCAGAGAGCTTAATCAGAAATGGCGCAGATCAAGATAGGCGCAGCCAATTTCTCCAATGCTAGGGCCAGAGAGCAACAATGTGATCAATTGATGTGCCACGGTGGAGCTCATTGAGCGGGAGAACAATCCCCTAGAAGGAAGCAAGAGTTGAAGTGGCCTGGTTGAGGAGTTATGGAAGCTCCAAGTGAGGTAGGTCATGTCTAGTTATGGCAGACACAGGGCAGAGATTGAGAATTTTCACAATGCTGAGCTCTAGGCAGCCAAAAGTCATGGACTAATGTGATATAGGGAAGCTTTATGAGCTGGGGAACACTTTTCCAGAAGGAAGCTCCAAGAGATTTGACCTATGGAGAGAGATATCCAGGAGCTTGAAGCAGGCAGGGTGTAGGCCGGCTATGGCTGCCAAGGAAGGTCAAGTAGAGATGGAGGTGAGAAATGGAACCATAAACTTGACTTGAGCTGACCTGAGATGGAGATGAGCTAAGAGAGAGTAGAGGAGAGCTTAGCCATGCTCAGCTGAGCTCTGATACCATGTGAAAGTACATGGATCTAGAGCATGGTAGTTAGTTATGGTGGATGAAAGGTTTCTCTCTTCCTCTCTCTACTCTGTCTGTATATTTAGGATTTGTGATTCCATTATGTATTGCATTTTGTAAATCATCAATGGCGATCGTCGGCCTAAAATCGGCCGATCGAGCGCTTCTGATAGCGCGTCTACATCTCAGCGTAGACGCAGACATAGACGCGAAAAATTTTTCCTCTCAGAGCGTCTGAGAGCGTGTCTTAGTGCGTGTGTGCTGGCAGTGTGCTCTGCAGTGTACACCCGATGATACACGCACTACACAGAAGGTTGATCTGCAGTCTACACGCGATTATACACACGCATTGACCTGGAATGCGCGTCTGACAGCGCATCTGTGCTGCATCTTAGATGCGCAGATAGACGTGCTGGACAGAAGGTTCACTCTGGGGCGCGTCCGAGGGCGTGTCTAACCTGCAATTTAGACGTGGGGATACACACGCGAGGTCTCCCAATTCTGATAGTAAACAATATATTTTTGCAATGATGAATGTGACCAATCAGTGAGTGTGATTGCTGAATCTCAACAGTAATTAGTAATTTCTAGCAATTCAACTAATGAAAATCAAAACTGTAAAATAAAACTTGTAATGCAGAATTGAATAGGAAAATAATAATTTCATGGATTTTTATGGTTCAAATGGTGTTCTTATGGAGTGATATTGAATGTAATGCTTGAACCACAATCCACATAAGCTTCATAAATTAAAAATTTAAAAATAGTAATAAATATTAAAATCAATTATGAAAAATCATGAAAAATGGATTTTTAAATTGAAATTTTTAGTTTAAGGGTGGGAAAATTTACTAAAAATGAGGCAAAGATTTGTGAGTGTATAATGGTTATAGAGCATGAGGTTGGTCTCAGTCTACATCCATTTGTGTGTTAAAGTGATCATTTAGAGAGTGTTTTTATGAAAAAAAAAGTATGAAACATAGGAAACACCCTACATAATGAATGAACACATAAATAAGTGGAAAAGCATTCTTATACATGGTATCAAGAAAAAGGAAGTTTCCTAGATGCATTTCAATTAGTTGCCAAAATTGTTGACCAACAATGATGAGAGTGTGAGAATCCCTAAGCTATAGGATAGTATGATTTTTCTTTGGGGACTGATTAAGTGAGGAAATAAAATTATCTTTTGGAATGCTTGAAAAAATGAGTGGACATACGATTGTGTTTTATTTTTAGATGGTGCATTCTGGGGCAAATCCCCAAGGTGTAGGAGGAGAACTATAGAAGCCACAATAAAATCGGTTGGGGGTGCTCTATATGTGTGTGCAATGAGGTGTTAGTGACCTATATGTGTGGGATGCTCTCTCTTTTGGAGTTGAGATGGGAAAAATCAATGGACTACAAATCAATACAAATGCATGATTTAGATAGATTAGTATATAGCCCCCAGATGCTCTTGGATGTGAGGCAGTGAGAGTAGTTTGGTGAGTATAGGAGGCCCGCCGCTTAGAGCCCTAGAGCAGCTAATGTCGAGCCCATTTTTAGTCTTGACAACACAATGATCAAGTTTCCAATGTGGAAGTAGAAACATCTGCTCTAAAAATGAAAGATAAGGGGAGCACCAAAGGTTGAGAATACTTTGATCCCAAGCAACAACTAGACATAATAAACGAGGTGAGAAGTTTAGTGAAACAGGTACAAGTGCATCTCCAATATGTTGAACGAACAATAGAAGAGGAGCTATAAAACTTGTTGATTATGAGTCCACCCGCTTCTCCTACTTATAAAGGCCCAAAGGAAAACCAAATGCTTGACATATCATATATAAAACTAAGAGGCATTATAGCTGAAAGCATAAATGTTGGAGATAGAACATTGAGGGGTATAAGTAGGAGAAACCATGTGCTAGCCTACTGGCCACTTTAATCTCAATATCGGTCTCCCTAATAATAGGATAATTGATGAAGCAAAGATCTTCACTGTAAAATGCATTAAAAAAGTGGATAGAGGGATTAATTCAGTTTAAAAGTAATGATTCTACAAGACAATAATATCGACATCCATTTACCTAACCTAATTTCAAAGCCTACATCAAGAACTATACAAGTAAATGCCTTCTGGGAGGGACAAAAATGCACAAGTCCATTTTGTCATTACATTAAGAGATTCTACCAGAAATGGATTTTTTTGCATGGGAGCAAGAGTTAGTGTTCTCAACCACAATTCTACAAGCTTAGGGAAATCCACTTGTGAAAATTTCATGTTTCAATGTTACTTTGGCCAATGGAAAAAAGGTTAGGCCATTTGGAGTGTTGAAGGATTGGCCTATTAAAATCGTAGGTATCATGTTCTCAATCAACTTCATTGTCATGAAGGGAGTGGACTATGATATCCTAGTCAATCGACCTTGGATGCAAAGTGCATGAGTAATTGATATTGGAATAATTGCTTAATGTTCTTTGAAAACCATACAAAAGCTATTAGGATTGAGATGCACATGTGGAAGACCTCACCAATTAACCTAACCACCATCTCTACCTTGCTAAAGGGTGACACTAAAAGTGTACCAAACTATGCCCCACTCACAAAATGCATCCCATGTCCTAATACAATAAGCAAGATTGGATGCATATCCTTATTACCATTAACGTGCTATTCTTGGATGATGAGGATGACTATGCTAGGGCAACCAATAGAATGCACAATGCAAGAGGAAAAAAACAAGTGATAAAAATACAAAATGAAAACTTACCTTTAATTCTAATTTTTATGATGGAAAAAAGCATGCTCATGAGTCCTACCATGACCTATCACATGCCTACCAATAGAATGAAGCTTATCAATATTCTAGAATTTTTGAAGAGTAAATTGCAACACAATCCAAGTGCAACCCTAAAACCACTTGAATGGCCAAAGACCAAGCCACTTTTAACCAGGTTGTCAAGCCAACTCCTAGGAGTTGTTGCACTGAATAGGTGATATTGATAACTAATTTCTATGATTTATCCTAGCCTTCATCAATATTTATGATACTCGTTCATAGTCCTCCAACTAATCTAATATCGAAAACTCAAAAAGTTTTTTTAATCTTGCACTTCGTCTCTATCTCTTCGGGATTTAACTTCAAAGAAGAAGTTTCATGAAGGAATCATCGATATCATAAAGACGAAAAGGCAAATTTTGGGTGAGCCTACCCAAGCCATGATTCAAAGTGAATACAAGTCTATCATGTAGGGTATTTAGATTGAGGAGGTGGATGCAAAGAGTGAGTCTAATTATGTAATTGTCAACAATGTTGTAAGATGTAAGAAGAAAGTAAGGAATATACATCTTGTACAATACACAAAGGATGAAGTATCTGATATGAAACCCCATAGTTATTCCTCTAGGAACCATTGGGCCTAAGAAAATATTGAAATGATGGTGAAGATCAATGAGTTAGAGACTCCATACATTGCTTTCTGAAATAAGGATCGTGTTTTGGAGCTT
Source organism: Lygodium microphyllum (assembly GCF_053477565.2). Classification (NCBI taxonomy): domain Eukaryota; kingdom Viridiplantae; phylum Streptophyta; class Polypodiopsida; order Schizaeales; family Lygodiaceae; genus Lygodium; species Lygodium microphyllum. Next base: position 67,817,109 of record NC_141154.1, on the reverse strand, counting down.
ATATTAGAGTCAAAAATGGCCTATTGAGGTAGAACATGTATTACTTTGGGACAACCCTACATTGCTTCTACATGGATGGAAACTAAAGTCATGGACAATGGATCTATCTATGTACAATGTCAAAGGAGTTTCGATACACAATGTGAAAATAGACACTTACCTAGAGGTAGCAATAATAGAGGTGTTGTCTATTTCACCAAGTAATGATAGTCTACTGGAAGATTGACTTATCTTATGGCCTTGGGAAGCACTTGAAAAGTCATGCTAGTGTGTGGATTGTGACTTAAGCCTTGATTAGTCACTCAAGTGACTCACTAGAGAGTTAACTGGTAGGAAAGGAGTCGTGGCATATTGATAGGATCTTTAGTGCAATTTTTGGCCTCTTTTGATAGGTGCCATGGTGTTGTCCCAATTGTGGAGAAAGAAGTTATGGAGGAGAGCTCATGGGGGCTATGCAACTCAAGTGGAAAGTGAGGAGGAATATCACAACCATTGGAGCATGGAAAAATGACTTTTTATTCATGCAAAGGGACTCTCTTGGGGTGATTGTGCTATTGTATTCTCGATTTTAGAATGGGTGAATACTCAAATTTGTTCTCTTCTTCTATCTCCACACTATCCATAGCTTTCTATGCTTGCATCTTGGACTTTACCAATAGAAGATTAATCTTTACTCATGGAAGGAGAGTGCTATCTATCATGAGTACCATTTGTGGGCTAATTTGGGAGTGTTTTGATAGCCAACAATAAAGCATATAGGACTGAAGACAATTGATTATCCTCTTCTCTCTTTGAACCAATTATGTCATCATTTGTTGGATACATAGCCTCTAATAATGGAAGATTGATCCTTGATCATTAGTGGATTATTCTACAAGATTTGAGCTCCATTTTTGGGTTGTTTTGACTATTTATGATAGGGAAAAAGAGAGCTAAATTTTGTATATGGGTTTCATGCACTCTCTTTGATCACTTTATGGTGGTTTCTGCTTGGTTCATCGTCCCAAAGAGCAGGGGCACTTCTATGTTTCACCAAAGAGGAGTTTTTGGCCATGTATGGACTTGATTTGGGCTATTCTTGGCTATAATAAATAGTCAAAATTAGGGCAGCTTGCTGTATTTTTTATTTGGATGCATCAAAGTGATTCTTTTTTTGAATAGTTTTTTACTCGAAAGGGGTCTCTAACAGTACCAGACATAGTCTAGATAGTTTTGAGCATATTTATCTTGGTGTTTAAGCTTCTTATGGCTCTTGATTGACTAATGTAAGTACACAAAAATAATAGGACTACTGTGCTTTGGTAGCCTTCGTAGGGATTTGGTGGGTGCTTTTGGTTTACCAATTGCTTGTCTTGGTTACGGCCGGTGATCTTTGCCATCTACCACTATTAGTTTAATGTCTACATGAGGAGTTGAGGTGAATACCTACAGGACCATATGTATTGAGTCAGCATAGATCATGACATGTACTTGTCAATGAACTGAGCTTGTAATATTCCCACCATAGTGCTTCATCTCAAGAAATGAATTCAAGATTGAGGTGTTTTAAAAATTACTCGTCGAGCTATCACATAAGTGAACGCATTTAATTTTCTTGATATCGAGTCTCACATTAAATCAATTCCACAATCTAATACAAGAAGATGCCTCAATAATCCCAGCCAACAAACACACCTCGTAAATAATATTATGACGGCTTGATCATATAATTTTTCCCGCATTATATTTGATTTGGCATTACCAATTCCATTTAATACGTCGAGGATTACATTGATTTTGTAACCGCAAGACAATTTACAAAAGCCTCGGTCGATAGATGAAGAACATGCAAGAATGAGCATGATATTGAGTAAGTTAAGTATCAAAGAGTATTGTATGACTTTATATACTAGATAAGTCATGAAGTAACTTGGCCAAAAACCACTAGAAGAAGTCATTTTGAAGAAAAAAAATACGTTTTTGAAAAAATAGGTCAAAAAACATGATTTTTTATGCCTAGAGGGAGAGAAAGCATTTAAAAATCATCTCCATGCCACCATCCAATAGGTAAGTAATCAAAATGAATATTTAACAAAGCTCAATTGGCTCTTGGGCAAGTAGCCAAATGAATCAATCGACTGCATGCTCCCCCTCATGCCTATAAATACACCCCCTCTCCTTCACAAAAAAAGCAAGAAGGAAGACCTCTTGATGATGGAAAATTTTCTCTACTTCTCTTATCCATTGAAGCTTTGAGCCGTGAAAGAGAAAAATACCCCCTTCTACCTCATTTTCATCTTCTCTGCCCCCTATTATGCCTTCGTCCCCCATACAACCATATCACTAAGAAAAATGTATGTGATTTTTTTTTTTGAAAACCACCAACTCTCCCCGAAATACCACATCAATTTTTCTTGACATCCGATGGCTTTGCAAGGTCGAAGAAATTCAAAAAACACATTTGAAGCAAGGGAAGCAAGGAACGCGTCCGCAATGGAAAAAATAACATAGTAGGAATTGGCAAGACTCCCCTCACAGTAAAACCTGAGAGAGATAGCATCTCGTTGGTTTGAAAAAATAATAATATTGTATAAGCTTATCGCTTTATTTGGTTGTAAATGATTATAAATGCATTCTAATGAAAATGCATATAAACTATTACTTAGAAAAATAACCTAAATAATATAATAATTAAATATTCAATGAAAAGAGTCTCTCACTTGGAAAAAGATTATATGACTGTCATTAAGAAAATATTTTAATAATGGATTATTTCACAATATTTTTTGTTATTTAGAAAAAGATGCATGTGATCATAATAATAGAAAAGTGGTAGATGTTGTTAGGGAAGGGAATATTTTATAAATTTTTATTGAAAGTGACTATCTCCATTTCATTTTACTAATGATAAATAGAGGTATATGAATTTTACAATGATTTATGGAAAATCATTTAGATAATATCATGAAATAATCAATGCATTAAATCAAAAAAAAATTGTATAGGAGAATATATACTAGACATGCATAAATTAGGTGTGTGGAAATATAATTCGATGTCTGAAACATGGAAGAAAAATTGCACTTATGATATTTTCATTTCCTAGAATAAAAGTTTTTAAAAAACAATTAGCATTACACTTAGGACATAGCTAAAAGAAAATTGATCTTTTTAGATAACATTGAAAGTTCGGTAAATTGTCAGACATCGTCGATTAAACCATAGCATATGAGTAAAATAAATTAAAATTTATTTTTATTGAAAAATATATAATATTAATATTAATGATTATATTATCGAGAGCCTCAATATCATGAGTTGACCCACGTATGAATCAGCGAGAAAACCTAATCTAAAATATCAAAAATGTTGAAGCGAAAACAATTATGAAATACTCGACAATCTTGAAACTATTAGTATCAAGAAATTAAATAAATATCAAAAGTATGTAGGACTTGTTGGACATTAATAAGAATTTTTCGATACAAATTCTAAAGTCTAAACACACTTGAAAAAGCATTTGAAATCCTGCTTAAGCACGTGTTAGGGCAAGGCAGTGCATGAATTTCCTACCATAGGCATAAATTCCCAGATTATCTTTTAGGATGGAAATACCAAATTTTTCATTAGAACACAATATTAGTGAGTTTGGGAATTCCCAATTCCCATTTTTTGAATACTAAAAAGGTGGCACCCAGATAACATGCCCATAAGTTTCTCAAAACCATATGATGTGACTATCATTGGAAAGAGCTTGAAAAATGGAATCTATTGAGCTATAGAGTGCTCGATTTGGAGTTATAATGTTCAAGTTATGACAAATCCAAAGATTTGACCACGTGTCCCAAACTTATAGGAAATTCCCATATTCTGCAATATGGTGATTTAGGATAAAATAAACTTATCTAATTAATATTATTCGCAAAATAACTTGTGGATCCTGAAAAAGAGTTGCAAGTAGGAAAGTGAAACCCTAAGAATAAGGTGGGACCTTAAAAGAGAAACCCTAGATTTGGGTGGGGTTGCTTCCAATGCTAAAAACACTTGTTGTTGTTTCTTTTTTATTTATGTACGCATTGATGGTTGCACAGGAAAGATTGATTGTGCTTGTAGCAATTAAATCTGATTGTAAATATATAATCAGGATAATAAAAGAAAAGATTTTGTTATGCCTCCCCCACGGCTAGACACGAAACCCTGCTCCAAGGGGGATTATTTTGTACTCCCATAACGAGGAGCTTTGGAAACTATTGAGAGAGAGAGAGAGAGAGAGAGAGAGAGAGAGAGAGAGAGAGAGAGAGAGAGAGAGAGAGAGAGAGCTAGAGATAGTCAATTCTATCAAAACAGTGTAATTGTATATAAGACATTGAGAGAGAGAACTATGAAGACATTGAAGATGAATAATATGTGATTGATTTACATTCAAAATATGGTGTATTCTTATATTTTCTTTGTTCTATTGATGGATTCTATGAAGATGTTGAAGATTATGGTTGATTCTATCAAATCCGTGGGAGATATCTACTATGATGCTACGTGAAGATTTGTTGTTTTCTTTGTTTTGATGATCAAAAGAATGAAATAAAAACTTGTTGATGCTACAATATATATTTTCTTGCAAGAGAATTCCCTTTCCTTGGTGTTCCTCTTGGGGCTCCATGTTTTTTGTGCGCGGCCGGGGAAAGTTGCCATCAACAAGCATCAGAAGAGGCTGAAAATGAAGAAAATGGCATTGCCACAAGAAGAGGAAAATTCAATGGATGTTTGCAAAGTTCCTTCTTCCACTGAAGAATTGGAGATTCTTATTATCAAAGCCACTTTCCACAAGAAGTTCATCCCACAATGGTGGAAACATATCACCATCATGATGCATGCTCTATATGGTGGACTGTTTCCTCTTCCTGTTGAAGTAGTAGAAACTTGCATCTTGGTGGAAAATTGTTTGGAAATAAACTGAAGAGAGCAGAAAGAGAGAGAATGACCATCCATGGAAGATTTGGCATTCATTGAGAAGTTTCCAAACATCATCAAGTGGGAAATTGTGAAGAAGCTTCAGGAGTCGTGGTCTATAGAGGTTCACGAAAACAAGAAAGAAAAGAGTTGGAATTTGTTCGTGGATGCTCAACAGCAAGATACGTGGGATGCTTCGTGCACTGACAATCTTCTATTTGTCCAATTAGCAACCCACTAGAAGTTGGTAGACAGAGTGTTTTTCACAACATACATTATTGAAACCCTCAGAAGCTGGCATTATTATAATGACACAACAACAATGCTAAGAAGAATGAGTTTTGATACTTTCAGAATAGAATATCTTCCTCTCTGTAGTGGTTTGAAAGCTGAATTCAGAGATGTTGAAAAGAAGGAAGTAGAAGAGATGTTAGCCAGAGAATCCATCAGAGACTGAAGCCCTCTTTGATACTATCCTGTTGAGTACAGACCAACTGGTTGGAGCTAACCCCCTGATGAATGATGCAATAAAGAGGCAAGTGTTAGAACGAGTCCAAAGGTACGTGAGAAGAGAGAAGGCAAAAATCAAAGCTGAGAACAAGCTCGCAGTAGAAGCCTCCTTTGATGCCCTAAAAGCACTCTTTACAGAAGTCCCCATGGCAACTCAAGGTCCCCTTTCTAGTCAGATTCGTCCTGGAAATATTGATGAGACAGGCTAGCAAATGTAGTCCCATTGCCAGGTTTTAAGGGAGAGTACAATGAAGACCCTGATCTTCATGTAGCAGAATTTATGGTAGCATGTGTAGCTAACAATGCTAGAACCCCTAAGCATTGGTTAGCAATATTCCCTGCCACTTTCAAGGGCGCGGCGTTTCAGTGGTATGAGAGACAAGTAGCAAGAACTTTTGGCACATGGGACGACCTGAACTTGGCCTTCCTCACTAAATTCAGACGTGAAGGTTTCGAAGAACGGATGCAAGAGGAGTTCATGAACCTAAGTCAGTCCTCTGGAGAAAGAGTAGAAGCTTATGTTTCGCGAATGGAATCCATCCTGAAGAGATGGACTAACCATCATTTGGATGAAGTCATCCAGAAAGGAGTGTTTCTTAGGGGCCTACAACCAAAAGTTTGCAACTTTGTGGAATTGAGAAGACCAGTCAATCTGCAAGCTGCAGTGGAAGATGCAAGATTGTATGACGATGTAGAAGCAAGGCTATCAATGACTCAAGGAAGAGGAGTCTTACCTCCTCCCATGCCAAGAATGGTATACCCACCAAATGCAGTTCCAGGGACAGTTCCCTATCCCTATCCCTAGATGCAAACAGTGCCATAGTGTAATGCACCTAACCCACTATGGTCACCACAGACGACAGTGCCTCAAATGATGGTCCAACCATAGCAACAGTGGCCTCAACTAGTTCCTCCAATGGCAACTCAACAACAGTGGAATCCTACCAACTGGAATCATCAACCCCAAGTCTCAACAGGAGCTCTGAATCAAAGCCAGTACTGAGGATCTTCTGGATCGACCCAACCAGTGTATGCAGAGACGCTTCCTAGAGCCTTCTGTTCCTACTGTTTGCAGAAGAACCATACAAAGGATATTTGCTCTCTGAAAGAGATGCACAAACGAAGACAGAAGCATAAAATGCAAGATTCAATTTGCTAAAATCCAAAATGACAACACAGGATATTGGATCAAAGCCTAGAGAATTTGGTCCTAATTTCGGTCCAAGGAGGTTTTCCTCTCAAAGTTACAGAGGACGACAGTCTAGCGGTGGTCAGAGATCAGAGGTGGAATGTTATAGGTGTGGAGAAAAGGGACATATCTTCCCCAATTGTCCAAGATCTGTGGATTACAAGCCCTTATGTAGTCGATGTAAAGGTGAAGGCCACACTGCAAAGGACTGCCCAAGTCCAGCCCCTGTAAAGGCCAATGCCACTGATAGCCAACAGAAGGTACAAGAGCCTACCTCCAATTTGGTAGAGTTGGAAGTTGCTACTGTTACACACACCAAGAAGAAGGAACCAGTGGTTCAGAACAAAAATGATTCTCCTGCCAAGACTATGAAGTTCAACCTGCCAACAGAGGGACAGAGCAGTACAGAACAAAATAGTGCAGTACAGAGCATTGTAGTGCCACAGAGGGATATAGAGACAATCCCAGAGACAGGACCAGAGGTCCACGAAATAGGTGATATAGAAGTACCTCCAAAAATAGAAGAAGTGCCGATGCTACAATTATTAGAAGAAAAAGAAAAGATGAAAATGGATGTAGCCCCATTCCCCAGCCGGCTAGAGAAACCTGTGGATCCTATCAAAGATTATGACTTGGTCAAAGACCTAGACACTTTTAAACCAAATCTAACATTCCGACAGTTGCTGATGTTGTCTCCCAGTTGCCGAAAGAAATTCAAAAGCATCTTGACAAGAAGACATGGACTAAGGATCGCTCCTTCAACAATGACCAAGACCAATAAGGCCCCGGAGCCTGTAAAGAAAGTAGATGTGGCTAATGCCTTCCTAGATCCTGGAACCCCAAAGATTAGCGTATGGATAGAAGAATGCTTTATTTCAGATGCATTGATTGATACCAGTGGCTCATGTCGCCCTGACCATTCATTCCATAGAAAAGATGATGATGATGCCCCCTGCCAACAAAAGCCAAAGCTCTCAGAGCCACGGCCTCTAGCAGGTCCGTGCTATGTGACATTCCTGGACGCATCCTCTAAAGATGAACCCCTGATTCCTAAAGAAATCACCACTCACACAAAAGCAAACAAAGCTCTGATACCCTTCCAGCAACCTAAACAGACGAATGAGTCATCTGTTCAGAAGGAGAACATTGGTTCTAGTGGAACATCAGACAAGGATACTACTCTCTTGAAAGAGTCAGACATCTATCGAGAAGCAATCCATGGGACATTTATCTGCGAAGTGAAAGGTAAAAGACAAGTAACGTTCTTGGATACTGAAGGTACCGAACGTCACCTAAAAGTGGGCCTCAATCTTCCAAAAAAAGAATTAGTGGTCCTGCGAGATCTACTAAAGGAGAACTTAGATGTGTTTGCTTGGTCATATAAAGACCTAAAGGGGATTGATCCCACAGTATGTCAACATCACATTCACCTAGAGCCCGATGCCAAACCTGTAAGGCAAAGACAAAGGTGTATGAATCCTAATTACTCTGCTCTGGTGAAGGTTGAATTATTGAAACTTCTTGAAGTAGAGTTCATCTATCCCGTGGCTAACAGTGAATGGGTTTCGCCCATTATGGTAGTACCCAAGAAGAACGGGAAACTTCAAATATGTGTCAACTTTCGAAAGCTCAATTCGAAGACGAAGAAGGATCATTTCCCTATCCCTTTTACAGACCAACAACTGTTAGACACAGTGGTAGGCCATGAGTTGTATTCCCTCTTGGATGGATTCAGAGAATAAACCAAGTCCAAATCGCAGAAGAGGACCAATCTAAAACAACCTTCATCACAGAATGGGGGACTTATGCCTATAGAGTGATGCCATTTAGGCTCTGTAATGCTCCTGCCACCTTCCAACGAGTAATGATGGATGCCTTTCAAAATCATCTGCATGATTTCATTGAGGTGTATCTGGATGACTTTTGTGTCTATAGCTTGATCCATGAGCATTGGGGACACCTAGAGCAATGTTTTCACAGATGCCGCAAGTATGGGATTTCTCTCAACTCTGACAAATGTGTCTTTGGCGTCTCCTCAAGAGTTCTTTTGGGCCATGTTGTCTCGGCACAAGGGATTGCAACAGATCTGACGAAGATTGAAAAGATTGCGGCCTTAACAGCACCAACAAACCTCAAGCAATTGAGAGGATTTCTTGGCCATGTGGGCTACTACAGAAGATTTATTGCACATTTTGCAACCAAGGCAGCCCCTCTACACAAGCTCCTAAGGAAAGAAGCTAATATCCTTTGTATTGATGACTATGAAGAGGCCTTTAATACCCTAAAACAGTGCTGATCCAAGCACCTATTTTACAGTCTCCTGATTAGACGAAGGAGTTCCATGTGCACACAGATGCATCAGTTGAAGGGCTAGGTGTTGTCCTATGTCAAAAGGGCCCCTCTAAATTAGATCAACCGATATATTATCCAAGTTGAAAGGTCACTAATAGGGAACAGAACTATACAGTGACAAAGCTTGAGTGTTTAGAAATGGTGTTTGTACTAGAGAAGTTTAGACACTATCTACTATCAACACATTTCAAGTTCTACGTGGATCATGAAGCCTTGTCCTTCCTGATGAACAAAGTAGATGTTAAAGGACGACTGATGAGATGGTTACTCCTATTTCAGGAGTTCGACTTTCAAGTGGTCACTAAGCCTGGCCGTTCCCATGTCCTAGCCGATTATCTATCATGGATTCCTCAAATAGAAGAAGAGGAACAGGATGATCCAGACCTTCCTGATGCTTTCTTGTTTCTAGTTGAAATAGTTACTCCCTGGTATGCAGACATAGCCAACCTCTTGGCAACTCAACAGTATCCTCCTGGCATGTCAAGCCGTGAGAAAAAGAAGCTTCTGCTAGAATCAGCCCCCTACACCTTGCTAGGCTGTGCACTATACAAGAGAGGCAAAGATGAAGTATTACGAAGATGTGTTGCAGGGGATGAAATCAGCATAGTATTGAAAGCATGCCATGACCAACCCTGTGATGGACACTTTGTAGGAGAAGCAACAGCCAGGAAGGCTCTATTAGCAAGATACTAGTGGCCGACCCTCCACAAGGATGCATATGACTACTGCAAAAGATGTGATGCTTGTTAGCGAATGGGGAAACCCACCAAAACAAGTGCCATGCCGATGCAACCCATTCTTCCCCTAAAGCCGTTTGAGAAGTGGGGGATTGATTTCGTGGGTCCCATTGATCCACTCACCAGATGGAAGCAGAATAGACATATCCTAGTATGTACGGATTATGTCACAAAGTGGTGTGAAGCTAAAGCTCTGAAGCGGAATGATGGTAACAGCGTAGCCCTATTCACGTACGAGAATATTATCACATGTTTTGGCAGTCCCCTCAAGCTGTAAGTGACAGAGGTACTCATTTCCTTAACAAAATGATAGAGGAGCTGATGGAATTGTATAAGATCCGCCATTGCAAGTCCACTCCTTATTACCCCATAGCCAATGGCCAAGTTGAAGTCACCAATCACATCCTTTGCTCGATTCTGACAAGAACGATTGCCACACATCGTCGCGATTGGGACGATTGACTTACAGAGGCCCTCTGGGCGTATAGAACCTCCCATAAGGCAACTACAGGACAGACCCCTTTTCAGCTAGTGTATGGTACAGAAGCCGTCTTCCTTGTTAAGCTGGAATTGCCCTCTTTGCCAGTGGCAGTTAAAGAACACTTGGGAGATTATGAGTCACTGCAATGCCGTTTCCTGCACTTGGAATGCTTGGATGAGATACGACAGATGGCCTTACAGTACATGGAAACCACTCAAGCGCGACGCAAAGCTTATCATGACACTTTCATCAAGCACAAGGAGTTCAAAGAATGTGATCTTGTTCTAGCCTATGATTCGAGATTTGGCAAGTTTCCTGGAAAGCTTCAACAATGGTGGATGGGCCCGTACAAGGTACTTGCTATCAATCCTAACGGCTATGTTCAGGTGCAGACCGTTGATGCCTCTGATGATTCCTTATTGCCTGAAGATGTACTTCCCTCCCTGGGAATCTTGACAATCACAGTCGACCTACCCTCTCCCTTTTGGGCGGCGCACTATCCTTCTCGTCGTGCTTCTGATAGCCCTTATGATTCTCCTCATGAGGCAGTCTCATTCTGCTACCCCCTCATAGAAACATCTCAACCCGACATTGTTCTCTTCTCGTCTAATCCAACAACTGTGGCGAGGTTGGTCCTAACCTATGGTATTTCTACCATTTTCTTTCTTACAAAAAAAATGAAAAAGAAGAAAAAAGTGAACAAAACTATTATTGGAGAAAAGGAAGAAATTCCCTGTCATAACAGGCCTCATTCCAAGAAAAGTTGGAAACACCCTTGGGCGGGAAGCTGACTATGGAAAAGGTGGTAACACCTCATAGTTCAAGATAGCTGACTCATCGCTAGCAGAACCTTTCCAGTAAGTAATTTGAAGCCACCTCCCTTGGTGCACTGTCTCTGCAATATCAGTCAGTCTACCCTTCTTAACAGACGATCTTTCTTACAAATCATTGATGTATGAGATTTGTAGGCTGCCTCCCTGGGTATGTCTCCTCCTTAATATCCTAATGACACCAACAACCGACATGATCTTCATCATCAACCCCTTGAGTGACGTGAGCTTTCATCCTAACAGGATGGGGACGTGAGTATGGGCTGCCCTCTGTATCTATTAGTGAGCATGAGACAGAGGATGGGGTGAGTGACCAATTTTTCCCTTCAAATCAAATGAGAGGTGAGATGTGTGAACGGAGTGTTGCACGCACAGGATAGGCCTCTCAATGCACAATGCATGATCTGTTCATGTGCACTGCACCATAAGGCTCCCTGTCCTTCCTTCTTGCACTATATGCCGGCACAGGGTGGGATGCGCAGTTGCACCATCAGTTGCGCACAAGGCATACAACCTCGACACAAGTGACAGTGAGGATTACATCAATGGGGTTCATAAGTGGGCTACCCTTTGTATCTATCAACAGAGCGTGAGACAGAGGGTGGGCTGAGTGTGACTGGAGTTTCTTCAATCAATTATCGAGAGGTGAGGATTGAGAGACGTTGTGACAATTGGAGTCAGGTACGTTTCTATTTTCCTATGCACCCATGGGATGGGGTCTCTGCCATCAGCACAGGACACGTCACTCTGTTCTGTACATTGCACTACAAGTCTCCCTGGCCTTTCTACTTGCACCTATGCCAAATGGGTGGGACGCACTAATGCACCATCAATTGTGCATCCTGGCATACTCTCTTCGCACCATCCCCTTGTCGATTCCTAAATCGGGTGTGAGCTCTGGGTTTTCATCATTATTTCCTCGAGTGATGTTAGTAATGGGGCGAGTGATTACTCTTTCATTCCATTTGAGTGATCGTGAGTTGAGTGCCATATCCCTCGCCATCGACGAATTTCTTGTGATTCCTTCAACCAGCTACCTCCCTGGGTGCTGGCACATGGTCCCTGCCACGAAGAATGAAGGACGAGTGCTGTGACAACACCTTGTTACCTCCTGCAGCCGACGACGACACAAGGCGCAATCTCGATAGTCGACATTCCTCCTCGCAATATAGGCCAAGTTTTTCTAACCCTACGCCTTCTGTTTCTCAGTGCTGGTTATGTCTTAAGTGTGGGGACGTCATAATTGGTCTGATATGAGGTTCCAGGTCCTTGATGTTTGATTTACCCTTCCTGCTAAGGTCTTAAGTATGGGGACGCATCCCTGTGCGTCTATGCTGCATACCCCCATGCATATATCCTATTCTTATCATGCATCCATGCCATGACTTCATTTTACCCTGATGGGGTCCCTTTCCCACCCTTCCATTCTATTTTACCCCGTCCTCGAGGTTGTTTCTTGACCATTTGCCCTTATTCTTGATTTTGCACTTCTTTCATACGAACGGACCTTACGTTCACCAAAATCCCAATCCAACCTTACAATCATGTTCGTCCCTTTGAACTCTCTATTTTTTCTTTTTACCAACCCCTATTTCGACAAACGGTTCTTAAGTTATTAATTTTTGAAACAATTCCTGTAAAATGGACGATTTTCCATGTGAGTGCATCTTTATTACTTTGGAACCTTGATCTGATGTGTCATGCCTATCCTACCCATTCCCCCTGACACTTTTCCTTTTTATTCTGTGTCCTTTCGATGCATGCTTGATCTGTTATGAATTTTTGCGAGTTTTTAAGACCTTTTCGTACAGATTTTTCATATTTTTCCATGTGAACCTTCCCTATTTTCACTGAAATTCCAGTTTAACTTGACAGCCATGTCCCGCCAGACTTTCCCCCACTTTTTCATTTTTCCTTCCCCCTCTTTAGACTGCCGAATTTTTAGTTATTAATTTTTCCGAGTGTTTTCGGATGCATTTTTCGTGTTTTTTTCATGTGAACCCCTCCTAATTTCCCCCAAACTGAGTTTTGATACACCAGTCCTGTGAATCCCTTTCTTTGGGATATTTTTCCTTTTTACTGTCCTCTATTCCAGCGCACGGTTCTTCCCATATTAATTTTTGAGTCCATTTTCGAGTCTCTTTTTGGGGTTTTTCCCATGTGAACGTATCCTATCTCAATCGGAACTGTGTTTTATTGTGATAGGGTTGTTGGCGACCTTATTCTGCACACTTTTCCTTCTTTCCACACTTCGTTCCGATGCGCGGATTTTTTGATATTAATGCCTATACGTGTTTTTGGGTTTTTTTTATGTTTTTCCCATGTGAACACCCTGATTTTGCCCCAAAACCCATGTTGCATGTTTCCAACATTTTCTCCTCGTCTCCTGGCACATTTTTCCTTTTTACGGATTTTTGATCCAACGAACAGTTTGGATTTTATTAATTTTTCTTCCTTTTTTTCGTGTGACCGCGTTTCTCGTATCGCGCATGAACGCGCCTGTTTTTTATTTTACGCGCTCGGGATGCCCCGTGGCGTCCGTGGCTTGCGCGTCACTGTCTCTACCCGTTTGACCCCGTCATTGCAAAATTTTTTTACCCCTGCCCGTGCATGCGCGCAAGTCGGAGATGTGTTTCTTGCCCCTCCATTTTCCATTTTTTATTTTATTTTTCTATTTTCCCTTTTCAAAAAAAACAACAAACAACAAACAACAAACAAAAAAAAAACCAACCCTAAAAACAAAAATCAAGCAAGAAAAAAAAATAAAAAAGAAAAAAAACCCAAAAGAAAGAACCCAAGAAGAGAAAAAACCAACACCAAGGAAAAAAGAAAAAGAAAAAAACAAGAAAGGAAAAAAGAAAAAAAAACAAAAGAAAAAAACTATATATATATATATATATATACATATATATATGTATATATATATATATACATATATATATATACCTACCTGTTGCCGTTCATGCGCGCCTCCTCTTCCTCCCCTTCTTCTCCCCTCCTCTTTCTCCCCTTCTTCTCCCCTCCTGCTCCTTCTTCCTTCTCCCTTCCTCCCTCCTTCTTCTTCCCCTTCCTCTTCTTTCTTTTCCTTCTTCTCCTCCTCCTCCTTCTCTTCTCCCCCCCTGCCGCCGTGTTGCCCTGCAATGCCGCCTGTCGTCCGCTATGTTGCCCCGCAGCGCCGCCCGTCATCCGCCGTGTTGCCGCCCTTTGTCTCCTCCGTCGTGGCGCTGCAGTCCCCTCCACTCGGCCGTCGCCTCCAGTACCTCTTCCTCTTCCTCCTCCCCCTCCCCCTCCACCACCAGCCACCAAAACCTCCCCCTCCTCCTCCTCCTCCTCCTCTCGGTCGCCGTCCCCTCCTCTCGGCCGCCGCCTCCAGTACCTCTTCCTCTTCCTCCTCCCCCTCCCCCTCCACCACCAGCCACCAGAACCTCCCCCTCCCCCTCCACCACCAACCACCAGAACCTCCCCCTCCTCCTTCTCCCCCCCCCCTCCTCCTCCTCCTCCTCCTCCTCCTCCACAGTCACTTCTAGTTAGTTTTTAACCTCCCTTTAGTTCATTTTTAACCTCATTTTGGTTAGTTTTTAACCTCACCATAGTTAGTAATTAACTTAACCATAGTTAATAACCTAACTAACCCTAGTTAGTTAACACCCCCAACTAACCATGGTTAGTTAACACACCCCCCACTAACCCTAGTTAGCCTAACTAACTCCCTCCACTAAACCTGGTTAGTTTCCACCCTACCTTAACTGACCTAGTTACACTAGACTAACCAGACGAAACTTCACAGACTTACCCTACCTTAACTGACCTAGTTAGACCTGACTAACCAGACCTAGTTAAACTAACCTACCTCGACTAACCAGACTTAATTGACCTGACTTGACCTAACTTACCAAACTAGCCTAATTTAACTAACTTCATTGATTTATTCAACTAAATTAACTTAATCAACTCTCTTAGACTAGGCTAACCTACTTCACCTAATCTACTCAGTTAGCCCCCGTTCTTGCCTTTTCTTCTCCGTTCTTTTTCCGCTGAGTACGGGTGTGCTAGCGAGCGTTCACGTGCGAGGATGCACTTTCGACTTGTCCGTGCTGTGGAGTATTGCAAACCCGTCGTTCACACGCAGTCATCCTTTGCTGTTCACATGCAGCCCAAGTACCGCCTTGATTTTTCAACCCGCAAATATATTAAAAATATATATAAATAAACAGAAAACACATAAAAATTCCAAAATTTTATTTAAAATTAAAAAAATTACCAAAAAATAAAATCTGAAAATTCATCCAAATTTACATGAAAAATGAGTCAATTTCATTAAAAATTAGTAAAAATACAAAAATAAATTTAAAAAATCCAAAAAATTCTACAAACCTCCTTGCCCTTTTTTCTACTAATTTCTCAATTAAAAAGGTTTCCATAAAAGGTAAAAATATTCTTTGAAGCCAAAAAACCCTAATTTTAATACTACACTTCATAAAAAATCCTGAAAATCAGCTGAAAATCATGGATGAATTAACATACATTGTGGACACTTGCTAATGGCTAAAAATTCATTCTTACACTTCATAACATATTCATGTGTCATATATCTTGATTTAATTATTTTTATAAAAAAAACACATAACAAAAAAACATTAAAATAACAAAACAAATAAATCAAACCAAATAATATACACAAAACAAATATACCTAAAATACAATTGAAAAAAAAAAACCACAGATAAACAAAATTTAAATTTAAATTTAAAAAAATAAAAATCAAATCTAAATAAAACAAAAACACTAAGGTGCTTTATTTTTTTCAATCAGTGGTCTTTGTTTTTGTTTGACTGGATTCATTGCTTTTGGGAGACTACTCCGTGCGCCTTCAGTCCATTGCATACATACCCCTATCAAGTATTTATTTTGTGAGATTTATTTTCATTATCCCCTTAACCACAATTAATTGCTGAAATGAACTATATTCACCCACCTTTTTCACGCGCATTCATGCTAAACATACAATTTAATAATTTAAAAATCAACCAACCATTCACTTTGCACGT
Source organism: Lygodium microphyllum (assembly GCF_053477565.2). Lineage (NCBI taxonomy): Eukaryota > Viridiplantae > Streptophyta > Polypodiopsida > Schizaeales > Lygodiaceae > Lygodium > Lygodium microphyllum. The sequence continues at coordinate 67,801,033 of NC_141154.1, read as the reverse complement.
GCTACATACGCTTAAGAGACACCTTAATTGTTAATAAAAATGAACCAGCCATCACAAAAAAGCACACGCTGGCAAAAAAACGCTCCACATCACCATTAATTTTTAATTAATAAATTTGCATTTAGAGACCCAGTCTGGGAATCGTAGTCTGGGTTTCGATAAAGCACCATTTCACCCTAATAAACTCTAATTAAAATTTTAAGAAGAAACCGTCGTTTTCTTATTAAGGTTTATAACCTAATAAAATGTCACCCATTGTTAATAATTTCTTAAAATGAACCCTTCATTAAAATAATTCCCCCTCACTGCACTTTTTTTTTCCTTTTTAATAAACACGCTTCGTGGGATGGGCGCGTAAAGTCCTTTAAGTTGAAATTGATAGTCAAGGTTATGGTTAAATCTTGATTTACATTTTTATGGTATTATGGTTTGTTTATGTGTTACGATTATGGGTACGGTTTGTAGTTTTTTCTTTCTTTCTTGCCTGATACGGGGATTTGGGTGCGTGTTTGTTGCATCGCATGAAGTTTTCGATCGTATATGTGTAGAGATCATGTCAAATTCTTTCTAAGATGTGGGTTGTTTGGGGTGGTAAATGGGTTAGCTACGTCTGTGTATGTGTGTCCTTATTTTAATTGATTTTTTTTAATAGCCCTTTAGTTGTCTTGCAGGCATTCTTTGTGATTGTCTGTGTTGTGGTGTGTGTGTTTTCCATCTGAATGGCGCCTCATGCTCCTCCTCCTATCCAGTATGTCTCGCTGGTCAGTAGGGCTTATTCTTCCCTACTGGCTTTTGAGCCTATAGCGAAAGCAGGACTTGTGACTTTCGTGGCTGCTTCATTTCCACTGATTCCAGATGATCCATCCTTATGTGATGAGTTTCTTGCCTCATATAGCAAGAAGTCGAGATTGGTTCATGGTGCTTCCATGACATTGACACCCCGAGGGTTAGGGAAGGCTTTGTCTCTTCCCTATAAAGGAGAGCCCTTTATTACAGCTAGACAATTGTTCTCCAATGATGAGATTTTCAAGTTGTTAGAGAAGCAGACCAAGGAAATTTTGGATGTTAAGGAAGTGATCAACACTTCAGGAGTATCTTTTTCCATGATCACTGATCCTATGTGGAAGTTGGTCTAGTTCCTCCAAGAGAGGTTTATGCCTACCAAAACACTATCCCATTACTTGTCCAAAGAGCTCTTTACAGCTTCCAAGATGGTGTTAAAAGGAGTGGCTATTGATTGGAGTACTTATCTGCTTACAAAGATGGATCAACATTTTGTCAAAGTAACCAGAGGAAATGTCACAAATGTCACATATGGATCCTACCTGTATGCTTTCTTGACGTACTCAGGCCTAAAGAAGGGTGTGCTTCCACTTCCTCCAACTGATCCAGTACCTCCCCCACCACCTTCAGAAGAGCTAGAACCTATTGATATAGAGGATCTTGATTCTCCTCCTCCACTGGTCATTCAGTGAAAGCATTTGAAGCGTGTGGCAGATAAAACTCCTTCAGTTCTTCCTTCAATCATGATTCCTGCTACCTCTGGCAGTGACCTCCCTGCTTACCTCACATGTAACAATTTGTTCAAAGCACATAGAGAGGGTTCCTTGGACATATCAGTCCCTTCACTAAACAGTCTAGTGTCGGGAGATGCCATTCCATTCCTCTGTAAAGACATCCAGAGTTTGATTGAACTTTCAGTGATGACAGCTTGTGTTCAACAGTTGTATACTTCATTTTATGAAGAATTGATGTAGTCCAAAGAGCAGTTGCATAAGGCAACATCAGAATTAGCCTCTGTTAAAGACACACTTGTTGCATATATATTTAAGTAGATGGAGCAGCAAACCCAAATGATTGAGGCCCAAACAGAAGCTCAATCAGAGGTCACTAAAATCTCAGAGGAGAAGGAGAGGATGTCCAAAGAAGCTCAAGAGTTTCAGACTCTTTTAGATGCAAAACTCTTAGCCTTACAGACTGCTCATGACACAGTGGAATCACAACTTCCCAAACTAAGCAGTTGCAAGAGCAACTGACGTAGTCACGGTCTGTTTCTCCAAGCCCCAATGTTCCTATGCTTCCTTCTCTCTCAAAGCAGAACTTGGCAGTTCTCCAGAGACATGCCACATTGTGTCCTTTGTTCCAAGATAAAGTGGAAAGATTGTGTCCTATGATTCCTTCTCTCTCAAAGCAGAACTTGGCAGTTCTCCAGAGACAGGCCACATTGTGTCCTTTGTTCCAAGATAAAGTGGAAAGATTGCAGTCCATGACGGATTTGTTATGGTCGACATTTGAGCACTTTCAGGAGTATGTTCCTCCGGACCATTCTTTCTTTGTCCACTATCAATTGCAAAAGTTGGCCTTTTACATGAAGCTTTCGACGATGGATCTTCCTCTTCCAAAGGATGGTTGGAGTGGGGCTTGGTCTCCTGAGTTACTAACAGAAGTGGTCCGTATGGTGTTTGAAGATTCTGTGACAACGGATACCATGTTGCTATCATATATATATCTACGAGGAGATCTGTTAATTCCAGATGAACTAGATATGGCCTGGTATGTGGGGGATGTGGTTTTGCAAGCTGTTTTATATGTCAACTATTTGGAGTTGCGGATAGATGACATGTTCCAGTGTTATTCCTCAAAAGTGGCTACTTGTCCTGATAATTCTTTGCACTCAATGCTTGATTCTGTGGTCCTGAATCAACGTTAGAACACAGCTTCTACCTATGTACAGAGCACTAACCAACTAAGGGTGGATCTCTTAGCTCACCTTTCCAAAGACCATCCATTTGATTCAACATTTTTTTATGCCTATCAGAGAAGATCTATCTTAGGTCCCTCTGTTCCTAGCCTATTATATTACCAACAAATGGCTCATTGCTATGATACCTATCTTTCCCTTTATCAAACCAATTCAATAGCAATCTTACCTCTTCGTTTCCAACCTCGATCATTTCCTCAAATTCCCATATTTACATATTGCTCTTTTATTGAAGATAAAGTATTTTCCCCTTCTCCACCATGCCCTTCTCCATCTATCCATATACCTTCTACTTTTCCTGTTTATCAATTAACACCTTTCCTAACTGATTCCCTTAAATTTTTAGCCACTCCTTCTTTAACTTATTCCTCCTTTTATGATTTTGCCTACCCATCTCTTCATCCTCTGTTACTTATTCCACTTCTATCTCCTACCACTTCTATTTCTCAACCCCCTCAGTTGATTAGTGAATACGAAGGTTTTGATCAACAAATTCCTAGAAGAAGAGGATGGAGCTCGATTGATTCTCTTACAGGACCTTAGATAAACTTGCCAATAATTCTAGGAGATTGAACAACTGCCAGTCAAGTATACCAGAACTACCTTCATTTTGCTCACCAATATTCACAATCTCTAGATCCTTCAGTGAGATTGATAACTCATTTTGCTTGGTATCTAGCATACATGCATAGGCATTCCCATAATGATCAAAAGGCCATTCCAAAGCTTTGTATGAATGTCAATGTGAACATTGACTCCCATCAATTGGACGTCCTGTATTTTTATACCCTATGTCTACCTAGCAGATACCTTGTTTTGCTCGAAAGGATGTGCTGCCTGCAGTTCTTTCAAAATCCTTCAAAGACATTTGTAGATGAATCCTTCTCCATGGATCGTTTTCGAAACCACCAAGCCTTCAAAAGGGATCATCTTCATTGATGCCTTTCCAATGTATTTTGGATGATTCTTAATTATATATATCTCTTTTTAGAAGTGTCATTCAGATGGTTGTGTTAGTGTTTATGTGTGTGTTGTAATATTTGTATGTGATGAGTTCGTGCTACTTGAGAATAATTTGTTCGGAAGCTCTTATTGATGGTGATGGTGGATAGAAAGCCTATGGTGGAAAGCTGAAGAGAACCTCTTATATCCTTTACAAATTTGTTATGGCTTTTAAATTATTAATCAAATGAGTTAATGAATAACGAAAGTCTTCCTTTAGTATTTTTCTATCAGATACAGGTGATAAGTTAGGGTCGCAGTTTGGCGAGATTACTAAAGATCCACGAAAGATAAAATTGAGCTCTTTAATGAACTTATATTCTTCTTTTCCTTAGGTCGCGAGGACGCTTCCTCTCTAAGTGTGGGGATATATTGAGAGTGGAAAAAGATTGAATTTTTTACTGATTTTTGTTGTTTTTTAGGTCTAAATGATTGATTTTTTATGGATTTAGAGTAGTGTATGGTTGTTAAAGGAAGTGTTTGAGAGTGTTTTGGATGATATTGATTATGTTTTGGAAGTTCATGATGATTCTCAGTGGAGATATGAAGCTCTATGATGTTCTGTCGAGGTTCTGATTGGTTCTATATACCCTCTGTATAGCTTCTGTTTTGTTCTGATTTTCTTCTGTATGAAGCATGGATTGATGATTGATAAAGCTTGAGATCTTTTGGAAGCCTTTTGAATAGTTTTTTATAGTATTGAATGGTTTGAGTATGAGTTATGAGGTTCTGATGACCTTCTGTAGACCTTCTGTAGAGCCTCTATCTCTACTCTGGTACTGTACTATAACTGTACTGTAGCTGCTCTGGTACTGTACTGTAACTGTTCTGTAGACCTTCTGTAAGTGTTTTGTAGAATATATGTGTGACTTTTGAAAATTTTTCTAACCTTTGGAAAGGATGAATCTAAGTTCAAAAGAGCTAAAACATGTGGAAGAAGCAGTTGTTGAAGACTGAAGAGAAGACTGAAGTAAGAGTGATAGTAGTGAGCTGTGAAGAGACATTGTAGTGGCTCTGGTGACTCTTCATATCAGACATACCTCTTGGAAGGTGCATCCAGAACCTAAGAAGGATTATTGAGAGTTATTATGAGATCATTGTAGTGAGGAGATGATGTACTATTGAGAGAGAGAGAGAGAGAGAGCCAGAGATAGTCAATTCTATCAAAACAGTGTAACTGTATATGAGACATTGAGAGAGAGAACTATGAAGACATTGAAGATGAATAATATGTGATTGATTTCCATTCAAAAGATGGTGTATTCTTATATGTTCTTTGTTCTATTGATGGATTCTATGAAGGTGTTGAAGATTATGGTTGATTCTATCAAATCCGTGGGAGATATCTACTATGATGCTGCGTGAAGATTTGTTGTTTTCTTTGTTTTGATTATCAAAAGAATGAAATAAAAGCTTATTGATGTTACAAGATAGATTTTCTTGCAAGAGAATTCCCTTTTCCTTGGTGTTCCTCTTGGGGCTCCACCCCCCTCCCCCCCTGGTTGCTACAGAAGTCCGTCCCCCTCCATCACATGTGCAGGTGCCACCCCCACCTGGGCGTGACGTCAGCTCCTTGGGTCCTCCGACGGACTTAGAAGCCCCCCCTACCACCCTAACCGGCCGTGAGGAGAAAGGGAGGAGGAGAGGGTAAGAAGGAAGTAGTGGGAGAAAGTAAGAAGGAGGGAGAGAGAGAAGAGGAGGAGAAGAGAAGGAAGGGAAGGGAAGAAAAGAAGGGGAAGAGAGGAAGGAAGAGGAGAAGAGGGAGAGAGAGGAGGAGAAGAGAAGGAAGGGAAGGAGAAGAGAAGAGGGAGAAGATAAGGAAAAGAGAAGAAGTGAATAAGAAGGAGAGAGGAAGGAGTGGGTGAGAGAAGTAGAGGGAGAGAAGTAGGAGAAGAAAAGGAGGAGAAGGAGAGGAGAAGGAGTGGTAGAAAAAACAGAAAGTAGTGGGGAAAAAGAAAGAAGGAGGGAGATAGAGAAGAGAAGGAAGAGAGAGAAGATGAGGAAGAAGAGAGAGAGAAGATGAAGAGAGGGAGAGAAGGAGAAGGAGTGAAGAAGAAGAAGAATAGGAAGAGAGAGAGTTGGAGAAGAGGGAAGAGAGAGAAGAGGGAAAGAAGAACTAAAGGAGAGAGAGTGGGAAGAAGAAGAAGAAGAAGAAGAGTAAGGGAGAAAAAGAAGAGAGAGAGGGAGTAGAGAAATAAGAGAAAAGGAGAAGAAGAGAAGGGGAGGGAGAGAAGAGCAGGAGAAGAAGAAGAAGAGAGAGAAAGTGAGAAGAGAGTAACCGCCACAAGTCACCCAAACCGCTCTCTCGGCAATGAAACCCATCCAGCAGTCTTTTTCTACCCGAACCTATCAACCTGAAAACCATTAAGGTCCGGACTGCCCAATTTCCGCGAGGCAAATGGCTCCCAAGAAAGTCGCGGGAAGCGTAGGAGCCCAAGCTGCCGATAATGTTGGATTGGCAAGCGGAGCGACCAACGCAGTACACATGAATCAAGCCTAGGTTCTAAGTGTTAAAAAATAATTTAGGAATTATTTCTCGTGGAAGAGATGAAAGGATTAATGTCGTGCATAGGGTTTTGTTTACTCTTTTGAACTAAGTTGCATGCGTGAAATGGTAGAGTTTGGAATTCGCACGAGCTATAGGCATGAAATGATAGCTTTACATACATAAAATGATAAGGTTATCGCCTTACTTCACATAAAATGATAGCTTTTTAACCAGTTCAGTGTATGAATAGTCATTTAGAATTCACGTTTCGCAATCGTGGTTAAAAGAAACACATGAAATGTTAATTTATGTTCATGAGATACACTTGCATCATTAGACAAAACCCTAGACTTTCATAGACACAAGTCACATGTGATCCGGTGCGTTAGGAATGAGTATAATTGCCTGTGAATTGTTTTATCAGTCTTGTTGTGGACTATCTCAAATGGATATGCTCCTAGCCTAATTGAAGCTGGTGACCTAACCCTAAATGGATTGTTGATCCAAGTTATGCTTGGCGGTTTGGAAAGGTTGTAAATCCCTTAAGCAAGTGATTTGGTACATCCAGTTAAAATTCTAATTAATATGCAATGGGATTGCGATGCCTTGAAGCAAGAGATTGTGCATTCAACTATTTGTTAATGTGGTATTGGGATGTTAACCCAAGTGGGGTATGTTTGATGATTGCATGGCCGGGTCTGAGATGATTGATTGCCATGGAAATAAAAGGGATGTTTTCCCTAGTATTTTTTATTAAGCTAGTTGCTTCAGCTATCATTGATTTCCTAAAGGGATAATTAAGGAAGGATGGCGCTAGCTACCCCCGCGAACCGCCAAACCCTAACCAAGGGAGTTATGAAGCCGTGCCAGGAATGTGGACCGAACCCACCACGAGATGTCTCTCCGTGGGAATTACTTGGCGTAGGAGGACGCTTGGGTGCCAGTGGGGGCTCTAGCCGTAAATCCTAATGCCTCCGGGCCCTACACAAGTGTTCTACGTGACTCGAGATGGGATCTCGAGGTCTTGATACTAGTTACAAGGCAGAATCTTGGAAGAATAAACCTTCAGGCTTTATTGCCGGAAGATGGAAGGATTTTTCTGCAGAGGTAGAAAGGAGCACTTAATTCTCCTGTATGGGCAAGACACACACATTAATCCAAAGATAAGTTAAGGAAGTGTTTGATCTTGTTTTATCTTGTCTTCATGTCTATGGCCTAAATTACATAAAGGAACCTGTGACTAACGGGTTAATTAAGGAAGTTGCTTTTATGTGTCAAGCATAATGTGGTAGGTAATTAGATAACTAAAACAACCCTCGAGGGAAGCGTGGTGGATATGACCAATGGGTCTATCCTACAGAAGGGTGGTCTCGGTTAGTCGAGAGCTTTCCTCAAAGAAGATGATAACATGAAATGTTATCGATCTATGACCTTAGACAATGTTGACTAGGAACCCGGACTTCAGGTCGATCCTAGTGGGAACGGCTGGATAAGTTCCGTTGCGGGGCAGACTCGAAAGACCCTAGTTGGCAAAACCTGTGTCATTCCTTGGGAGTGCCGGGCGGTGTCTTCTAGATATATCTCTCGATGGACTGCTAAGACGTGTCCCGCGAATTGAGGAGTGGGCACGTTACACAAGGCATGTATTTATAGATTTATTTATCTTTAAGCTAAAAAATAGCCCACTTTACAAATAGCATGCTTTTGCTTTTGCCCAAATATAGAATAAGGTGTTTGGGCATCCAAAAGTTGGGTTGTGCCCAAATATAAATATCAAATAATGAAATATTTAACCGAGCACCTATGCACATACAAGATAATAATTTTTTTGTCAAGTGCTTTAATAAATAAGCACGCTTGAATAAATATTGGCACCACGCCTTTAGTGATAAGGCGCATGCCCATCAAAAATAGTAATTCTTCTAAGCATTTGGATTCACGTTATCGCCAGGTACTACCCAACACCACTGCCGTCTGCTCTACACATCAACTAAAGCATTCATGATTGTTAGAAAATAATTAGATAAAACCGAACAAAAGTGAATACCTAGCAGTCTTCAACTACAAAATAATTAAATAGGTTGGATCTTTATCCTGACCTTAATTTAATTTGAGTGTGCACTCTAAACTTGTAAACTTCCATTAATTTAATATGTATTTTTACGAAATCACCCATGTGCACATTAAATTAATCTGACGCCCGAAAAGGATAGGTGTTCTTGTTAACTTCTCACACAAGGAATCCACCTTGTATACGAGCCTCGACAAATAAATATAATCACGGAATCCACTATGGAATATGCCTACTGGCATCATATCCTCGAGGTGGGATATTAATTGTCCTCAATTGCTATTAGCTCAATGTGGAGCGATTAGTGAGGGGTAAGCACTTAGATCGCGATCATGCATCCATTGGGCCTCTTCAACAAGATGATTTTTAAACTTAACCAAATATCTAGAATATCTACGGCAAGTTCTAATGGTCATAAAGTCAGTGTCTAAAATAGTTTCTGGTTCAAGGATTTCAGTTTCTTCTTCTAACAAAGGAGGATTTTCATAGACAGGGTGGATAGGTAATTGGCCTCTAAAAGGTCGTAACAAACTGATATGAAAAGTATTATGGATCTTCCAATGTTTGGGTAGTTCTAATTTAAATGCATTGTCATTGATCTTGTGAATTATTTTGAAAGGTCCATAAAACCTAGGTGCTAATTTAACAACAGGGTGTTTCTCAACACTTTGCAATCTTCTCTTTTCAATGTGTAATCAAGCATTTTCACCAATATTGAAACTTATGGCTTGTCTTTTCTTATTAGCTTGTTTAGTGTATGATTTCTGGGCTTTCGCAATCATGTCTTTAACTTGAGAAAAATAAGTAGCATCCGTATTGGCAATATCATTAGCAGCTTTAACTTTATTCGATAATGATATAACATGTGTAGGTAATCTATGTACATAAATGATTTCAAAAGGCGCTTTATGAGTAGCTATGTGTGGTGTATTATTGTATGCAAATTGAAGTAGATGTAAATGTGTGTCCCATGTTTGTGGTTTTGAAATTGTGTATGCACACAAAAGATCTAAAATTGTACTATTAATAGCTTCTGTTTGCCCATTGGTTTCAGGATGGAATGCATATGAGAAATCAATCTTAGTAACCAAATTAGCAAGCAAAATAGTCCAAAAATTATTACAAAATCTAGAATCACGATCAGAAGCAAAACTTTTGGCAAACCACGGTTAGTGAAAATAGTCTTCAAGAACAATTGTGCAGCTTGAGATGCAGTTAATATTTTCTTGCATGGTAGAAAATATTCTCGTTTACTAAATCAATCTACTATAGTCCAAATCACGTCATGATTAGCTTGTGTATTAGGTAAACTAGTTATAAAATCCATTGAAATATGTTCCCATGGGACGGTCAAGAATTGGTAAAGGCATTAACAAACCATATTTCTTACCATAATGTCGCTTGACTCTTTGGAAAATTAAACACTTAGAAACAAATTTAGAAACATCAAATTCCATTTGCGTCCAGTAAAAATCTTCAACCAATGTTCTTAAAAGTGAAATTAATACCTCTATGACCTTGATATGGAGGATTAAGAATTTCATGCAACACAAATTATCTAAATTGAACAGTGACACACAATCTTTTCTCATAAAACATAAATCTGCCAAAATAAGACAAAGAATCAATTGGAATCTAGTTATTAGCAACTAATTTATGAGAAAGGGAATCAAAAGATAGAATGGAAATATTATGGATACTTGGTCTTCTACTCAAGGCATTGGCAACAACATTTTCTCTTCCTGCCTGATATTGGATAAATGGATGAAAACTTTGAATGAAAGTAGCCCACTTAATATGACAGTCATAAATTTGTGGCTGAGTAAGGAGATGTTTGATACTTTGCTAGTCAATTTTAATCATAAATTCGGATCCCATCAAATAGTGTTTCCATTGATGTAAGGCTTGAACTACAACTAACAATTATTTATCATAGCTGGAATACTTCAACTCATAAGGTTTTAGTTTGCAACTAGAATAGGCTATGGGATGTTAATCTTGCATGAGAATAGCTCCTATTCCTGATCCACTAGCATTGGTGACTGCTAGGAAGAATGGTCGATTAAAATCAGGTAATTGCAAGACATGTGCATGTATTAAAGCATGTTTCAACAAATCAAAAGACTTTGATGGTTGTCAGACGAATGATACACAACACCTTTCTTTAACAATCTTGTCAAAGGCAATGCAAGCAATGAAATTTCTCACAAATTTTCTATAAAAGCTAGCAAGGCCTAAGAAAGAACCTAACTCATGCACATTTTTAGGGATTTGCCAATTCAAAATTGCTTCTTTCTTTTTAGGATCAACGCGAATACCATCATAATAAATAATATGACCTAAGTATTCAATCTAGGTTTGGAAAATTTTACTCTTGTCAGGGTTAGCATACAATTGATTCTCTTTTAACAATTTGAAAACTAAGGATAGATGTTCACAATGCTCATTCTCATCCGTACTGAAAACCAAAATATCATCAAAGAAAACAATCACACAATTCTGATACTTCAAAAATATACAATTCATCATACAACTGAATGTAGCTGGTGCATTGGTCAAACCGAAAGGCATAGCAAGAAATTCATAATGACCAAACTGAGTTCTAAATGCAGTCTTAAAAATGTCAGGGGTATCTAAGTGTACTTGATGATATCCATATTTGAGATCTATCTTGTAAAAACAGTGGCCCCTTGTAGTTTATCCATGAGGTCGTCTACCCTAGGTATCAGATATCTATTCTTAACAGTGATTTTGTTTTGGACATGATAATCAATGCACATCCTATAGGTATTATTTTTCTTCTTAACTAATAGGACAGGTGCACCAAAAGGAGAGCTACTGGCCTAATGAGTCCTTGGTTCAACAGTTCCTCAACTTGTGCTTAGATCTTTTTTTGTTCAATTTGATTGTGTCTATAAGGCACTTTACATGGTGATTGAGGACCTAGGATTAAATCTATTTTATGATCTTCAGGATATGTAGGTGGTAAATCAACAACAAAACAATCTTTAAATTGTGAAAGAAATTGTGCATACCTAGGATGCATCTAATTTCTCTTAGCTTCAATTTCATTCACCCATACTAAATATGATTTACTACCTTTTTTCAATGCACGATTAGCCTATATGTGACTAAGCAGTGGAAATTTATCAAATGTGTGCAATCCATGTAATGTGATTTGGTTTCTGTTAAGATAAATTTTCATGGAATGTGTGAAATAATCTATGTCAAGATTATATTTGTGACGCTAAGGCATTCCTAAAATAATATCACTAGCTTGCAAAGCCACAACCAAGAAATTTCTACGCTCAACATAATCGCCAATTTTAATCTCTAAATCATGTATTTCTTGTGTGCCATTGTATCTAACGCCTAAGAATGCAGCCTTTATGAGATAATGAGTTGGAACAGTAGATAAATTCAATTCTTTTACCAACTTTGTAGAAATAAAATCATGTGTGCTTCCATCATCATGCAAAACAATGTTTTCTTGACCATGCACAAAACATTTCATTGTTAATAATGAATGAGGATTTAGCATACCTAGTAAAGTATCTGAAGCACTGTCGATATCATCATTATCTTTAGTGAAATCTGGCATATCTTCATGGTCCTTGTCATTAGTTGCTCCCAAATGATTGATTTGAGCAACTTGCTTCTTGGATTGATAGTTCTCGCTGCTAAGTGTCTAGGCTGATGACACTTGTAGCAAATCATAAGCTTTGCTTTGTTGACATTGTTGGTAAGGGCTGGAAATTTGGGTATATTGGGATTTGGCTGGAGGGAAGGCTTAGGGTTTGAATAAGCAGTTGTTGATAAAAGAGGAGGTCAAGTCCAGGGTTTACAAAATGAAGAAGGAGCAAAGTGATTTTGATTGAATCTTCGAAAGTTAGAATTGCATTGCTTTGTACCAAAGTTACCATTAATCAAAAATTGTTGCAACCGCTTTTCTCGTCCACGAATTGCTTTACCAAAGTGACCAAGTAAACCGGACATATACTTGCACTTGTGGGTCGCCTTAGGAACATCTTCAAGCATTCGAAGTTGAAGTAAGGCACTCCAAAAACGCTCAGTGTATTGCGAGATGGATTCACGATCTCTTTGTTGCGGGAGATCCAACTGTTTGATAGCTTTCTCATGGAATTGAGGTGGAAGGAAATTTTGCAAAATTTTCTTTTTAAAGGCTTCCCAAGTAGAGGGACAATCAACACTCTTGTGGACAACAGTCCACCATAATGATGCTATGTTTGCTAGATGGTTAGTGATGCATTTAAGTTTATCATCCAACAACTCCTCTATGTGAAAGGGAAGAAGAGCATAGTCTGTGACTTTTGTAAGAAAACTGGGCATATTGAGAAATTTTGCTATGCTAAGAAAAGGTCTCAAAGAGCATATCTTGCTACAGTCAAAGAAGATGAAGACAACATTGAAGAAGAAGGAGAAGAAGAACCCCAAAAACAAAAGGATAGGACTCACCACTCCCTCTTTTGTAGCTCATTTTCTAATAGACTTTTTTAAGTTTAAAATGAGACTTGCCTAATGTTTCCACCATAAGCTCCTACACTCCTCATGTAACCTCTACACACTATAGCCTTTACACACTTAGTGAGGCCTTGTAACAGCCTCTAGCTTTGTATGGTTGGTTTTTTCCATGTCTACACTTAGTAAGGTTCTACTCACAACAGCCTCTATATACTCAGTGTCTTTTCTAGTTGTGATTGAGGAGGAGTGTTGAGAAATGTGCAATCACATCCACCATAGCCTCTTTGTTTGGAACAAACAAGGCAAAGAAACAAACTACAAATAAAGCCTTAGACTAGGTCATGTATGCATGGTTTATTAAAACCACAATTGGTGAATATCATGGTCACTTTCCACCTTTCTCCACCTACCAATACCACCTACTATAAGCCTATAAAAGGCACTCATCCCCACACTCATTCCATGAGTTATTATCATTCAGTTGTACTTGCATTATTCTTGGATAATATTAGTTGTTTTTCTTTGTCAATGCTTTTGCCTCATTATGATTGTCTATTTGCTCATCAGTGATCCTCCATAGCATGCATTCTCAATATTTTAACACATCCTACCATGGTAGTATACTCCAAATAATAGAATTGGCCTTTGTGGGCATTAGTGGCTTCTATACGTACATAAGTTCTACAAGCACATACCTAGTAGTCACATTATGCATGGTTCAGTATGCATATCACACTATGCATAGTTCAGTTTGCCCATAGACCATAAGACAACAACCATGGCCACTCTTTGATCTTTCCTTTGCAAGCCTTAGCCAAAGCCACGTCCTCTTTTTCTCTTTCCATTCCCCTCTAGGTTATAGGCTGATGTCAAGGCTAGCTTGATGCCAAGAGTAGAAAGAAACTCCCTTGTTTCATCAACGTCTTACTCGGCTATATCAACAGCTAGCCACTTTGCCTACATAATCATACTTGCAAAAAACCTATTCAAGAAGGAACTTACATTATACAAAACTAGTGGTCTTTGTGTCAAGATTGTGGGAGAGAAGGAAGGAGTCTCACTTGTAGCTCTCTCACTTGCACAATGGGGGAATACACACAAAGGTGGAGGCTGAAAACAGTTTTCCTCTTCTTAGTTGTGTAAGCCAAAAAGAACTCTAGTACAGAGGAATAGAAAAACCCTATATATGGGTCTCAAACCAAACTCAACTAACTAAGATGATATACTAATTGAGCCACGAACTAGAGTAGATAAGGATAGCTGTCATCTAGCTATTATTCATGGGTGGTGTACCAATCGCATCTGCAACTAACAAGTCGGTGACATAAATGCACAACGGTCACCCTGGCATATCACGAGTGGAGCTCGATATCTCAACACTCCCCCTCGAGCTCAATCCCAATTCTTGCATACCAAGCAGGTCTCTAAACTTGTGCAGCTTCTCTATGCCCAATGCCTTTGTGAATATGTCAGCTACCTGATCCTCTATGCTGACATAAACTAGATCAATAAGACCTAGTAAAACCCTCTCCCGCACATAGTGATAATGCACCTCAATGTGCTTTGTTCTAGCATGATAGACTGGGTTATTTGCCAAGCATATACTGCTCATGTTGTCACAATAAATGACAACTGGCCCATCTGTAGGCTGATGCATATCATAAAGTAGCTTATGCAACCAAGCTACCTCACATACAGCCATTGCTGCACCCCTGTACTCAGCCTTTGTGCTCGACAAGGCAACTGTAGGCTGTTTCTTGCTGTTCCAAGTGACTGCAGCACTCCTAAAAGAGAACACATATCCACTGGCAAATCGTCTATCAGAAATACTACCAGCCCAATCAGCATCAATGTATCCATGTAACTATATCTGAACCCCAGTCTCATAAAATAGTCCATACTGCAATGTGGACTTCACATTCCTGAGTATGCGTCTAGCTGCATCCAAATGCACTTTCCTTGGAGCCTGCATAAACTGACTTACCAATCCAACAGCATAGCTCAAATCTGGCGATAATAGTCATATAAATCAAAATTCCTACTATGCGTCTGTACATAGTAGGGTCTTCGAGAAGCTTAATTGCATCTGTGCTCAGCTTCACATTCTGCTCCAAAGGAACTGAAATAGGCTTACAGCCTATCATCCCATATTTGGACAGCATGTCCAATCCATACTGCCTCTGCAAGAGCCGTATCCCACTTGGTGATCTAATCACCTCAATGCCCAAGAAATAACGCAGCTCTCCCAAATCCTTCATCTCAAACTTCTGCTTCAATAGCATTTTCACATGAAGGATATCTTCATCACTATCACCTGCCATAATCAAATCATCAACATAAATGACAAGTAGCATAATACATTTCTCTATTTTTCTCACATAAAGTGAGAAATCTGCCTTGGAAATCTGAACAATAGTGACAAGATATTGTCCTATCTTGTCAGACCATGCTCTAGGTGCTTGCTTCAAGCCATACAAGGCTTTCTTCAACCTGCAAATAAACTCAGGATGAACAGCATGCACATAACCTGGTGGCTGCTCCATATAGACCTCTTCTTGCAAATCACCATGCAAGAAGGCATTCTTTACATCCATCTGATGTAAAGACCATCCCTTTGATGCAGCCATAGCAATGACTGCTCTTACAGTTGCCATCCTTGCAACCAGACTAAATGTTTCTTCATAATCAATGCCAGATGTTTGTGCATACCCCTTGACTACTAATCTTGCCTTGTATCTATTCACAGAACCATCTGCATTGTGCTTCACCTTAACCCACTTACAACCAATTGCATTCTTATCTTTAGGCAAAGGTACCAATTTCCATGTAGCATTTTCTTCCAAAGCATCCATTTCTACATCCATGGCTTTCTCCCATTTTTCTTTTCCCATGGCTTGCTCAAAAGAAATGGGTTTTGGTTCATGTATCACTTTGACCATATAGACATAGTGAATGGCTGTAAATCCATCATATTTCAACCTATCCATAGGATACCTAGCTCTGGTAGACCTGCGCAAAGTAGGTTCACTCCCAGGTGCTCTCAAAACATCCCTGGTCTTCCTTGCTCCAGGTGTAACAATAGAAGGAATACCCAACTCATCATCAATGCTCTGTTCTAAGCCACTGGATTCACCATCCACACAAGAGTGACCTGCATTCACATCAAAAATGGGCTGATCTACCTTCTCTTTTCCTTCTCGTGAAACCTGCATACCACTATCTGCATTGTTTTGAGGAGATTCTCCTGATCTCAATCTGCCTGTCCATGGCGAAGAATGTAAACCACTGCTAGAGGACACTCCAGGTCCACTAATATTTTGTGACTGCTGCTGTGAATTCTGTGCAGCATTACCATTTTGTGCATCTACATCATCAATCACATTTACTGGTTTATACCAGCTACTCATCTCATCAAAAACAACATCTCTGCCTCACTGTAAACTTACGAGTAGAAGGGTTATAGCATCTATACCCTTTCTGCTATAGAGAGTAACCAATAAAGATGCACTTCTCAGCTTTTGGATCCAACTTGGATCTCAACTCATCTGGCACATGAACATAGGCAATGCAACCAAAAATCTTCAAATGAGAAATATCTGGTTTCCTACTAGTATACCTCTCCTCTGGAGTCATCCCATGTATTGCTGCAGTGGGAGTCCTATTCATTCTGTACACTGCTATAGCAACTACTTCATCCCAATAAAAATCTGGCAAGTCTTTTTCGTTGAGCATGGCACAAGATACCTCTCCAATATGCCTGTTTTTCCTTTCTACAATTCCATTTTGTTGTGGAGTATGACTGCATGAATATTGCTGCTTTATGCCATGCTCCTGCAAGAACCTTGCAAGCTCATTTGAGAGGTACTCTCCCCCTCCATCTGACCTTAGGCATTTTATTTGTAGGCCTGTTTCTTTTTCAACCATAGCTTTAAGAGTTTTGAAATGCCCAAACACTTCACTTTTCTTTTTCATAAAATACACCCAAACTTTTCTGCTATAGTCATCAATAAAAGTGGCAAAATAATGATAGCCTCCAATAGATGCAGCTTTAGTAGTCCACACATCAGAGTGGATTAATTCCAATGGCTTCTTACTCTCTTGAACATGTCTAGGAAATGGTTTCCTTGCCTGTTTTCCAAATTGACAGGCTTCACATACCTTATGCATTTCTGCAACCTTGAATTTAGGCAATCCTGCAACAATATTTTGGGCTTGCATTGATTTAAGTCGCTGTACATTAACATGACCAATGTGTTTATGCCAGATATTAATATCTGCAACTACACCGGTCCCATGTGCAAACATTGCTGCACTCAATTCAGGCATGTCTGCATCCAACGTAAACATTCTGCCCTTCTTCTTTCCTTTTGCTATCAAGCGACCTTTATTTTTCATATCCTCAACAAAACATCCATGAGAATTAAATCTGACCTGCAAGCCCTGCTCAACCATTTGACCAACAGAAACCAGGTTCTTGGTGATATTCGGGACATGAAACACATCCGACAGGTATTTCTTTTTCCCATCCTGCATAGACAAAGGAATATTTCCAATCTGCACAATAGGATGTGCAGTATCATCACCAGTCTCCACAAATCCTGGTTTTTCCATTTTCCTTGCATCCTGCATCCATTCTGCATGACCTGTCATGTGATTTGATGCATCTGAGTCAACATACCACACTCTTTAGCCATATGACCCATTTTACCACAGTAGTAGCATTCAACATTGTTGATTGCATTTTGGCCTCTTTGCCATCCACCACGACCTCTTTGGCTCCCCCTGCCTCTAGAGTTACCACGTCCTCCTCCATAGGACTAGTTTTCTTGAGTTTGCTGCATATATAGATTTCTACCACGGCTTCCAGATCGGCCTCCTCTACCTCTGTCTCTACCTCTTCCAGCATTTGAGTAGAAGACAGCTTCTTTTGAAGTTCCTCCTGAAGAAGATGCACCACCATTTCTCTGCTCCTCAGAAATTAGAAGAGCAATCAATTCCTCAAAATCAAGAAATCTTTCATGGACGGAAATCGATGTTCGAAACTGTGCATAATCCTTTTCTAGACCATTCAAGGTCACAGAAACTAAATCATCATCTGGCGACCCAATGGAAGTAAGTGTATCTACAATCTTCTTCACCTTCATGTGGTAGTCATTGATGCTCATACTTTCTCTTTGCACATTGTGCAACTCTTGCTTGAGCTGCATTTTTTCGGCTTGCATATTTGTGCTATACATTTTTAACAAAGTATCCCATGCCTCCTTTGGCGTACTTGCATCCTGAATATGCACAATCATAGAGTCTAAAATACTGATAGACAACCAGTACATAACTTTTCTGGCTCTCTCATGCCATCCTTTAAAGCCTGCATTTGCTGTTGATTGGGAACATCAGGAAGAATTGGTTCTTCTTCATTTCCTGCGACGAATTTCCAATATCCTTTTCCCATAAGGAAATTCGTCATTCTAAACTTCCTTGCTTGGAAGTTGTTCTTGTCAAGCTTTTCAGTGACAATCTGTGAAAGAGAATTAGACGCCATTACAGAACACTGCAAAAAATTATGTCACTGCAAAAAACACAGCTTCAGCCTCACAAGGGCAAATCTGCAAAACTGACGAAAGTGGTATTTGACCACACAATCACTTCCTAGTGATGATTTTGCATCAACAGGCAAGAAGGATGATTCTATAACTCCCAATGTCTCTACACACAGGCATACGATGCAATTTCTATGGTAACTTTTCACCGATCTGTAGAATAGTGGTCGCACAGCAAAAAATAGGGCCTTTTTCTGAGTGCGTGCGGAAAACTTCCGCCTCCCAAACAGGCCCCAAAATGGCCTCGAATCAAAAAAACAGGGCAACTAAGGGCTAAAGCCTTGTCCCGCAACATATACTACCCTCTTGCTACACCGCGAAGAGCGTCTCAATCTGAGACAATGCACTATTGCACTTTCCGGATGTGCTACCTGCAGAGACTTGCTCCCAAACTCAAAAAATGAAAGCAACACTGGTCCTCTTACCAGAACACCGCGAACTTGGTTTGCTTTCTTGAGCTCCTTACCACGAACCAGGCTCTGATACCATGTCAAGATTATGGTAGAGAAAGAAGGAGTCTCACTTGTAGCTCTCTCACTTGCACAATGGGGGAATACACACAAAGGTGGAGGCTAAAAACAGTTTTCCTCTTCTTAGTTATGTAAGCCAAAAAGAACTCTAGTATAGAGAAATAGAAAAACCCTATATATGGGTCTCAAACCAAACTCAACTAACTAAGGTGGAATAGTAACTAAGCCACGAACTAGAGTAGATAAGGATAGCTATCATCTAGCTATTATTCATAGGTGGTGTACTAACCGCATCTGCAGCTAACAAGTCAGTGACATAAATGCACAACGGTCACCCTGGCATATCACGAGTGGAGCTCGATATCTCAACACTTCATCCTCAATACTCTACCTTCCACTTGATTAGTTAAGTCTTATCTTGCCAAGATAATGTATCTCATCTGCCATAGGCCAATTGGCATAGTCAAGGTGTAAATCACCCAATTGTAATGCATACATAGTGGATAGGTAGGAAGCAACTCATCTCTATGCCTGATGGAAGAATACATATAACAATCTTTTTATGTCTCATCAAAGTGAGAAAGATATAGAGCTTGTGGAGAATGAAGAAGACCTTGAACTTGCTAAAGAGTAAGGGTGGCACATACCAAAGGATGTGAAGGTTAAGAGGGGCTAGATGTCATGGCACTATATATCCACATATTAAAATTCTGTGGGATTCTCATTTATGTGAAGATTTTATGTATCTCTTAAGAAGATTCTTCATGTCTAAGTGAAAGATCAAATGGAAAAGGACAAGACATTCAAGAGATGAAGGAGACTATATCCAAGTGGCCCAAGGACAAAGTAGGTGGCCAAGTAAGTGCTTATGGGAGTAAATAGGCAATTAAACATGATAGTAGCCAATAGAGTGCAATAAGTAAATCAAAAATAAAAAATACAACATTAGGTTGTGAGTAGGGGCATGCCTCCCAAGATTTTATGAGAGTTGGAAATGAACCCCATTTGGCACTGTCATTGGCGTGGATAGTAAGAGGAAGGATAGCAAGATAAGAATATTGAAAATCTCCCACTCGAGCATAATTAAGAGGTAAAAGCATGAAGAAATCAAGCCATACACTTGGATGTTTTTGCCTAGCTCTAGAACAGCGTGAACTAAATTATTTTGGGGAGTCTCAACGATAGTTTTGCTACTATATACTCAAAGTTTACAAGGGTAAACTTTAGAGAACTCAAGATACATTGTTTCTTACCTTATTATAGGTGCCTTCTAGCCCAAAAAGCTTGCTTAGAATAGATAAGAAAGTGGATAGATCTAAATCTTTTGGTACCTACTGTCAAGAATCGTGTGGTTGGGGGACTTGCTTGAGCTGTTGCGCCAAACACACACTATATACACAAAAGAAAGCTCACTCAAGAACAAAGAAGAGACATGGAGGCCAAAACGTTTTCTTGATGATTTCTTCTTCTTCTTTCACACACTATATAATGTATGCAAAGTATAGATAAGATACAACATAAAGGAAAGAGGCCTACTAAGTCAAATAGTGCATAACAGACTACACTAATCGACTGGCGCTATATCTTTTGCCAGCTGTAGGTAGGTGTAACAAACTAAATACAATAAGTGATAAGTCAGTGGCCATGTGAGTATCATAATGACCACCAACGTGCTAAGTGTAGATGTGCGAACCCATCTAGCCAAGCGGTCCATCATCAATGTCCGTACATGTTGAGCTTGCCATCTCAACACTCCCCCTCAAGCTCAACTCTATCTCTGCAACCCAAGTAAGCTTTGAAACTTTTGAAGATTATTTGCACCCAATGCCTTTGTGAAAATGTCAACTATCTAATCTTGTGTGCTGACATTTGAAAAATATACAATCAAAACAAATGGTGGATGGCTTGCCAAAGTTCAAAGCTGATGGGATTCCATAAGGTATGTGCAAGATGTCAATTTGGAAAGTAGTCAAGGCATGCATTTCCACATGAAAAGCATGTATGCAAGAAGTCACTTGAGTTGATACATTCTAATGTGCGGGGTCCTCCAAAGACTGTAACTATGAGTGGTTGCAAGTATTATGTCTCTTTCATTGATGGTCGTACTAAATAAATATGGGTTTGTTTTATGCATGAGAAAAGTGAGGTGTTCACTCACTTTAGAAGCTTTAAAGCTTTGGTTGAGAAGGAGATAGAATTGCATATTAAATATCTATGGTCAAATGGAGGGGAGAAAACTTCTCCAATGAATTTTTTTACTTTTTTACAAAAATTAAATTCAAAGGCACTTTACATGTAAGTATAGTCTACAACAAAACATAATTGTTAAGTGGAAAAATAGACATATTAAAGAGATGGCTCGAGCATTGATGGACTGAAAGAGACTTGCTTCATTAGTATTGGGCTAAAGCAATTGCTACTATTATGTATATTATGAGAAGGGCATCTATTGCTATTGTGCATGGTAAGATACTTGAGAAGAAATATATAAGTAAAAGGTGAAACCTATCCAATCTAAAAGTATTTGGATAATGGCTTGTGTGCCAACAAGGAAAGGCGAGGAGAAGGTTGGGGACTCACCTATTATGACTACTATATTGTCAAGTTTATCTCATGTTGATGTGGATTTAGATGGTTTTGATAAAAACTTGGACGAGGAGCTTGGGATTACATCTATTGAGACACCTAGTGTCAAAAAGGCACAAGAGGATGCTAGGGCACCTGGTGGTGATTCAAGTCCATGAAGATCAACTAGAGAAAGCAAGTACTTCAGTGATGCTATTTTGGTGCCCGAATGGTATGATAATGCTTTGAGATGTTATTTGGCTTGAATAGAGCTCACTTAGCTCAATTTTGAAGGGATTCATTGCTATAATAATAGTTTGGATAGCAAGCTATTAATATTAACCTTTATGCATTTGAAGTCTACATGCTCTATGGGTATGCTATGAGAAATGCAGGATCTAGAGCATGGCAAAGGCGGAAGCTATGGAGGATGAAAGATGAAGATACTACTCATGTTGACATTGACAAAGAAGACAACTGTTACACAAGTGAATTAGGTTTCAAGATTGAGACTTGAACTCATAAACACAATCTTGTGTAGGACTGACAATGACACAGAGACTTGACAGAAAGAGACAAGTACTATTGCATTATCATCATATGAAAGTGATAGTCAAGTACATCATTATACAGGAATGCTTGGTAGCACATTTCATCACTGTGCCTATGGGATCTGTCTCTCTTCCTAGAATGAACTGCATCTTCCTAGCCTAGTTGTTCCATACAAAGGGGCATACATAGGGTGTGATTGGCAGATTCTCAACACCCCTCCTCAATCACAACCTGAAAGTACAAAGTGTGTAGAGGCTTTAGTGAGAGCAGCACCTGCAAAGTGTGGGCATACCACAAACATGTCAAAACACCAGAGGCTGTCGCAGAAAAGGCTAAGTGTGGGTACCATAAACATGGTGAACATCCAGAGGCTGTAACAGGGGCCTCACAAAGTGTACAGGGACTGTAATGCCAAGTTACATAAGGAGTTTTACAAAGCTTATGGCAGGAAGCATTAGGGCAAGGAAGTACAAGGCTTTTAAAACAGTCTATCAGAATTATGAGAGTAGAAGGACTGATGAATCTTGTCCTTCCGATCCTGGTGGTCTTCATCTTCATCTTTTGGTCCATGGTCTTCTTCTTCTTTCACAGCTACAAGATAGGCCTTTTGGGACCTCTTCCTAGCATGACAAAACTTCTCAGTATGTCCGGTCCTTTTGCAGAAGTCACAGAAGAGTGGTTCCTTTT
This sequence comes from Lygodium microphyllum, assembly GCF_053477565.2. NCBI lineage: Eukaryota > Viridiplantae > Streptophyta > Polypodiopsida > Schizaeales > Lygodiaceae > Lygodium > Lygodium microphyllum. Next base: position 67,778,358 of record NC_141154.1, on the reverse strand, counting down.
TACCTTTGTATGTGTTGTTTACATATAACATTTGTTCATCCTTTGAAGTGCTGGGCTCTTCTTTGCTTTTAAGTTTCTTTTCTTCTTCTAACAGAGATGCCTGAATATCAACAAGTTCAGGATTTGGCATGTTGATTAAAGTTGTTGATACATTATTATATTCAGGAGGCAAACTCTTAAGTAGAACACCGATGCAAACATCTTCATCCATTTTAATGTTGATTCCTGCAAGTTGAGTTAGGAGTCCTTCCATGTAATTGAGATGTGTGGCAAGTGATGTGCTGGACTTCATTTCAAGCCTGAAGAACTCAATCAGGAGACCATACTTTGATGATTTAGATTGTGCACCGAACAGGGTGTCAAGTCTTTTCCATGTATCCTGTGAGGTCTCACAGTTATCCACATGGTGGATATAACTATCGTCTAGCTCCAGTTTGATAATGGCCTGGGCTCTGTCATCGTTCTTTTGCCAAGTAGTTGCAAGGTCCGCATCCCGAGGTTTCTTCTCTTTGCCATTTGTGATGGCCCAGAGACCCTTTTTCATCAAGATGAGCTTGATGCGGGTTTGCCAGGTGTGAAATCCGACTCCTTTGAATCGAGCATTTGGAGAGTCTTTTCCCATGTTGAGGTTGCAAGATCAGCAGCAAATCAACACTAGAATTCTGAGATTTTATTAGTAGAAGAGCAGAATGCAGTGTATCAAGAGACACAGTTAATGACAGTGTGAAAACACACTATGTCAGTGTTGATGTTGAGCTTGATTCTTCTTGTTCGGGATCGTTCGGTCGTTCTTCAATCTTCTCAGGTCCTTCCCCTCCTTGATTTGATGCTGGGTCAATGGATTAGAGTGACAGAGGCTTGGGTTGAGTGTCAGGAGAAAGAAAAACTGAGTAAAAAAAACTTGAGAAATGTTGGCTATGGTGGAATTAGGGTTTTTGAGACAGGGGCCTGGTTTTTCTCAGATTGCAGGAGCTATACTTGATCATTTTCAAAAATTTTTACATGCCTAGGAAGCTGACTTCATGAGCTATCAAACCCCATGATAATCGTCAAGATCGTGGACTATATGAAGCACGCAGACAGCTCGAACAGATTCGGCGCAGTTCAGGACAGCGATGACGAATTTGTGCAATGCCGGGGTCAGGGCGCAGCAATGTGATCGATTTTCGTACCAGGATGACGTGCCTTCAGTAGAAGAATAATCCCTAGAAGAAATCAAGAGTTGAGATGGCCTGGTTGAGAAGTTATTGAAGCTCCAAGTGAGGTAGGTCCTGTCTGGCTATGGCAGACACAGAGCAAAGATTGAGAATTTTCACAATGCTGAGCTTCAGATGGTCAAATCTCCTGGACTGATGTGATATAGGGAAGCTTTGTGAGTGGGGAATACTTTTCCAGAAGGAAGCTCCAAGAGATTTGACCTGTGGAGTGAGATATAAGCAGCTCAATCTGACAGGGTGCTGCTGGCTATGGCTGCCATGGAAGCTTCAGTGAGGATAGAGGTAAGAAATGGAACCATGAGCTGGACTTGAGCTGACCTGAGGTTAAGAGGGACTGAGAGAGCAGATAAGGGAGTTATGCCATTCCCGACTGGGCTTTGATACCATGTGAGAAATGCGGGATCTAGAGCATGGCAAAGGCGGAAGCTATGGAGGATGGAAGATGAAGATACTACTCATGTTGACATTGACAAAGAAGACAACTGTTACACAAGTGAATTAGGTTTCAATATTGAGACTTGAACTCATAAACACAATCTTGTGTAGGACTGACAATGACACAGAGACTTGACAGAAAGAGACAAGTACTATTGCATTATCATCATATGAAAGTGATAGTCAAGTACATCATTATATAGGAATGCTTGGTAGCACATTTCATCACTGTGCCTATGGGATCTGTCTCTCTTCCTAGAATGAACTGCATCTTCCTAGCCTAGTTGTTCCATACAAAGGGGCATACATAGGGTGTGATTGGCAGATTCTCAACATATGCCACTTACATGTATTGATGCTTAGCATTGATATATGAGCCTAGATAGGATTATGGAATGCATTGCTACTTAGCTTTGAGCTACACTTGATGACTTGGAGCTTTGGCTATATGCTTCCAATTCTTCAATGATTAACATTACGATTTTGAAGACTTATTTGGGTTTTTATACTCTTGGATTTATTAGTTGACGTTTATGGGCACTCGAATGTTATGTACTTGATTTGTTGAGCCTTGCATTACTCTTATACACTCCACATACGCATTAGTGGATGTGCTTCTATGGTATTTTCATTTACTTGGATACATTGCATTAGAGCCTTGTATTTTCTACGTAGTTGAGCTTGGTTTACTAAGACAATGGGACTCTTGCCTTGTGTATAGGCTCTCTTGGTTGGATACTCATGAATGCAGTTACACCTACTAATGGGCTGATTTGATTTACATTCTTTGGGCATTGGCACTTACCTCTGTAAATAAGATTCAATTATGTATACATGCTTCTTAGTTATGTATTGAGCTTCATTTCTCTCTACTTAGTCAATCGTGTATTTGACAGATTTTTGAACTTGATATTGAGATCTTGTACATATACCATATTTATGCCTATCCGATATATTGGTTACTGACTCCCTTTAGTTTATGATGATAGACTTTAGTACTGATTGTATCCCTATTCTCACGACTAGTCGCTCTTATATATCCCAGTTGTTACCCGAATATTTCTAGCAATGGAAGCCTAGTATTTTGTGATTATTTTCCCACACACTGGTCTTGATCATATGGCTACATTTATTATAAAAATGTTATAATTATAGTTTTTAGTGTTGTCTTGGAGAGCAAACATTGCACTTTGAAAATCTATAGCTCGCAATTGGTGGAGAGTTCATCATTGTTTAAACAAGTTTATTTCAATGTTGTGGTACTTGAGGATAATGCTTGGTAGTTACGGAAAAAAATATGTAATATTTATGACAAGAAAAGTCCTACATCACAAATGTATTGGTTGAAATATCTCATGGACCTTCATATATAGGAAGGGACTAGTGTGTCCATGCATTTGAATGAATCTCATTCAATTTTCAACCAACTGACTTTGTAGGGCATTGAGTTCAAGGATAAACTACCTCCCTTATTCTTGCTTATGACACTCCTGATTCATGGGAAACTTTTCGTACAAAGATGTATCCTAATATGCCTTAGGATGGCTTCAAAATCCAGGATGATAAGGGTGCTTTACTCACAAATGAGATAAATAGAAAAAATATAGATGCAACTTGTACTTATGCATTAAGTGTTAGGGGCAAACATGATGGCAAGAGGGTAATGACCATTGTGGTAGAAACTCATAGAAATATCGGTCTCATACTCTGGTAGTAAGTCCCATGGTCGTAAGGACTCTTTAATATGTCATTATTGTGGGAAGAAAGTTCATATTCGGCTACAATGCCATAACATGTGCAATTATAAGCGCAAAGAGAATGGCAAGGGGACAAAGTGTGAAAATTTTGATGATCGTAGCATTGTCCCTAGTAAGTCCAGTGTAAAGATTGAAGAGATCGATTTATTGCAACCGGAACCAGATGATGAATACATCTTAGCAACTTCCTCTCTTGATGCTTCTCAATTGATCGATGCTTCATTTATATAATCTTAATGTTGGCTATTGATTTTGGGACATTCTTTCATGTTATCCTACATAGGGATTGTTTTCAATCATATCGCAGTAGGACAGGTTCTATGAGACTAGGAAATGACTTGGCAATGGATATTATTAGCATTGGAAAAGTACAGCTATAGTTTTCTTCAAATAGTTATTTTACTCTCCATAATGTATATCATGTACTAGGTCTGACTAAAAGCCTTCTATCTCTGCTGGAGTGGATAGTTGGATGATGCATACTATTATGTATCTTTTAGTGATTTCTCCTAAAAGATTATCCATGGGAATCTTGTTTTTACTCGAGGTGCCAAGGTTGGTAGCCTCTATCCTTTATTTATATTTGGATATCTTGACCATATTTTGGTTGTGGTGGACATACCACATGTATCTTTATAGCATCGTTGCATTGGGAATATGTTCTTAAAGGAAATCGAAATGCTTACCCAATTGCAGCATCTTTTACCTCTTGATTGCCAATATTTTGATTCTTGTGACCATTCTCTTCACGGCAGGTATACACACAATTCTCATACGCATTCTGGCATTACGTGCATGGGTGAGCCTTTGGCTATTGTGCACTTTGATGCATGGGATCCCATACCCTATCAGTTGTTGGATGGCGCAAAATACTTTGTTTCATTCATTGATGATTATTCACATAAGGCCTAGGCATATCCTATTGGATATATTATTTACCTTTCAACATTGGCTTGCCCTTCTTGAGAATCAGTCTAGGTACATGTTGACATGCCTAAGGTCTAATAATCGAAGTGAATATGTTTCTAAAGTATTTTAGTAGTTTTGTAATAAGAGGGATATTAAGCATCAATCGATTGCCCCATACATCCCATCCCAGAATAGTGTTGCTAAGCAAATGAATATGAGCATTCAAGAAAGATTATGTAGTATGCATAATCAAGCAAGCTTACCACAATATTTTTGGCCCGGAAAACCTCCCATGTATTGCTATTGGTTGTCAACATGTAGAGGAGGTATGGTCTAGAAAACCTCCCATATATATGCATCCGAGAGTCTTCGGACATGAGGCTTTCTACCCAAGGACAAACATGATAACTTGGATTCTAAGTCAGTGAAGTACATCTTTTTATGTTATGGGGATGTAAGTGAGATGGGCTATCACCTACGAGATCTACAGAGGGTGGCTCAAAAGGTCATCCATAGCCATGATGTTTTTTTCCATAAGGAGAAGATCCATAAGAAACCTGAGCAGATAGTTGAGGTGCACAGGATGATCTTTTAGGAGGAGCCTCATGTTACCGTATAGCCATCTCGACAACCTACAATTGATGTTCTAATGGCCCATGATCATAATGCTTGACACGATGTACAGACCCCAGAACCTGTTTTGAGATAGTCAACAAGAGATAGACATCAGCATGATCAGTTTGTGCCCTCCATGGACTATGTTATTGTGACAAGTTCTGGTGAACCCCTTACTTATGAGGAGGCCATGCCAGGAGGTGATAGTCACTCTTGGGAGAGGGCCATGGAGTCATTAATTCACTCTAGAAAAACCATATATGCAATTTGTTTCCTTTCCTAGTGGAAAACATGCATTGCACTGCAAGTGGATATACAAGTTAAAGAGTACCCTTGGATGCCCCAAGACAGCATATACAGCCAGATTGGTTGCTAAGGATTTTAAGCAAAAGCATGGTATTGACTTTGATGAATTCTTTCTCATGTAGCCAAGATGACTATCTATGATTGGTTTTGGCCTTGGTTGTGCAGCTAGATCTAGACCTTTATCAAATGGATGTGAAAACGGTTTTTTTACATGGGGACTTACATGAGGATATCTATATACAATAGCCTAAGGGCTTTATGGAATAGGGCAGGGAACACCTAGTGTGCAAGTTAAGAAAGACCCTTTATAGCCTTAAGCAAACACCTAAGGGATGGTACCATAAGTTTGATGCTTTCACGCATTCATGGGGATAGAGTCAGAATGATATGGATCAATGTCTTTACAAGAAGAAGACTTGTAATGGCAACCTTATTGTTTTTGTACTTTATGTCAATGAAACGTTGATTGCTAGGAGAGCTCATGATAAGTTAAATGCTTTGAAGACTCCGTTCAAAAAAAACTTTGAGATAAAGGACATAGGGCAAGCTTGAATATTCTTGGTATGTGCATCATGCGCAATCGCTCTAAGGGCCTCCTTTACCTATCACAATAGGAGTACATACAAAAGGGGCTTGAGTGATTTCGTATGTAGAATGTTAAGCCTATTAGCTATCCTTTATCTTCCCATGTGAAGGTCAATCATGTCGATTGTCCCCAATAAAATATGGAAAAGGCCAAGATTGCTAAGATCCCTCATACATCTACACTGGACAATTTGATGTATGCCATAATAGCCACTCACCTTGACATAGCATTTGCAATGGAAATGGTGGCATTCTATATGGCTACACCTGGTCGGTGACATTGGGATATCCTAAAGGGTATCATGAGGTACCTAAAAGGCATTGCATATATGTGCATTTGCTATGGTGGCTAGGATACTACAATTATGGGTTATACTAACTCCAACTATGTAGGACATGTAGATAGTAAGAAGTCCACCTCTGGTTATATCTTCACTTTTGATGAAGGTGCTATTTCTTAGATATCCAGGGTGTAAAAATACATGGTCTTATCTACTACTGTGGGAGCAGAGTATATTGCAACACTGAGGCTTGGAAAGGAGGCCCAATGGTTAGACTGTCTAGTGGCAGACCTTGGTATTACTATTACTCCTACACTGCATTCGGATTCTATAAGTACTACACAATCGACTAAGAATCTGTTCTTCCATGTGAAGACAAAGCATGTTGAGATGCGATATCACTTGATCAAGGAGATGGTAGAGGACAAGTTTGTTGAGCTTATCAAGATCTTGTGAAATCAATGAGAATCTTACAAATGTGCTTACTAAAAGTCTCTCAGTTGAACATTTTGCCATCCTTCAAAAGATGATGGATGTAGGATGAATTGGCATCCATTCCTCATCTTGTTGTACTTTATGTACATTTGTACTTTATCGTTTTTTTTTCATTGTTCTCTTCTCACTAGAGTCAAATTCACCTTCAAGTGGAAGGTTGTTAGGGGTAAAGGCGTATGTACCTATGCTGCCCTTTATTTACAATGCATATTGTGACTGCACATATGTACACTACAAGTGGCGGTTGCCCATCACTGTCACTTTATTCTTTATTCATTCAATGACTATTGAATAAGGAAAGGCCAGCCACACATCATGACCATTGGGGTTTCCAAATCTTGAGTCTCTCTCTCTCTTGTTCTCTTGCTCAATCTTCCATAATTCACATCTTTCTTTCTTCTACTTGCCCATGCTTCCACTCAGGCTTCTCCCTTCAAATACATTACCACAGCATCCAAGCATCAATGCCAAGCTCCAAGGCATCACATAGGCAATGAGAAGCTCATTACATCTATCTTGGAGTGTATACAATTGACCTACATTGTTCTTACAATCAATGGCTGAGATATTTCACTTCAATGAAGGCCCCAAATGCAACCAAGAAATGCTAAGAGGTGTCACAAGTGATGAACCAAGTAGCCAAGAGGCCCAGGAGCTAGAGGAGTGCTAGAGTAGAATATGGAAGTAGCGTTGGAAAATAGGCACAAAACATATTGTTGTTGCTGTCTCCTTTGTTTGTTCTTCTACTCACTATTGAGCATCAAGCAATGATGAGGAAGGCCCTTTGCACCCCTAGAGCAAGCCTTAATAAGTGAAAACAAGCCAAGAAGAAAGAGAAGCACAATACCTTTAAGCTAAAGATTTTGTCATAGATTGAAGTGAATGATGAATAAGCTCCTCGAATGGTAGGCTTTGATACTAGTTGAAGGGTGAAGCCCAAGTGGAGACATGAGCAAGCACAAGCAAGAGACATGTGAGCTATGGTGGATGGAGAGAGAGAGAGAGAGAGAGAGAGAGAGAGAGAGAGAGAGAGAGAGAGAGAAGATATGGGAACTCCGACAATCACAATGTATGACCAACCTTCTCTTATTGAATTTTGCTGGCTACTGGTTCAGTTACATTGTATTCTTGGCGCACCCACCACCTACAGTGTATAGGTATGTGGGTACAATGTGTGTAGTGAATATAGGGTAATATAGGTACATGTGCCTTTATCCCCCAATACATGACACCATGGCACGTAATAAAACAAGGGAACAACCAAGCGACCTTGGAGTTTGGAGATGTACAAGATAAAACTAAAGCACTAAAGCAACCAAAATGTTTCAAGGGAACCAAACTATGGATCACAAATGAGTTTACACAAGCACAACTCAAAGCACGACAAGGTGGCATTGCCAAGATGAAAGAAACTAAGAAAAAGAGCAAGTTGGCATTTAATCAAGTGGAAAAGCCATCATAGAAGAGTTCAAGTCCTAAGCATTAGGCTACTTTAGGGTCATTAATGTACATACTAACTCTTGTAGTTTTAGTAACTCGTGTTCATTTGTAGCAATGGCACCTTGAAGTGCGCTATATATGAATCTTGAGATTTTTCCTTTTGTCATATGCGACTTTGAGGTATCTTACAAGGCATTAATATCATATTCTTTTTTCTTTTCTGTGTGTGTGTGTGCGTGCGCGTGCGCGCCAAAAGGGGGGGAGTGCATGGTGTACTACACAAACTCATACCTTCACCTCTTGTGGCATGCCAACAACTGCCCCTGCCTCTCCACATGCATCCCCCTTCATAACCCCCTCCCTCACCCATCAACACAGTCAGACATGAAGCAAACGGCGACTTTGCTTGATTCTCAACCTACAATAATGCCCCTATTTACACACCCCCTTTTCCCATTAATAGTCCAGTGCCACCTACACTAGGACACATCATCATCTCCAATTGCTCGCTCCACCTCGATCGTCACAAGCAATGTCTGTATATCGCCTCCACTAGCCTTTCGATTGAGTCGCACAACTCTCTCTCTCTCTCTCTCTCTCTCTCTCTCTCTCTCTCTCTCTCTCTCTCTCTCTCTCTCTCTCTCTCTCTCTCTCTCTCTCTCTCTCTCTCTCTCTCTCTCTCTCTCTCTCTCTCTCTCTCTCTCTCTCTCTCTCTCTCTCTCTCTCTCTCTCTCTCTCTCTCTAGACACAACTCATTTCTTTCTCTCTAGAGACTCACAACTCGTCCATAAGAGTGCTTTCATATCCATACATACAGAGTTTCTTACACCTCGAAGCAGATCATATTTGAATTTTGGGTTTCTCGTTCTCTCTTTCTTTTTCTATACATATCTAAGAGCATCATTTATAGGTCCCACTTTCTCTATGAGAGAGGCAATCAACACTAGACTGACCCAAGTATACACAACACTAGGTGGTTTGGAGAAAATGTGCTCATATGTGCAATTTCAAGAACCCCACACTAAGATGTGGCTCTTTGAGACATGCCCACATTACTCTATGGAGTATAGGTATGGGGGCCCAATTTGGATCACTGTAGTTGATCAATTCCAATGTATGATGGATGGAGGTCAATGGAGAAGCTACTTGTATTCACAATTTCCAAGATGATTAGGTGTAAGGCCTTAGCCCCACATGAGATCATCAGAGCTAATCTAGCAACCACATCAATTGTAGTAGAGACCCTCATCTAATCAATCAACTATGTACACAACATATGGGATCTACCTAGATGTAATATACATGATTGGGTCTTAACATCTCTCAATTGCTTACCAAAGAGGGTGACACTTCGTGTTGGTATGCATAGATGTCAGCCTAGTTTGAGTTACATGGCTTTAGTATGGACAAGCTACCCTCTTCCATCACAAGAGGGCATGGTTAGCACAACTACTTACAAAAGAGGGTGATACTTCATGTTGGTATGCATAAATGTCAACTCGATTTGAATCACATGGCTTTAGCATGGATAAGTTGCCCCCCTTCAATCACTCCTTGATGCACCATCTCTTGCCTTAAGTGGCTCAGAGATTGGCAAGGTTATCATGATGAATCTCACCTAGCTAAACACCATGTCAAGACTAGTACAAGAACTAGGGACAAAGATGGCTTTCTACAAAGAGCATCTTCTCCATACAACAAATGATAAATTTATTGTCCGCTCAAGATACATGGACACCCACCTCACATGGGATCATAGGTGCTATTGATCAATTATGTACCCTTTCACACCAATTAGAGATTGACTAGCAAATACAAATCCATACCACCAGAGAAGCACATATGCCAAATATATCAGTTGGAGCATACTACAAGATTGGTGGCCATTCCCACTATCTATTTAAAGATGGAATTGGACCACTATCAAAAGCCATGGATTTCAGTGGTACCTTGGCCTCTTCCTACTTGAGATATGACAAATTCGATACATGCTCCTCAAGAGTACAATAGCTCCAAGATATCGAGGCCCTACCTAGAGGTAGCTTACAAATTTCTCTGCGAGAGAAACTCGAGGTCTCAACACACTCATAGCCTTAATCATCTACACAAACATAAGGGATACTAATTGATGGTCAATCCAGATGTTGACAACACTTTCATAGGCAAATACAAGGGATTGTTACTTAGGCTATAGAGCCAAGCTCTCTACACCTCCATGAGCTTGTATTGGCTAGAGCAATTTGTTTGTCAACTATACTCCATGCTCATAGCTTTTAGACTTCTTGTATTGTTTATTATACTTTTAGTTATTGTTATTTTCATATAGTCATACCATCATCCAAATGATTGTAACTCAATCTCATAGGTCATTTTGGTCTTCTGTAAACATTAATATATCAGTTCATTTCATTTCTCTATCTATTCCATGTATTTGTTTTATGATCCTATCTCTTACATGGGTTTTGAACTATTTGCTTGAACTTTTAAACACATGAATTGATCATAAGAAGTACCCCATGTACTCTCACATTTTCTTACATACATTATCTTCATTTCACCATTCAACTGCTCCTCTATATTCCAATACTAATGGCAAGCTCAAAGGTCCTAACTATCTGGCTTGGAAGGTGGCTATTAAAGTTTGGTTTGTGCAAAAGCAACCATGATACCTAGTTTTGAGATCAAGTTCTCATTCTTCAAGACTTTGCTCTATCATGAGGTTGCAATGAAGACAACTTTGGATACTGATGATGTCACAGCATATTCAACACTTCAACAATTACATCTCAAAGAAAGTCCTTTCAATGGTAACATCCTCTAGGACATCTTTCAAGATATGGATGAAATTCCAAGTTATGTAGGAGGCCATTCACTATGGAAGTTGTCACCATCTATGGCCAACTTCATGCATTTGATTTCGAGTCTACCAAGACAATTCGTTCATTCATCCTTCAGGTCACCACAATTCAAGACTAGCTTTGCGAGATGGAGCCAACTCCACCCAAAGTTCATTTGGGTGGAGACCATGATCCACAGGCTAAACACCTCACAAGCTCGCAAACCATCAATTTGAGCGAGTTTTCAACATACGACTCCTATGTTATTGGAGCATGTGTACACTCAAATTATATCGAAGGCTACCATCTCATGTTGACAATCTCCACAATCCAACACCGATTGCTTCATAGAGAAGTGACACAAAGAAGGGACATGAATTGCCTTTCAAGTTCATGATAGGGTTAGACATAGAGTGTATTTCTCACACAAGGAGACCCCTTTAGCAATTTGGTGGAAGACAAGGGATCCATACTCATTATGTACATTCCGTAGAGCTAGTTTGTGGCAAGCATCAAAATTGGAACAATCAACATCAACCGTCTTTTTTTAGCACCTTGGTTGCAACTTAATCACCCACTAATTAGGCATCCGCCATCTTATTTAAATATCACTATTGGATGTACTACAGTAGCACAAATTTCTAGCAACTCATAGTATGGGACATGGGGATGGCCCCTACAAGACCATTGCCCTAATATTTAATTGTACTTGTTACCCATTATCAAAGAAAGGGTGTTAGTTTTCCACATTTCATGTGCTTAATCGGCTTGCAAGGTGCATTTGGGAGGGCACTTGAGGGCAACTAGGTGGCCTATTTCTAGCCAACCTAATGTCTCAAACGAAGCACAAATTTCTAGCAACTCATAGTATGGGACATGGGGATGGCCCCTACGAGACCATTGCCCTAATATTTAATTGTACTTGTTACCCATTATCAAAGAAAGGGTGTTAGTTTTTCATGTGCTTAATCGGCTTGCAAGGTGCATTTGGGAGGGCACTTGAGGGCAACTAGGTGGCCCATTTCTAGCCAACCTAATGTCTCAAATGACATTCCATATATATATATATATATATATATGTACATGCTCTCTACTCTCCATCATATCTTGCACATTTACATCCTATAGAGAGAGACAGACTAAAGGCACTTTGGTAATCCACCATAGCCCATGTAGTTTACTCGTCATATCATGGTTTGATACATGGATTCCATGGTAAGTTCGAGTCCACTGAGTTAGTGCATTCTTGCATTTCTTGTTTGCCTCATTCAGTGTCAAAACAGTCTATTGCTTCCCTTGTATCTTGTACCTGCAAATTCAAACCTCGAAACCCTTACAAAACCAGGTGCAGGCCAAGATATGTACATCTGTTCAAAATCATCTGGCCTCAAGCCACATAATGTAGCAACTCATGGTCTAAAAGACCAACTTCACGGAACTATACCAAGTAATTCAGATACTCAAGACCACCTCCACCCTCTTCTATCATATAATGCTTCGGCTCAAATGGCAAGCCATAACCCGAGCCACCTATGCTACCGCTCAAATGGCAAGCCATAACTATTATGTATCACGAGGTAAGCAAAGAATATGAACACAATCAAGTAGATCACAAAACCTGCATTTAAACAAAAAGAACGCTTTGAAGATCCAACCAATAGATCATCACTGATACAATAGTAGGAATGGGGAATTCAAGTCTCTGCCCCTTCCTAGACACTGGATTCAAGTTGTGCACTTACCACAATCCACTAAGAGGACAAAAGGCATGATCCAACGACTTATGACCTCTACCTTTTGATGATTCACAAAACTAACTAGACAACAGATTCAAGTTGTGCACTTTGCACAATCCACTAAGAGGACAAAGGCATGATCCAACAACTCCTCATGACCTACACCTTTGAATGATTCACAAAAATAACTTCAAACAAAATCACCTCACATCTTTTTTGAGGTCAACGCATCAAAAGCCAATGTGATAAACAACAACCTCAAGACAATTTTGCGTAGAATCGTGTGCTGGAGCTACCAAAAGCCATCAAAGTATTGGTACAGCCATCAACCTCAAGAATACATCTTAACACAACTTAAAGACTAACTCTCAAGGACTCAGTAAGTCACAACAGTACCTGTGTAAAATATTATCAACTTGGACAAATCAGAGATTTGAACACTTGTTTGATCCTGAAGTTGAACAATGTTCACATAAGAATGCTTTTGCCGCAAATAAGTATAAAAACCATGGCGTTGATAGTTATGATCATTCAGAGTGTCCATCCAACATGACACTTCGCTTAATTGCAACCACCTGTCAGGTCAATCAACCCCAACCCTAACAATGCACAACTTGCTTGAATGCCTCTCACTCAATCAGCCAGCAAATATTCAAAGAGACAATTGTTTATTTGGGAGAGGTATCATAAATCCCATAGACCAAGCTAGCTCTTCCAAACTTGATTCAAACACCTTCTCTGAAAGTAACCAGCACCATGGATCATGCTTAAGAGCAGCTACAGAAAGCATCCTACATCTACCTGAACCATAAAATTGTTGTCTATGTGCAGGATAAACATTGTAAATCCTTCCATGACTGTCGTAGAGCTTCAACCTCATTTATTAACCCAACAAAGCCAACAAAGCAACCTCTTCATACAGAGTGTTCTCCCAAAAGTGTCCACGGTGTACTACCTGAATATCAGGGAGGCTATGAATTGCAAGCAGATAGCAATCAAAAACCCAATCGGATGCAAGATCTTTATGAAATATAGAAAGTCCCTTAATACATAGGACTGCCTGACAAGGACCTCCAGTGATCTCTCAAACACTGGCTAGAAATGTCTGCAGTGGTTATTCATATCAATTACAAACCAATTACAAAGATACCAGATTGAGATCATTGATATCTAAAAATTTGGATTTCTCAAGGCCTCAATATTGGCACATCCAAGGCTCATATACATTAAAGTATTTTACATGCATGTACACCTACAACTCTTATCTTCCGCAGTAATCGACTGCTTCATCTTCCCTCAGTAAGCTTGAATGGATAGTTGATGCCGGAAAACCAGCTGTAAGATCCATGATTGGCACAAATATGCAATTGATCTGGAATGTCAGCTGTCGCAGCATCCTAACTTGTAATAAATCCAGATAGCTGAGAAAAACATAAACAAAGATGGTTGCATGTGGACTGATCAAAACCACTTCAATAAAGACCAAATATATATAGACACCTGCAGGATACAGTGAAAACTTCTTACATGACAGAAATATTAGTGGCTTGTGGCAAGTGCTGTAACAAAGATACCAAGCACTAGGAAAGGCTGTGCACTTCCCTGTCAGGAGGAAATAACGGACACATTTAAGCATAAATAATATCACTTCATTGAACAAAACCAGAAGCCTTTCAGATTACAGCTAAATTTATATAGAGGCATGTTAGTGGCTTGTGGCAAGTGCTATGACAAAGATACCAAGTACTAGGAAAGGCTGTGCACTTCCCTGTCACAACGAAATAACAGGAACATTTAAGCAAAAAATGATATCACTTCATTGAACAAAACCAGAAGCCTTTCAGATTACAGCTAAATTTATATTGAGGCATGTAGCTGAAAGTTAGGAGGACAAGCACAGAAATCGCACCTGATACTTAACATCATATTTGATAGGGTCCTTCAGAAAATATTGAAACTAAAAGATAACAAAAAAGCCACTCATCAGAGAAGACACGGTGAAAGTTGAAATCTGCCATCCCCAGCTGTACAACAATGATGCAGCATAAGGAGCAAAAGTATCTTGCTTCATTTCCATGCACATTGCAGAAATGGAAAAACTCACTTGGAAAAAAATTTGTGGGAGGACAAGCCCAAGCAGGGCAACACCATAGTACAGTTTGCCAGTGGCAAAAAGATAACCTGCATAAAATTTCAAAGTGAGACAAGTTGAGTGAGTTTAGATAGATGACATAAAATAGATTATTGCATCCAGTCCCAACCTGCGACAGAGAGTTGAGTTACATCAATACATCCCGCACAGATCCATTTAGCAGTGTCAACACCAAAAGCAACTGGCAATGACTAAAACCCACAAGAGCTTGAGTTATTAATGTCATGTGTTAGGGGAAAGAGGACATAAATTGAATTTCCTTGACCTTCACCTGCAAACCCATAGCTCGATCACCTTCAATGCTTTTGAAGTCATTAACAATTGCTATACCAAGCTGGAACATCAAATATATAAACAATCACAGTTAAGGTTTAGAAAGGCAGTAACCAACCAGTAACCGAACTCCAGTGGTTACTGAAACAAACCCATCAAACATATCCCTCAGCACTTTTTACCAAGTAAGACCAGATTTATTTGATACAAATTAGCTTTTCTAGTCACATCAGACAAAAACTGTGAAAGATCTGACTGTGTATGGTCAGCACGACGACTAGTCCACACAGGTCCAGCGCATGACAGGGGCAGCAGTTGTCGAGACAGGCCTAGCACGTGGCGGGACGGTCGAACAAGGTCAATGGACCCCGTCACATCTTTCAAACAAAAAAAGGGGAAAAATCTTTTCTTCAAAATCTCCTTTGAATTTGCCTCCTCTCCTCCGGATGTTCACGCGCGCAAGCAGTGTGCAAATCTATGCAGGTTTAGGTCCAGAAATTCGGGGCTTTTCCAAATGGAGTGCTGTGTATGCAAAATTGAGGCATCTGCGTCAGAAATTGCAGACATTGTGCACATTTGAATTGGGGATTTCGCCAAAATTATTGAAATTTTACTCATCTGAGTGAAATTTCTCAACATTGGACCCATAAAATTTGGGGCTTCTCCCGGACTTGGGGATTGTGATGCAGGACAAGCAAATTTGTCTCAGAAATTGCAGGAATTTGTGACATTTTGCCTCCAACATTTGGGGCTTTTCATGCACATGCAAAATTGGGCTGAACTTTACCCAATTTCTCGACATTGATGCACATTGGACCCCGTGCAATTTGGGCAAAATCTGTGCAGCATTTTGTCAGTTTATGTACATGCACGTTAAATTCCACGCAATTTGGACATCGACACTTGGTAAAATTTAGGGGTTTTGCTGAAATTGCTCTATTTTGGTAAAATTGGCATGTTCTATGCATGACAGAGAAAATGTAGACGTGTGGTTGATACTTCGAGCACAAAAATTTTGGGGCTTTTGACCGTTCGTGTCAAATTTTATACCCGTGGGTACATGTACAACAGAAATTGCAGCTAAATTTTGGGATTTCTCATGTAATGTGATGTGTATGTCCTTGGAACAGCTGTAATCAGTTGTGAAATGCTGTAGCACATGGTTTGGTGCTTCTGAAAATTTAATTACAGATCTGAAATCTGTGCTTCTAAGTGGTTATTTATTGCTGGTCAGTACTTGTTTGTACCTTGGTCACTTGGGTGGCAGTTTTGGGCCTGCATTTGCTGATTTTTTTGTCATATTTGGGCTGAAAATCATGGCTGGCAGCAATGACAGCAATAATCTCATGCACATAAAGAAGCTTGAAGAAGCACATAACTTTGCAGTTTCAAGACACAAGGGGTAAAGCCTGCAGATATGGAATAGGAAGATTGGGATGAGTTAAATGAGCTTGCACGCTCAACCATCGAGCTATCAATTTCAGATGCCTTGCTGTTTAACAATGAAGATTTGGATTCTGCATATGCTATATGGACTAGATTGGAAGAACTGTATGCACAAAAAGGTGCTACAAGCAAAGTGTACTGGCTGAAAAAGCTTATGGATTTGCGTATGAAAGAGGATACAGCAATGTCTACTCACTTGAGTGAGTTTAACTCTATTTTCAGCCAGTTGGTTGCCTTAAAGTTCATGATTGATGAAGAATTTAAGGCTACTTTCTTGCTTTGCACTCTACCAGAGAGTTGGGATACATTCAAGACTGCTACGAGCAATTCTAATGTGATCCTTTTGTATGCTGATGTAGAGAGTGCTCTACTCATGGAAGAAATGAATCGGCAGAACAATGCATCCAGTAAGTCTTCTAGTGCTTTGCATACTAGGGGCAGATCACAGCAAAAGAGTAAACATGATAGCAAGGGACGCAGTAAATCACGTGGCAAAGATATTGAATGCCATCATTGTGGCAAGAAGGGTCACTTTAAACGTGACTGCTACAAATGGAAGAAAGAGAAAGGAAAGGGCAAGAAGACAGATGATAGCAAGGAAGAGAAGAAAGACAGTCAGCCTAAGAAGAGCAGTGTCAAAATTCAAGAGGTGAATGTAGTCACTCATGACAGTGATAGTACGAGTGACGTACTCTTTGTTTCTTCACACTTTTGTGCACATGCTTTACTTGCAGATACAGATGATGACATGCATACCTGGATTCTCAATTCAGGTGCTTCCTTTCATGTCACCCCTCATCGTGAGTGGTTCTCTGACTATACAGGGGGTCGACATGGTGTTGTCCATCTTGGGGACAACTATATATGTGAGATTGCAAGTATCGACAGTGTGCAATTACAGTTTCAACATGGCTCTGTCTTTACACTTCAACATGTACGGCATGTACTTCAGCTCAAGAAGAGCTTGGTTAGCACAGAGTAGCTAGATAATGATGGTTTTCATATCACCTTTGGTGATGGAAAATGGAAGATCTGTAAGGGATCTAGGGTTATTACCAGAAGTTGCAAAAGTGATACTTTGTATCCACTTCATGTATCTAGTGTGGATGACCATGTTGTTGTCGTGTCCAAGCAGCCAAGCGTCTCTTTGTGGCATGGCCGGTTGGGACACATGAGTCAAACAAGAATGAAAGTGCTTTCTCGTTTGGGTTACTTGCCTTGTCTTTGTTATGCTGATTTTGAGCATTGTGATCATTGTATTTATAGCAAACATGCACAGAAGTCTCACTAAAAGTCTCTTTCTTTGAAATCTTCTCCTCTAGAGATAGTACATTCAGATGTATGTCAGATGCCAGGATTATCTTTAGGGGGAAATAAATAATTTGTCACCTTTGTCGATGATGCTACATGAAAGGTATGAGTTTATCCTATTCGTAGAAAGGATGAAGTACTTGACAAGTTCAAAAATTCTTGGCATTGGTTGAAAATCAGACTAATAAGACACTTAAGTGTCTTCGCTCTGACAATGGTGGGGAATATGTGTCCAAGGCCTTTCAGGCATTTTGTGACAGCAAAGGGATAAAGAGGGAGCTCACTGCCCCTCATAATCCACCCCAAAATGGAGTTGCAGAGCGTATGAATCAGACCATACAGGATAAGGTTCGTACGATGCTGTCTCATGCTGCATTACCACATGGTTTTTGGGCAGAGCCTATTATGACAGCCGTTCACTTGATTAATCGGTCACCAAACAGGTCTTTGGGAAAGGGAGTTCCCCAAGAAACATGGTCGAGCAAGCCATCTTCATATGCTCACTTGAAAGTGTTTGGCTGTGAGGCTTTTGTACACATTCGTAAAGAAAAAAGCAACATACTTGAGCCAAAGTCCTGCAAATGCATTTTCCTAGGATATGGTGACATGGGTGAAATGGGGTATTGATTGTGGGATCTCGAGAAAAGGAAAGTAGTACGCAGCAATTATCTTCCAGTAATATCGCATGCATAAACAGCCCGAAAAGATTGAGGAAGTCCGTAGAGTTGTATTCCGGGAAGAAATACCTTTTGGACAGCAAAATGTGCCCATGATAATGAGCCACTACATGTGCAGGAACAGCTAGGACAGCAAGCTGTTAATGCTGATTTGTAGGCTGAAATGCCAGGACAGCATGCTGAAAATGAAAATTTGCAGGAACAGCCCAGCAAACAATGACCATTGGGTTAGGAGATCGTCTAGGGCTACTAGACAACCTGACAGATTTGTTCGTGGTGCAAACAATGTGGTAGATTATGTCATGTTGACAGACTGTGGTGAACCATCTTGCTTCACGGAAGCAATGGACGGATAGGACAGCAAGAAATGGTATAAAGCCATGTTGTCAAAGATGGAATCTCTTGAGAAAAATGGCACTTGGGACTTGGTGCAATTGCCTAAAGGACAGAAAACACTTCTATGCAAACGGATTTACAAGATGAAGGTCACTTCTAGTTCCTCACCAAAGTACAAAGTAAGATTGGTTGCAAAGGGATAGAAGCATGAGCATGGAATTGACTTTGATGAGATTTTCTCTCTTGTAATCAAGATGACTACATTGAGAACCATTTTGGGCTTGGTTGCAGTTGAAGATATGGAACTCATACAGATGGATGTAAACACTGCATTCTTACATGGTGATCTACATGAAGACATATATATGCAACACCCTGAAGGGTTTGTGAAAAAAGGGAAAGAAAAGATGGTATGTAAACTCAAAAGGAGTTTGTATGGGCTGAAATAACTTCATGTAGTCTCAAGGCTTTCATAGAAGTCAAGTGGATCACTGCTTGTACACCAAGAAGGCAGCAGATGGCAGCCTGATTATCTTGGTCTTGTACGTTGATGACATGCTGACTGTTGGCAAGGATACTCATGCCTTGAACTCACTGAAGTAAAGTCTTCATAGCAACTTTGACATGAAGAATCTTGGTGATGCAAATCGCATTCTTAGCATGCAAATACTCACAGATAGATCAAAAGGCTTACTCTATCTATCTCAATAGGAGTACATCTCCAAGGTTTTGCAGCGTTTTAATATGGAGGGGAGGAAACAATTGGGGTTCCATTGCTTCCATATATGAAACTCAATGCAAAGGACAGCCCTACATCTGATGATGAGAAGGCTGAAATGACCAAGATAACATATGCTTCAACTGTTGGCAGTTTGATGTATGCTATGGTTGCTACACATCCTGGCATTGCCTTTGCAGTGGGAGTGGTTAGCAGATACATGGCAACCCCTGGCAAAAAGCATCGGAATGCAGTAGAAGATATTATGAGATACCTCAAAGGCACAAATCAAAGGCACAAAGGAGTTATGCATCTGCTTTGGAAAGCAAAAGGCATGTGTTGTTGGCTTTACGGATGCAGACTATATTGGTCATGCGGATTGCAAGAAGTCCACTTCTAAGTATGTGTTTACTTTCACAGGAGGAACAGTCTCTTGGATCTCTAGGCTACAAAAGTGTGTTGCATTGTCTACTACAAAGGTAGAGTATGTGGCTGCCACTGAGGCATGCAAGAAGGCTTTATGGCTTTCATGTCTGGTGGGAGAGCCTCACATCACAGAGTTACGTGTTCCCATTGTAATAGTCAGAGTACTATCATGTTAGTATGGAATCCTGTCTTTCATGCAAAGACAAAGCACATACAGGTAAAGTACCACTTCATTAGAGATATACTTGACAGCAAGAGCATTGAGCTTGTCAAAGTGCATACAGATGATAACCCTGCAGACCTTCTCACAAAGGGCCTTCCAACAGAGCGGTTTACTCATTGCCGACAAATTATGGGAGTTGAATAGATATATATATGTATTTCAGCTTTGTACATACCTAGACTTAGCTAATTCTTTTCTCCTCTTAAGACACATTGCCTTTAGGTGGGAGGTTGTTGGGAATAAAGGCCTCGTGCCTTTAAATGTGCTCGGGTGTGAACACACCCTTAGCACTTGTACTTACACATATATATCTATCTAAAAACCTAGAGGTACACACTCGTCATTGTACCTACAAACGTGCACTTTACTCTGGATTGTTGCTGAACCAAAAACCATAGCAGCAAAGCCATTACATCACTTGATTTTATGACCGAATTTTCCATGCTGGGAATGGTGAATAATTTCTCAAGAGATAAAATTGTTCGTATAAAATAGCACATTGTTTTCTGAACAAAGGCTTTTAGCAAATCTACTTATGGCAATGGGTGAAAAGAGAGAAAGATTACCCCAGCAATACTGTACAACACTGTCAAGATCATGACGTCAGGAGTAAGGGTCCCAAACTCCAATTGACCAGCCCACCTATTTATACCAAGGAAGTTGCAAATATGTATCAAGATTCTAGTACATAGGGTGAGTCCTAAATACAAAACAGACCGCTCACAACAGGCAAAGATACACTTCCTTAGTTTGCATACCAAGGGAGGCAGATGTAGCTTGATCCCAAAGCAAAATTCCCTATCCATCCATTTTGCTTCAACTGCAAAACACCGGTGCCAGAATTGATTGTTTGCAACATGAAAATTGCATGCTCATCTAAAACTAAAGGAGTGTTGCACTGTTATGTGATCATTGTCATGCCGTAATGCAAGCAAAGAGAAATCGTAGGGTGCACAACCAACAATACAAGAATATAATCCCCATATGAAGTAGCCCATTAAGGAGACATTGGAAACCACCTTTAAAGGAGGGGCTGAGTATATGTAGGACAAAAATGACCCGCCAATAGCTGTACACAGAATCGATGGAAAGGTGTGTCCAGCCTGGAACATAGAACACAGATCTTCCTCAGCTGGACAAAGAATATGCTCCAAAACCTTCCAATATACCTCTAAACAGAAGCTTACCCAGACATCCAACGTATATGCCAAACCAAGCCCAAGGAGAAGCAGCAGCCAAATTTGAGTGATAACCTGACAAAATGCCATGAAAAGAAGTTAATATCTAAGCAGCTTTTTTTATCAAACAATTGGCTGCTGTTCAGAAGTGTTGGCAGATGGCAACCAAATAATCAAAATCACAAAAATGTGCAACACATAGGTGGAAAAATTGCTAATCCTTTTAACTCACACACTCGAGATGTCAATTTTGAGGTTTTCACTTTGAGTGACTTCTTAACTATGCAATGAATTACACAATTCAGAGATGATTGTGGAGATGAGGACTCCACCATGATGCAAGATATGTAACACCATGAAAACAAGAAAACCTGAGAGTAAACTGTTGTAAATCCGACTGTATACTCACAAAAAGCATGGTAATAAGGAAGCGATTCTAGGGTATATCCACATGAGCACACAATTGACATAGTCACACACCCATAAGTGGAAAGAATTGCTGATCCTCTTGACTCGTGCACCCAAACATGCCAATTTTGAGGTTCCCATTTTTAGTTTCTTAACAATGCAATAGATTCCACAAATCAGAGATGGTTGTGAACAAGAGGATGTTGAGCTAAAAATGCATTAGCTTCACTTAAACAGCCCCAAAACATGCTTAATTAAGGAAGAAACCTTGTTTATTTAAAAAGAAATGTGTTCTTGGAGAGTATTAGTATCCCATAAGCACAAACCCACTTGGGAAGGCCCAAATTTTCTATAAATAGGTATGCTACCCTCCATTCAGCCTTAATCTCGTTTTTGAAGATTTCGGGTATTTCACCTTGCTGCCCATACCCCGGATGCGGAGGACATCGCAGTCCAAGCTAGCCATTGCTGTCTACAAGAGTCAAGCGCCTGTTTCTAGCCTATCACACACTGTTCATAGCTGATTTCAGCATGTTGACTGCTGCTGCTGGTTTTTCTTGCATTTTAGTATTTCTCTCTCCTGCAGCCTGCGTTTGCTGTTTTCTCTCTCCTATAGCCAAAGTTTTGTCTCTCTCTCTCCTCATCGGCATTTTTCATCTTTCTCTCTCCTGCACTGTCTGCATCAGATCCAACCTGTCTTGGCTGCGTTTGCTGGTGTTCGACATCCGGAGGCTGCCTTGATATGATTCAGGATCCATTCAAACTACAACACACTCCCCAACTCATTACCCCTACCCTGATCCTTGAGATACAGGAGTTCGAGCTACAGTATTCATTCACTACATAGTGTGTTTGCCGCATGAGCATTGTATATTCAATAGTCATATCAGTTCATTCATTCTTTGTGTTCATTGTCTCTGAGTTATCCTAACCTTGTGTTCTTCTATCAATCTCTACTTTGTATGTGTTATTTATGATTCTATGTTAGGGTATTTCACATGGTATCAGAGCCGAGTTCTCTAAGAGAAACCTAGGCCTTGATCTGAAAGATCTACACAAGAAGCAAGAAGAACATAAGGGCAGATGACTTCGAATACTACTTCCGCACCACTTCTGGCATCCGAGCTAAATCCATCGAGGAATGAATCAGAGTGGGTCTCACAACTTGCTTCACAATCTTCCAACATGACCGGACAGACATTGGACTACCATGGAGTTCCACGACCTTACGAGATCAATGCAGCTGAGTACGATCTCATTTTGATGCATAGAGCCCAACAGCAGATAGAAGGTAAGTTTGAATTTCACCCTTTAGATTCGAGGCACCGATCTACTGACCATGCAAGAAGGGCAAAATCTCCACCTACAACTAGTCATCCACAAGTGGAAACTAGCATAGAGTACACTCCATTGCCTTCATACTTATTCTCTCCGGTGCCAGGTATGTCTACCATTTCAAATTCTGTTAATGATGATTTCCCTTCTATTGGTATGGATGATTCTCATGATGAAGGACGTATGAAAAACAATTTTTGGTTTATGAGTAATGAGAAAGACATGTTTCTTTATGAACTCAAGACTAGGTAAGCAGTAGAAACAAGAAACTGTGAGTACTCCTCCTTCTTCTTTTCCTTCAAGCAATTTTGTTTTCAAAGGTCAAAATGAAGTATGTGCATCTTCATCACCATCATCTCAATTTAATGCATTTAATGGACAAAAGGAACCCACATTATTTCCCACATCTACATCTATCACAAATCAATTTAATCTCCCTCCCATCCTACCCTCTTGTCCCGTTGCCATATACTTTCAACCTCCATTAAGTGTATCACATGTTGCCTCTCATGTAGGATCACATGTGTTTTCATTCACCACACCGAGGGGCTCTTCAAAGTTAGGGCTGACGCAACAACCGTGACCAACGGGGCTGACGCTACGAACAGGACCAGCGGGCCGCTAACACAACGCACAACTAACAAACGGGGCAATCAATAGGAGCCACACGGCTAGATCACATGCTGTTAGACCTGACGGGTCAACGGACCCATCATTTCATGGTTCTCCTTTTCTTTTCTTTGCAAAAACCATTATTTTCTTCAAAAAATATTTGAAACTCCTTTCTCTAACCAGAGGTCACGCACTGGAGGCAAAAAACTCAAATTTGTGCAAAATCGAGCTCGAAATTTAGGGCTTTTCTTAGATTTAACCCTGTCTATGCCTGGTAGAGACATTCAGGTCAGAAATTGCAGACATTGTGCGTGTTGATCTCAATCAAATTGGGGATTTTGCCAAATTTGTCGGAATTTTGCTCTTTTGAGTAAAATTTCTTGACATTGTACCCCGAAAAATTGAGGCTCTTCATGCATTGGTAAAATTTTTCTCAATTGGGTCAGATTGGCTGACATTTATGCAATTTTGAACCTGAAATTTTGGAGGTTCGTGTAGAATTTGGTAAATTTCTGCATTTTTTGCCAGTGTAGTGACTGGTTCAAACTGCAAAGATTTATTTCTGGTTGAGAAAGAACATTAAGGTGTTTGCTGGTATTTACTCTTGTGTTCATGATAAAATGGCTATAACTTCTTCCAATTTAAACATCAAGAGTTTGATGGAAATCAAATGGTTTGATGGTCATGGCTTTGACCTTTGGAAAGACCGTATGCAAGGCATTTTATTCCTGAAGGATTGTGAGGATGCTTTACAGGAAGATAAACCTGCACTAATGTCTGATTTAAATTGGGCCAAAGTAAATAAAAAGATTGTGGCTTACATAAAGATGGGTGTCACTGGTGACATCTTGACAGACATTAAGGGTTTAGATACCGGTTATGCAAAATGGGAGAAGAAGAAAACTGCCTATGAGATCACCACAACTGTTAATCACGTGTATTTAATGCACAAGTTGGTGAATATGTGACTGGATGAGTCAAAGCCTACAGCTGAGCACTTGAGTGCATTTACAGGGATTTTAAATCAGTTCAAAGATGCAAATTTGAACTTTGATGATAAGTTGAGGGTGATCTTTTTTATCATGACACTGCCTGACTCTTGGGAGACCTTGGTGGTTTCACTTAGCAATAACTCCAATCTCTCATATGATGGGGTGAGGGATTCTATCTTAAATGAAGAAATTAGACGTATATCTAGTGGGGAAGGCGACAACTCAGCTTATAATGTAAGCGGCAAGGCTGAAAAGAAAAAATGTAAATGCAGGACAGAGAAACAAGAGCAAGAGCAAAGGAAAGGAAAAGAGTGACATTACTTACTATCACTATGGTCGGAAGGGCCACAAGAAACCTGATTGCAAGTATAACAAGAAGGAACAAGAGAGAAAGAAGAATGCAGGAGATAAAAAGGAGGATAAGACAGATGCATTTGAGACAACCGAAGGCAAGGAAAAGGCCAATGTAGCCTCTAGTGTGGTCATAGAGAAGCTTTCAGATACAGAGGCTGATGTATTATGTGCAGAGCATTATGATGCCCTTGTATGTCACATGCAGGATATGCAGATTACCAAGGCTGATGTGATCGATACACTTTTGTCAATTGATGATGGTGTCACTCAGACTTGGATTGTAGACTCTGGTGTCTCTTTCCATGTTACTCCTTGCTTGGAGTGTTTTGGTATGTTCAATGCAGGCAGTTATGGAAAGGTGTATATTGAAAATAACCATGCTTGCAACATTGATGGGATTGGCATTGTACACTTGTCTGGTCAGCTTGACTTGCATGGTTACACTACACTATTTACTGGTGGTTTGTGGAAAGTGAAAAAGGGTTCTATGCTGATTGGAAACGGAACTAAGAAGGGCACTTTGTATTGTTTGCACTGTAAAGCCTTGAATGGCAAGTTTCTTGCAGTTGCTGAAATTTGCAGCCACTTGGAGTTATGGCATAAGAGATTAGGCTATATGAGCCAAAAAGGGCTTGATGTCCTTACCTCTTTGAAGAGGACTGATGGAAAAGGCTCTAAACTTGACTTTTTTAATGAGTGTTAGTTTGGAAAGCAAATAAGAAATTCCTTTTACTCATGTGCCTCTCATAAGTCCAATGTCTTGGACTTAGTGCATTCTGATGTATGTAGTATGCCTATGAAATCGTTGGGTGGTGATGCATATTTTGTCTCCTTTATTGATGATTATTCCAAGAAGATTTGGGTATACCTGTTGAAAAAGAAAAGTGAAGTGTTTGCTGTTTTTAAAACTTTTCATACATTTGTGACCACTCAGACAAGTAGAAAACTAAAATGCTTGAGAACTGATAATGGGGGTGAGTTCACATCAACTGAATTCAAGTCCTTTTATGAGTTGCATGGAATTAAGAGGGAGCTTACAACCCCTTACAGCCCTTCTTCAAATGGGGTGGCTGAAAGATATAATAGGACTTTATGTGAAAGAGTGCGGTGCATGCTGTCCACTGCTAATCTCCCTCATAAATTTTGGGGAGAGGCACTCAAAACCGCAGTTTACATTTGCAACCCCTCTCCAAACAGGTCCTTAAATAATGGCATCCCTGAGGAGGTTTGGTTTGGCAAATCGGCCTCATATGGCCATTTACGCATATTTGGCTGTGATGCTTTTGTGCATGTTAGGGATAAGCTGAGGAACAAACTTGACCCAAAATCCACCAAAGGCATTTCCATGGCCTACGCTGATGAGGGTGAATTTGACTACAGAGTGTCATTACCTTAGTCCAAGAAAATTATTCACAACCATAATGTTGTGCTTAATGAGGAAAACTTGCTGAAAGGTACTTTAGCCTCAAATGAAGATATGAAAAATGTCAAATTTCAGAGTTTACAGCCACCTATTACTTCAGAAAATGAGCCTCATGGTGTTGTACCACAGGCTGAAACTGATGATCAGCCGGTTAATTTTGAGCCAAATGATGATGGACAACAAATAGGAGCACAAGAAGGTCATGGACAATAAGATAGACTTGCTGATTATGAAAATGCACGTACTGGTAATGAAAATGAAGGTGTTGCACAGCATGAACAGCATGCTAAAAATGGCTTACAGTAGCCAATAAATGCTGAAAATTATATTCTTCCAAATATAGACCCAATTCCTGAAAATGTTGATCATTGGGCACGCAGGTCTACACGCGTAAGAAGGCAACCCCATAGGTTTGACCCCTCCTTGCATTATGTGATGCTTTTAGATGAGGGTGAGCCTCTTACATACAAAGAGGCCAAGTCATGTGAGTTCAGCAATAAGTGGGAGCTAGCTATACAAGAAGAGATTAAATCTATGTATGCAAATGATACTTGGGATCTTGTGTCGTTGCCCAAAGGAAGGAAGCCTCTTCCAAAGAAATGGGTGTACAAAGTAAAGACAGTTGATGGGAAACCCAAGTACAAGGCAAGACTGGTTGCCAAAGGGTATGCGCAGAAGGAAGGAATTGACTTCCAAGAGGTCTTTTCACATGTTGTGAAGATAACCACTCTACGTGTGCTTTTTGCTCTCACTGTTGTATTGGACTTAAAGCTATATCAAATGGATGTAAAAACAGCTTTCTTGCATGGCGACATTGATGAGGAAATCTACATGAAATAGCCTAAGGAATTTGTAGTTCTTGGAAAAGAGCAGATGGTGTGTAAACTAAAACGCAGCCTGTATGGGCTGAAGCAAGCACCACGGCAATGGTACAAAAAGTTTGACACTTTTATGCTATCTCATGGGTTTATACGCAGCTATGCAAGAATTGTCTGTACATGAAAAAGGATAAAGATGGCAGCCCCATCATACTTGTTTTGTATGTGGATGATATGTTGCTAGCTGGGAAAAGATAGACTAGCTTGGATGCTCTCAAAAATCAGCTGAAATCAGCTTTCTCCATGAAAGATTTGGGGAATGCAAAGCATATTTTGGGCATGAGGATTCGTAGAGATAGAATGCAAAAATTGTTGTTTTAATCTCAGAAAAGTACATTGAAAAGGTATTGGACAGATTTAACATGGCTGAAGCTAAGCCTTTTAGGGTACCCTTACCTCCTTATCTTAAGCTTAGTAAAGCCAACAGCCCAAAAGATGACGTGGAAGCAAATGCTATGAAGGGAGTCCCTTATGCATCAGCTTGTGGCTCTCTTATGTATGTTATGGTTGCTACTCATCCAAACATTGCTCATGCAGTGGGAGTTGTTAGCAGGTTTATGTCAGATCCTGGCAAAACACATTGGGAGGCTATTTGCTATGGGCAAGGTGCACTTCGTTTACAGGGTTATTGTGATGCAGACATGGCAGGTGACTTGGACACTCGTAGGTCCGCCAACAGGTATGTCTTCACAGTTGCTAGTGGGGCTGTTTCTTGGTGTTCCAGGTTGCAGAACATCGTTGCACTCAGTACCACTGAAGCTGAATACATATCAGCTACTGAAGCTTCTAAGGAAGCTATATGGTTAAGCAAACTTGAGAGGATCTTGGCATGTCTATGGGTACTGCAATTTTGGGATGTGATAGCCACAGTGTTGTGTATGTGGCTAAAAATGCCATGTATCATTCACGCACAAAGCATATATGTTCTCACTAAAAATCTAAGCAAAGCTCAGCATGAGCATTGCATACAACTAGTGGGTGTTGGTTAGAGGTTCACTTTGGACCTTTAAGTGAAAGGTTGTTGACATAAAGGCCCATTTGACCTCCGTGTAAAATACACGGACATTATTTAGCTATACATGTCAATGCATCCTTACGTGCCCCAAGTATAAATACATTTTATTCTTTGTGTACCAACACATTGTTGGTATACTCATATCGCATCGTACTTTCACTCTATTCTCTCTCTGACTCTCTCACCAACAGTCACACTCTCACGCTCACTCCTTGAACTTCTGCTGTATCCAGCTAAGCTCCAACACACCACCACCATCATTTTATCCTCCACATCCATCTTACCCCACATTCTCGACACCTCATGGTTCTACCTCATCTTCCGCTAAGCATGCATTCAATGATAATACTCGTTTTAACAGGTCAAACTTTACAACTTGGTCGAACTTGATGAGACATGTCATTGACTCACAGAACCTATGGAATCTTGGGCAAGGGTTTGAACCCTAACCCAATCCCACACTTGTTCCATATGAGGTCATCCACTAATGGAAGGCTAGGAATGCCTCTGCTATTGTCGAGCTAAATAATGTCCGTGTAAAGTACACGGGCATTATTTAGCTGTACATGTCAATGTATCCTTACGTGCCCCAAGTATAAACACATTTTATTATTTGTGTACCAACACATTGTTGGTACACTCATATCGCATCGTATTGTCACTCTACTCTCTCTCTCACTCTCTCACCAACCGCCACACTCTCACGCTCACTCCTTGAACTTCTGCTGCATCCAACTAAGCTCCAACACACCACCATCATCATTTTATCCTCCACATCCATCTTACCCCACATTCTCGACACCTCATGGTTCTACCTCATCTTCCGCTAAGCATGCATTCAATGATAATACTCGTTTTAACAGGTCAAACTTTACAACTTGGTCGAACTTGATGAGACATGTCATTGACTCATAGAACCTATGGAATCTTGTGCAAGGGTTTGAACCCTAACCCAATCCCACACTTGTTCCATACGAGGTCATCCACTCATGGAAGGCTAGGAATGCCTCGGCTATTGTCGAGCTAATGCAAGGCTTATTGCCTGAGTTTCATTCTTAGGCTTCAGTATTTTGAGTTAGAGTCAGAGCGATGGGCAAACTTGCCTGACCGCTATGTGGCCGTGGATAGGATTCGTCGAAAAAATCTTAACCATGAGCTTCAAAACTTCTTTCTTTGTCCAATTTATCCACATGCTATGAATTTAAGTGTCGGTGATTACGTTATGCACGACTGTTCAATCAATTTCATATTAATAATCCCTCAAAGGGGACTCTTGTTGCTCATTCTCAGAAGGGCCAACAACGCAAGGGTAAATAAAATCAAAATCAAAATAAAAAACAAGCAGGGGAATCACAAGGAAACTCCCAATCTCAACTCAAACTCGCGTGGCAAAATGTATCTAAGAAAAGTGGGTATTCTCAACATTGTCAAAAGGGTGGCCATTTTGATGACGAGTGCCAATTAAAGGCAAGAGGCACAGTACCAAAGCCCAAGTCACAGATCCCCACCTCTCAATAGGACAATCCCCATCAAGGGAGATAGGATGATGGCAAGGGACAATGGAAAGATCAAACACACACTGCCACCAGTCACCATCTCAAATGACAACATTGTCAACTCCAGAGGGCATAACTAACTAGTTTGTTGAGGCCCACATCATCTCCATAAAGACATCCAATGCAAGTCTCGTCCACATCTATGAGTTGCCTCCTGATGAGCTTACCGCAAAGACTCACTCGTCACAACAAAGGACATTAATACCTGTTTGGATTATGGACAATGGAACTAGACATCACATGACTCCTATAGAGGACATCTTCCGTACCTGAGCCCCTATAGCCCGGTGGGTCTGTCTAGAAAACAACTCCTCGATCAAGATCCAAGCTCAAGGTTGTGTTAGTTTTGCCACTAACAAGGTTTCGGATCTAGCTTCACTAGACAATGTATACTATGTTCCTCAACTTGGGGTGAACTTGTTATCTATTCAACAACTTTGCTCGTTGGAGCGAGCAATTTTCTTTACAATGACCACATTCGAGGTCCTTGACTCTCAAACTAGTTTACTAATTGCTCGTGATGAGACATAACCTAATGGCCTACCACATGACCCATTTTCTTACCGAGCCGACAACAGTGAGGGCTCCATGTTCCATAGCTTCCAAGCATTAGCCACATCTCGAATTTATTGATGGCATACTTCTTTGATAGTCTATTCAATGGTTTGAATGATCTAGCGAACAATCACTAAAGTTTCTTTTTTCTTGTTGCATTTTTTGCTTTGCTTACAAAAGAAAGGGATTGGTTTTGGGAAAAAAGATACCAAATGCTCTTTCATTGATGCATCATGAGCACCCATACCTTCATAAAGCCAGTCTCTTTTTTCTTGTTGCATTTTTTGCTTTGTTTACAAAATAAAGGGATTGGTTTTGGGAAAGAAGATACTTCCCATTTGGTCTATTGATGGAAAAAACCCTAATGAAATAAAATTACTTATCTACATGATGTATACATATGTTGGGCAGAAATTGCTGGAAAAGCCTACAATCAACTATTTAGATGTTTTGAATGCTATGAGTCATGGTTTTGTAGAAGGGTTACATCAATGATGGAGTTCCATTCATCTCTAGATTAAGCTAGCCATTACACGACAACTGAACCCAGTTACTTTGTTCTTTGAGTTATTGCTAGGTGAATTAGTTGGTAACAAATTGGATAATATTGTTGAGGCTAGGGAAGCATTTTTTAAAGCAAAATTATGTGATCCTAGACAATACAAGGAATATCTCACTGACATGAGAAACTTGCTTCATGAAGGTATGGGTGCTCATGATGCATCAATGAAAGAGCATTTGGTATATTCTTTCCTAGAACCAATCCCTTTCTTCTATAAGCAAAAAATGCAACAAGAAAACAGAGACTTTAATGACAGTGTTGGCCAAATTATTCAAACTGTTGAACAAACTATCAAAGAAGTATGCCATCAATAAAAGTTGATATCTTTACAGCAAAAGTTCTCGAGTCAAGTCTATAAGCATACTACAAAATATTACAAGGATTTTGGGTATGATATATGTAGCTGCTTATCATGGAATACCTCTCGGTCTCAATCTAGTTGGTGGAGATTTAACTCTTCTTCTCACCACTGATATCGCCGGTCACACATTTTTCTCATCAGTATGTATAGGATTACTCTTACTGAAGGCATAAGCATGCCCGTTCTAATGGCAACCACCAAAGACATCATAACAAGTACACATAAAGATATTCTCACAAGAAACACTTGAAGTATTACATTTGTGGTAGTACCAATCATTTAGTGAATAAATGTCCTCAAAAGAGTAAAAACAAACCAAAAAAGATGATA
Source organism: Lygodium microphyllum (assembly GCF_053477565.2). NCBI lineage: Eukaryota > Viridiplantae > Streptophyta > Polypodiopsida > Schizaeales > Lygodiaceae > Lygodium > Lygodium microphyllum. The sequence continues at coordinate 67,746,624 of NC_141154.1, read as the reverse complement.
AACCTAAAGTTGTCAATCTTCATTACTATCTCTCTAAAGCAACTTGGTCTGATTCTCTTTATTCTTCTCCTACAGAAGAATCTCTCATTTCTGACTCATATGACTCTGGCTCCGCCTTTGAGAATTCTTCATCACTAAATGATTATTCTATGAATTCTCACTTTAATTCCACTGAATCGGTGTCTAGCACAAACTCAACAGATACTCAGTTATTGGAGTTACTCAGTTATTGGAGTGAAGAAGCTTCTACCGATTATGCTTTTATTGATGATGAAAAAGATGATGAAAAAGGCGAAGATGATGAAGATGAAGAATCTTTAAAACACTTACAAACTCTCAATACACATGCTATCATTTCTACCTTTTCTCCAAAGAAAAAGATAAGTGTCTCCCCTCTACTTCGTATTCGAGGAAAGCACATCGAAAAAGCAAGCAAGAATCTTTTGAAGCAGAGTCAACAAAGCTTTAATCTTCCTTTGATGACTAAGATACCACCTCTTCTAAGAAAAAGAAACAAAAAAATAGAATCAAAGCAAAACTCTTCTCCAATCCTCATGATTTTCCTAGGCATGGTACCTTAAAGTACAGATACCTTGAAAAAGAAAAATATCTTTATGCCCCATAAACTGGAGCAAATGCACAACCCAAGAACTCTACAACAACTTTTGGATTATATCTCTAAGACCACTATTGAAATCACAGGTGAACTCAATGAAATGGTAGTTGCACTTCAAACCATGCAAATGTAGTTGCATTCTCTATGCAAATGTTTCAAGAGAATCATTCAATCTCTAAAGTAAATTGCACAGGCAACTATAGAAATTCTTAGGGATCTCTCTATATCTATGGCGTCCTCTCCACTACATGAATCTTTCTCGGAACCAATCAACCAAATTTGTGCAACTTCTTTATCACATAAACTCAACATCCTAGAAGGTGGTGTGCCAATCCCCACAATTAGTGTGAAACTTCCATCTTCTGGTAAATTCACATTGTTTTTAGATGCATTGTTGGATATAGACACTAGTCTAACTATAGCCCTTTATGAGTTGTTTTCTCCACATCTCATACAAGATAGTAGTCCCATTATATTAGGACTCTCTAACAACAAAAGGATTACTCTCTCCAAAACTGTCAAAGCTTTTCTATATCTTGGAGATATTAAACTTCCTATTGAAATCCGACACATGCGCTATATGCGCTATGGTCTGCTGATACGTATTCATATTCTCCACCCTTTTAACTCCATATACTTTTTGAAATAATCATGTTGTCTGTTCTTATCAAGAAAAGAAAGCATGTTCCTTTATTGAAAAAAGTTGGTCGGAGTATCTACTCGATCTCTCAAGTACCTCTTGCCGAAAAGATACAACAAATAGAACAGTGGTTACATCAAGAGTTGTAAAAACATTAGCAAGAAAACTATGCTTAAAGCTTTTATGCATGAGATTCCCCTAATGTTCCCAAAAAAAAAAAGACAAAAATATACCATTGCCTTGCCACTGAAGGACAATGGAATTCCAACCAAAGCTGTCTATAAAGATATGAAGAAAGAAGACTTTGTTTCAAGAGAACCATTTGGTTCCAAAAGCACATTGCACAAGCAACTACAAAAATTCTTAGGGATCTCTCTACATCTATGCATCCTCTCCACTCCATGAATCTTTCTCCAAACCAATCAACCAGATTCGTGCAACTTCTTCATCGCACAAACTCAACATCCTAGAAGGTGGTGAACCAATCTCAACAATTTATGTGAAACTCCAATCTTTTGGTAAATTCACATTGTTTTTTAATCAATTACTAGATATAGACTCTAGTCTAATTATAGCCCTTCATGAGTTGTTTTCTCCACATCTCATACAAGATAGCAGTCTTATTATATTAGGACTCTCTTAACGTTAAAAGGATTACTCTCTTGAAAACTATCAAATCTTTTCTATATCTGGGAGATATTAAACTTCCTATTGAAATCCAACTCGTGCGCCAAATGCGCTATGATCTGCTAATAGGTACTCATATTCTCCATCATTTAACTCCATACACTTTTTGGAATAATCATGTTGTCTATTATTACCAAGGGAAGAAGACAAATTCCTTTACTGGAAAAAGTTAGTCGGAGTATCTACTCAATCTCTCAAATACCTCTTCCCAAAAAGATGCAACAAACAGAACAGTGGTTACAACAAGAGTTGTAAAAACATTAGGAAGCCATCACACAAATGAAATCTATGCTTAAAGCTTTTATGCATGAGAATTCCCTAATGTTCCAAGAAAAAAGAAAAAAACTTGCCATTGCCTTGCCACTAAAGAACAATGGGATTCCAACCAAAGTTGTCTACAAAGGTATGAAGGAAGAAGACTTTGTTTCAAGAGAACCATCTGGTTTCAAAAGCACATTGCACAGGCAACTACAAAAATTCTTAGGAATCTCTCTACATCTATGCCATCCTCTTCACTCCATGAATCTTTCTCCAAGCCAATCAACCAGATTCATACGACTTCTTCATCCCACAAAACTCAACATCCTAGAAAGTAGTGGACCAATCTGGACAATTTATGTGAAACTCCGGTCTTCTGGTAAATTCACATTGTTTTTAGATGCATTGCTAGATATAGGCTCTAGTCTAATTATAGCCCTTCATGAGTTGTTTTCTCCACATCTTATACAAGATAGTAGTCTTATTATATTAGGACTCTCTAACGTTAAAAGGATTACTCTCTTAAAAACTATCAAAGCTTTTCTATATCTGGGAGATATTAAACTTCCTATTGAAATCCAACTCATGCGCCAGATGCGCTATGACCTGCTAATAGGTACTCATATTCTCCATCATTTAACTCCATACGCTTTTTGGAATGATCATGTTGTCTGTTCTTATCAAGGAAAGAAGATAAATTCCTTTACTAGAAAAAGTTGGTTGGAGCATCTACTTAATCTCTCAGGTACCTCTTCCCGAAAAGATGCAACAAACAGAACAGTGGTTACAACAAGAGTTGTAAAAACATTAGGAAGCCATCCACAAATGAAAAATATGTTTAAAGATTTTATGCATGAGAATCCCCTAATGTTCCAAGAAAAAAAACAAAAATATGCCATTGCCTTGCCACTGAAGGAAAATGGGATTCCAACCAAAGCTGTCCACAAAGGTATGAAGGAAGAAGACTTGGTTCTATGCAAAGCTGAAATCTATGAGCTTTTGCAGAAAAATCTCATCGAACCTACCACATCTATCTTGCCAAGCTTTCTATGTAAATAAACATTCTGAGAAAAAGCGTAGTAAAAAGAGGTTTGTGATCAACTATAAACCTCTGAATAACTATCGCATTGGGCATGGACATCCTATTCCTCTCAAGGATGTATTAATTAAGAGGATTAAGAAAGCGAAATCTTCAATAAGTTTGACTTGAAATCTCGTTTTAGGCAATTATCCATTAAGGCTCAAGATAGACATAAAACAACATTTTGTGTTCCGCAAGGACCCTATTAATGGACTATTCTTCCTTTTGATATTAAGACTATCCCAACTTACTTCCAAGGATAGACACTCCGTGTTCTCCAAGTTTCCTTTTTGCCTAGTTTATATTGATGATATTTTAGTCATCTCCGAAACTATTGCTGAACACCTAAATCATCTGACAGAATTCATGCTGGTGACAATGCAAGAAGCACAGATGGTATTATCCCCCATTAAATCTATTCTCTTTGTCACACAGGTGGATTTTTTGGGTTTAAGGCTGCATCATGGTATGGTGAAATTACAGGATCATGCATTAAAAACCATTTTGAATTTTTCAGCAAAATTACCCAATGTGAAAATGTTAAAGCAATTATTAGGTTGCTTAAACTGAATCAACTCTTCCACTTCTAATCTTACTTTATACACGTAAGATCTGTATTCTCTCCTCTGAAAGAATAGCGTTTATTGGAAGCCTCTCCATACAGCTGTCTGTCAAAAGATGACGTACCAGCGAGACAATAGGGTTTGCGGGGAGGAAAACGGAGCGAACTCGGTACACATGGAGAAGAGAAGAGAAGAGAGAAGAAACTCTGATGAATGTAATGATGAAGTTTTGAATCATGGAGTGAATGTGATAAAAGAAAACAAGGGTGCCGTAGCACAAGAAAGATGATGAAGACAGCCGCGAACCACGAACCACAATGTCCTCCTGAAGGGGTGTGAGGGTAGTGGAGAGCCTGGAGAGAAGAGATGACGGATTGAATGAATCAATCGTAAGAAATGAATGAGAGAGTGGCCTATAAATAGACACAATCAGTCTAAGGTGGCGGTGGCGCCCCTTTTTGGAGCTGCAAACCCTAAACACAAAACACATAAACGTGAAAACCCAAACTTCGGGTGAAGGGTGAAGGGTTTCTCAACATTGCCTTGTAACAAATAAAGGCCCTTGTACAAAATCTTCCACTACTACACCTTTCTTCACGCTCTCCTTTAGTCATCTATACGGATGCCTCTAATGTTGGTTGGGTTGCTGTCCTATGTGAAGATATTGCACAACCACACTCTTCATAAGACAAACTTTCCAGTAACCCGGATTCCCTCCAAATTTGCCGCTATGCTTCAGACATTTAATATCCAACACAAAAGAGTTGTCCCTTCTACCAAGGGGAGATACTCTGCATCATCAAGACTATCAAAGCATTTCGTAATTTTGTGGAATTTGTCCCTTTCACAGTGTGGACCGACTTACAACATGTGCACGATTACCTCACCAGAAAATCCTCTACAAGAATAAGGAATAAAAGATTGCTCTGGTGGTCATTATTCTTTGATGAGCTTGACATAAAGTTCCAACATGTCCCAAAAAAAGAAAATGTTCTTGCGGATCTACTCTCCCGCACTCATGACACACATCCACCATAAAAGCTATCTTTCACTATAGCCGCTAACCACTATAGCCACTGACAACAATGTAACTACAACCATTATCAGAGTAACTTTATTTAGATACTCCAACATCCCATCATGTTCAAAGATGCTCACCCCACTTTGTTAGTGGATTGTTGACTCGGTCCGCATCTCGGACTCTTGTAAAATCTATAAATACCTCTTGTAAAATGGAATTGAGGTAGAGGCAATACAACTTTCATTTTCATTTCTCATTTGCACGCACTTACTCCTCTTCTCTCTTGCCCTTTCATTGTGTGTCGACGTTCTATGCACTCCTTCGTTGCCCTCTGTGTGTGTGTGTACACACACATGCACACAAATACACACACACATACACACACACACACACATTCAAAATAGGAAACACTTTCTTGCCACCTTCCACAACCGCAAATGGAGCTTCGACCATGGGACTATGCACGGTATTATTATATGAAAACTCTACCAAAGGCAAATTATACTAAAATACACAACATCTCGAGATCAAGCACTATAAAATGTGCCTATTATGTGACTAACTATCTGTTTGTAGATGGCAAAATGAAGAAAATTCAATGTGGTACCCATATTTTCAAACATCCCCTTCTAAATCAAACTAGCCATCGGAGGGTCTAGATTATTGATTATTTTAATCTTAGAGAATGAACAACCTAATGGCCCCCGAAACTAGCACCTCTTGTAGTGTTTCTTTACCTTTTATCACAAATGGTGGAGTGCATTGAGATTCTTTAATCTTGTCCGCTCTCAAAGTGCCCCTTGCTGTCATAAATGACCAACAAGCCTTCAAACCAATTTGTCCCTTGCTTTGCTTTGGGATTCGCCTTCAATAGTGCTCCTAGGGTGGCAAAAATCAAACCTACATGTTTACAAGCTGAATGGCCACTTGAATCTCCTAAAATTGCCCCAATTTCAATGACTCAAAGTCAAGTCTCTAGGCCTTCGATTTTTTAGCACACTTTCTAAGATAGCTGTCAAATCTTGATTTCTGCAGTAAATTAGCATTTATAGAAAGATTCACCGAAACCTATGCCTCCAATGGCTGAATCTATTGGAGAGTATTGAGGTCTCTAGAACCTCAAGTCTCATCAACCATATCACCAATGCTCTCCTATGCTGCTCCTCAATCTCTCTTGAGTCTGGGACCTACCTTGCTCCTTGTCCTCCTACTTCATATCCCACTCACTAAAGGGATCAGCCTTTGCAATCGCACTACTGCAAAGCATACTTAAGTTTGCACTAATAAAGACAAGATCACTTGCCTTCTGCACACCAAGGCTGCTCCTTTTCTTGAATGCAATAAGGCTGTAAGAGCTCCACGATTGCTCCAAACAAGAGGAGCTAATAGCCTGGCTCAAAATGCAAACTGCTACATACTGAAGCTCAAGGCCATTATAAACATAACCCTCCTACCAGAGGACCACCTCTAGTAAACCTACCCACCTTTGCATCACCACAACCATATGAACCACAAAAATTGTTGTAGAGTGCAAGTTGATCCTTCACTATGCGCATCTTCTCAATATATCAAGAACCATGCGCTCCAAGATGCGCCTCCAACCATCAACAACTCTCTTGCCCACAATCCTAATACTCTAGGTCCAACATGCATGTTGTTCAATGCAAAGGAGACACATAAGCATCCCCATGTGTCACACACAAGGTGCAGATCTCATAATACTCATCCTCATCTTGCACCAACTCCTCTAGGTGCTCAATCATCCTATCCATAGTGTCATAGACATTGCCAATACATGGCTACATCACGTCTATGAGACGCAATAAGTGTATGACGGGCTGAACCATGGCATCAATCCTCCTCACCTCATCTCAAAATCCAGTGTCCTCAGTTGTATCTATGCATGACATTCATGTAGGAGTAGAAGCCAAAGGGAAGCTCCTAAACTCATCGATGAATACCTATCTCAATGCATCACTGCACTCCCTCAAATAACCTAGTATCAAGAAGTTGTAAGCAAACGAGTGTCAAAGTACTTCACGAGAACCTTTTTAGTCTTCTTTGAAAATTCATGGCGAACATATTGATGGTTGAGCACAAAGGTCACCATCTCAACAGCTTTAGTAATGGTCAACTCAATTCATGAAAGCTTACCAATATCCTTGAGAAGATTATTTAAACAGTGAACCATGCAAGACCAAACTATAATGTGGGGCTAGTAGCTCTCAACTATGGCACCGGCTGGTCTATTTGTTGACTCACCATCTGCCATGAATACCACAACATTCTGTTGCCTAACCATCTCAATGTTGTCTACGTGTCTTGGCCTGCTCATAGGAAGGTAATTGGAGCTCTAGATAAGCACAAGGCACGGCTCCTTGCAAAGGGCTTCACATAGCAGTCAAGGGTGGATTTCCAAGACACCTTTGCACTTATAGCTTGGATGGCTACCATTAGGGCCATTCTTGCCTTAGCCACCCATAGAAGATGACTAGTTTATTAGATTGATGTCAAGTTTCCCTATCTTAATGGAGATTTGAAGGAGAAGATCTATGTTGAGCAGCCTCCTAGCTTTTCTCGTCCAATGGCGAGGTGTACAAGTTGAAGAAGGCCCTTTGCGGCCTCAAACAGGCTCCATGTGCTTAAACCTTGGAATGAGAAGATAGACTCATCCCTCCAAGGGAAGTTAGGGTATTAGCATTCATCTTCCAATCCCTAGTTGTATATTCAGAGCTCAAATAGAGGGCATGTGTTGTTCGTACTTTATGTGGATAATCTCATCTTGACAGGTGACCGTGCCAAAAGGTCAAGCAGGCAAAGAAGGCACTACATGAGGTGTTCCACATGATGGCTATGGGCATTCTCTACTTCTTTCTAGGTCATGAGATTTGGCAGACTTCGAGGGGGATTTTGGTCTCCTAACAGCGGTATGTGCAAGAGGTTTTAACTACCTTTGAGATGCAGGGGTATAACGCTATTTCTACCCCCATGGATCCAAATTAGAAGGCTATGGCCCATGCAGATTCACTGGCGGCGGATACGATTCACCATAGGCACTTGATCGAATCATTGATGTGCTCCATAATACTTGATTTTGACTACCTTTGAGATATAGGGATATAACGCTATTTCTACCCCCACGGATCCAAACTAGAAATGCAGATTCATTGGCGGCGAATACCATTCACTATAGGCAGTTGATTGGATCATTGATGAGCTCCATAATACTGGAGTTGATTTGTACTATCCAAAAGGTTTGCTTATAGGGTTCATGAGTGAGCCAAGCTTGTTCATTGAAAGGCTACTGTGAGAATTTTACGGTTCCTGAGGGGGACCCTAAAACTTGGTATTCATTATCCAGCAAGTACTAAAGATTCAACTTTGATTCTTATAGGCTGGATGGTTTAGATTGGGCAAGAGATGTTGACCAACGGAGGTGAACGACAAGATATTGCTTTACTTTGGGTGTAAGTTTTATCTTGTGGAGTAGCAAAAAGCAGCCCATTATTGCCCTCTATTTCATTCGAGAGAAGATCTTGGATGAGACTATTGATGTGCTATACTGCAAGACAAAGAATAATTTGGTAGATTTGTTTACGAAGGTGCTTCCTCAAGTTATTCTACGACAACACTCTAGATCCCTAAGCCTTATGCCGTGTTGAAGATCTAAGGAGGAGTATTAGAGATTTAGTCAACCCCTAGACTGGCATTGTCAAGCTACAGTATGAAGGAGGTGAGAGTGCGCAATGGCATGCATGGTCAAGGCATTAGCTGAAGAGCAGAGATGAGCTCGGAGTTAGAGGAAGAGTGAACGCAAAAAAATAGGTGTACCAATGTGATGATACACAAAGAATAAAAGAATGTATTTATATGTTAGGGTACATTAAGGGTGTGTTCACACTCATAAGTTTATTTACACGGAGACGAAGGGACTTCACGCCCAACAACCTCCCACTTAAAGGCTCAAAGTGGTACCTTTAAGCTAACCAACTCCCACTAAATGAATGCAATGCTCATGCTGAGCCTTTGCAAGAGACTTAGTAAGAACATCTACAGGGTTACCTTGGGTTTTGACCTTAGTTAGTGTGACAAGACCATCATCCAAGACCTGTTGAATAAAGTGATACCGAACATCTATGTGTTTGGTACGTACATGGAACATGGCATTCTTAGCCAGACATACTGCACTTTGGCTATCACAACCAAGCACTAGAGTACGTGAAGAAAGACCAAAATCCTTGACCAGACGGCCAAGCCAAATAGCTTCCTTAGAAGCTTCTGTGGCTGAAATATATTCAGCCTCTGTAGTACTCAGTGCCACAATTTTCTGCAATCTTGAACACCAAGAGATAGCCCCACCAGCCAAAGTAAAAACATACCCACTGGTAGATTTTCTAGTGTCAAGATCTCCTGCCATGTCTGAATCACAAAATCCCTGCAACTCTAGTGTACCCTTTCCATAGCATATACACTTTTCTTATGTACCTTTCAAGTATCTGAAGATACATTTCACTGCCCCCCAATGTGGCTTGCTAGGGTTAGACATAAATCTATTAACAACTCCCACTGCATGAGCAATGTCAGGGCGAGTTGCAACCATGGCATACATCAAAGATCCACAAGCTGATGCATAAGGTATACCCTTAATGGCACTAGCAGCTGCATCATCCTTAGGGCAATTAGCTTTGCTAAGCTTTGTATGTGGCGGTAAAGGCACACCAAGAGGCTTAGTATCAGCCATATTAAACCTGTCAAGTACTTTGCTGATGTACAACAAATGTTGCCCTCTGTCTCTTTTAATGCACATGCCCAAAATGTGTTCAGCTGCCTCCAAATCTTTCATAGAGAACGCTGAACTCAGCTGCCTTTTAAGAGCATTCAAAGTACTCTTATGCTGTCCTGCAATCAGCATGTCATCCACATATAAAACCAGCACAATAAGGCTATCATCATCAGCCTTTTTAGTGTATAAGCAATGATCTGCATGACTGCGTTTAAATCCATGGCTGAGTATAAAGGTATCAAATTTTCTGTACCATTGTCTAGGGGCTTGTTTCAGCCCATATAAGCTGCCTTTCAGCTTACAAACCAAATGCTCTTTTCCTGGAATAGCAAAAACTTTTGGATGTTTCATGTATAGCTCTTCATCCAAGTCACCATGAAGAAAAGCAATCTTCACATCCATCTGATCCAACTCTAAATCCAAGGATGCAGTGAGAGCAAACAAAACACAGAGCGTAGTCATCTTCACCACTGGTGAAAAGACATCCTGGAAGTCTATGCCTTCCTTTTGTGTATAGCCCTTAGCAACCAGCCGTGCCTTATACTTGGGCTTCCCATCAATACATTTCACTTTGTAAACCCATTTATTAGGAATAGCTTTCCTATCCTTGGGTAAAGGTACAAGCTCCCATGTGTTATTTGCATATAGAGCCTTCATCTCTTCTTGCATAGCAAGCTCCCACTTTCTCTTGTTTTCACATGTCTATGCCTCTTTAAATGTCAGAGGCTCACCCTCATCAATCAACAAAATGAAATCCAAAGATGGCTGAAACCTCTCTGGCTCTGCCTTCTGACACATGTAGACCGTCTTACCCAATGATTTGTATTACCAGACAGTGGACCTACATCCTGAGGAATGTGCACACCATCACCAGGTGGCTGATTTTCAACATTTTCTTGCTGCTGTAATCTATTTTCAGCATGTTCTTCTTGCTGTCCTATTTCATCCTGTGCATCTATTTGCTGTCCATGATCTTCTGGCTGTAGCACAATAGGTTGCTGCTCATTTTCAGCATCAAAAGGGACAGAATTTTCAGCTAATGGCTGCTGAATGGCTGGCTGTTCATGCTGAAATTTGACCTTCTTTTTATCAAGATCACCATGTGTAGCATTTTTCAGCAACTTTGCCTCATTAAATACTACATCTCAGCTGCGTATTATCTTCCTGCCCTGAGAAAGCCAAACTCTATAACCCATCTCTCCCTCATCTCTATATCCCATGAAGATGCCCTTGATGGATTTCATGTCTAGTTTGGTCCTCTGTTCTACAAGTACATGCACAAAGGCATCACAGCCAAAGACACGCAAATGGTCATATGAAGCAGGTTTGCTAGACCAAACCTCTTTAGGAATGCCCTTTTCCAATGCACGATTGGGAGAGCGATTGTATACATGAACTGCAGTTTTAAGAGCCTCTCCCCAAAAGTGCTGCAGGAGATTAGCTATGGACAGCATGCATCTGACTCTCTCACAAAGTGCGCGGTTAAATCTTTCAGCCACGCTATTTGATGCAGGATTATAAGGGGTTGTCAACTCCCTCTTAACGCCATGCATCCCACAAAACTTGTTAAATTCTTTTGAGACATACTCACCCCCATTATCTGTTCTTATGGCTTTCAACTTAAGCCCTTTTTATGTGTTAACAAAAGCATGAAATTTTTTAAAAGAATCCAACACTTCCTTTTTGCTCTTAAGTACATACACCCATGACTTTCTACTGAAATCATCAATGAAAATAACAAGGTATCGTGCACCCCCATACGAATTAACAGGCATAGTGCACAAATCAGAGTGTACTAAGTCAAGAGCATTAGACTTCTTAACGACACCAGAGTAATAAGGAGACTTCACATGTTTTCCATATAAACAATCATTACAAAATTCGAGACCATATCCTTTTACATCAAATCTCCCTAAAGAGGAGAGAACTTGAAGCCTTTCTGGCTCATATGGCCAAGTCTTTTGTGCCAAAGCTCCATCTGTGAATGGACTTCAGCCACAGCCAAGAACTTGCCAGGTAATGCTTTACAATGCAAGTAATATAAAGTCCCCCTTTTGTTGCCTTTAACAACCAGCATAGAGCCCTTATGGACCTTCCAAGATCCACCACCAAATGTAGTAAAGTACCCTTTAGTATCAAGCTGCCCAACTAATAGTAGACTCTTCTTTATGCCAGGTACAAATCTGACATCCTGCAAAATCAGCTCTTGGCCATTTTCAAGAGCCAAGTGAATGGTGCCAACACCCTCTATCTCACATGCCTAGTTATTACCCAAGTAAACCTTGCCTAAGCAACCTGCAGTATATTCAGAAAAATGACTCCAAAGAGGGGTAACATGAAAAGAAGCACCACTGTCCACTATCCATGATTGTGACAGCCCATCATGAGCTGATAGTAAGGTATCAATTACCTCCTTTTTGGTGATGTGCATATCACATGTTGCTGCCATAATATCTACATCATTAGATGAGGCTACAACAAGTATCTCTTCGGTGTCAGAAAGCTCTTCAATGACCACATTGGATGCAACATTTGCCTTTGCAACTTCTTTTGAGAAAGAGCTGTCATCATCTTTCTTTTTCTTACCCGGTTGTTTCTTTCTTGCTTGCTTTTTCTTGAAGTATCGGCAATCGGGCTTTTTATGCCCTTTACGCCCACACTGATAGCATGTGACATCCTGCCGCTTGCCCTTGCTTTTGCTTCTGCTTTTACCTTTACTGGCTGCATTACCCCTCTTTTCAGACCTGCCTCTTACATGGTAAGCTGAGCCACTGCTTTCACCACTAGACTTTCTTCTGATTTCTTCATTGAGGATTGAACCTCTAACACCGTCAAAGCAAGGTTGTTGCTAAGTGGCACAACCAAAGATTCCCAACTGTCAAGCAAAGTCATCAATAAGAAAATAACTTTCAATTTATCATCAAAATCCGTCAAACCAAAGTCCTGCAACTGACTCAAAACCCCTGTGAAAGTACTCAAATGCTCAGATGCTGGCTTAGACTCATCCAACTCCATGTTCACAAGTTTACACATAAGATGCACTTGATTCACACGCGTTGTATTTTCATAAGTGTCCTTAAGCTTTTCCCATATAGCATAACCTGTATCAAGACGCTTGATGTCTGTAAGTACATCGCCAGACACTGCCATCTTAATATATACAATCGCCTTCTTATTAAGTCTAGCCCAATCTACATCTGCCATAACTGCAGGCTTAGTCTCCAAGAGAGCATCTTCACAGTCCTTGAGAAACAAAATGCCTTGCTTCCTATCCTTCCACAAGTCAAAGCTAGTGCCATCAAACCTCTTGATTTCAAAGAGGGATTTTGTGTCACTGCTGCTAGAAGCATTTGCAGCCATTTTTCAGCAATACACCAGAAATTCATTACTGCAATTTATGACAGCAAAAATGAGCTGAATATTCAGCTGATTTCAGCCCATTTTTTCAGCAAATAATAGCAAGATTCAGTCCCAAGTACATGTACAGCAGTAGAATGAATGACTTTCAACAGTATGACTGTAATTTCAGCATACAATAAATGCATACATCACTGCCAGATAACTCCCACTTCAGCAATATCACCAAAAATGCATCTGCACCAATCCCAGATCTGCAAATGATCACTAAAACTGCTACAACATGAATAATCAGTGATACATCAACTCCATGGGAACTGCCCAACATGTGTACTACATACATATGTGCTCGTATCAACTTGTGATACCCCAAAACACCAAGAATTCTTTGCAATTTCTCCAAAATCACACAAGCAGGAGATAAAAATGCTCAAATCGCTCGGCTTATGACAACAAGATTGCTTCAAAAATATTCCCAAAGTGCATTCCACGCATTAACTTTGCCAAAATCCATAGATTTCAGTAAAAACCCCAAAATTTCACTGACCAATCTGCCCTAATTGCATTAATACATGTTCCCGAAAGCATAAAACAGGCAAATTTAGTAAAATTTCACAAAATTTTGCAAAAGCCCCAAATTTCTCGGGTCCAATTGTGCACCAATGTCAGCCAATCTGACTCAGCTGACCAAAATTTCTCCAATACAGCAAAAGCCCCAAATTTTATGGGTCCAACGTTGAGAAATTTTACATGGATGAGTAAAATTTCAGTAAATTTGGCGAAATCCCCAATTCAAACGCGCACAATGTCTGCAATTTCTGACGCAAACGCCTCGATCTTGCATGAGCAGCACTCAATCTAGAAAAGCCCCAAATTTATGGGCATAAACCTACACAAATCTGAGCTCTATGCCTCCAGCGGGTGTACCCTTGTTAAGAGGAAGGGGATAACATTGAAATTAAAGAAAAAAATTATTTCTTTTTATTAAAATGAAACTGACAAAGTCACGAAAAAGGGGAGTCCGTTGACCCTGCCCCGACGGCTGTCATCGCCTGGTCATCGCCTACTAGCGCATGGTTCCGATCGTCATGCTACGGAGTCGCCTGCCAACGCCTGGTTGTTTCTTGGACTCAGTCGTCACACTGGACACAAACTCCAGTCGTCTGCCCTGTGCCACCTGTTACGGGCAGCCGCCTGTCGACTGGTCCACTACCGTCCCTGCCGTCACGTTGAACCTGCTGCCTGGTCGCCCGACTGTCCCTGGACTGTTCGTCACCACGCAACAAGTCGCCTGCACACGCTGCAGTGTCACCTGCGACTTGACTGTCGCCTGTGAGCTGCCAATTACTCGTATCCTTTTGGGGGTCTCAAGAAGTGCACGAAGCCTTAAGCTCTAATACCAATTTGAAGGGGGTGAGAGTGCGCAATGGCATGCAGGGTCAAGGCGTTAGCTGAAAAGCAAAGATGATCTCAGAGTTAGAGGAAGAGCGAACGCAAAAAAATAGGTGTACCGATGTGATGGTACACAAAGAATAAAAGAATGTATTTATATGTTAGGGTACATTAAGGGTGTGTTCACACCCGTAAGTCTATTCACATGGAGACGAAGGGACTTTACACCCAACACAATAGGTATAGTTAGTTCTGTCAGGCACAGTTACACATTTCTTGTTAGTTTTGGGCATTTTCAGTAGTCACCAAGAGTGGATACCTTTACGCGGCACTGCCACGTGGCAGTTCTACTGCAGATCGCTGATTTTAGGCAGCATTGTTTATGTGTTGTCCCCCAGTTTGTGGCCAGTTTTAGCTGGCTGACCTGGTCATTTTACAGGTATTTTTCTGCTATTTATGCCCAGCCCCATTGAGTCCACAACTTGTATTTCAAGTGATAAGAGAGAGACCGGCTCAAGGAGATACTTCAACAGCCCATTTGTAAAACTGCCTTCTTCATTTGAGCATTCATTGACTGCAGATTTCTGCATTCTACTCTCTCTGTTCTCTCTCCATCTGCTCTAGTGTTCACTGTCTTTCAGTCTTGACCATACACGTCCACAGTCACTGCACTCTAACAATTCATTCATTACCATTCAGCATTCTACAGATTGTGTTCTCCATGTTGTTGTACACTTCAGGTTTCTTTGTTTGCCATACCATTTCTTTACAATGGTGCCACCCAGCTGACTGCTGTCTAAAAGGGCGAACTGGCAGCAAAACCTTAAAAGAGGAAGGAGGAATGCTGCCCAAGAGGATGTTGGAAATGGACATGTCCAGATGGAAAAGATGATGGACATGACTAATGCTAGAGCTCCAAAGGTTCTCACCTGCTCAAAATAAGGCTCACAACCAAGAGATGGACACAAGAAGAGACAATAAAAGACATAACTGCTAACAGTATCCATTAGCCATGGTACTTCCATGCATGCTTGGCATTTTTCAATAAAAGGCCAAAGCAAGTCATAACATTATGCCCCGTATACACCTGCTCTCCATGCTTTTGGGTACGTGGGTCTATATGACATATACATACATGTACACATAGGTCACCTCATTTTCCAACATGTTGATATAAGGTGAATGAGTACTTCAGCCATGTCCTTTTCCCTGCACGTCCATAAATGTGCACAGGAGCACATAAACTCAAAATGAGAGCCCAGAATTAGTATGAAACAATCAGGCATAACATACATCCAAGCTTTAGTGCTCAATCTTCAAGATATTACTCACAGATAAATTGTTAGCCAATCAACTATGATACCTGTACAGTATTTGAACAGACTTCTGTGTGTTCACTTCTCTTTGGATCAATTGGGATTTGCTGATCCTCATTTTCACTAAAGGTCAACCAATATTCAGAAAACAATGGAGACCAAAAGGCGATTCCAATGCCCCTACATTTTGTGTCTATGCCACGTACAGAGAAAAAATTGTCTCCCATAGTGCACATGAGCTTCCCATGTACAACTGCTTCAGATGCCAAAATTTTACAAAAACAGAGCTATTGATATTACGTAAAGCAATGTCAATTTTGATTTTGTTTTATCAAGTTTATGGCACTGAGTACCATCAGGCAGAAGAAATAAAGTATCAACTGAACATACATAGAGAAGTTGACTAACCTCACTCTCAGATATTGCACCAGATGGGATTGGACGATAAGGTTCATTGATTGCATCAATTTCCCGATCGTACCAGTCATTCATGGTCTGCAAATCAACAAAAATTTCAAGTAAACTAAATTAATTGAATGCAGTAGATTAGAGAAATATATGGAGCCAATAGTCACCTGAGTATAACCAGTTAAACAAGGGCCCGACATTAACATACAAACTGCTGCCTTTGCAACATCTTCGATTGTCCACTCAAAATTTCCTGCAATAGTGCATAAGGAAGTGGCTTCAAACACCAGTTTGAAGAGGCATCTTCCTACTCTTTTGTCTAGCATTCAAGTTGAAAACTCTTGTAATATATCTGAATCAATGATAAAAGCTATACTCATGACTTCTAAGTATATGTATGATTGAGCTTTCATTGCATGATATATTCACATTGAGCAGGGGAGAATGGGGATGAGGACTAGGCCATAATACAAGTGACCAAAAGCAAGAGACAAGAACCAGGGTTGGGACAGCGCACTTTAAAGTTTAGAAATAATGTGAATTTTGAAATATAATCAAGATAAATAAGAAAACACAGTGATTATCATAATGTTGAAGCCTCCCCATCCAAGATGACTGATGCTTCAAATTCTGTTATTCCCTCCACTATGAGATAATAAAGAAGGCCGATAGTAGATCCCTCCAAATCGGACGTGCAAAAAGCACTTTGTATACAGGAGTGACCACGATGGCAATGGCTCTCACTCCGGACTAAGATTCCTCCTTCAAGCAAAGCTGTTGAATGGTCTTTTGCTTCAACTTGACATAATGCGGACTCTCCTTTGAGCCACTCCACAACTATCTTTTGAAGTTTGTTACCAACGTCATAGAGATGGTCAAGAAAAAGCCACAAGGCCACAAAGTGTGTCTTCGATAGCTTCTTGAACTCCAAGTCCGAGTACAAGAGATCAATCACAAGTACACAGACCTTGCCATTGATGAGACCAACAATCTCGCAAGCATCATCGACAAATCACTTTACACACTCTAACATGCCTACATCTTCCATAAGAAGATCTAGTTAGTGAGTGGCACATGATGTCCATACTATTGGATGGAAACTTGGCCTCAAGTTTCCACCCCATAGAGGCATAGTTGGAGGCATTATCTGCAAAAACTTGGATCACGTTTTGTGGACCAAGCTATAATTATATGCACAAAGAAATTTGTTTGTATGCTCCCAAACTTGGATTTCATACTTTAAAGGTTATATTGGTTAGAGATTTACCACTTTCAAACTTAGATATGTATGTAATTTGTATGCTCCATGGATTACTTGGCATTATTGGGCTTCCAAATTAGAATATTTTGAAACAAAAAAACCCACATGTGATATGTCACATGAAGCCTAAATCAAAAGTGTAACATCATAACATTTGTCATGCGAGAATCATGACTCAAAACTTAAAAAGTCAAGTTCATGACAATAACACAGCACCAATTAGGATGGGGAGCCATGGTAATTTTTTGGCTACAAGCTACCTAAACATCAAACAAATGACACAGAAGACTGAAATATTATACACTTGACTGACAAGACTAAAAATTTCTTATGTCATGGTTAAAAATTGTAGGAATTCAAGTCTGAAATGAAACCAGCCTTCCTTCTTGGAGAGGGTGGTAATTCCCTAATTAAGCACTTAATTACAATTTACCTTAAAAACCTTGGATAATAGACACCCGGTTGGTCCCAAAACTGGCATCCCTTTCGGTATTTCTTTAACTTTAATTGCTAATGGAATGAGTACAAGTTGAGATTCCACAATCTCCTTTATTGATTCAAAAGCCCCTTGTTGTACATACAATCAGCAAGTAATTTGGACCCATTGCCCCTTGATTTTCACCTAGCAACTACACAAATGGAACCACCAACTCGCCAAATGTTGCCCCAATTCACAATGGATGGCTTGGCATCTGAAATCCCTGTCAATTCCACAAATTTCAAGTGCTGATTTCAATGTATGATGCCTTCTCCTGTTGGCACGGGTCCCAAGGTGACTGCTAAACCCTAATTTCTATAGAAATTTAAGGTTTAGAAAATAGATCTCTCTATTATCCACCAAATTTGGCTAAGATCTGCTCAAAGTGGTTGAGAAATGCCGAGATCTTCTGAGAATGGGTTGAAGAATGTGAGAGAAAGCCAAGATAAGAGAGAGATTTGATTTTCTTTCCGAGAAAACCCCAAATTCTACTTGTTGCCTACTCCAACTTGCATTTAATGCAATCACCTATTGCCAGGCAACTCCAAAATGTTATCACCTAATCAACAATGTTGTTGCCAGCCCCTGGAAGGTGACTCCTTGCTGTCCCCTCCCTATTGAGGCCCCCCAATGGCTGTCTTCAACAACAAATTGCTATTCTCTTAACAGAATATGGACCAGCAACTCCCTCTCTCTCTTTCCCGAGATGTAAAATAACTGAATGGCTGAAACCTAGCCCCTAAAAACGTTTTCTCAATTTGCATGGGCATTTTTGCCAAGTGCTAATCTTCTAAACCCATTTTTCAGCATTATTCAACCATTTAATTACTTTTCAAAATTAAATAATCCTAAATATTAATTCCAGCCCTTCTGACCTTGCCCAAAATTAAATGTGCCCATCCATAATTAAATTGCCTAGGCCATTTGCAACCTGGAGTGGTTCCCAACTACTATTGACCCTTAGACTACCATTAATTAATTAATTAATGCTAGTCCCTCGTGCCACCACCAATACTTATCGGCCAAATAACTGTCCTTGGGTCAAAACTGACACCAACTAACCCCCAAAGCCCGACTGCATAACTTACCACAACTTTTGCATTTGACACCCACCACATCCTCAGGGTCCTTGGCCTATTACCATGAAATAACTGCCATGTACATCACATGTGCTAAACAACCTTGCACATTTGATGAATAACTTAATCAAATGTTATCAACAAAATTAAAACATCTCAAAATTTCACATCTTTCGTGACAGATCTACAGGAAAATAGGCTGATGTTCACAAACAGATGACTCGTAGCCGGCAAGATAAAACAATTCATATATCTTGGCTAAAAGTTGCAGAAATTCAGGTCTGAAATCTGCAGGAAAACTGGCTGAATGTTGATAGCTGAAACTTGCCTTTAGAGAAGAGAGCTTTTAATAATGCCAAGGTGACCGGCAGCTGGTGTGCAGCAATCAGGGCAGTTTTGCAGCAGTTTGAGCAGGTGTAGCAGTCCAAAACATGCAAGAAATAGGTGAAACATGAAGACAACAAAAAAACACAGCCATAAAGAGGGTTTTACCTTGCCGATCATCGGACCTGCCAAAAACGCCATTTCCAAGGGATGGAAACGGCCAAAAACAGCTGCCCCATTTCGGTAGATCCAAAACATCATTTCTAGAAACTGTGGTTGTTGCAGTCAAGATCCATCTCCAATGGACGACACATTGCTCTAACCTTCAGCATTGTGTACATTCATTTATTTATTCAACTTCATCTTTTTCTCCCTATTTTTGCATTTTGTGTTTTTGCTTGAGCTTTTGCTCATACATTCTAAGTTTTCTCAATGCAAATCCTAGCATATCTTCACATGGTATTTTAGTCTCTATTAAAGAGTATTCTATAGCGATTGCAGAGGCTTGGTTTTGTGCAAGCTACATGAGCAACACATAATGAAACCGACTTGTAGATTTGATCTATAGGGCTGTGAACATAAACTTACAGAGCACACACTATTCAATTTAGAAAAGAAAATAAATGACACAAAGAACTTGAGAGCTAGAGTGTTCTTGCATGGTAGACGACACCAAACTCGCCCTCAAGGTGAGCACCCCTTACAATATTTCTTTAATATTAAAAATGAGCCTTTACACAAACCAGTTGTAACCCGCCCGTGTGATCAACACGGTTGTCACAAATTAGAACTCTTTTTGCTTATAATTCCTCGTGTGCCTAGCTCTTCAATGGACCAAATTCACTCCAATTGCTACATCATCAATTGATCTCACCAACCTTGACCAATGAGCTTTAAATTTGTCTCAATTATACACTCAAACTAGTGAGTCTTCAAGCATACAAAGCTGCAATCACTCCAATGTTGACCAACATGACATTGAAAAGTACATCCATGGTCTCTCATTGCTGCCACACTAGAATCAACGAAGAATTCACACAAATCTCCGTCCTAGACTGATCCAATTTGCTGAATAAGGCATCAATTCTGATTGTCTAACAATCTTAGAGCTTTGCCCTAACCAATGCACCTTCGATTCACTATCAAATTGAAGTAATTCAGATCTGTAGACCTGCTGCACCTTCAATTCACCATCAAATTGAAGTAATTCAGATCTGTAGACCTACTGTCCATAAGCCCTAATCTCTAACATGCATTTGGCCTAAGATTGGATACTGAATTTAATGCTTTCAATGGCTAGAAAATCATATCTACATGTCTAAATCCATTTTCCATGATGTTCGCCCTAAATCTTCAATGATTTGGCAACCCAAAACAAGGCAGAAATTCAGGATTTTGGTTGGAATGTCTTCAACAAGCAATTCCACATCCAAAATGACTGATTTCTGCAAACCCTAGCCATTGACCTGCTGTAAACAGCAAACCTTACTTCTGATTTGCTATAAAACAAAACTTGCATGGCCCGAGAGAGAAAAAGAAGAAGAACGAGATTGATTTCCAATCGTCCAACACCTTGAGTTGGCTATAAAACACTCTCCTCTTGCTATTCATCACAAAAAATCAACGAGCATACATCCCCTTTTATCACTATAACTCTCAAAACTTGAAGTATTCCAAAAGTGAGAGAGAAAAAGAGAAAAAGAGAGCCCCAAATAGCCAAGATTAAGTTTCCAAAAGAATAACCAGTTGCTCCTTAATCGGATCACATTTTAGATTGAGGGATAATTAATAACTTGATCATTAATCATAAGTGAGCTGCTCCCTGGACGAACTTTAGCTCAAGGCCTGCTTAATAACTAATTGCACCTTGTTTCTTTGCCCTACTCTTGTACCACATAGCTTGTACACTTATCCACTACACGCCCATGTCAAATCCTTCACTACTTGTGCAATGAGCACTATGCCAAGGGCCATGAATACCAGAATTAAAGTTCATTTTAAACCTTCATGAAGTTTCATTAAATCATTGAGTTCATTTCTCATTCTAGTAACACATAACCAACTCACACTGGCCAGGGAAACTTACCTTTGAAAAGCTATTTTGTCTTCTTAGGCTTCACCTTCACCGAAGGCCTTGAGATGGCATTATGCTCTTAATGAAAAGGATAGCACATTCTCTCCTTCATCTTCATCCACTCTACCAAAATTTATACATTAAATTTTATGACTTGGTCAAACCTAATGCAACAAGGGCATGAGTCCATATCTTTCAAGACACACAAAGATTTGGGTGATTAGTCTTGCACACCAAGTTCATTAGACTCACATCTATCAGAGTGCGATGAATACAAAAGTGTATGGTTAGACTACAAGAAAGAAGTGAACACAAATTGAAGAGGGAGAGAGAAAGAGAGTATAGAAAGTTGAATGAATGTCAAATACTGAATGCAAATATAAACAAAGGGTTGTGTGAGCATAATCAATAGGAAATCTGTCTCGACTTGCACAAAAACTGAATTGTATGTGACTGGGGGCAAACCAGTCTAAATAGGCTGAATAAAATAATGAAAAATGACCAAGTTGGCCAATAAAAAAACTGGTCAACTCTTGCATAATTGGCTGTCAACAAACAAGTCATAAAATAGTCTAAAATTGTTTGCGAGCAATGCAGGCTGCCACATGGCATATGAGCCCAACCTATCATCGGAAACCTCCCCAAACTATTGATGACTACCAAAACTATTGCCTAATTTGCTCCTAAACAAGATACGATAACACCCCCTCTCAAATCCTAGATGCGGTATAAGGCTAAGGGATCTACATTGCTGACAAAGAATGGCCTAAGGAAGTGCCTTGGTGAAGAAATCTACTAGATTGTCCTCAATATTACAATACTCCACATCAACGGTCCCACCCAAGATCTTCTCATGAATGTAGTAATACTAGATCTCTATGTACTTGGTCCTAGCATGAAATACAAGATTCCATGCCAAGACTATGCAACTCTCATTGTCACATAGAAGTGTAGTAGCCCCTATCTATAAACAGCCAAGCTCCTCCAACAACCTCCAAATCCAAATGGTCTCACAAGTGGTAGAACAAGCCGCTCAGTACTCAACCTCTCTAGATGAAAGGGCAACTCTAGGCTGCTTCTTGTTGCTCTAAGAAATCACACTTGTACCCAGAAGAAAGCAATAGCCTATCATTGATCGTCTATGATCAACATCACCAACCCAAAGTAAATTTATCCAACCTTGTAACACCTAGGCCAAGAACCACCTAACTTACTCGATAAAAATAGGCCAATGTCGCGGGTTCCCCTTAGGAACCACATTATCCCTAGGCCAACCTGTCAGAGTGCAGCGGTGCGGAAGCGTAGGACTGAGAGAGAGAGAACGCAGAGAGAGAAGGGAGAGAAAGAGACAGTGGACGATGAAGATCTGTTGTATAAAGAATGCTGAATACAAAGATATACACGGGCGCAGTGCGCTGGACTGCGTGTCTCCACCTCGACGATGCAACCTGCTGTCCACCTCGAAGTCCGCTGCAGTCTGCACTGTCTGCTGTCTGAAATCTGTGAACAGAGACAGAATCTGCACGTCACCGGTCTGTAATCTGCGTCAAAGAAGTGTGTGTCAGACTGCTGAAAGAGTCGGGTATAAATAGCCGAGATCTGCCAGAAATAGGGCAGCCGACTGCCTGCTACAGGGTCAGACTGCCACATGGCAGTCCGACTGTGCAGTCCGACTGCATGCAGTCCGACTGGACTGCACCAGGCTGAAACCTGCCTGGCTGTGATCTCTCTAACACCCCCTCTCAGAGCCTGGGCAGGGCAGAAGCCTGAGGGATCTGGAATGTCGCCGAAGGAGAGCCTGAGGAAGCGCCTTCGTAAACAAATCCGCAAGATTGTCCTCCCTCTTGCAATACTCCACAGTGATGGTCTCATCCAGAAGCTTTTCGCGGATGAAGTGGTACTGGATCTCAATGTGCTTCGTCCGGGCATGAAAAACAGGGTTCCTTGCCAAGGCAATGCAACTCTCATTGTCACATCGCAGCAATGTAGGACGAGTCTAGGGGCATCCAAGCTCCTCCAATAATCTCCAAAGCCACACAACCTCGCATGTGGTGGAAGACGCGACCCGATACTCCGCCTCAGTAGACGAAAGGGCTACCGTGGGCTGCTTCTTGCTACTCCATGAAATAACACCTGCACCCAAAGTAAAACAGTAACCTGTAGTAGACCGCCTGTGGTCCACATCACCGGCCCAATCCGAGTCGCTCCAACCTGCAAGTACAAGATCTGACCCATCTGTCCCTGCGGGGTAATGAATCCCGAAATCAGACGTCCCCCTTAGATACCGAAGTATCCTCTGAGCAGCCTGCCAATGCACCGTCTTAGGTTCACTCATGAACCCGGCCAAGAGCCCAACAGCAAAACTTAGATCAACCCTCGTGTTGAGAAGCCAAATCAAGGACCCAATCAACTGTCGATAGCGGGACGCATCCGCCAAAGGAGAAGCTGAATGAGAAGTGGCCTTCCAGTTCGGATCCATAGGAGTAGAGAGGGCCCGACAATCTTCCATCTCAAAAGACACCAAGAGCTCCTGTATATATCTCTGTTGAGAGATAAAGATCCCCCTCTGAGACTGATAAATCTCATGGCCCAAAAAGAAATGGAGTAGACCCAAATCCGTCATCTCGAACGTCCAATGTAAAGTTGACTTCGTCTCTTGGACCTGCTGTGCAGCATCACCTGTGACAATCAAATCATCAACATATAAGACAAACAGCACACAACCATCCTCGGAAGTGTGAACATAAAGCTGCGGATCGGCCTTGGACCGCCGATATCCCAACTGAGTCTGGAGGAACGAATCAATCTTCTCGTTCCATACACGCGGAGCCTGCTTGAGGCCATACAAGGCCTTCTTCAACCTGTAGACTTTCCCATCTGAAGAACCAAAGCCAGGAGGCTGCTCAACATAGATCTCCTCCTTCAAATCACCATTCAAGAAGGCCGACTTCACATCCAACTGATAAACAGGCCATCTCCTATGGCCAGCCAAAGCAAGAACAGCTCTAATGGTCGCCATGCGAGCTATGGGGGCAAAAGTGTCATGACAGTCAATCCCTGGGCGCTGTGCAAAACCTTTAGCAACAAGGCGAGCCTTGTGCTTATCCAAAGTACCATCACTGAGGTATTTGGTCTTGAAGACCCACTTGACTCCAATCACCTTCTTCTGCGGGCGCGGGGCACGAGTGACCAAGTGCCATTCCTCTCAATAGCCTCCAACTCAGCTTCCATAGCTTTCTTCCATGGGGCGGACTGTAAAGCCTCCTTCACGGAGGTGGGCTCTCGATCCTGCATAACACGGGTCATCAAACAATAGTTGGAGCAAACAAGCTCCGTAGAATGTGCCTGGTGCCTCCATGACCGCCGCGGACCATCCTGCGGTCCCCACTCCTCAGGAACCCCCTCGATCCCTGAATCACGGAGTGTGTCACGGGCCCAGCGAGGAGGAGGCCAAACCTCCCCTCGTCGTTCTCCATCAGCAGAAGACTCTGGAATATCCACCGGTGGTAACTCCGCAGAGTTGTCCGGTGGAACAGTAGACTCTGTGTCAGAAACAGAATCATAATCAAAAGGCACGGGCTCTAGTGGAACTGTAGAAGGAGCCCAACTTTCCCCTGGATCTCCAAGAACGGGATGCTCCTCACCCGTTGAAGTAGCCGGAACCTTCACAAACCGCACATCACGGCTAGTGTACACATCTCGCTTGACGGGATCATACAGTCGGTAGCCTTGGGACTGGGAGCTGTAGCCAACAAATACTTGTTTTCGGGAAGCCGCTTCAAATTTATCACGGTGAGCCTTGGGAATGTGAACATAGGCATCACAGCCAAAGACCCGAAAGTAAGAAACATCTGGCTTCGTCCCAAAATAAGCCTCAAATGGAGTCATCCCTTCCACGGCCGAAGTAGGGGATCGATTAAGGATGTGGACTGCAGTAGCCACAGCCTCGGCCCACTGAACCTGAGGGGTCTGTCAGTGCTCCATCATGGTGCGCGCCATCTCGATCACACTGCGGTTCTTCCGTTCAAGAATACCATTTTCTTGAGGAGTATTAGTATTGGCAAACTCCTGGTGAATTCCTCTATCTGCACAAAACCGAGCAAACTCATTAGACACAAATTCACCTCCCTTGTCGGATCGCAAGGTCTTCAACTTCCGGCCTGATCGGTTCTCCTCAAAGAGAAGCCAATCCTTGAAGTGCGAGAAAGCTTCTGACTTTAATGCCAAAAAGTAGGCCCATGTCATCCTGCTATAGTCATCCACGATCAGCATGAAGTAAGAGCTCCCACGAAGGGACTCATTCCTCATAGGGCCACATAGATCCATAGATACTAGCTCCATCGGTGAAGTAGACCGCCGCGAAGCTGTGTGGGGAATGGCATCCCTATGCTGCTTCCCCCGAATGCAAGAGACACATGGCTGCTGGCTCACCACTATATCCGGCAACCCTCGAACAAGCTGTCCACGTGACGCCCTCCGAAGATAGTCATAGTTCAGGTGACCAAACCGAGCATGCCATAATTCTGACTGTGACTGTGAGGTAAGAAGAAGAGTAGAGAGGGCAGTGGAAGACTTCAGTTTGTAAATGCCGTTCTCCTCATATTCAGATGAGAGAACCTTCCTTGATCCACGATCAAGGACTCACACCGTAGAACTGTCAAACTCCACCAAAAGACCAAGGGAGCAAATCTTATGAACTGAAAGGAGATGGTACCCTAATCCACGTACATGCAAAACCTCTGAGGTATGGGTACCACCTCGTCCATCCGGAATAAGCTGCATCTTACCCCGACCTGCAACAGAAACTGAAGAGCTGTCTCCAATGAGAATCTGCCGACGCGAGGGTCGCAACTGGGCAACACCATCTGATGAAGGAGTCATGTGCCGTGAGGCACCACTGTCAACAATCCACTCTCGAGCTTGGGGAGCCGTCATAGCAGCATCAGAAGCATTCGGTGAAGCGTCCTCAATGACAGCTAGATGAAGAAATGCAGCTGATGAGGGTGCAGCCACCGCTCCAGAATCCTTGGTGTCCTTCGTGTCTTTGTCAGGGCAATCCTTCTTCCAATGGCCAGTCTTTCCACAAATATGGCATGTGGAGTCTTTATCCTTATCCTTCTCCTTGTCCTTCTTGGACTTGTTATCCCCCTTCTTCTTCTTTTGGTCCTTCCCCTTCTTCTGAGAGGCTTGACCTGTCAACGCCTCCGACTTGGAAGCATTATGTCCCTTTAACTGTTCCTCTTGGTCCAAAACCATAGGAACCAACTCTTCCCACCGAAGAGTAGACTCTCGCCCCGAAGCAATAAGGGCAGAGTAAAATGTACCGAATCGTGGCGGCAACTGGGACAATAGTGTGATCGCCATGTCTTCGGAGGAAATCGGCTTCCCCGCATTCTGAACCTGCATCTGTAGCTGCCTTAGCTTGTTAATGTGTTCCCATAGCGAAGAAGACTTATTTACGAACAAGGTCCGCATCTATACCTCCAAAGAAACCCTCTTCATTAGGATCATCCGATTGTACATTTGATCAAGTTCCAGCCATATCTCCCGAGCCACCGTCAAGTGCTCGATGTGAGCGATCACGGCTGTAGTGCATGATAGAAAGAGAAAGGATCGAATCCTGGCATTGAGTTTGTCCCAATGAGACTGGGCCTTGGCCAACTCCGCACGTGCATCGGAAGAGAGTTTGGACTCATCTCTTACCGAGGGCCGGTCAATCTCCTCCTATACCAACTCCGCCAAATCATAGGACTCAAGAATTGCCAACATCATGACGCGCCAAATGCGGTAGTTGTCGCCGTCGAGCTTCTGATCTGTAGGAAGAGCCGGTAAGACAGGCACCTTCCGGTCCATAATCACCTGGAACTCCAAGTCCATCTCTGTAGACATCTTCACCTGCAATGCCTTCACAAACACAAAAGCAGCCCCCTCTGACTGGGAAAACTCAGCTTGCTAAGGCTCTTCCGCGTCCTGAAGCTTCTTCACCCCCCAGAGGCGATGAAAAAGCAAAACCTGCACTTGTAGGCTGAAAACTCAAACTTCCTCCGCGTCAAACAGCAGTAAACAGCAGCAAATCCACCACCTGTACTCCTTTCCTGTGCGCCCACACTCGTTTCAGCCTTGTTCCAAGGCGCAGCCCTCCTGTCTGCCCTTAAACGCACAAAAACGCAAATTTGTGTCGAGATGGAAACTCCTCTTTAGGTTGATTCTGCGCTCAGTCAGCCCTCAAACACTGCTCTGATACCATGTCAGAGTGCAGCGGTGCGGAAGCGTAGAACTGAGAGAGAGAGAACGCAGAGATTGAGGGGAGAGAAAGAGACAGTGGACGATGAAGATCTGCTGTATAAAGAATGCTGAATACAAAGATATACACGGGCGCAGTGCGCTGGACTGCGTGTCTCCACCTCGACGATGCAACCTGCTGTCCACCTCGAAGTCCGCTGCAGTCTGCACTGTCTGCTGTCTGAAATCTGTGAACAGAGACAGAATCTGCGCGTCACCGGTCTGTAATCTGCGTCAGAGAAGTGTGTGTCAGACTGCTGAAAGAGTCGGGTATAAATAGCCGAGATCTGCCAGAAATAGGGCGCCAGAAATGCCCAGTCGGCTGCATTAAATGCAGCCTGCATTAAATGCAGCCAACTGCCTGCTGCAGGGTCGGACTGCCACGTGGCAGTCCGACTGCATGCAGTCCGACTGGACTGCACCAGGCTGAAACCTGCCTGGCTGTGATCTCTCTAACACAACCTACCAATGAACCTTCTTCAGTTCACTCATAAAAACTACAAGCAAACCAATTGAAAGCACAAATCGATCCAAGTATTCATAAACCAAATCAATAACCCAATCAACTGTCTACAATGGGAAGCATCCACCACTTGTGAATCCCTTTGATAGGCTACATGATCATCGATAAGATCACATGTCAAAACCCCATCCTCAATGGGAACCCTCTCTTACCAAGGCATACTACAGATCGGAGCAGCCATCTCCTCCCCCCTCTCTTCATATCTCCCATGGGGCCCATCCTTCTAGCCCTAGGATGCATATGATGGCACCATCAATGAAAGTTCTGGTTCTCCCTTCTTGCCCAAAGAAGATCATTTGGATGGATAAAATTATTCACTTTGGTCTTGCAAGATGGAGTGTATTCATTGATCTTTGGGAGTTAATTACCCACCCTATTCCTCTCTTGTGGAGAATCCAAAAGTCGGACCAATGCTAGATTATGCAGCCCTATGGGATCAACTCAACTCTAAAACTCGATCCTTCCTCTTCATGAGCCTATAGGATTTTATCCTAATGCATGTGCACAAGTCGTGAATAACGGCAGAAGTGTGTAACACTTGATTGTGAGTTGAAGCTAGCGTAAGAGTACACTTGTTTAACTAAACTCAATGTAACAGAATGAAAGTACAACCTAGGTCTAAGGCAAGCCTAACCCCTAACTTAATTGGAGTCAACTAACTCTAATACTAACTCTAAAAGTAGTGATACAACTTATTACTTTAGTTGTGTTCACACTACAAACCAAATAACTAAAACATTGGGGCACTCCCCATCGAATTGGTAAATCCTAACACCCCTTGCAATGCCAATGTGATGAAAGTACAAGAAACTACTCTAATACTAACTCTAAAAGTAGTGATACAACTTATTACTTTAGTTGTGTTCACACTACAAACTAAATAACTAAAACATTGGGGCACCCCCCATCGAATTGGTTAATCCTAACACCCCTTGTAATGCCAATGTGATGAAAGTACAAGAAAATCAATCACCAAAGGATAGCAAGTTCAATGACTTTCAAAAAGCCTCAAACTTCTCACGAGGTAGTGCTTTGGTGAAAATGTCGGCAATATTTTTCTATGTAAGAATATACATCAAGCTAATCTCTCTTACATAGCATCTCTTCAACGTATGCTTCGAATGTGCCACTACAATAGCACTCTGATTGTCAAAACAAATGGGCGTAGAACCGTCCAATGAGATCTGTAGATCAACCAACAATCTATGCAGCCATACACATTCCACTATTACTGCAACGCAAAGAAACATGAAACGGTGAACGGGAATAGGAAAGGGAACGAGGACAGTGACAGGGATGCCGAACCTAGGGAACGGAAAGGTGGGAACGGAAATGGAATTTAAGACTGTTTTTTGACTAATTTGTTGATTTTTTGCAACATTCTTCGTCTTCTTTTGGTAAGATTTTAGGTTATACTGTATATGAACTCTAATTATTTGCAATCTGTGCTCGCATTTTGGCTGTGTTTCCTCTCCAAATATCTTCTCTTCTCTACTTCTCTTCTAAATCCTCTACAAATGGCTCCTCCATGCACATCCCCTGATGCCAAACTCCATGGACTTGATTATTACACGTGGAGTGCAGTGATGAAGGTCTGGTTTATCCAAAAGCGGTTATGGTACATGGTTGGCGGAGCTCTTACACGCCCTCAATAGCCTTCTTCTGTTCCAGCTGATTTTGATAAAGACAACC
This sequence comes from Lygodium microphyllum, assembly GCF_053477565.2. NCBI lineage: Eukaryota > Viridiplantae > Streptophyta > Polypodiopsida > Schizaeales > Lygodiaceae > Lygodium > Lygodium microphyllum. Next base: position 67,716,789 of record NC_141154.1, on the reverse strand, counting down.
ATGAAGAAGCAGTGCTTACATGGGATTCAGATGATGCTCGTGCTTATTCGGCCTTACTTCGGTGTATTTCCAAAGAAGTCCTACCGGCGGTCACCTCCTGCAAGATAGCTTCAGGCATATGGTCGAAGTTGCAGTTGATGTACGAGGCTTCTTCCACCATGAGGGTTGTTAATCTCTATGGCCAACTCCAGCACTGAAGTTTGAAACCAAAGATACGATCCAACCATTCCTACTTCGAGTTACCCAAATCCAAGAACAACTTCGCACTATGCAATCTGCTCTATCAGAGGCAAATCTTGTTGGTACGGCACTCTACAAGCTTCCTTGAGAGTTTGATGGAGTGGCGAATGCTTTACGAGCGCAGACATCTACGACTCCTGTCAGTTTTCTTCATATGTCCTCCATGCTACTTGAGCATGAGGTGACTTTGCGACTACAGGGGCGGCTTCTGTCGCATTATGGAGGTTCAGGTGAGACTCTTGCAGCTTCAGAGAGGGGTTTGAAGATGAAGAAGTCGAAGCCTCAGTGTTATCACTGTGGCAAGAAGGGCCACGTGTGAAAGGACTGCAAAGAGTTAGCGGCATCTAAGAAAAAAAAGGAGCAAAAGATGAAGTGGGATACGGACTCCTCCGACGAGTCATCATCTACCTCAGATTTCGACTCAGATCCTCCGACTAAGGCAAAGTCCAAGGCATGGAAGGAATCCTCTTCTTTGGATCGTGGGAAGGGCTTGGTGGCCCCTTCCTCAGCTGCTTTCTAGTGGTGGTGATGAGGTCATCCCTCACGACTCTCCAAAGCCAAAGAGAGAGCGTGAGAGGGTGGTGAGATGGGGCAGCCGTGCCTTATCTATATTTCTATACAGATGCATAGGATCCAGAGAGGAACATCCTTGACGCATCAACCGCAATCTAGCAGGTATAAATCTTGGAGCTAGAATTGACATCCAGGTTCATGATGGGTTGGTTCTTTGACAGAGAGCGAGTGGCTTTCGTCTGGGCTCACATGAGGGGACACTTTGGGGGTTTGGCCAAAGGAGGGGATCCATGGTCATTTATGTGTTGTGGCATTGGTGACAAGATGGTCACGTATGTTACATCAACAGCATTGTTGACAAACATTGAGAGCTACTATGATCTTCTCTATTTTCCAAAGCTGGTATGATCGACATCGACATCAAGTTCTCTCCGAGGCACCTTGGTGGTGGCTTGATCACCCACTGCTTGGGTATCCATGGTTCTACTTGGCGGTTCTATATTGTACGGTTTATGATTCATTCTCATTGTACCTGTATTATATCAGATCACCCATGTTAGCAAATATGTCAACTCATGTGTGAGTCTGAGCTGTAGAGGCTTGGGCACATTATTTAGGTTACTTAGGCATTTTTTATTGTGTCATTTCATGGTCATATTGGGCATTTATTGTTGGCCGACCTGACATATTTTATGGCATTATTTATGCCTATTTATTCTGGGCTCCTCCTCAATTGGTTAGTTCACCCCCTAGAGTTCGCGTGGAGAGAGGAGTCGGTGCCAGTGCCCACGCAGCCAGTGACTCACTATTGTATGCGATAGTCTCGTGTCTAATATATGGATTCCGTTTCCCGAGCATACATCTAAGTTCTCATCTGTATCATGTTCTTTCTTTCCCTTTCTCTTTTGTCTTGTGTTTCAGCAGTTTATTACAACTTCTGTTTACACTTCCATTGCTGCACCACTTTTGACAATCTTGGGGCAGCTTTGGCTGAGATGTCCTTTGCAAATGGGGTGAAAATTTTGGGGCTCACACCATGCATCATTTTAAAACTCTCTTGAACCGTGCATCATTTTAGGGTTTTCATTAATTAAGCATTTTTGGGGTTGTTTAAGAGGCTAATTCAGCATGTAATGCTTATTTTAGCTCAACAAAGTAGTGTGAGGAAGATTAGAATAGCAAAAAACAAAGGTTTACGAGCGGTCAACAGCATCCAACCTAGAAACAAAGAGCTCATAGGCTCTTAGTATAGTGTCAAATCAAAGAGCATGTACTCAACTCAACCATCGGCAAGGGTGTCAATGGTGAAGCAAGAAAAGGTATGAAAGTGAAGTACTGTGGGTGGAGATTGCTAGGGATTTGAAGGGAGCAAGATGCTCGTGGGTGCTTTTGACAAATGAGATGCAAAGAAAAACGCTACACAATCCAAATGAGAATGCTTATATATCAAGGGGCCACTTGGACAGTGTCTTTAAACGAGAAATTATTTACTTGTTTGAGTGCCCTTTCACAAAGGTGATGTGCAAAGCATGCGATGAAAAGGGGTAGATACAACAGGGAAGGGATGCCAACGTTGAAGCCAAGAAGACAATGCTGAAACATTTAGATACCAAATGAAGGATAGGAATCCCCTCTCAACCATGGATATTGATGTTGAAGGAGGAGCTTGATGTTGGTCTTTGTGTAGTATTGAGAACCATGTGAGGAAGGATGAAGAAGGAGTATCCCAGTGGAGAGAGCTAGGGAGAAGTAGCCACCATTGTAGCAAAATAGACAGTTGACGATCCCTCTTGGGTAATGAAGCCTTCATGATAGTAGAAGAACAATGCTCGAAGGCAGACGAGACCATGAAGAGAACGACTAACAACTATTTTTAGCATAGCAAAGACCTGTGCAAACCTATCATGTTCGTTCTTAATTGAAATATACAGCCCAACATGTATGGATGAGAAAAGACAAGAATATGCAAACCACTAAGCAAAGAAGAAAGCAAATCAAATGTAAGAATAAGATTCAATAGAAGAATGAAAATGAATGAGTAATTGAGGAAATCAATGTGTATAGTGGAAGACGAATGAAAATCCTAAAGGTAAGTAGCCTAAATGACCAGTAGTCTATGGCTCCAACTCAACAGCCTAAGGAGCTAAGAGTAAAAGTGCATGCTATGCTAGTCTGAGGATGTAATAGCGTAGTGTACCTAAGGAACCTAGAAGGTGCCAACCTAAGGTTGTGGCCACCATCACGCACGTTCGTGAGTAGGTCTTTGGCAAGGAAAATCATGGTGAGGGAGGGAAAGTGATCTAACAGTGGCTGCCTTAGAAGCTCTATTTATGAGTGATGAGAAGAGCTTGTGATGTTCTTAGAGATTGGTCACCTCTGCAGTCACAAATAGTTTGAGCTGAGGTTTTCCGGCAGGTCGGGCAGGCTGCGCAAGTTGGGCAGATGTGTCACGTGGCAGGCTGCATTTTTCACAGCAGATTTATGATATTTTATTGTTTATTTGCTAGTGGCAGGTTATGCGGACATGATCAGTTTTCATTATTTTATTTAGCCTATTTAGGCTGGTCTGCACCTGGTTATGCACACTTCAATTTTCATGCAGGTTGAGAGAGATCTCCAGTTGGTTATTCTCACAGAACCCTTTGTACATATTTGCATTCAGTATTCAGCATGCATTCTCTGCAATCTTCATCTCTCTCTCTCTCTCTCTCTCTCTCTCTCTCTCCAGTCCCCCCACCCTGCCCACCTCCACCCCCAAACTGTGCGTTCACTTCTTATTTTCAGTCTGGTCATATGCTTCTGCATTTGCTGCACTTTGACATGGTATCACAGCAGTGTTGAAGGGTGAATCGATTGCAGGCAAATGTGAAGAGTAGGTTTAGTGCGACATCAAGGCTATGTTTTAGCATTCAAGAGCAAGTGTGAAGAGTAGGTTTAGTGCGACATCAAGGCTATGTCAGTAAAGACGATGCATGAGAAATGAAGTGAAATTTTTTGTTTCTCTACATCCAACCATCTAGATCCTATGGCACGTAAGAAGACATTCCTATGGTGTCGGACATCCCTCTTGCATGCCGTATGTTCTAGATTGTCATATGCATGTTTCTGTAAGATTTCGTGGTTTTCATCTAAAGTGTCAAACTTAGAAGGAAAGGTTGTATTTTCAGCCTTTCACAACAGATTTCAAACTTCAAATTTTTTGGTTTTCATTTAGTGAATCTGAATGGCAACTTCTTATAAAAACACTAAGTGTCAAGTAGGTTCGGGATGAGTGGAGGAAGCCCTAGCAAGCTGCCTTTCAGAGCCTAAGGGGACACCAATTTTTGTGCCGATGATTTAGGTGACCATGTCTTTTGAAATCGACATGGAGTTCTAGGCTATCATGGATCACAAGGTCCCCGTGCTAGCAACTCTCCCACAAGATCAAAAGCTACATGGGGAGTTTGGGTGGCATGGCGGTGCTCACACATTGGAGGCTTGTCATGTTCCGGGATTGGGCCATCATTTACTTTCGGTGAGTAAGATTTGTAGACTTGGCCTTTTATATGAGTTTGATAGGGATTCCTTTCGGGTTCTTGATGAAAGGACTAGATAAGACCTTTGCTAGGAGCATGAGGAGAATGATGGCTATAAGATGCGGAGTTCTTCAGCTCTTACTTCTTTTTGTCTCACTTTCGAGCCTTAGATTGAGCTAGGACATGCCCGGTTTGGTCATCTCAACTACAAGTGCCTTTGAAAGGCAGCTTGTGACTAGCTTGTGCATGGATTGCCAAATGTCGGGATGAGCCATCCGTCGTGTATCTTGCATCCACAGTAAATAACATAGAGGTGTGATTCCCAACAAGGCTTCAAGATTGGCCAAGGAACCCTTGGAGCTTGTTTGTACAAATTTCCGTGGGTCTATGGGATGGAGTCCCTTAAGGATAGTCTTTACCTTACGTTGAATATGGATGATAATAGCAGGATGACATGGACATTTTCTAGCATTGAAATTTGAAGCTTTCTCTGACTTTAAGGATTAGTTCATCTTCAAGGAGGACCGTTCAAGACGAAAGATTAAGACAATTAGATCAAACAAGGGTGGAGAGTTTGTCTCCAATGAATTAACTCGGTTTTGTACGGATCAAGGGATTCATTGGGGGTATGCAAATACCAATACTCCTAAAGAGAATGGCATATTGGAGTGGAAGAATAGGAGCATGATCGAGATGGCTCGGACTACGATGGAGTATCGGTAGGCACCTTAGTGTCTATGGGCCCAAACAATGGCCACCACAATTCATATCCTAAATCGGTCACCCACATCTATCGTTGCTGGTTTTATTCCTTGTGAGGCATATTTTGGTCTAAAACTAGATGTTTTAGTGAGAGTGCACAACAGAAAAGGAACTTGAACACAGAAAGAAAAGGAGAAGGGAAAAGACAGCAAGAATGAAAGAGAAATCTACATTGAATTCGGAAAGAATACTGAATACAATGATGGACTGATCAATCTGTGCATGCAGCTCAAAGCATCAGTGACGGCACTGGATTGTTTTGGAAAATGATGACAGCACCAAAAACAGTGATGGAGATGTTGTGCTAAGAAATGCACTTAGCCACTTAAACAGCCCCAAAACATAGCCAAAACCCTAAAACGGGGAGCAGATCGAGAAAGTTAAGTGGGAGAGGATCTAGAACCCTCATTTTCTATAAATTGGCAGCCAGCCCTCCACTCTTTTACAATCTCGTTTTTGCAAGTTTTAGGTGTTACCAACTTGCTGCCCACACCCAGTCCCAGAGGTCATCTCAGCCCTTGCTGTCCATTACTGTTCCCTACAGTCTGGCGCCTATTTCTAGCCCTCCGCACACTGATTGCTGCTGTTTCTACCTGGCGATTTGACTGCTATTCATCTGCACTGCTGTCGTACAGCCTGCCACACCAGCAAACTGCTGCGTTTGCAGGCTCCAGCTGCCGCCCTGACAGTTTTCTCTCTCCTGTCTACAGTCGCTGCAGTCCTTCTCTCTCCTGCAAGCTGTCCTACCTACGTTTTTAGTCTTTCTCTCTCCTGCAGGCTGTCTTGCCTGCGTTTTCAGTTTTTCTCTCCTACACGCTCCGTTTTCAATCTTTCTCTCCTGCAGGCTTCGTTTTTAGTCTTTCTCTCTCCTGCAGGCTGTCCTGCCTGCGTTTTGAGTCTTTCTCTCTCCTGTAGGCTCCGTTTTTAGTCTTTCTCTCTCCTCACTGATGTCTGCATCAAATCCAGCTTCTCACTGCTGCGTTTGCTGATGTTCGACATCCGGAGGCTACCTTGCTGCAATTTGGGATCCGTTCGGAGTACGACACACTCTCCAGCTCATTACCCCTGCCTTGATCCTAGAGATACAGGAGTTCAAGGTTTAGTATTCATTCACTGCGTTTAGTATTCATTCACTGCATAGTGTGTTTGTTGCATGAGCATCACATTATTAGTAGTCATATCATTTCATTTATTCACTGTGACTCTAACCCTAACCCTAATTGTGTTCTTTTTATCAATCTGTGCTTTGTCATACGGTTTCTGTTTATGTTTCTATGTTAGGGTATTTTTCTTTACATGGTATCAAAGCTTGATACTCTCTGAGAAACCTAGGCCTTTGATCTAAAAGCTCTTCGCAAGAAGCAAGAACAACAATAGGTTCAAATGATTTCGAACACATCAACACCGATTCAGTCTCCAGATCAGCCTCTGCCGAGAACCAAACGAGACTGGGCCGATCAGCTTGCTCCACAAAGTTCCGATATGGTGGGAGAAACATCTGAGGTACATGGAAGAAAAGATAGGCAAGCTGACCTCTGAGGAGTATAAACTAATCATAGCCTATCGACAAAAGAAGATTGAGGAGCTCGACCGAAGGATTGCCCTTTAAGAAAAGCTTCTAAATGAAGGTATGCATGGATTTCACTCTTCAAATGTTGCACGTAAGTCTGATGATGTTGTAGGGCCGTCGAGACCTCCATCAGGGATGGGCCCCCCTCTTGGAGAGCAAGATCCAAAGTATGTTTTATTTTTTCAGACTCTTCCGTCCTCTCCGGTGCAAGATACTTTTGATTCATCTTTTGTGCCTTCTTCTTTTACCTCTTCTGTTTTGCAATATACTGGTAGAGATCATGTGGAAGAAAGAGTCCAGTATGTTGACTACAGAAAAGGTCCTCTAGAGGACCAATTCTTGTATGTTAACACGCGTCGCGGGGATTATAAGAAAAAGCTAGGTAACTCTTCTTCTGTCCTTCCTTCTTTTCCGTCTACTTCACATAATCAGAATGAATTCGGTGTTCCTTTCACTTCATTACATGATATATCATCATCTTCACAATTTCATTTTCAGTCTTTAAATGATAAAAATGAACAAAAAGAATTTGCACCTCATACATCTCACTTTCAAAACCTACCCATCCCACCACATTATTCCGCTGCTTCACCACTTCCATTTACACCATTTACATTTCCATTTCAGACACCTCATGTTGCACCACACATCACACTGGGGGTTATGGAAACATAGGCACATCCTTTAGGACCTTATCATTCCCTCAACCGGGTGGTGTTCCACCTACCTCATACACACTTTCGGGATCATTGCAGCCTGGGTATCCCACTCAGTCTCTCCCGAGTGTGGATCAGTTGCCTCCACAATTTGCCTTCATGGCATTGCCTAGTGGATCTTCTGATCATAATGTTGTGTCCCAGCCTTACTTTGGACAAGGCTACTGTGTCCCAGTGACTCCACCTACACAGGCACCTTATGGAAACATTCATGTTCCAATGTCTCCGCATCAATCAGCACTCATTGGACACTCACGGCCTACTTCTACCTACCCACCTCTTCCCCCTCCTTCTTACTCTTATCAGACACTCTCACCTCTACCATCTTTCCCACCATCATCTTACTCCACCCACCCGACACCTCATAGTTCTAGCTCATCTTCTGTCAAAAATGCATTTAATGACAAGACTCGTTTTAACAGGTCAAACTTTACTACTTGGTCGAATTTGATGAGACATGTCCTTGATTCACAAACATTTTCATACACTAGATGATCTGCACTGTCCTCCAACTTGGGGTGAACTTGTTATCCATTCAGCAACTTTGCCGATTGGGTCGAGCAATCTTCTTCATAGCAACCACAATCGAGGTCTTTGACTCTCAAATTGGTTTAGTGATTGCTCATGATGAGGCACAACCTAGAGGCCTATACCACATGGCACGATTTCTTTCCAAGCCAACAACAGAGGACTTTGAGTCCCACCGCTTCTAGACTTTAGCCACTACATGAGAGCCTACAGCCACTAAGCGTCTTTGGTATTTTCACTTAGGGAATCTTGGATATGACTCTCTTTATGAGTTGCCGTGTCAATAGATGGTTGATGGCCTTTCCTGTCCGAAGCTATCGCGAGATGTCTGTAAAGCTTGTCAACTCGGAAAGCAACACCATACTCGATTCACTCAACAATCTATACATAGAACTAAGGTGCCTCTTAGATTGATTCATGTTGATCTTTGTGGGCCAACATCCATCGCCGCCTTGAACGGCGCACTATACTTTTTTTAAAATTGTGGATGATCATTCTCATTGCATGTGGATGTACTTTCTCAAGCATAAGTTTGATGTCTTCACATATTTTTCTGCTTGGGTGTTGCTTCTGCATACCCAAATTGGTTGTTAAGTAGGATGCATGAGGAGTGACAATGGAGGCCAATTCACCTCTCACGAGTTATCTAAGTTTCTACAAGAGCATAGTATTTACACCAACTTACCTCTACCAACTCCCCTTCACAAAATGGAGTTGTAGAGCATGGGAATTAAACCATTATGAACATGGTATGCTCTATGTTGTTTGCAACAGAGCTCCCTAAGTGCCTTTGGTTTGAGACTATTAAAACCTCAATGTACAATCCTCAATTGGTGCCCGATTATGGATGTCCCTCAAAGGACTCTATATGAGGCATTCTTTGGCTCTCAACCTATAGTTTTCCGCTTTCGAGCCTTTGGGAGTCGTGCCTATATGCACACCCCTGATGACAAGATAGGCAAGTTTACTCCTTGAGCTGATTTGATGATTTTTGTCACCACTCCTCCAAAACATGTCATCTATTCGATCCTTGGACAACCAAGGCGATCGTTAGTAGAGATGTAGTGTTTGATGAGAGAGAGTGTGCAGTCATCTATACCAAATTGCGAGCCCTATCCTCACATTATTCCTTCCAAGTCAATGTCTTCTGAGCCAGGTCTACTACATACTCTTGACCCACCATAAATTCTTCATCTTCCATGCCCTCTCTACAAGACCTATTACCTCACTAGTACCGATAGACCATACGAGATTCGGGGTGCTTCTACCAGATTTTCACTCTGGAGGGCCCTTGAAGATCTACCCAACTTGCACCTCAAGCTTCATTTACATCGATGTTTATAGCTAATTATACAGCGCATTCTAAGCCAAATAGTTGGTAAGAGGCTCTTCAACACCCCAATGGTGAGAAGCCATGAAAAAGGAGCAAGAGTATAAACTGAAATGAGACTTAGACCTTCGTGGATCGTGCGTCACAAGATTGGGACAAAGTGGATTTCTAGGATTAAGCTAAAGGGCTGATGTAACTTTAGACAAGTACAAGGCTTGCCTTGTGATGCAAGGGTTTCGACAAAAGCAAGGTCTTAACTATGGAGAGGCCTTTGCTCCTATAGGACATTTTTTACATCATTTTGTTCGTTGGTTGCACTCACTACTCACTACAGTTTGCCCAATCTATCTGATGAACGTCGATGTGTCTTTTTGAATGGTTATTTAAAAAAGGAAGTCTATGTGGAGCAACCTTCCGGATTTTCTTCTTTTGACCGAAAAGATAAGAACTTTAGCTTGCAAAAAGTCCTCTATGGGCTAAAAACAAGCACCACAGTCTTAATTTTAGAGGATGGATGAGTTCCTTAGAACTCATGGACACCATTCTACCCATTATGACAAGAACTTATTGTGAAAACACGCGATCAAGAGCATGGCAGCTAAGGTGGCTCATAGACATAGACTAGATTCATGTAGACACTGGCATGACAGAGACCAAGAGACTTGACTCAAGAACAAAGAACAAGCAACAAGTACACTATACTAAAGTACAAACTAACAATGATATTGCATTCATCTCATATGAAAATGACAAGCAAGTACAATGTTAAATAGATTTGGGTAGGTGGCAGTCTTTCCCTCTATGCCTATGGGATTCCTACAGCCTGCATATCCCCAGCCCATCTGCTCTTACAAAGAGGCAGCATGAACGTAATCGCAAATCTCAACATCCCTCCTCAATCACAACCAGAAGTACAAAGTGTGTAGAGGCTTTACTGAAAGCAACACCTGCAAAGTGTGGGCACACCATAAACATGGCAAAACACTAGAGGCTGTAGCAAAAAAGGCTAAGTGTGGGTACCACAACCATGGTTGACATCCAAAGGCTGTAACAGGGGCCTCACAAAGTGTACAGAGGTTGTAGTACAAGGCTACATGAGGAGTTTACAAGCTTATGATAAAAGCATTTTGGCTTTAGACATTACAAGGCTAAAACAATCTATCAGAGTAGGCATAGAAGGACTTATGCGGCTTGGTCTTATTCTTCTTCTTCCTTTGCTCCATGGTCTTCTTCTTCTTTAACTGCAGCAAGATAGGCCTTCTGGGACCTCTTTTTGGCATGGCAAAACTTCTCAGTGTGTCCAGTCCTTTTGCAAAAATCACAGAAAAGCTGGTCCTTCTTGCCTTTGTACTTATTGCCAACATATAACACTTGTTCATCTCTAGAGGTGCTTGGTTCTTTCTTAGTTTTCAGCTTCTTTTCCTCCTCTAACAGTGATGCCTGGATATCAACAAGCTTAGGGTTTGATATATTGATTAAGGTTGTTAATACATTATTATATTTAGGAGGTAAACTTTTAAGCAGAATACCAATACAAACATCTTCTTCCATTTTAATGTTGATTCCTGCAAGCTGGATCCTTCCATGTAATTTAGATGTGTGGCAAGTGGTGTGTTGGACTGCATGTCAAGCCTGAAAAATTCAATCAAGAGACCATACTTTGATGACTTAGACTTTGCACCAAACAAGGTGTCTAGTCTCTTCCATGTATCATGTGAGGTCACACAGTTATCCACATGGTGGATGTAGCTGTCGTCTAGCTCCAGTTTGATAATGGCCTGAGCCTTATCATCAAACTTTTGCTAAGTGACTGCAAGATCCGCCTCACGAGGCTTCTTTTCTTTGCCACTTGTGATAACCCATAGACCCTTCTTCATTAGGATAAGCTTGATACGGATCTGCCAGGTGTGAAACCCGAGCCCCTTAAAGCGAACTATCGAAGAGTCCTTGCCCATGTTAGAATTGCAGAAACAACAACAAATCAACTCCAAAATTCTCAGATTTCAACAGCATAAGAGATGACCTTGAATGTGTTGATAAAGCCTAAGTGCCAAGAGACACTAGATAATAATATCAAGAGATACTTGTGGAGCCAGATGCTTGAGAGATCTTCAAATCTTCAATGGGTCTTCAAGTGCTTCAAAGATCTTGAAAACACGGGATCTAGAGCATGGCAACTATGGTGGCTCATAGACATAAACTAGATTCATGTAGACACTGACATGACAGAGACCAAGAGACTTGACTCAAGAACAGAGAACAAGCGACAAGTAAACTATACTGAAGTACAAACTGACAATGACATTGCATTCATCTCTATGAAAATGACAGGCAAGTACAATGTTAAATAGAGTTGGGCAGGTGACAATCTTTCCCTCTATGCCTATGGGATTCCTGCAGCTTACATGTCCTCAGTCCATCTCCTCTTTCAAAGAGGCAGCATGGATATGATTGCAAATCTCAACACTTATATGTCTGTACTACTTCAAAGGGAGTCAACTATATCCTGCTATATATAGATGATTTACTTATCACTAGCTCAGATTCTGCTGCCATAGCAAAAATTAAGGCTCAGCTTTGCTCTATTTTTGAGATGGCACCTTAGTTTTATGTCCTACTTTTTCAAGATAGAGATAGTTCAATCTAGGGATAGTATTTTTTGTGTTGTAGCAGAAGTATGCTCTTTAGTTAGTTGACCAATATTGCACAAATCAGACACGGCCTGTGGCCACGCCTCTTGATCCCATTGTCCATCTTTCTAAGGATACCCTAGATTAGCCCTTTGACGAGCACACCTATAGATTTGTGGTAGGGAAACTTCTTTGGTTGATTCACACTAGGCCAAATTTAGCTTACTTGGTTAGTTTCCTTAGTCAGTATTTCACTACATCTAGAATATCACATTGGATTCCATGTCTTCATATTTTGAGATGCGGTGTACCTATTCTTATGGCTTAACTTATGGTTCTATTTTATGTTTGCAAGAGTACACTGACTCTGACTGAATAGGAGATCCTAACACTCAGCGTTCCCATAGCAACTACTTCTTTACTATGGGCACGGCATGCAACTCTTGGGCCAACCATTGTGAGAGAGCGCAATGGAAAGAGGAAAGTGAACAAGGAGAGGAGATAAAGAGAGAACAAATGAGAGACAAGGCACAATGTGACTAGAATGGCTGAAAGTACAAGGCAGCAACAGTCAGCCCCAACACGCAACTCTATGTGTCAGTGTGGGCACCATACGGTAGTAGAGGAATGAGAGAATAAGGAGGGCTAGCTGATCACCAAGGATCGATGATGGATGATGAAAATGGGAGAGGGCAAGGTGCCTATATACAGGCAAAAAGAGGCAAAACCTTAAATATGGTCAAACCCCTTAAAAATAGCCAAAAGTACATAAAAGAAATATACTAATGTGCCCTCCATCTAATGTGTCTAAGACATTAAAAAGACAAAAACAAATACAATGTCAAAGCTCCCAATGTCCTTATCTGACTCACACTGAAGCTCACCGGCTGGAGATAACCACACAAGACACACAACTGCTAACACCCACTCTCAAAGTATGGATGTGGTAGAAGGCCAAAAGAGATACAGATCTGAGGGTGGTAGGAAGAGTGCCAATGCCGATGAAGTCCGCTAATGAAGAAAGCCAACCAAGGAGCAAGATCTTCTCTCCATAGAAAAATCTGATCAAAAGGAAGGCCACCAAAGGGCAATGGAAATGAAGAGACCTTGAACGGATCACTCCTAAAAATGCCAGTCAGGAATGGGTAAGCCAAGCCTCTAACCCTACTATGAGACGAAGGTAAGGAACTATTGAAGGCGCCCTAGGCTGCATAGAAACAAAAAGGACCAAGAGCTAAGCAACAGCGGATGGTGGCTCAATGACAAAGAAAAGAGCTTGCTGCATAAAAGAAAGACCCAAAGTAGACTGAAAATCCTCAAGAAACTCCTCACGATCCTAGAAAGTCCCCCTCACAAACACAAAGGGCCAAGAAATCCATAGCCGCATCACCAATATCATCCCCCTCTAAAAGGGCTAGTAGGTACAAGGGAACCACCAAAGCAGATGGTGGGGGATGGGATGGAAACTATGGCATAACGGTACATAATCAGGAATAGGTGTGGCAATAGAAAGCTGCCTCAGGGGGCCCTGCACAATGGAAAGGGAATGGAGCATAGACAGCCCCCTCTCCTGCCAACCTATCACAAAAAATGGCTTCTATAGGAGAATCCTCAACAAAGACAGCCAACTCGGTTGCAAATAGCGTGGGTCTTGAGACTAGGAAGGCCAACAACTAAGGAAAGAGGAAAGCCCAAGTTCAGAACATGTAGGGTCTCAGAAACAGAGCACAATGGATGGTCAAACAATAGAGGCAAGGTGCCAACACCACTAATAGGCACCAAAGAGATGTCACCAACAGTGGATACCGTTTGACGAACGGAGATCTCGCAACAAATCACCTCAGGGAATCGTATGACTCGATGCACCACTATCAATGAGGCAAGGCTGCTCAAAAGACAAAATTGAAGAAGGCTCCTCCACTTGATAAATGTAGAGAAACCCTAACTCAATGGTAATATTAGGTGACAAAGAAGAGGTAGACAAAGGCTCCGATGTACGTCCACCCTTCACTCCCGAACGAAGATGAGGGTATATCCTCCAACACTTCTTCTCAGTGCGAGGTCTTCCCACAATGAGGACACATGGGATATCCTCTATGCTTCCCCAGCTATATCAGAGTAGGAAGTGACTCCAACATCTTCCTCTTCCCTTTCTTTTGCTTCGCGTATCTTGTACCTAAAGATATAGCCGCATGAGCACGGCCATGTATATGGGCTCCACAAGAATCCGGCCCATTGTGACGCACATCTGTTAGCAATCTAGTCAGCTCATGTGTGAGTCTAGGCTATGCTTGACATTACTAGGTATTTTAGGCATTTTATAGAGGTCATTTTAGTGATTATTTAGGCATTTATTGCTAGCCAACCAGTTGCCATATTTGGCATATTTTGGGCCTATTTATTCAATGGCTCCTCCTCCTCTCATTCAGTCATCATCATTCTTCACGTCGTCTTCCTATTGGAGAGAGGAGCCAGTGTCGATGCCCACACAACCAATGACTCACTGTTGTACGCATCATTCTCGTGTTTGGTATATAGATTCCATTTCCCAAGCACATCTCTGAGTTCTCTTCCTTTTTGCAGTGTTCTTTTGTTCTTTTGTTTCCTTTCTCTTCTATCTTGTGTTCAGCAATTTATTTCAGCACTTGTCTATGCTTCCATTGCTGCACCACTTCTAACATGGTATCAAATTGCAAGATCTCGGTTCTTGCTACGATTTTTCTGCTGATTACAAGTTTTTCTTCCCCTTGTTGATCAGGCCTACGTTTTTCAGACCAGCAACCTGTGTTTTCAGTCTGCGCTTGGATTTCAGCTTGCAATCATCAATTTGTTGCATTCAATGCTCCACCAGCCTGCGTTTTTGGTTTTGTGCCCCTAACCGCGGCTGGATGATTGCTTCTATATGCCGTTTTTGCTGTTTTCGGCAGTTTTTGGCTAGTTTTTCTTCATTTTGCAGCAGTTGGCCTTCATTTTTTATCAGATTTTTGGTTATACTACATGTGAACTCTCATTTTGTGAAGTCTTTGCTGTTGGTTTGGCTACATTTCTTCTTCGTATACCCTCTGTCTCCTATCTTCTCTTCTCCTCTCCAGATGGCTCCTCCATGCACTTCTACACATGATAAGTTACATGGACCTGACTATCTTACATAGAGTGTTGTGATGAAAGCTTGGTTTGTGCAGAAGCGGATTTGGTACATTGTATGTGGAGCTATTCCTCGTCCTCAACGTCCTTTTCCTCTTCCCGAAGATTTTGATGAGGACAACCATGAGTAAGTTGTGCTTACTTGGGATTCGAACAATACACGTGTATTCTGCATTGCTTCGATGTATTTCTAAAGAAGTTCTACCGACACTTATCTCCTATAGGACGAGGCACCTTTCCCCCATGCGTGTTGTAACCCTTTATGGCTTCAATGGATGAAGTTTGAGTCCAAGGACACCATTCAGCCATTTTTGCTCCATGTTACATAGATACAGGACCAGCTTCGACACGTGCAGTCTACCCTTCCAGAGGCACATCTAGTGGGCATAGTACTCTACAAGCTCCCTCCAGAGTTTGATGAAGTGGCAAATGCTTTGAGGGCACAGACATCCTCTACACCTATGAGCTTTACACATATGTCCTTGATGTTACTTGAGCATGAGACATCTTTGCATTTACAGGGGAGGCTCTCATCTCTTTGCGGTAGTTCCAATGAGGCCTTTACAACTTCAAAGAGAGGTGACAGGAAGAAGCCGTCGAAGGCCCAGTGTTATTGCTATGGTAAAAAGGGTCGCTTGCGAAAGGATTGCAAGGAGTTAGCAGCCTCACGGAAGAAGAAAAAGACACGGGATATGGCCTCCTTGGGCGCATCATCTTCCTCAAACTCCGACTCCGATCCTCTAGCCAAGGAGAAGTCTTCAGCGCAGAAGGGATCGACTTCTTCAAATCGTGGAAAGGGCTTGATTGCCCCTTCCTTAGCTGCTTTCTAGTCCAGGTGATGCGGTCCTTCCTCACAACTCTCCGGAGCCGAAGAGGGAGTGTGAGGGGGTGGAGAGATGGGGCAACCGTGCCTCATCTATACAGGTATACAAGTGCACAAGTACCAAAGAGGGACGTTCCTGAATCGACTGAAGGCTGGCATGTTCAAATCCTGGAGCTGGGATTGCCATCCAAGTTCATGGTGAGTTATTTTATTTAACAACGAGCATGCTTGGCTCCTAGTCTTGAGCTCACATGAGGGGACACTTTGGCGATCTTGGCCAAAGGCAAGGAATCCATGGTCACATATGTTAAGAGATATTTTTGACAAGATGGTCTTGTATACTACTGCGAGACATTGTTGATGACTGACACTGAGACCTGTTATGACTCTCCTCTATTTTCTGGAGCTAGTACACTCAACGTCAACATCAAGTTCTCTCCAAGGCACCTTGGTGGTGGCTAGATCACCCACTACTTGGATATCCATGGTTTTCCTCTAATGGCTCTTTGTTGTATATAGTTATCATTGTATCATTGTATTATATCACATCACCCATGATCTGAGAGAGGGTGTTAGCAGTCTAGTTAGCTCCTCATGTGTGAGTCTGGGTCATACTTGACATTACTAGGTATTTTAAGCATATTTTAGGCATTTTATAGTGGTCATTTTAGTGATTAATTAGGCGTCAAATACCATATTTGGCATATTTTGGGCCTATTTGTTCAGTGGCTCCTCCTCCTCTCATTCAGTCATCATCATTCTTCAAGTGGTCTTCCTATTGGAGAGAGGAGTCAGTGCTAGTGCCCACACAGCCAGTGACTCACTGTTATATACGTCATTCTCATGTCTAATATATGGATTCCATTTCCCAAGCATATCTCTGAGTTCTCTTTCTTTGCAATTTCTTTTGTTCTTTTGTTTCCTCTCTTCTGTCTTGTGTTCAACAATTTATTTCAGCACTTGATGCACCACTTCTGCTAACATCCTACTCAAGCACCAATGGGACTAGCTTCTCCCAAGTAAGAGTCTCCTGACTATAAGAAGTGAGAAGACTGGTGTAGAACACATCATATATTGGTGACAAAAGATGTGAGAGAAGTGTCACAGCTAGGTCCTCTGAAGAAATGTCAGTACCAAGGGATACAAGCTCATCTCAAATCTCCTCCATGGTGTGGATGTGATCCCTCATCGTAGGAGAATCTGCTAACAACAAAAAGGTGTTGTAGCTTCAACTCGAGATAATCGATATCCAAGTGTCTGGATCTGGAAGAGAGATACCAATCTCCTCCAAACCTCTGCAGTGGTGCAACTGTCTCACATGCATAAGCACAAAATGTATACAACTCAAAAGGAGAAAAGAGCAAGCTCTGGCATTCAATTGATCCCATAAAGCTGTCGAATCCACACTCACATCATCATGAGGATCCACAATGTCCGGGTATAGGGACAATAACAAAATCCCAAAGGTCACAATCATCAAAAAGACACTCCGTGCGGCACAACCAAAGAGGATGGTTTTGTAAGAGTGCGCTGCGGAAGAGGGAATACGAACACGGGGGGGGGAGAGAGAGAGAGAGAGAGAGAGAGAGAGAGCAGAAAATAAGGAAGAGAAATCTGCACTGACTGAAATGAATGCTGAATACACTGAAATGGACTGATCAGTCCCTGCACGCAGCCCGAAGCGTCAGTGAGGGCACTAGATCAGGCTGATGATGATGGCAGCACCACCACAGGGGAGGAGTGTCGGAATCTGCAAGAAGACAAGTGATCAAGTGGGGAGGGGGGCTGCCTATAAATAGGCAAAAGGACAAACCCTAACCCTAACCCTAAAATGGGCGCAAACCCTAAAAATGCCCTAAAATGGGCGCCCCACATTAGTGACCAAAAAAGTGGCCGGGCAGCCAGTGGCTGCCCACTAAAAGAGGCCAAAAGGAAATACACATCCTAAGACAGCCAGTCAAGAGTGACTAGCCTCCCCCACCATAACACATGACAAACATGTCAGAGCTCCTAATGTTCTCGTCTGACTCGGACTGAGGCTCACAGGCAGGAGATGACAAGGCATGACAAACATGACTGCTAACAAGTTCGTCCTATTCAACTTGTCAAATGCAAAGAGAGAGGGTAGGACAGGCACCTGCTCAACAGATGCCATTAATGCCAACAGATGGCACCTGCTCAACAGATGCCATTAATGCCAATCGGAAACTCGAAGCCTTGAAGAATATAGTGGGAAAAAGAGAGAGGATTGCAAGTGGTCTGAAGGGTCCCCAACCACATGATCCCCCGTAGCATACACATCGGCCATAAATGTCCTTCAATAAGTACCTGCAAGAAAATAAAGAATATGTTGTCACTAGAAAGAAAACAACCAATAAGAAGTGTCGTCAAGATAACCAGGGTCAGTTGGGCCATGACACAGAAGAAGACATATGGAGGCATGGTATACATGGGGTATCCGATGTTGAAGGGAATGCACAATGTCAAGCAAAAAGAGGGAGCAGTAAATGCAGAGTAAAACAGGTCTTCAGCCTGTAATTGCAGCCAATCCAAGGGCTGGTAATGTACCAGCAATGCCCAGAAATGGTGTACCTACAATAAATGCAAATCTGCCCTGCTGCTGGCCTGAAAAAGGGGCCACCCAGCACCAAAAAGAAGCCACCCTGGTCAAAAAAGACCAAACAGTATGTAACACAGCAAAGTAACAATTCTGTCCACCTATAAACAGGTCGCCCAGCAAAGAATAGGTACTGCCCGGCCTGCAAATGTTCCGCCCAGCTGAAGGAGGGTGCCCTGCTGTAATAACGCAGGCAATGCAAGGCCTGGTTCTGCCGCAAGTGTGCCAAGGGCTGCCTGCAAAAAACACAGGCCTATATGGTGCCGCCCAGCCAATAAAGTAGCCGCCCAACTTGTTTGATGTCGCTTGAGTGCAATAATGGTGCCACCCAACCTAGTGGAGGCCACCCAGAAGCAAAATGCAAATCTGCCCTGGTAAACACAACCTAAAAGGGCTGGAAACAAGCTGCCCGACCCTGTTTGGCTTCAAACACAAGGTCTACAACATGTGGGGATGATGCCTGGCAAGTTTTGTTGTGGACAGCACGCTCCTCTTTGAGATCTCCAACTACCACGCATGGCTCTGATACCATGTGAAAGCGCACAATAGAAAGAGAAAAGTAAACACGGAGAGGAGACAAAGAGAGACCAAAGGAGAGAGAAGGGACAACGTGAGTGCAATGGCTGAATGTACAAGACAACAACATTCATGGCCCCAACACGCAACTCTATGCATCAGTGTGGCCACCAGACGATAGTAGGGGGATGAGAGAATAAGGAGGGCTGGCTGATCACAAAGGATCAATGATGGATAATGAAAGTGGGAGGGCTAGCTACCTCTATATGCCAAAGTGGCAAAACCCTAAATATGGTCAAACCCCTAAAAAATAGCCAAAAGTGCATAAAAAAGAAAGATACTAATTTGCACTCCATCTTAAGTGTCGAAAATATATAAAATGACAAACAAATACAATGACAGAGCTCCTAATGTCCTCATCTAACTTAAATTGAGGCTCACAGGCAAGAGATGACCACACAAGACACACGACTACTAACAACCGTAAGAAGGCGACCGTGGCAACTTCCACAGGAAAGCTAAGTACAGGCTCTTTTCAATGGTAGCACGGAATCTATCTATTTGAGGAGCTTACTGGTGGCAGCACTTCAATTTCCATAGGACTCTTCCCGCCATTGTCTACTGCAACAACCAAAGTGCCATTGCCCTTGTAGGCAATCGGATTATTACACCACGAACGTGGCATGTGGTTGTCTACTGCAACTACCAAAGTGCCATTGCCCTTGCAAGCAATCCGATCATTATACCGCGAACGTAGCATGTGGGGATCCACTTCCAGTTTACCATAGAGCAGATTGAGCTAGACACCATATGCCTAAAGTTTAAGCCTTCCTCCAATAATTTTGCAAACATATTGACCAACAGGGTCAATCGGCCGATATCGCAATATATTCTACCTAGGATCATACACTCCATTCAGCCTTGATCTCATTTTTATAGGTTTTAGGTGCTAGAACTTCGCTCTCGACTCCCTGTTCGAGGACTTCTCAATCGAAGCTACCCCAAACTTTCTTTACCCATCCAGCACCTATTTTCAACCTCTACCTCACAACCCGTGCCCCTTGCTGCTATTTTATTGTTGTTGTTTTAGTACACGGTTTCCTGCAGTGTTTTACTATTGTGTATCTCTAATATTTTATTGCAGCACTTTATTGTTATGTTATACTATGGCATTTTACTACTACATTTTGCTGCTCCCTCTATCCTAGATCCAACATTTACTTTTGCATTTACTACTTCCAAACATCTTCAGAGGTTGCCTTACTATGTTTCAAGATCCGTCAAGAGTACGACACTCTCTTGCTCAACACCTCTACCTCGATCCTCGAGACACAAAAGTTCAAGTGCAATTTCCATTTTTGCATGGTTTATTTGCTACATGAGTATTGTATATTCAGTATTCAATCATTCATTCAAACCTCAATGTGTTCATGGTCTCTGAGTTAGCCTAACCCAACCTCTGTTCTATTGAGTTTATGCTTCATCATATGCTTTCATTAAAGTTTTTGCATTAGGCTATTTCTTCACACACTTTGCTTGTTTCATCTTAAGAAAGGGTCTCACGTTTTAGTTGTTGTGCCTTAGTCACTACACTCATTCATTGTTATGCCCATCTCTATGTCTTTTTTATTGGCTGTGTGATTAAATTATGTGTGAACTATTGAACTCTTGTGTTGTTCATCCTCATTGACTGTAAGGATATATATAATTGTTTTGTCCTTAAAGACATATAAATTGTAATGAAGTAGAATGCATAAGCAACATACAAGTTACAAGTTCTAAACTACAAGAAATAACAAGGTAAGCATTTTAAGTGAAATAACGGAGGACAAGGACAAACAACCAGAGGCTGCAGCACCACAGGCCACTCCCCAAATTAACGGTGCCCATGTAACTGGTTTTGTAAGCTGAAGCCTGATTTTCCATTTGTTCTGTTCAGGAAGGGAACAAGATCGTTAGAACAGAGACCAAACGAGCATACTAGCTGTGATTCCGATCCTGTAATGACCAATGCACTCAATCTTGACACGCAACCCCAAAACAGGGACCCTTACAACTATGAAGACCCAACAAGCACACTAGCTATGATTCTGATCATGGCATGACCAACGCAACAACTATTACGGAAACTAAAAACTCCACACAAATACCGTCTCTAAGGCTGCTCCCTTGATCCCAAGCAGTTGGTTTAGAGCCCCTTTATCGTCAGTCTTGCCAGGAGCAGTGTCTGGGACCTTCGATTTTGCTGCATTTTGAACTGTCACAATGGTCTCCTGCATGTAGCAAAAGATTCTAATCCACTGCATCAAACGGGAAAAAACACGGACCTTCCTCTGCCCCTACATCTGCAGCCTTGATTCTCAAGTGACCTGCAAAGATACACAATCATTTTGCTTCATTCAGGACCATCATGCGTAAGATACGAAGAAGAGCGGAAACTGCATGAATCGATTCACGTAGGAAGGGAATGGTCGTAACAGCTCAGCCTTGTTGTTTTGGGAAAGACTGTGACAGGTCTGAATCTGTGCGGAAGGGCTGCCGGATTTGGTATGCGCGCTTGGCGAACATCAAAGAGTACTGGCGAGCTTTGCAGGAATTCCGCCATGGCTCCCATTCTTTTCACACAGATGTAATACCACACAAAAAAAATCCGGAGTTTCCTTACGACTCCACTGTAATGAATCTGCTGCTAAGGCTGGGTCTAAGGCTATCTAGACAAAACATGTGAAAACCCATGCCTAATCCCAATAAGTTTTGCCCATGATAATTTCCTTCTTGGACTACTAGCTCGTGATAATATTAACCTAATCCACAATGTTACACAAGAAGTTTTCAACATCTTCCCAGGTGGTAAAACAACTCTATTCCCTTGCTTTTCCCTACAGTGTTTAACATCATGAGCTTCTACACTAGAGACATTGCATACCCAACTAGGTGTGGTTGGGAGCCCCCTGCCTTTAACCACACCTAACTATGTATGCAATCATTCCCTCATAGAAGCTCATGATGTTGTCATAATTCATAATGTGGGAATTACAATGGGAGTTAGCCTAAAACTTCTTATGTTAGCCAAGTGGGGTTGGGCGCAAGGAACTATTAGCCCCCACCTTGAGCAAAAGCTCATACTGTTGTAACATTATGTTATTGTCTTTCAATAGTGACATGTATGAACATGCTTAGGACTGATGAGGCACTTTTCCCCATCTTTGGGAGGTTCCCCCCCCCAATCTTGTATATATGCATATTCACTTAAGGCATACTTAGTCTTGTAAAACTTCTTTATTCATATCTTTTAATACACTCTAAGTTGTGTTTCTCAAGCTTCTCCTCCGTGTTGTATATGTGAATTCATGCAACCCTAAATCTAAGAATTGGTATTAGAGTAGGCTTTGATGTCCTAGGTAGAGTTATCAACACCCTTCGCTTGATTTTCTTAGATTAGAACGAGATTTAATGAGCATTCATAGGTTAACAAATATTGTGAGTCAATCAATAAGGGCTTAATATCATCAAGTTTTTTATTCATCTTTATTTTGGCTTCCATTTGTAGTATTGTCAATATTCCACATACTATTTCATCCTTTTGTGTAAATTCTTTAACATCAATAAATTCTACATGTAAAAGCCATTACACTCTCCCTTGTATTATGCTACATAGCACATGTTGGCTTTGTGCATATTTTCATTTATACAATAAACTTTTGCATCAAGTATGGTCAATGGTTGTGGCTCGCAACAATGATGTTTCCATATGTTGATTGTTGAGGACACCATCCATTGTGGGCTTATATGATACATCATGTATTGGTTGCAGAGGGACATTATAACCTTATGCATGGAATTAAAAACCATTTAGGTCATTTTTGAAGCTATAAATACCATAGAAACAATAGAGGCAAGTGATGTTGAGGATGTTGTATTGAAAGGTAGAGCTCAAGCAGAAGCAAGAGCTATGCAAATAGAGCAAGAGAGAGAGAGACACCATATGTGGGAACTCCAATAGTCATAATGTGGGACCAGCCTTCCCTTAGTCAAATATCGCTAAAAGAACAAAAATAGAGTGAAAGTGATGGGTGTCGGCCACCTACAATGTATAGGTGTGCGAGTATTATCAGTATAATGAATATATAGGCACTTAGGCACAAGCGCATTTGCTCCCAACAACCTCCCACTTAAACGCTAATGTACCCCTAGTGAGGAGAGAACGAGAAAAAAGTGACAAAGTACAAATGTAAATAAAGTACAACAAGATGAGGAAATATGCATCTTATCTAACTCCCATCAACTTCCTAAGGAAGGCAAAATGCTCACTAAGGGACTTTTAGTGAGTAGATTTGTAAAATTTTAGTCAATTGAGATCTTGACAAGATCAATGGACTTGTTCTCAATGACCTCTTTGATAAAGTGGTAACGCATCTCAATATTCTTTGTCTTCACATGGAAGATCAGATTCTTTAGTATAGGGACCATATAAGTAATACCAAGGTTTGCCACGGCCTAACCAAATAGCCTCCTTGCAAACCTCAATAGAGGCTACAACATACTTAGCCTATGTAGTGGAAGGTAGAGCCCAAGTATAAGCACATAAGTGAAAGCAAGGAAAAAGTAAGAGCTATGGTGAATGGAGGAAGAGAGCAAGAGAGAGAGACATGGTATATGGGAACAATCACAATATGTGACTAGTTTTCCCTTATTTAAAAGTCACTGAAAGAATAAAGAATGAAGTGATAGTGATGGATACCTACCACTTGTAGTATACATGTGTGCAAATACCATCAGTGTAATCAATATACACGAGCAATTAGGCATAGGTGCCTTTACCCCCAACAACCTCCCACATAAAGATAAATGTGTCCCCTAGTGAGGAGAGAATGAGAAAAATGTAACAAAGTACAAATATACATAAAGTACAACAGGATAAGGAATAGATGTCATCTCATCCTATGCCCATTATCTTACTAAGGAAGGAAACGATCCGTTGAGAGGCTTTTTGTGAGTAAATCAGTAGGATTCTCGTCTTGACAAGCTTAACAAACTTGTTCTCTATCATCTCTTTGAGAAGTGATAGCACACCTCAATGTGCTTGTCTTTGCAAAAATGAAAGACCGCAGATTCTTAGCCAATTGAATGGCACTCATAGAATCCAAATGCAATGTAGGGACCATATCAATAATACCAAGATCTGCAACTAAATGGCATAACCAAAGAGCCTTCTTACAAGCTTCAATAGTAAGTTGCAACATACTCTGCATCAGTGTAGTGGAAAGGGCCATGTATTTCTGCATCTCGAACATCAAAGAAATAACACCTCCAACAAAGGTGAAGATATAGCAAGAGGTGGACTTCCTATTGTTTACATGTCATGCATAATCAAAGTCAGTGTATCCCATGACTCATATATCTTGGGCACCATAACATATGCACATATTTGTAGTGCCCTTGAGATACCTCATGATACCCTTCACGACATCCCAATGATACCTACCACGTGTAGCCATATAGCATGCTATAACTCCCACTACAAATGCTATGTCAAGATGAGTGGCTATCATGGCATACTTTAAATTGCCCACTACGAATGCATAAGGAATCTTGGCTATCTCGGCCTTCTACTCATCAGATTGCAGATAATCGGTATGACTAACCTTCATATGAGAAGGTAAAGGACAACCAATAGGCTTAACATCCTACATATGAAATTGCTCAAGGACCTTTCGGATATACTCATTCTATGACAAGTAAACGATCCCCTTAGAGCAATCGCTTGTGACGCCCATCCTGAGAATATGTGAGGCATGTCCCATGTTCTTCATCTCAAAGCTCTTCTTTAACTAACCTTTCAAGGCATCTAGCTCATCATGAGCAATCCTAGCAATCAATATATCATCCACATGGAATATCAAAATCACAAGGTTCTTATCATGGGCCTTCTTCGTATATAAGCATACATCCATATCACTATATGTATATCCTTGTGAGTGCATAAAGGTATTGAGCTTGTGGTACTATTCCCTAGGTGTTTGCTTAAGCCCATAAAGTCTCTTTCTCAACTTTCACACTAGGTATTCCTTGCCTTTTTTCTCAAAGCCCTTAGGTCACTATATATAAATCTCATCATGCAAGTCCCATGTAAGAAAACGGTCTCGACATCCATCTAATAGAGATCCAAATTGAGATGTGCAACCAAAGAAAAACCAACTATAGGGTAGTAATCTTGACGATAAGAGAGAAGACTTCATCGAAGTCAACGATATGCTCGTACATAAAATACTTGGCAACTAATCTGGCCTTATAGACTAGGTCGGGGCATCCAAGGGTACTCTTCAACCTGTACACCCACTTGCATGGCAAAGCATGTTTTCCATTAGGCAAAGGAACCAAATCCCACATATGATTTTTTTGCAAGGCAATATACTTTGACTACATGGCCCTCTCCCAAGAGTGACTATCACCTCAATGCATGGCCTCATCATAGGTAAAAGCCTTACTAGCATCTATCACCATAACAATATCCATAGAGCCTCTACCTCCTATCTAACATCATGGTCATGGGCCATTGGAGCATCAATTGCTGCAAGCTCTCTAGTGGGCTATACAGTAACAAGAGGCTTCTCCTAAAATATCATTCTACATATCTCTACAACCTACTCGTGCTATTTATTCATTTTCTCCTCATGGTTGTGATGACATTTTGACCATGCAGGTCCCATAGGTGATAGCCCATCTCACTTGCATCCCCATAACCAAGAAAGATGTATTTCACTTATCCTTCGAAACATGGCTCAAAGCCTCATAACCAAAGACATGCAAATGAGCATATGATGAAGGTGTTCTAGACCATATATCCTCTATAGCTTGATAGTCATGAATAGTGCTTGGGAATCCATTAATTAAATATGCTATAGTACTAATCGCCTTAGCCCAAAAGTGTTATGTTAAGCATGTATGGCTAAACTCACTCATGTATCGTCCTATTCATGCCTTCAACCATACCATTCTGGGGTGAGATGTATGGGGTGGTCAATTGATGCTCTTAATACCTCTCTCATGACAAAACTAGTCAAAGGCTTTAGGGATATACTCTCCCCCATTGTCAAAACCTAGGCATTTCAACCTATACCCTAAGTGGTTCTCAACAAAAGCAAGCCAATGTTAAAGTGTTTCCAAGACTTTCAATTTTTGCTCTATGGGGCATGCCTAGACCTTATGTGAGTAATCATAGATGAAAGTCACAAAATAATTCATGCCACCTAAAGACTTATAGGGCATAGGTCCACAAATATCAGAATGAACAAGAGCTAGAGGCTCACCCATCCATGTAGTACCAAACTTCTTATGCAAATTACGGGTTTGCCTGCTATAAAGACAATGATCACAAGAATCAAAACACTTGTAGTCAAGGGATAGAAGATACTACAAACATATAAGCATTTTCATCCACTTTAAGGGCATGTGCCGAAGGCGAGGATACCATAACAATACGTGTGGTACTACAGCCACCACTGCCAAAACATGATCAATAGACCCAAATACAAGTAAGGGATAAAAAGTGCCTGACTTGGCACCTCATGCCAAGACAACATTCCCACGGGTAAGGTTCCATGAGGAATCACCAAAAGAGACAACATAAGGTTAAAATAGAATTAAACTCTTTCATACAGAGGTCCATGGATTGTTTTAGTCAATACATTTGAGAGGCAAGGCTTTGCTTATTCTCATAGACATTATAAATCTTATCCCATAACTATTAAGCAGTCTACTTGTTAGAGATAACATTATAGTAGACATGCTTAGAGAGTGACAAAATGATCATGGATTTGCATAACTCATCCAGTTCAGCCCAATCCTATGCATTAAAGCGTTTAAGATTTAAACCCTCATGTCTCAGGGCTTAATCTATAATTTTAGCACTAGGACGTGCTAGATTTATGCTTTCTAATAGCTTGAAATTTTGCCATCTAATTTCTTAACATTAAAGATAGCATTGTCATTCGACCCACTAGCCATAATGCAAGGGATGAAAGCATAATCCAAGACAAACAGGCGGCTATAAATGTTAGCAAATCATCCTTAAAAATCATAGCCAACAAATCAAGGATTGAGTAAGAGAAATTGCCAGAATGATGAGCTTTCCACTAATTATAATCAAGTGATTGTCCCCAAACAGAATGATGAGATGTCCACTAGCTATAATCAAGTGATTGCCCCCAAATGAATGCATAAAACTGAAATGATAGGCTATTGTAATAAATTAAAGCAATATGTCGACAACCAAGTGTGAGCAATCAAGAAAGAAAGACCAAGAAGAACTAACACTGAAAGCTACCATAACTGCATCCAATACATATCAAGAGAGCATGTATATGAAGTAAGTGTCCCATAGTCTCAATGAAAGTAAGCTCAAGCTCAACTACATAAATCTAAATTTCTATATAACATCCAAAGTAGCATACAAAATTTCCATTGGAACAAAATCAAATTCCAAATGAGCAATGTAAGCTCAAAACATAAAGTACATGACATCCGAGTATCCAAGATACATGAAGCATAAGCCAAGAACATAAAATCCAATAGATTCTTCAAGCTCATTAACTACATAAGCCATTGAAGTAACCAAGGCATGCAACCACAACCAATATGAATGTAACAAAGTCCAAATCTCAACTCAAAAGCATGCCATAACATATCAAGAAGTATACATAACAACCAAAGTAGTAGTACATCCACTAAGTATCCCATAAAGCACCAATGAGTATTAGGCATAAGCTTTTCAATGATAAATGCTTGCCATTCTATTATTACAACATTGAAATGATAGTGAAATCTGAGCTATTTCAAGCTCAAATTAGTCCCAAAATCATAACCATACCATCCAGGCACCAAAATAGTATCCCCAAAGTATCAAACATGCATTATGGTTTTCCAAATGAACTCTTCTGTTCTGTGTGAAATGGAGATAAAACTACATAGAATTAACTCAATGGGTGCTTGGATTTGTAGCTATTGCTGTGCTCCTTATTTCTAGCTATAGAACACCTAAATCTATACAGTATGCAAAAGTTATGACTAAAATACGATAATGCTATCAAGCTACCATAGCTGTCCAAGACTTCTACAACATGCTATATATAAACTCAAATTGATAAAATGGTTACTTCTCAGCTCAATAAGTACTTAACAAGGCTCAAATATTCCTTGGGAAGCTCCTCAATAAGCACAAAGCAAGCTGGAAAAAGTCAGAAGAAAGAAAGACTCATTGCGTACCTCAAGAGAAAGAAACAATGGTGACCATGAAACCTTGAGTTGAAGCTTTGAATCCGAGTTGAAGCAAAGGATAAAGAAGCTCCTTGAATGGTTGTTGGCTCTGATACCAATTGAAAGGTAGAGCCCGAGTGGAAGCACACAAGTGGAGGCAAGTGCAAAGCAAGAGCTATGGCAGATAGAGCAAGAGAGAGAGACATAGTATGTGGGGACTCTAATAGTCACAATGTGTAATTGGTCTTCCCTTATTGAAATATTATTAAAAGAATAAAAAATGAAGTGATAGTGATGGACATCCGCCACTTACAGTGTGCATGTGTGTAGGTACTATCAGTGTATCAACTACATAGGTAGTTAGGCTACCCCTAATATATAGTGGAAGGGCCATGTATTTCTACATGCTAAACATCTAAGAAACAAGAACCCCAGCAAAGGCGAAGACATAGCCAGATGTAGACTTTCTACTATCTGCATATCCTCCTGCATAATCAAAGTCCGTATGTCTACAATGCCCTTAAGGTACCTCATGATATCCTTCATGGCATTTCAATACTCCTTGCTAGGTGTAGACATATAGTGCGCCACAACTCCTATTACAAATACTGTGTTAGGACAAATGGCTATCATGGTATACATCCAGCTGTCCATTGTAGATGCATAAGGGATCATGGCCATTTGCTCATCATGGATTGCAGACAATTAGTTTGCTAACCTTTACATGAGAAGGTAAAGAATAGCCAATAAGCTTAACATCTTACATATGAAATTGCTTAAGAACCTTTTGGATGTGCTCCTTTTGCAAACAAGTAAAGGAGACCCTTGGAGCAATCACATGTGATGCGCATCCCAAGAATATGTGGGGCATGTCCCATGTCCTTCATCTCAAAGCTCTACTTGAGCTGACCTATATAGAGTACCAAAATCATAAGGCTACCATCACAAGACTTCTTCTGTATAAACACGAATCCATATCACTACAAGTATATCCCTAGGAATGTATGAATGCATCAAACTTGTGGTGTCATCCCCTAGGTGCCTGCTTAAGGCCATAAAGGCTATTTCTCAACTTACATACTAGGTGTTCCTTGCCTTTTTCCTCAAATCCCTTAAGTTGCTACATAAAAAATCTCATCATGTAAGTCCCCATGTAAGAAAGCTATCTTGATATCTGTTTGATAGAGGTCCAAATCAAGTTGTGCAACCAGAGCCAAAACCAAGCATATAGTAGTCATCTTGATGACAACAGAGAAGACTTCATCAAATTCAACACCATGTTCTTACTTAAAACCCTTAGCAACCAATCAAAACTTATAGGTTGGCTTGGGGCATTCAGGGGTACTCTTCAACTTGTACACCCACTTGCGTGGCAAAGCATGTTTTTCACTAGGCAAAGGAATTAAATCCCACATATGATTTATTTGCAAAGTGAGGCATAGTTTGATTATATGCCCCCCTCCCAAGAGTGACTATTACCTCTGCAAATATCCTCATCATATGTAAGAGGCTCACCAACATCTATCACCATAGCATAATCCATAGAGGGTGCAAATCAATCAGACTAACATCTATCTCTAGTAGACTGCCGTAGAATAGGTTGTGGAGTCTGTACCTTGTGTCTAACATCATGGTCCTAGGCCATTGGAGCATTTGTTGTGTTGCATATAAGTTGTCTTGCTAGTTGTATAGTAATAGAAGATTCCTCTTGAAATATCACCTTGCGTACCTCAACGACTTAATCAAGCTGTTTATGCATTTTTTCTCATGGAAAATAACATCATGGCTATGGATAACATGCTAAGCTTGTGGATCCCATAGGTGATAGCCCATCTCACTTGCATTCCCATAACCAAGAAATATGCATTTCATGGACTTAGGATCCATCTCGTTGCACTTATCCTTGCTAGAAACATGGCATAAAGCCTCACAACTAAAGACATGCAAATGAGCATATGATGGAGGTTTTTTAGACCATAACTCCTTTACAACTTGATAGTTAATAGTAATGCATGGGGATTGATTGATCAAATGTATAGTAGTAGTAATTACCTCAGCCCAAAAGTGTTGCAATAAGCTTACCTGGCAAACCATACTACGAACTCACTCTTGAATTGTCCTATTCATATGCTCAGCCATACCATTCTCGTATGGAGTGTACGGGCTGATCAATTGACACTTAATACCCCTCTTATCACAAAACTACTCAAAGGCTTAAATACATACTCACCCCCATTGTTAGATTGTAGGCATTTTAGCCTATACCTAGACTAGTTCTCAACAAAAGCAAGCCAACACTGAAAGGTAGCCAAGACGTATGATTTTTGTTTTATGGGGTATGTCCACACCATATGCAAGTAATCATCAATGAAAGTAACAAAATACTTCATACCACCTAATGAATTGTAGGACATATGTCCACAAACATTAGAATGAACAAGAAGTAGAGGCTCACCCATGTCTATAATGTCAAACTCCTTACGTGAGTTAGAAGTTTGCCTGCCATAAAAACAATGATCACAAGAATCAAAATACTTATAGTCAAGGGGGTGAAAGATACTACAAACAAGTAAGCATTTTGTTTCCTTTAATGACATGTGCTCAAGGTGATGATGCCATAACGATACATGTGATACTATAGCCACTACTAAAATATGGTCGATGGACCTAGATACAAGTTAGGAGTAAAGAGTACCAGATTTAACACTTGGTGTCAAGACGAGATTCCCACATGCGAGCTTCCATGAGGAATCACCAAAATATACAACATAACTTGCATCATCCAACTATCCAGTCAAAAGTAAGCTTTTGGTCAAAGTCAAAACATGGTGTATATCATGTAAATTAAACATACTACCCAAAGGAAATTGCAACTAAACATCTCCAATACCAACAATATCCAAGGCCAGGTCATTACCCAAATTGACAGATCTTATCATGCTGTGATAGGAGTGAAACCTCTCGTGATGAGGGGTGACATAAAATGAAGCCCCTGAATTAAGTAGCCAACACTAAGTATAGGCAGATGAGGCCTTAGTCAACTATGAAACATCAAGAGAAGAAGATGATGAAACATCAAGAGAAGAAGATGATGAAACATCAAGAGAAGAAGATGCAAGTACGTAGCCATCATCAAAATTAAACTGCATGACATTAATCTCTTCAATCTTGACACTAGACTTGCTAGGGACAAGGTTGTGATCATCATTCTTTTCTTACACTTTATCATTTCCCTTTCTTTGCATTTGTTATCACATTTTTAATGGCATTGTGGCTGAATACCACCCTGATTCCCACAATACCAACAAGTCAATGCGGACTTATGGTCATGGGACTTACTATGAGACTATCCACATGACTTAGAACAAGACTTATGAGAGTCTCTCCCACGATGGTCATCACTGCTCCTACCATTATTACCTCTCACTGTCAAAGTATGAGGGGTGTGAGAAGTATTGATATTCTTTATATTAACCTCTTCATTCAAGAGTGCACCCTCTACATCCTACAATTTCAGCCCATAAGTAGGCATATTTACACATATAGCAATACGAAATGGTTCCCATGACTTAGGCAATATAACCAGCAAGAAGAAGGAAGAAAGATTGTCCTTAAGTTCAATTCCCTACAAAGAAAAGTAGTTGAAAATAGAATGAAACTCATTCAAGTATGTGGATGTGGAGGTCCTCTCCTTCATGTGAAGGTCCATGAGTTATTTCAACCAATACATGTGAGAGGCATGGCTCTACTTATCATAGACATTGTGAATCTTGTTCCATAACTCCCATGCGGTCTACTTGTTAAAGACAACATTATAGTAGACCTGACAAAATGATTGTAGATTTACATAACTCATCCAATTCAGCCTGGCAATCCTTTGCATCAAAGGATTTGGGCTTTACACCCCCATGTCTTAGTGGCTTAATTTATAAATTTTGCACTAGAACGTGCTAGCCTTATGCCTTCAAATAGTTGCAATTTATGCCATCCAACTTCTCAATGTTAAATATAGCACTATCATTCGATCCATCAACCATAATGCAAGAGACAAAAGCACAATCCAAGACAAACAAGCTGCTATAAATGACATAAAGAAAACCCCAAAATCATAGCCTAAGTAAGAGAAATTGCCAGAGGGATGAGCCATCCACTAACTATCATCAAGTAGCTATCAAATCGAAGAAACAACCAACATTGAAGGCTGTCATAACTACAGTGTGTTAGTAACCATACATGCGGTAGGCATAGACATCATGCACATAGAAGATCTTAGGGTAAAGAGAGGAGAGCTCCCAAATGCATAACCCACCAAGCAAAGGTCAATACATAACCCAAAAGCATGTAAATATCACTAACAAAACATTGACACAGACATAAGTTCCAGGTCCAAAGTGAATGCCATTGAGTATCCCATAAAGCATCAATGAGCATTAGGTATAAGCTTTTAACTGATAAACGCCTACTGGCCTATTATTACAACACCGAAATACTAGTAAAACCTGAAGTATTTCAAGCTTAAATTAGTCCCAAAAGCATAACCATACCATTTAGGTACCAAAATAGCATCCTTGAAGCATCAAACATGTATTATGGAATTTATTATTTGCTATTCAAACAACAACTGTTATGTTCTATATAAAACAAAGAACAAAAAATTATAAAGGATCAACTCTATGAGTGCCTAGATCTATAGCTCTTGTTGCGCTCTTTGTTTCTAGCTATAGAACACTTAAATCTGATATCGTATGCAAAAGTTATAGCTAAAATACGATAGTGCTATCAAGCTACCAATAGCTATCCATGACTTCTATGGCATGTTATGTATCCACTCAAAATGGATAAAATAGGTGCTTCTCAGCTCAACAAGCACTAAAAAAGGCTTAACTAAGCCTTGGGAAGCTCCTTAACAAGTGTGGACCAAGCCTTGGAAAGCTCCTTAACAAGTTTGGAGCAAGTTTAAACAAGCCGAAGAAGAAAAGACTCAATGCATACCTTGAGAGAAAGAAACAATGGCTACTATGAAACCTTGGGTTGAAGCTTTCAATTTGAGCTGAAGCAAAGGGTAAAGAATCTCCTTGAATGGCTGGCTCTAATACTAGTTGAAAGGTAGAGTTTGAGTGGAAGCACACAAGCAGAAGCAAGAGCTTTGGCGGATGGAGCTAGAAAGCAAGAGAGACTGATACCATATGTGGAAACTCCAATAGTCACAATGTGTGACTAGCCTTCCCTTATTCAAATGTCATTGAAAGAATAAAGAATAAAGTGACAGTGATGTGTGCTTGCCACATGCAATGTATATGTGTGTAAGTATTGTTGGTGTAATGAATACACGGGTGGTTAGGCAAAGACACCTTTACCCCCAACATGCATATTCCAATTTTGCTCTAGTTAATGCTAAAGAAATACCATCACCTACTCCCAAGTAGGTTCATTGGGATGGCAGAGATGTAGAGGCTCATGCTTTGATTATATTGTTTGGTAAACATACCATGATCCCATATTTTTGCTTATGCAAGACAACTAAGGTTGCTTGGAATATACTTGTATGTTTGTATCAAGGAAGAAATGAGGCATGTGTTGCTTACTTGCATAAGCAATTAGAGAGTGAACATATGGATAAAGGTGACTCCAAGGATAGTTTTTGGCAAAGCTCAATGATCTTAAGGAGTAATTGATTACTACAAATGAGATTTTGCCAACAAGGTTTGAAAGCTAAGTCTAAAGTGTTTTTGTACTTCAAGTAGTTTATAAGCATGGCTCAAATTTTATTAGGATGTGAAGTCAGCACTCTCCATTCTAATTGAGGGGGGAAAATATATATTAAATGCCTTTGATGCATATCTAGATGAACATGGAATTAAACATCGAAGTATAGTACCATATATACCATAGCAAAATGATGTAGCTAAGAGGACGAACAGATCTCTCATAGAGATGGCATATGTATGATTAAGAGTCAAGCTCTGCCACATAGTTTCTAGCTTTAGGCTACTTTATGTCATGCCTATATTCTTAACAAGTGTCCCACTAAGGCATTAAAATTTATCACTCCATATGAAACTTAGCATGGTTAAAAGCCATATGTGACTTACTTGCACATTTTTGGTTACTTGGCTTATGCTTTAGTACTAGTGCAACCATGTAAGAAGTTGGCTGTCAATTTACAAGGTTGGAAAATGCATTTTTGTTGGATATAGTAATGAAAACAAATGTTATAAGTTATAACATCCACAAAGCAAGCATCCCTTGATTAGTCATGATGTTGTCTTTGGGAAATATGTTTTTCAGCCTTTATTGCCATGTACAAAAGAGACGAATGTATGCTCACATGATATCTATGATATTTCTGCCTCTTTTCTCAATGGTATGTAGTCAAATGTAACACAAAATGAGATAGTCTTTAGCCTATCCAAGTTTCTCATGATACCACATGCCACACATTAGTCTATTTCTAATATGGATGTGAACGATACACTTTCTAATGAGAGAGTAGAGATTGAGTAATCCAAGACTATCCCAAAATAACCAAACTTTGTATATAAGATAATGGCTTAAACAAACTCTATCAAGATGATTGCTTGACCATTCTATGAAATCTGAAACTCTTTGTTATAGCAATACAATGAAAGACTCCTTCATACATTAACAAAAAATAACTCAAAATGCTTTATGGATAATCGGACATACTTTAACTCATTTTCTCTAACAAAAACTTGTGAAGAATACTCTATTACAACATTAAAAACTTCAACACAAAATATCTACAATAGTAGATACCAAAAGCTTCATACTTGTCCACTTCCTTACCTATTCTAGGCAAGCTTTTTGAGCTAGAACACACCCATAATAAGGTAAGAAACAATGTATCTTTAGTTCTCTAAAGTTCAGCCCCATAAAGACTATGTATATAGCAACAAAACTCTTCAAGGTTCAAAGGAAACAAATAAGATAGATGGAAGAAACACAATAACCCAAAATACAATGTGTATTGCTCTTTGTTAATAATCTTTGTATACCGTAACCACTCTTCTTGGATTACAAACTCTATGTTTAAGATGATGGCTTAGATAAAACTCTAGCAAGACGATTGCTTGACTACTCTATTCAAACTCTATGTTTAAGATGATGGCTTATATAAAACTCTATCAAGATC
This sequence comes from Lygodium microphyllum, assembly GCF_053477565.2. Taxonomy (NCBI): domain Eukaryota; kingdom Viridiplantae; phylum Streptophyta; class Polypodiopsida; order Schizaeales; family Lygodiaceae; genus Lygodium; species Lygodium microphyllum. The sequence goes on along the minus strand of NC_141154.1, from coordinate 67,681,477 downwards.
TTTGCTTGACCACTCTATGCAATCCAAAACTCTTTACTACAATAATACAATCAAAGATTATGCTTCATACGTTAACAAAAAATAACTAAGAATGCTCTATGGATAGCTTGACATACTTCAGCCCATTTTCTCTAACAAAAACCTATGAAAAATACCCTATTATAGTAGTAAAAACTGTGACATAAAATATATATTGTAGTAGGTGTTGAGATGGTAAGCTCAACATGTGCGGACATCAATGGACCACCTGACTAGATGGGTCTGCACGTCTACACTTAGCAAGTTGGTGGTCATTATGATACTCACATGGCCACTAACTTATCACTTATTATATTTAGTTTGTTACATCTACCTACAGCTGGCAAGAGATATAGCTCTAGTCAATTAGTGTAGTCTATTATGCACTATTTGACTTAGTAGGCCTCTTTCCTTTATGTTGTATCTTATATATACTTTGGGGCCTACATAGAATGTATCTCTTGGTGGTAGCAAATACTTTGTCACATTTATTGACGATTGTTCAAGGAAGCTATGGTTATATTTCATGAAGGAAAAGAGTGATGTATTTGAGCACTTCAAATATTTCAAGGCAGTTGTTGAAACAGAAATAGGCTTGAGAGTGAAGTGCTTGAGATCAAATGGAGGGGAAGAGTACCTCTCTAATGAGTTTAGTGGCTTCTTGAGGACTCATGGGATAAAGAGACAATTTACTTACAGGTATACCCCACAACAAAATGGGGTTGTAGAAAGAAAAAGTAGGTGTATTGTAGAAGTTGCATGGGCATTAATGGTTGAAAAAAATATGCCAAAACATTTTTAATCTGAAGCTATCCATATTGCTGTCTATATTATGAACAGAATTCCCACAATTGCAGTTCATGGGATGACTCTCGAAGAATGCTTTATTGGCAAAAAGCCCAATGTGTCTCACTTGAAGGTATTTGGCTGTGTTGCATATATTCATGTGCTAGATGAGCTACATAAGAAGCTTGATCCAAAGGCTGAAAAATGTATTTTTATTGGATACTCTTTAGAGCAGAAAGGGTATCGTTGTTATAACCATGTCACATGTGAGTTCAGAGTGAGCAGGGATGTTATTTTTTATGAGATGAGCAGTTGGTATGCACCTGCTGGTGATGTATTAGATGATGATAATGATCATGATATGTGCAAAAAGAAAAATAAGAATCACGAAGTATTAGTGGACCAGAAACATTATCTGGTACTACACCTACAGTGAGCCCTTGGTCTGGGAGACTAAGGAGTAGCCCCACATTCTTCAGGTGGATCTATAAGTGTTGTAGGCAAAGACAAAGAAAAGAATAAAGTGCTAGATGGTAATGATGTATCTACTAGTCATTTGGGATTTGATGGAGATTCTAGTGGTTTAGAGAGTTTGGATGATGAGTTTGGTATTCCTTCAGTCAGGACATCAGGTGTACAGAGAGCTCATAGTAATGTAAAGGCTCCATTGAGCGATCCAGTGGTACACAGGTCTAGTAGGGTCATATATTCTGTTTAAAGATTTGGTTTTGAAGGTTATGCAGCTTACCATTATGCTTATATGATGAAAATGAGGATGTTGAGCCCACTTGTTTTAAGGAAGCCACTAGTCATGCTCATTGGGATGTAGCAATGGATGAGGAGATGGCTGCATTAGAAGCCAATAAGACTTGGGATTTAGTACCCTCACCTAAGGGTAAGAAAGCTATTGGTTGTAAGTGGGTTTACAAAGTCAAGAATAATGCAAATGGTTCCATTAGCAGGTATAAGGCTAGGCTAGTTGCAAAAGTCTATGCTCAAACATATGGCATAGATTACGAAGAGACATTTAGTCCAGTTGCTAAGATAGCAATTGTTAGATGCATGATTGGTTTGGAAATAGCCAAAGGTTGGAGTTTGCAGCAAATGGAGGTTAAGAATGCCTTCTTGTATGGTGAATTGCAAGAAGAAGTGTATATGGAGCAACTACTAGGTATTATGAGGATTTAGAGCATCCCACATATGTGTGCAGGTTAAAGAATGCGCTCTATGGGCTGAAACAAGCACCTAGAGCATGGTCTAACAAGATTGGAGAGTATCTTATATATATTGGAATCTGTATTTTTGATGCTGATCACTCATTTTATGTAAGAAAGGGAGATAAAGGTTTGATCATCATAGTCATCTATGTGGATGACTTGATTATTACAAGTGACAGTGACAATGGGATTGCTGAAGTTAAGGACTTCTTGAAGAAAAAGTTTGAGATGAAGGATTTGGGTGAGCTCAGATACTTTCTTGGTATTGAGGTGCTAAACCTTGTGCAAACATAGTAGCATCCATTTCACATAGATCTACATCAATAGTAAACAATTTGTTGTGGTGTTGACACACGTACCTTTTGCAATCAACTTGCCACTGTTTCGAGGATTCTTTACATAGCAATTATTAGATGTGAATCGCACTTGCAATCGCTATTTCACCACCTAACCAGTAGAAACTAGGTTCTTAGTTATGTTTGGTACATTCAGCACATCAACCAAGTGTAGGGGAGCTACATAGCTCTACCCCGAGACCTATGGATTGCTTATTGATCAAACATTTCAAGCCGAGCGGCCATGGCTATCTCTCACATAGCCGACGTGCAATGCCTACCTTGCGGGTGTAGTGAGCTTACCTTGATGCTCGATTGAGTTCCCTCCTCCCTCTCATACTTCGGTAGCTCCACGATCCTTGTGGCAAGTTCAAGCAACCTCAAGCCCCCTCCGTCAAGCTCCATCCTCCATAGCCGTGCGAGACAAGAGAAGAGAAGAAGGGAAGGAAAGATGAAGAGAGAAGATGGGGAGCTTCTTCTCCACGATCCCTCACTCTCACACACTCACTCCCTCACTCAAGCACAAGCATGAAGGTAAGAAGCAAGAGAAGAGGAAGAAAAAGCTTTAGCCACACCCAAGAATGAGCTTCTCATTCACTTTTGAACTTTATATACATGCCCTACCTTTTGGGTGGCCATCCACACTTTTTTACATGGTTAGCCATTAGCCTAGGCCATTAGCCTAGGCCCTCTTTTCCTATTTCCCACCATTTCAACTTATCCCATTCCCACTAATGCATACAATTTGCACAGGAGTGAGCCTGACGCTTTTTTTACAAGGATTCAAGAGCGCCTTCATATTTAATGGCGCGCTTTTACTCTTTTCTTTTCTCGAGGTGACACCGTCATTCAAATCATTCAAATTTTTAGGCTTCCATTTTTTTTGCACTTCTACTCCATTTTCCGTTTCTTTGTGCTGCGGTAAACATTACCCCCTCCTAGCGGAGTGCTAGTCCCATGGCATTGGGGTGTGGAGCAGCAGCAAAGTTGGGATTGGTGCTAAGTGGAATTGGCGGGCAGATGACCACGATAAAAAAGGTGGTGCTGTGAAAGAGACATGATGGGGTGTTGACTCTTGATGATTTGGAGAGGTTCCGGCGTGCTTTGAGCTTCATGAAGGTGCTCGGCCTTTGTTACCCAGTTGGAATTTGTCGTTGGCGATGACTGTCAAAACCGGGGCTCTGTAAGCACTGAAAGAACACGTGGTTCCAAGATCTATGTCAATGGCGGGCCCGACTGAGTTACAAACAGGCTGCAAGAGAAGGATGTGCACTCCCTAAGGGGTGTGTTTGAAAGCCTTGCCTCTGTGCGTTGGTGCATATATCAGCTGCTTCAGCCCTGGATTCGGCAAGCACTCTCTCGCACTTTGCCACTGCCAAGCGCTCTGTTAATTGCCTGATTCTTCCAAAGTTGCTCACTTCCCATGTGTTGGCCCTTTCATCCATCTTTCTTCTTTCTTCTTCCAGCTCACTTGCTAGTGTGCTCACCATCTGTTGCTGTTCGTTCGTTAAGGCCCAGAGTTGGTGCCACTCCCTGGACTTCCGAGCTAGCTATTCTTTGGCGATTTCTTTCGCTTGGTTTGCGATACTGAATTTCTGTTTTGCCTCAGTGATTAGTTCTGACCTTTCCTGCGCTAAGCTGCTTGTGGCTCTGGATCTTTGCAAGGTGCAGTCTTCGTTGCATGAAGGCCATGGCCATGAGGGCCTCTGTATCTTCCTTGGCAACTTCCAATGCACCTTGCAGCCATTGTGCCTCATGTTGTTGTGCTTGTGCTTCTACTGCGAGGGTTGCCGACCGTTCCCGTGCTAGGAACTCTATCTCCCTCTCCAGCCTATTGTGTTCCTCGAGTTCATACTGAAGCATTGCCATGGTAGTCCCCTGCCACTCGCTCAGATCACCTTCTTGAGTTGCCAATGGTCCATATCCCTCGAGTCTGGCCGTTCTCTGCTCTAGGTCAGCATACTGCTGCACTAGCAACTTTAAGTTCCGCTGCTCGACCACCAGGTTTTGTTCTTCATCCTCTAGCCTCTGTCTCAGGCGGTTTTCATTATCCTGGGCCTCTTTCTTTTTTGCCTCCAGCTGAACTTGTAACGCCTTGACCTCCCTTTGTCGATTAACTTCTTGCCTTGAAACTTCGAGCTTTAGGGCTGTCGAAGTTTCCCTTTCCTTTTCTAGCTCCAATAGGGCTACCTTCTTTTCCTCCTTTGCCTTATCCAATTGCGCTAGGAGCTCGGCCATGTAGGCATCGTAGTTTGCACCAGGTGGCATGGGGATAGGAGCTGTGGTGGTTGACGTTTTGAGTTTTTGCCGTTTCGGGTCTTTCCTGGACTCAGCATCAGCAGTGGCAGGTCTTTTCGCTCCAGGTTCTGGGACAATCTCAACCACCTTACTGACGAGCATCTGCACCATGCTCATCAGTTGGGCCATGTCCAGAGAGGGCGTGGGTTGTGGGGCAGTTGGGGTGTCTGTTGGTGCCGGCACAAAGGAGGGAGGCAGGGGGTATAATAGTGACTTCCCCTTGCCTGTGATTATTGGGGCTGCCCTCGTGCTGCCACTTGCTTCGGCCTCATGGTGAGGACTATAGGGGTTGATTTCTCCTCTTCCATCAGTTTCTTCAATAGACCTACAAGGGGCCTTAGCCAACTCAGCCAGTTCCTTCATCCTTAGCTCATGGACTTCCTCTTCCGCCCTTCTTTGCCATTCCTCCTCTGCCTTTTTTTGACTCCTCTTTAACTCTTTCAAGTTCTTCCTCCTCCTCCTTCTATAGTTGTTCTTCCAACCTACCTGACTCTTTTCGAGCCCTCTTCACCTTGGCCTGCTTCGCTTTGCTCAGTCTCTTTCCCTTCTTTTGGCTCTTGCCGTTCTTCATTTGCTTCTAAGGCTCGGCCGTTTGCGTGGGTGGTACTTCAGGCTCTCCTTCATCGCTAGCCATCCTTTCTCTCGAGCCTTCCTCCTCACAACGTGGTGAGCCTTGGTGCTTAACTTGCTCTCCCTCCACACAGGCATCCTTGATAGCCTCGTCAATGATTGCTGTGAGGATACCTCCGTACCTGATCGTAGAGGCTTTGATGGTAGGTTTCTTCCTTATGGATCGTGCGGTGGAGGCCGGAGATTCCCCACCAGCGGCTGGGGCTACGGCTGGAGCTAGAAGGGCAGCTGAACTCTTTATAGTCTTCTGGACGAAGCCGTTCCAGTCCACCTCCTCCGGGACTCTTGTCACAATGCTTTCCAGTAGTGGCACACTGATTCTATTCATGAGTGCGTTGTATCTGTGGTTGGAGAAGAGAGAATGGATCATCTTAGTCTGCATCCTTGTTGCCAGGTCTAGAATGTCAGCTAGACTAATTCCATTGACTGTGTGCACATCTTTTCTGACTCCTAGCATGGCGTACACATCTCTTTTTGGGCGTCTTTCTTTTTTGGGCACAAGTCCAAGGGCTCTTTCGACAGTGACTGCGTTAAGGGGCACCTGTACCCTTCTTTCTTGATCTCTTGCCCTTATCGTGACTATGCCATAGCTTCGTCCTTCATCAAAATTCCTTAAGAAATCTGTGCACATGCTGTAGTCTACTGCCTTCCCGACCTTCTCTATGTACTTTTGGAGGCTACATTTGTCCACCAGCTCTCTTACGGCTGGCTCCTCCGAGATGGCTTCATCCAGGTTCATGGTATGCTTGAATGTGAAGTGGCTAAATCCCCGCGTCTTGATGTTGATTCCATATTTCATCAGCTCCGCTTCCGTAAATGGAAGTCTACCCTGTCCTACCATGGTAGGTGTCTGTCATTACCCAAGTCAACATTAGAGTTATGATTTGATTCATTCCTAGCATACCCCAAGAAAAAATGTGTGTGACAGTTTGCCGAGCGAATTCAAGGGGATGAAACTTTTACAAATAACTCAAAACCAACATCTACTTCCTCCTTGCTTTCTTTCCTATTTGAACTTAGTTGAGCACTATTAGCCTTTACACTTCTTGCTATATCACTTGGTTAGTCCCTTGGTTGTCACTTGCTCTTTGCCCCTTTTTCCTAAGTGGTACGGGGATCCTTTTCAGGATTTGCGGGGGAGGGGGGAAGGCTCGCATGGGCTGTGTGGGGCAAGCTACTTGGCCAACAGCCAGGTATAAAGGTTAGGGTTGTACTCAAACTGGGCATGGCGATCAAGTTCGCATGGCTGTAGGGAAGCTTGAGTGATGTAGGTCAAGACAACATGAAAGATGTCCCCTGAGTTGAGGCAACTAGCAATGTGCAACTCCTCTTCTGTGAGGAACTGGTCAATGTACGGATGAACCAATACCTGATCATCTAAGTTTAAGTTGCATGTAATGGCCAAAACTCTAAATGAAAGAGGTGCCATGTATGTAGGGTCGCATTCAATTGTTTTGATTGCCCTCCTTTGCTCAGCATTGGTCATGATCTGGCAGCCTTTTTTCTCCCATTGGAGTCGTAAGGTGTACCATAGTTGCAAGAATGGAGAAGCAGAGCTGGCAAGCTGCGTGAGCTCCTCTAGTTCTCGTTCAGGAGTAGAGCGAGCAGGTTTGCGGTATGAGGTGTTTAGTCATGTGAGAACAGCTTGTTTCTTTGAGATTTCTCCACTAGCAATTAGCTCGGCCGCAACTTTGGAAATTTTGATGGTCATGAACTCGTAGTCTTCCCAAGTGCATGGCAATGAGTGAACATCAGAAGCGAGGGGTTCGTCAAGAAGTCCTAGGTCAAGCCTCTCGTAGCTTCTAGCGAATGTAGTAAAGGTGTCATCCAACTCCTTGTTGCATGTCACTACGTCATTCCTTGAGGTCTCAGTGAGATTCTTGGCCGTTGAAAGGAAGGATCGTCTTTCGTACGAAGGCTTAAGACCTGCTGGTGGTGATGGCACAGTTGGGCTGGAAAGTGGTGACTCCCTTGCGGGTGTCGTCCATGGGACTTTGCACTCTAGATCATTTGGAAAAGCCGCAACGGGCTCCCATGCCATAGGAGGTGTGCTGCAATCCATTCGAGCGGGCATGGAGGTGTGCACCTCCTCTGACCTAGATGGTGCTAGGTCATCTGGTTTGGGGCACTGAATGTGTTGGGTGCCCTTAATCATCACCTTTGATAGCTCGACATTCTATGCAACTTTTGCTTTGCCTGTGCCAACCTGTCCAGCTGGAGTGGGGTTGGCCACAGTTGATCTTCTTGGGTGTCTACCCTTAGGCATCCATATCCAGGGGTTGCCCTCATAGTATCCTTGTGCTCACAGGAGATCTTTCGATATCCATCGTGGCATGGCGGTGCGCCCATGTCGATGGCGCCTGGGCTGCCTTTTAGGCTGCGACTGATAATTTTTGCATTTAGGGGCGTGCTTCTGCGGTCTACTAGGAGGTGGTGCTCGCCGTTTTGGCACCCATATGCGCATGGGCTCCCTGGCCATGTGAATGGCTTGGGTGGGTTTGCTTCTGGCGGTTGGAGCGCAGGGTAAGATATCCATGCCCTTCTCCTTAGGCTTGGTCGTGGGGGTCTCTATCAGTGGCTCTATAATTGTAGAAGGCGCAAGATGGCCCTTACTGAAAGTAGTTATTATGTGCACATTGCCCATGGTCAGATGGATGCGATCTAGGTTGTAGTCCACATTGCAGTTTGTCTGCTTTTTGAAAGTGCACCCTAGTAGTGATTTATCACCGGTCCCTTTAGTGTTTGGTAACACATAAAAGATGACTGGATACTTTCAGACTCGACGGAGACAGCCACTTGGAATTTTCCTAAGAGAGGGTAAGTGTTGCACCCAAATGGGCTAATGTTTCGCATTTGTGGGCTGTAATTTAGGCTGACCAATGCATGTCCAATGGTCATGTGTCAAGACATTACGATTGGCACCTTCGTCGATCAGGGCATCAAAAGAATATTTCTGTTCTGCAGTGACTATGATTCGGAGGTAGGCGGGTGCTACTGCTTCTTCATCTTGATCAGTTAGTTCGGTAATTGTGGCCACACAGACGTTGACAGGAGCTTCGTGCATTGGTGGCTCGTGCAATGGATGGGAAGGAGGATAGTACTTTTTCATGCGACTGCCATTGAAGAAGCCTATTCCTTCCCCTTCGAGCGTCGACATTGCCCATTTTGCTGATTGCACGCACCTGGAAAGGTCCCAGTCCTCGAAATTTCATTTTATGTTTGTGCCCTTTCACCGAGTAGAGTAGGACAAGGTCCCCTTGATCAAAGTTGCACTGGTTGACATGCTTGTTAAACCACAACTTTCATCATGCCTTCTCACAGATCAGAGCGTGGGTGGCTAAAAGTCGAGTCTCTATGAGATGCTCTAGCTCCACTAAGCGGTTAGTCCAAGCCTCCCTTCCCTCCCAACACTCTTGCATTGCTATTCTTAAGCTAGGGACAAAGAACTCTAAAGGTAGAATGGCCTCCATTCCGTAGGTTAGCCTAAAGGGCATTTGTTTGACAGCCGTCCGATAAGCCCACAAGGCTGCCATCAGTTTATTATCCCAGTCTCTCCGTGATGTGGATAGTACCTTAGTAAGCACGTTGACTAGGATTTTATTTGTGGAATCCACTTGGCCATTTGCTTGAGGGTAGTAAGGAGAGGACCTTGTATGAATGATTAGGAAGGTTGAGAGCAGGTGGGATATTACTTCATTAATGAAGTGTGCGCCTTGATCACTCACTAGTTTGATTGGGCAACCAAACCGTGAAAAGACCTGTTCCCACAGGAACTTCGCAGTGGTCCTAGCGTCGTTCCTTCTAGTAGCTCTTGCCTCCGCCCACTTCGTCAGGTAATCCATTACCACAAGGATGTAGCGTGCCTGGGAGTATTGAGCTACAAGACTGATAGATCCAATGAAGTCAATGCCCCATTTTTCGAAGGGCTGCCGCGCTATTACGGGGGTTAACTCCATCTTATCTTTGCGCATGGGCATCTTAGTCCTTTAGCACTCGTTGCAGTGTTTGATGAATTTAGCGGCGTCACAAAATAGGGTGGGCCACCAGAGTTGGGATTGTAATACCTTACGGGCGGTCGTGTCCCCACTAAAGTGCCTGCTAGCTATCCCACAATGCGTCTCTCTCAATACATCGTGCATCTCGTGCTCACACACACATCTACGTAAACAACCCGTCCTGCCCCAACCTATAGAGTTGGCCAACGATCAGTTGGTATGGCTGGATTTTTAACCTTAGCCTGGCTTTCTCAATAGGTCTCTCAGGTAGGCGGTTCTCTAACACTTGGACAACATCGTCGGCCCAATATGGCGTCAAATCAGCTCTAAACAAGTCCCCTTTGCTAGATAGGCCAAAGAGGTGCACATTCGGTAAGTCGTTAGGTATGCCTTGACCAGCAACTTCCCCTGTGGGTATGCCGGACATGTGATCCACCATGTAATGCTGCTTTCCCTTATGCCCGATCACTGAGAAATCAAGCTTCAATAGGAGAAGTAACCATCTTGCTATGCGACCTGTGGCACACGGCTTGTTCACAAGATACAGCAAGGCTTGATGGTCAACGAAAAAGACGAAGGGTGTGGCCAACAGGTAATGCCTAAATTTCTTTACGGCAAACACCATGGCTAGCCCTTCCCTTTCTGTAGTGGAATAGTTCATCTCTGTTTCGGTGAGCTGCCTGCTGGCGAAGCTCACAGGGTAATCAAGACTAGTGGAATAGTTCATCTCTGTTCTGCTGGCGAAGCTCACAGAGTAATCAAGACTATATTCACCAGGCTGGCATAGAACGGCTTTGATAGCAAACTTGGAGGCATCTATGTGTACATGGAATGTTACATTCTAGTCTGGGGCTCGCAAGATTGGTGCAATGGTGAGAGCCTTCTTTAACTGTTCATATGAGTGTTGGCATTCCTCAGTCCACTCAAATGCAATCAACAGCTTGTACAATGGTCTAGCAATCATCACGTAGTTCAGTACAAAGCGTCGGTAGTATCATGTGTGGCCTAAGAAACACTGGATGCCCTTGTAGTTGATGGGCGGTGGGAGGTTGGCAATGGCCCTGACATTTGAGAAGTCAGTGGTAATGCCGTTCCTTGATACTACATGCCCTAGGATGCATCCGTGCTTCACCCAGAACTGGCACTTCAAGGGGTTCAACGAGAGTTTGTATAACCGATATCGTTCGAAGACAGCTCTCAACCTCTCTAAGTGTTCGGTCCAACTAGAGTGTATGCATAAGTCATCTACGAACACCTCTAGCTCACGTCGCAGCATATCCTTGAAGATCGTGCACATTAATTGTTGGAAGGTTGCAGGTGCATTCATTAGCCCAAAGGTCATAACGATGTAGGCGAATACACACCACTTCGTGGTGAAGGTAGTCTTGTGCCTGTCGTTAGGGTGCACTTGCACTTGATTATAGCCAGAGGAACCATCCAAAAAATTGTAAGCTTCTTTGCCTGCCACTCTCTCCAATATGTGCTCGGTATATGGCAAGGGGTAGTTATCCCTAGCGGCATTCACCTTCCTGTAATTCATACACACCCGAATCTTGCCATTCTTTTTCATAACAATCACTATGGGTGATACCCAATCTGTGTGCTCGATCTCATATATAAATCCCACCTTCATGAGCTTATTGATCTCTTCCTTCACTGCATGGGCATGTTTGGGATTCATAGGGTAAGGTTGCTACTTCGTTGGCACTACTTCTGGGACCATTGGAATATTATGGGTCACAACCCTAGGATCGACTCCTCTTAGTTCCTCCAAGGACCAGGCAAACACATCGACATACTCTCACAGGAGAGCAACCAGTCTAGCCTCCTCCTCCTTGGTCAGGTCGTCAGCAATGAAATAGGTCGAGGTTTCTTGCCTTCCCCTACCAAGTCGACTTCCTTGACCCTGGCAGGTCCCTCAATTGGTTCACTAGCTTGCCCTTGTCTCTTTGCTCCCAGCAAAACCACCACTCTATCACCCTACTTAAACTTCGTGAAGCGTTTGGGGAGGTCATGTGGCTTCTTTTGCCTCTCTACTTCCGAGTCTCTAGTTTGCTTCCTGGCCTCCTCCTTTATCTGTTTGCACCTTAAGTGGACTGGCAAGTCCCCTTTGGTGCATCTGACCTTAGAAGGTTAGGGTATTTCGGGATCACTCTCTGTACTGACTTTAGACTCCGAGTTAAACTCACATCCCTTGCTTGAGGAAGGAGTTTCACCCGGGGGTCATAGTTTAGTAGGTGAATCCATCTTCAGTATTGGGACTACCAGCGATTGCGCCACCCCTACCCGCTCATAATCCATGGCTCCCACTTGGTCCAGCCAGGTCCTATCGCACCCCATCCACATGACTCCTTTTCCATTCCTGCCTGCCCTTCCCCTTTTAGGCCTAGAGTGTGCCTCGATCTGTTCGATTGCTCTCCCTTCAGTGTCATACTCTATCGTGTTAAACTCCTCTTCGCTCTCGTCCATCTCAGAGCAACAGTGCTCGTACCCCTCATCATCGGAATCTTGCCCCTCTGACTGCTCGTCGTCATCTCCCAGGTTTTCCTCTCCGATCTCCTCTTTGTTGGTGATTAAAGCCCAATTGTATAATAGGTTAAGATCGTGAACTTTGGTCCATTCCCATTCAGGCCGAGCCAAGAGATCACTTAGGGGTTATAGATTAGCCACCTTGTTGCCTTTCAGTTTAGTGGTCATGTACTCTACGATTTCCTGAAGCTCGAGCTTGTTAGTGGGGGTGTGGAACAAGACCGGTCTCCATGGGTCCCGTAAGCTTCCCGCCATCATGCAGAGTGGCACAATGGGCTCCTTTGCTGGCATGCTTGGTGATTTAGTAGCTTGCTTATATAGCTCTTCCTTATCTAAGAATGGTAGGTCAACGGTTGCCAAGACATGCATCCAATCCCTCTCATCCTCAGGGCAGGGGATGTTCTTGGTCAGTGTCCCATAGGGCTTGCGTGCTTGGGCATCACCTTTTAGCATGGTTGAGATAGCATCGAGGTCGGCTGGGGTAGTCTTCCAGGTGTCCATCTCAACCCTTACCGCTTCCATCCTAGTGCCCAAGAATATGAGGTTGTTTCCCCAGTCTTCAACCACTCGCGCATTCCTCATCTAGGACTAGCCTAGTAGTATGTCATAGTCCGCACCCTTCATGACAATGAAGTTCATGGAAAACTGCACTCCTGTGACCTTAACTGGCTAGTTTTTTAAGACCCCGAATGGTCTGACCTTCATCCCATTGGCCAATGTAACATTAAACCTAGCCACTTCCACAGGTGGGTTTCCCTAGGCCTGTAGACCTGCGTGGCTCAAGACATTGACCCGGGTGCCGGTGTCTACAATTCCTTTTCATGTTGCGTCCCCCAAGGCTAAAATAGGTAGGAATGCATGCATCTCCGTGCCTTCCCAGAAGGCGTTGATGTGCAGTGACCTTGGAGCGAAGTGCAGCATTAGGCTTGGAATTTGCGTGACTGCGTCCTACTCTTTCAAGTCAGTGGCAGCATGCTCCCCCTTTCCCTCCACCCAGTGCCTCAATTCTTGCCATAATGGAGGGTGCTGCCGAAGCAAATCTCCCAAGCTCACGATCACTGGGGTGGTTAGTAAGGTGGTGAGGAGGTTGCTGGGTAGTTGGCTTCCTCCTTGGTCACCATTCTTTGGCCACACGTCCTGGTTAGCTTGTTGACAAGCTTCTCCTTGGTCTTGCCTTTGTGGTATCTCTCGTGGTGTGGGCGCAGTCCCCGATTTAAGTCGCGATGGCAAAGTGGGTGTGCTTGCACCAGAAAGGTCCTCCATTGGATCCTCCAGTATGGGTTCTACATCTTTAAGGTGTTCTTGGGCCTCCTTGACCCACTCCTTAACCTTGGCTATAGCCTCGAGTTGCCATTTGGGGTGAGGGTATTCCCCTACCTTGGCACTACCTAGTTCTGCCATCTTGGGAGCTGAGGTCTCTGCCTTGGCATCTGTGACCCCCTTTCCTGCCATTAAGGTTGTAGCTTCCTCAGTCTTAAGGGTGATCCTTGCATCTGCTCTCTTTCTCCTTCTCCTCTGGCTTTTCTTTCCTAGCGAGGCTGCATCTGGGTTACTTGGCCCAGGCAGCAAGATGCATGTTCATCTTGTTTGTGCTTGGGTCATGACATGCAGTGGGATGGGTGTGTCCTCCCGGCCAAAGGTCTCCACCCCAAATAGTCCCAAGGGCACGGAGGGCACGTTGGCAGAATTGGCTGATGGTTTTCATCTAGGGCAGTTAGGAAACAAGTGTGTGATCCCACATTTGGTGCATCGAAGGTCAGCCTTGTCCTTGTTTGCATGTTCCCTTTTTGGGCAGCGTGATGAGATATGGCATGGATGACCGCAAGTCCAACATGAGATTGGGTCCTGGCTTGGTCCTCCAAAGCCTCTGCCTCTTCTTCTGCCCAGCGCCGTCACCGGTACTGGTCGATAGTCCATCAGGACTGGATTGCCTTCCTCGTCATAGGAGATGTATGGGTTTACATAGCTTTCTTCTTCACTAGGTTCCTCCACATAGTGAACAAGAGCATCACTTAGTGGTTGGGTTACGTAGGGTCCTGGTGGTTTGGGTATGCGTGTTGGGTTCATCTCTAGCCTAGGGATGGCCGGTCTCACGTCATTTGGTGCTGGAAGTGCTAGTTGGGCTCCCTTGCCAAGGAAGTTAGATGCCTGTTGCCTAGGTAAGGAGGATTGTACTGCTACGCATATGGAAACCTCCTGGGCAATCTGTAGTGCAATGCGTCATGACCGAACCTACCACAGTTCGAACATGGCCTAGATCTAGGATCTTGACACTCGACTGGGAGGTGGTTTCCACCACAGTGTATACAATACACGTGAGTTCGCGTAGGCTTCCTTATTCGTTCTTGCAAACGTGCAAGCTCCATTCTCACCTCAGCCAGGTCCTGGCCTTGGTCAACTCCCTTTCCCTTATCCCATGTGCTAGAGCTCTCTCTCTCTCCCGACTTCATTGACCGCTCTGAAGCCCTCTAGCCTGTATCGTCTTGACCGGTGTTCCTCATGCTTCTCTCCCTAAGCTGATCGTCCACTCTTATTGCTTCGTCAAAAACCCTAGCTAGCACATCTCTATGTAAGGTGGAGTTACTAGCCAAGGCCTTGTAGAGTTCCTCGCTTTGGATTCCATTTATAAACACACAGCCTTCTCATTAGGTCGCTCATTGGCTGGGATCCTCTTGAAGAGGCTACGTACATGTGTGATGTAGTCTCTCATGTCCTCCTTTTCCCTCTAACTGACATTCATCAATCGGACGATGAGGTTGTCAGAGTATCCTGTCTCAAAGAACCTCTTGATAAAATGATCTTTAAGATGGGCAAAGTTCATGCGCTCGACTGCATCTAGACTAGTGTACCGAACCCTCCCCTTATCACCTAAGCACAGCCCAAAAGCTTGGGAGTGTTGTCCAGGGTTTGTGAGGCCATTTGCTTCACAAACTTGTTCGAACCGCTCCACAAAGCTATAAGGGTCATTGCTAGGTTCCTACTTGTCTAGTTGTTTTGCCACTACAGGGATCCTAGATTGCTCAGCGGACGTGTTTTCCATGAGCAGGGTACAGGAATCCTGAGAGTAAGGCTGTGGTTAAGGCTGCTGCACCCTGCTCAGCGGACGTGTTTTCCATGAGCCGACTGGCTACAAGTTCACTTAATGATAAGTTAGCCTCCACTGCCCGCTCTCTCTCCGCATTTGGTCCTGCTTTTGCTGCTCCCGCCAGGGCTAGCACGCGCCGGGCCTCGTACATATCTACGTCTTGTTGGAGTTTCCTAGTCTTTTGCTCGTGGTTACAGGCAATCGTGCTCTCTAGCGCCCTTCTGATCGCCTTTCTTTCCTCTTCTAGGGTTGCTACCACTTCCTCTACTGGCCTACCCTGAACTACCATCCTGGCCAACAAGTCATACTCGTTGACTAACTCCTGCACCATGACTAGGAATTCTCCCAAGTGCAATCGGTCCTCTCCTTTGTCCGCCTTGTGATCCTGACATTGCTCCCACTTCCAGCTCCACAAGGTCGTCGATCAACTTGAGTAACTCTGGCAGCGTCCGATTCTCTATGTTGTTGCCTTTTGGATCTTCGTGTCCACTTAGGGCCTTACCGATGGGGTTCTCTAGTAGCCAGCTAGGCTTTGGGATCTTCTCCTAGTAGTGGGTTCCTTGATGTTATTATGTTTCTTGTTGAGCTCCTTGTTATTGGAAACCATCATCAATCTTATCCACAACTTGTGCTTCGTGCTTTCTAGGCTCAGTGTGAAAGCATGCTTTTCCTTTCCTTGTAGTGCACCCTAGGTGATGAAATCAAAAGGTGAGGTGAGGATGCACTAAATGCCCAATGCAGAATCCACCCTACTGCTTATGTTTGTAGCCAGATGTGGCTCTAGGCACAGGTTTTGGCCAATCTAAAGTCTTACAGGAAGACCCTGCTGCATTCTCTATTCTGCTTCAGGGTTGGTTAGTTGGTTGGCTGGTCGCCGAACGTCACGTCCAATTCCACATTTGGTCTACCCGGTGTCTAGCTATTCGGGGTGAATCTTTAGTCACCCTGTCTGGTCTCTAGCTTGCAAGATTAAATTGGGTTCCCTCGGGGATTAGAGATGTGACCAAGGTACCCAGGACTGTGGCCCAGGTAAAGAACCTTCTATTCAAACTCTGGTGAACTGGTCTGATTCTGGGAATCGGACGGACCGGTCCGATTCTGGGAGTCAGATGGGCGGGTCCAGTCTTACTCAGGTTCGACTTTCCCTAGTCGGACGGGGGTGGTCTGACTACTGCAATGGGTCGAGTGGTTCAAGTCTAGGGCTAGGACACGTGGCCTGACTTTGATGGGCTAGTCCGATTATAAGAATCGGATTGGACCAATGGTCCGATTTTCAACTGGCCCGATTATAAGAATCAGATCGGACCAATGGTTCAATTTTCTTTCGACTGGTCCGATTATGGGAGTCCGACTGTTCGACTCTCGAAATTGGACAGTCCTATTCTAGGAATCGGACACATTGGTCCGACGACGTGGACGATGGCCCGCAAGTTGCACATGGTGCCTCTAGGTCAATGCCTACTCTTTGTGCCGTGCCTTCCAAATAGATGCGAGCAACAGAGGGAAACATCTGGCATATCTCGAAGAGATGGGGTGCTCGATAGGTCAGCACTTCACGATCTCCCGCAGCTCTCTCTCTCTCTCTCGCTCTCTCCCTAGCTCTTAGGCTCACAGTCTTCTCAGAAGGCAAGGTGTCAAATGTGGCATCCCCTGGTCCCCTAGGCCCCTTATTACCTCATCTCAATCTACTGTAGACTCAGAGATTAATCTTGTACACTCCTCCAGCCAGATGTCTGAATCTGCGTCCCAAGTTCCCTGTCTCCAGCAGCAGCAAAACCCTTCTATTCCCTTCTTTTTCCTATCCTACACTTAATCTATTGCAACAGAAATCAGAAACATGAATAAAGACAGATGGTCCTACTCTAACATTCAACAGTAAATCAAAATACTTACTTGCTCTAGGGATTAAAACCTCCTACTTCTCCTAGCTATCTCAAGCATCGGTTCAGGCTGCAAACCCTACTGCCATGCTTGATTTGACGCACGTGGCACTCAAGGCTCGATTTCGTTGGTCCCGACAATGGAACCAAAATGTAGGGGAGTTACGGAGCTCTAGCTTGAGACCTACGCACCGCTTATTGATCAAGCGTTTCAAGCCGAGCGGCCATGGCTACCTCTCACATAGTCGATGCGCAATGCCTACCTTGCGGGTGTAGTGAGCTTACCTTGATGCTTGATCGAGTTCCCTCCTCCCTCTCACACTGCGGTAGCTCCACGATCCTTGTGGCAAGTTCAAGCAACCTCAAGCCCCCTCCGTCAAGCTCCATCCTCCATAGCCGTGCGAGACAAGAGAAGAGAAGAAGGGAAGGAAAGATGAAGAGAGAAGATGGGGAGCTTCTTCTCCACGATCCCTCACTCTCATACACTCACTCCCTCACTCCCTCACACTCCCTCAATCCCTCACTCAAGCACAAACATGAAGGTAAGAAGCAAGAGAAGAGGAAGAAGAAGCTTTAGCCACACCCAAGAATGAGCTTCTCATTTACTTTTGAACTTTATATACATGCCGTACCTTTTGGGCAGTCATCCACACTTTTTTACATGGCCAGCCATTAGCTTAGGCCCTCTTTTCCTATTTCCCACCATTCCAACTTATCCTGTTCCCACTAATGCATACAATTTGCACAAGAGTGAGCCCGGCGCTCTTTTTACAAGGATTCGAGAGCACCTTCATATTTAATGGCGTGCTTTTACTCTTTTATTTTCTCAAGGCGACACCGTCATTCAAATCATTCAAATTTCAGCGGTTTTGCGCACATAGCTGTTCCAATCAACTTCATGCAAGGTAAGAGCCGCTGCATTCTCCAGTACCGGCACACTGATTTGGTGCATGAATGCGTTGTAGCGCTGGTTGGAAAAGAGTGTATGTATTAGTTTTGCATGCAATCTGGTTTTTGCATCAGGGATATCTTGGATGCTGATGCCGTCGTTTGTCAACACATCCTCCTTTCTCATCCCCAGCATGGCGTACACATCTCTCTTTTGCTTCTTTTCCATTTTTGGTTCTAGTCCCAGTGCCTTTTCCACCAAGGCGGGGGTTAAGCGAACCAACACTTGCTTGGTATTCTGTCCCCTTCCTATTGTGACAATGCCGCATTCGTTGTCGGGGTCGTAAGACCTGAGAAATTCCACACAGATTGTGTGGTCGAGTTCTTGTGTGAATCTTTCCAAGTACTTGGTGAAGCTGCAGTTTTCAACGACTCTCCTAGCCTCCTCTTCCTTGGCCAATAATCCTTCTATATGATAAATAGTTCGAAATTTTAGTTGGTTGTAGGTGCGGCTCTCCAAGGTGATGGTGTATTGCACTCTCTCCTCTTCCGTGAATGGAAGCCGGTGGGCACGGTCTTGTTGCGACATTTTTCGTTCCTGTCATAAACCAAAATTTTCATTAGTACTTTCCACATAGTAATTTGCTGATTGCTGAAAAAAAGAAACTCTATGGTTTTTGAATGAATTCATTAAGAACCACTATAGATTTTCCTTTTCAACCTTTGACTTTTTGCATGTTCTTCATAATATATGTTTATATGTTTCACTAATTTTGATTTGGTTGGCTTGATTTGATTCACCTCACCCCTTTCCCTTCCAGCTTGAGAAGAATCCTTCCTAGGATTTAGGGCTAGAAGGGCAAGGGCGTTTGGCATGGTGGCGTAGAAGTTACTTGTGAAGAAGCCAATCATAGAACTGGGGGTTGTATTCTAAGTGAGCTTCGTGGCCCAAATCAGAGGTTTGAATTCCCACTTGCGTGATGTATGTGAGAACATCTATTAGGAAGTCACTAGAGTTGACACGGCTAGCAATGCTTCCATTTTTTCCACACTTCTACTCCATTTTCCGTTCCTCTTTGCTACGGTAAACACCAAGTACTTTGTTTTATCATATTCCATACTCAAGGGAACCTTTTCAATGTGAGTAATGGAATGGGCTATATTGTCCCATGTCTCCAAATAGCCTAGAGACTCTAGACTACGCATCTCTCTAAACCACTTTCCATGAGAAGTCATGTGGTTTAGAGGCACTTGAGTCTACATACTATACAACATTCTTAAATGAACCATTAGGAGTTATAGTATTTATAAAATGTTGCATAACAAAATCATTATTTTTGCTAGTGCAACCATAATTACCTTGCTATTTTTTTCCACTTCTAATTTTAGCCTTCTTCTCGAAATACTTATTGAAAATATGGCATTTGGGCATGCCCTTTCTAAAGAACAAGCCAAACATCTTGATGCCCCCTTCACGATTGATGAGGTGAAATCTGCCCTTAAGAGTGTGAAGAATGGGAAGACGTAAGGCATTGATGGCCTACCTACAAAAGTCTATAAGACCATATGGGAACATTGTGGTAGGGATTATATAGTTGTTATTAATGAATGGTATAAGAAGGGTAGTCTCCCACTAGAGATCAACCTAAGCCTAATCAAATTGATCCTAAAAGGTATGGAGAGAATGAAGCTTAGGCAAATGAGACCTTTGACCATGTTTACTATTTCATTCAAGATTGCAGCTAAGGCTTTCACATTGAGAATTAAGTGTATACTTTTGAATGTGTTACATTAGAGGCAATATGGTTTTGTCTTTTAGGGACATATGCAGGATGCGATATTAATCTTGACCATAGCCATATACTTGGTAGTTGCAAGTGGTCAGCAAGCAATCAATTATCATCAATATGGGCTTTGACAAGGCTTATGACCTTGTATTCTAGGACTTTATTATCCTGTTGGTTTGAAGAGTTGGGCTTTGGGATAGGCTTCATGTGAATGGTCAATACCATGTTTCCTAATGCTACTGCATAAGTAATTGTAAATGGCATGTTGTGAAAATCCTTTTATTTGGTTGAATTGACTAGCAAGGGTTGCCCTTTAGCATTCTTACTTTTTTTGTCATCATAGACCCACTGAGAAGTCCTAATTGGATGCATTTCTAGAAGTTTTTCAAGACTTTCCAAATGTATTTAGATCCCTCCTAAGTGGGAGCAAAACAAAATAATTATATCCGAGAATTAATGAGGAGCGAGAGCGGATCTTCCAATATGGCTTCAAGGTGATAGAAAAATTGGAGGCATTTAGATATTTGGGGTGCCCGTTGGGACTAGGTTTAACCTAAACTCCAAGATTCCAATGGTTTTCTCAAAGGATTAAGGATAACGTGCTCAAATGGTCTCAAAAAGTACACTCTTTTTGGAGGGTAAGTTGGTGATTCTTAACTCCTTTCTAGTTGCTAGTATTAACTTTATTGTTGTGATTTTCCCATTCTTTACAAGTACATGGCATGTGTTAGAAAAGTACTTCCGATCCTTTTTATGGTTAGCCATACTGGAGAACTTGGCAATTTCATGTGATCTCCTAGGATGTGGTCATCTGATTCGTCTATATATCCATAGATTGCACCTGTGTAGCTTCGTTTTCTTGGAGGCTCAATGTTCTCTACTTACTAGCATGGCTTTATGCAAATTAGGGCTAATGCAAAGCTAGCCAAGAAGAGACATGATAAAGGCTTAAGAAGATGGTGTGATGTATGCGAGACAAGTGAGATGAAATGGCTAAAGATAGAAGAATGCAAGCTGAAACAAAATCTGATTGATCTCGAAGCTGATTGACTGCAAACTGTATTTACCCATTAGTGAGAAGAGTGGCCCACTTCATGTAGAGTCCATGAACTTAGGCCTCTCAAGTGTTATAGGACGAATAGAGCTAAATTTCAAGTTCCCACTTCCTACAGGATTCCTCAAATTGAAGTGAGCTTGCCATTGCACTTGGTTCAAAGAGAATGGGAGACGAAGGGGAGTATGGTATGTCAACCCTCCTGTCCATAAGGAAATATCCCATTTTGGCCCCCTAAAACAATGCAAGTCAGTTCTACCTGTTGATTAGTTGGTCAATTTATCATCTTCCTATTTCCATCATAGATTTAGAAAAGCTCCCAGCTAATCGGGACCACCCTACCGTTGGATGGACCAGTTGAGGGTCACACCCACCCACTTTCCTTTGATGACAGTATTATCTTTAGTTATTAAGAGGGAGGAATTTCAACCTTTTAATATTTAGCATATTTTCAAGGCTCAAGAATATTGGAAGGAAGATATTCTAGAACAAAGTGAGCACATGGAAGAGAAAGATAAGAAGGATTTGGCCTAGTAAACCGAGAGTAATCCTTCCAAAAGATTGAATGTAGTATTATGGAGAGTGATAATGAACAAGCTCCCCACTTGCAAAAGGCTTACTAAGATTGGTGGAACTCCTCCTTGATGTGCCTTATGTGGCAACCATGAAAAGTCTACTCAAAATTAGTTTTAGGATTTTGTAGTGGTCAAAGGCCTATGGAGGTCAGAATCTAGATGGGTGAAAGAAGTGGGGCTACAGTTTGAAATTGATGGGAGAAGCAAAAGCTTCATTGTGGAATGTAATTTTGTGAACTTCCTTTTTATGGAAATCCTTGGCAATATGCCCATATCTTCTGCAATAATGATAGTCTTTATCCATGTTAGATTGCTCATGCGACTGCCAGGAGCCACCTATGCCTCTAGGTGATCTCCCCCTGCCTCTAAAGGCTCCAGATCCTTGATGTCCTTGCGTATTTGAGCTGTGCCAAATATTTTGTTGCTCTGTTGTCCATGTGTGTTTCGAGTATCTCCTCGACCTCAAAAAGCTCCATGAGCTCTACCACCTCTACCTCATTGATTAGAGTAAAAGACAGTGTCTCTGCCCTGAGATGTGCTTGAACCTATATTCAAGCTAAGCTTTACTTCTTCATGTAGCAACAGTGCAAGTAGCTCATCCCAATCAAGGGGTTTTTCTCTCACAGAAATGGACGTATCAAATGCCTTATACTTCTTAAATCCTAACCTATTCAATGTCACTCCAATCATATCATCCTCTAAAACACAAGATCCAACAGTAGCCAGTTGGTCATCTATGGTCTTTATTTTCATTGTGTATGCTTGGATGCTCCTACCATTCCTAGACATGTTGTTGAACTATTGCTTTAGCTGTATCTTCCTTACATGCGTGACATTACCATAATTCTTCATGAGTTCATTCCAAGCATCCTTCGGGGAATGGCAACTGGTAATCTACATAGCCATCGCATCAGAAATGCACAAAGAAAACCAATGCAGTACTTTACTAGCTCTTTTTGACCAATGTCAGTGAGCTCTCCACTATTCCTATGTTGGATTCTGTTCAAGCAATTCGGGTTCAGCTTCAACCCCTGTACATAAATCCTAATAGCCTCTGCCAATCAAGAAGTTTTGCATCATAAACTTCCATAGAGCAAAGTTTTTGTTATCAAGCTTCTCTCCCACAATTTAAATGATATTATTAGTGCCTTGAGCATTTATCATATTTTCTACTAAGGTATTCAATGCTATATGCAATCTATAAGTGATTGACTCCCTGGAGTTCAGGAATAGAATTTCTGCAATTCAGGAACAATCTTCCTACAGTTCAAGAACAATTTCATGTAGTTCATGACCAATTTCCTGCAATTCTTTAGGTACAATTTCTTGACAACTTGCTTGCTATAAACTATATTCTAGCAATGAAAAAACACAGTCAACTAAGCATAAACCAAGCTCAAATCAATTCAAAACATTCTATGGTAGTGGCAAAACATCTAGATGCAGTGACATTCCAAATAGATAGCATGTGTCTACATAGTAGACATGTAGGTGTTCATGACAATCAATGATAGACAACATTTTGTAACAGCAATTTGTGTATAAATAGCAATGTTTTCTTTGCTAAAACAAGAGTATTTAGACCTCAAAATAGCCCCAAAACATCTCATATAGTTGCCACTCTATGCAGGAGTTGATACATGTCCAATTAGTCAAAATAGATTGCATGTATGTCAAGTAAAGATGATAGGTATCCTTCTTGCAAACAACAATACCCTAGTATAACTAGCAATAAATCAGTCCAAACTTAGGTTTTTAGCATCACAATATCCCAAAAAGCATCTACGACTCAAGTGGTATGATCCAAGCATTTGTCAATAGCAAATAAGTGTCACATATACTTCAACCATGTAGGTATACTATTTCCAAATTCAGGACAACAACCAGTTCAGTGTTTTCAGCCTACAAATAAGCTCCAAAACTGAGCATTTAACACTCCAATATCATGACCATGTATACATAAGTGTTGCTATAACACTCGCCAAGCATCCAAGATGATTGTTTGCATCATTGTCAAGCCTTTCTTGATCAAACAATGCCCTGTTTTAGTGCTAGAAATTCTAGGACAGATTTTAGCCTACATTCTGGACAGATTTCAGTCTGTTATTACCATTTAAATTTGAGTGTTGAACTCTTCAAAGCCATGCCAAAATGCATGAGAGTAAAGGCATATACATTTCCAAGCATCGATAGACATCAATAGAGGTCAATATAGCTCCCAATGAGTTACAACCAAGTAGATGTATGCTGTCCATGTATAATTAACAGCAAACTTGCTCTGTTTTCCAACCAATGTTTGATTCGAACATCCCACAAACAAGTTAAGAACCAAGATACCAATGCTATGAAGCTTTCTTCAATATCTGACAAGTTGTTTATCAATAGTAGAGTGTGTTTATGGCTGTCAATGTCTGAGTTGGAGTAGGAAAAGATGGCTAGCAAACTGGCACAATCTGTGCAGGTCACTTTTTTTACATTATTGTTGTTTTTTCCATCAATTCTCATGCAACAGAGCTCATTCAAGCGGTAGAGAACTCCTCTAAGAAGCCTCAATAGGTTGTGAACTGATAAACCACAAGAAACATATCTTCCAACTGATTCAATGGCTGCCAACACATGAACTTTTGCAAGTCACACTGGAGTTCCTAACTTCAAGCTCCAACTCTTGCAATGTTGATGCCAATGCCACCGCAAAGCCTTCAAGCTTTAGGCTTTGATACCATGTTCAATATTTAGAAGGAGAGAGAGACAAAGACATGGAGCTATAACATAGAGTCATGAACTCCCATTGTTCTCTACTTCTCATTATTCCATAATGCTAGTCACACATAATTGAAAACACACTAGGTCACTAACTGACCATACCACTAATTGTGGTTGAGTCTGATTGACTCAGTTATTACAACACACATGGGGAGTGACAGCTAATACGAAAACTATCTAGATAAGGTCAATCATGTCAGTGATTACTGATCACGAGCTTGATTCTCATAAAGTGATCAATTTACAATTTCAACATGAAAATCAATAGAGACAAAGGATGGTGCTACCTTGTCATGCCGCCATAATCGGGAAGAGCCATGCTCTTATAACCCTGTGGCTACTCCGTTACACTTCTTCTTGTTGCAAGGCACATGGAAGAGTGCATTCTTTACATCCATTTGATGCAATACCCAACCTTTTGCTATAACCACTGCAATGATAGCTCTTACAATTGCTATTTTTACCACTAAAGAAAAATGTTTTCTCATAATCAGTCCCATAAGTCTACGTATAACCTTTGGTAACCAGTATTGCCTTATACCTGCTCACACTACCATATATATTATATTTTACTTTATAAACCCACTTGCAACTTATAGCTTTCTTTTCCTCAAGTACTAGCACCAAATCCCAAGTCTAATTTACATCCAATGTAGCCATTTCTTCATCCATGGATTTGTCCCAATGCACATGATCAATAGGTTTCTTAAAACAAGTGGGCTCAAATGATTTTATAACCTTTGTCATATTCACATAATAGCGAGCATCATAACTATCATATGTCAACCTATTTATGTGATACCTTACCCTCATTGACCTATGCACTTGTGTAGCACTCTGTGATCCTTTTACATCAACATTGGTTTTCCTTACACTAGGTGTACTAACAACCAGAATACCATTAGGGGAGTTTTGAGGTCTTGAAAAATGCCTTGTAAGAGATCCTAGAGAGAGAAAATATTTTAGGAAATAAAATAATTTTTAATTTGATTTTTTAATATTTTGGTAAGTAAATATATAAAAAATTATTAATAAGTCATTGTCGTGATATTCTCATGGTCATATCAATCCTAGAAATCTAGGCTACCATAAAGGCGACCAATTGTCATAATCAAGATCTTACTCATTCTCATTAAAGTGAAAACTAATATTCAATTTGAATTTTGTTTGACGTTTGATTACTTCCCTCCATTCTCACTCTCTTCTTTATTTCCCATCCTTACTAGTTTCTTCTTCGTTTTCCTTCTTGTTTCTAATTTGCATACTTTTTCAATCCAATCTTCTAATCACATCCTTAGCTATGGATCAGTCATCCAATGATCTTTGTAGCTCTAGTAAAAGGCATCTCTATCATCTTCATATTGAGTTGGACAGTGAGCATGAACCAATATGGAAGAGAACAAACCCATTACCTTTCAAAGTCTACGAAACATATACTCGTGCTTGAAGGAAAGAAGAATCTTGATCTTTGGTTAGATGGCAGGCTATATCCCAAAGATCTTAACAAAAATAGCACTCTGCCTTTCTATAATAGCTCTTCATTGTTGAGGTTCATTGGTGATGGTTATAATGGGTTTCAAGGCTATACACTTAACTTGGTTGCAAAAAAGGATGTCCTCAAATTGGAGAATCATCTTTTATCAAAACATAACAACGAGTTACTGCAGAAGCTAGAAGGCTATCAATAGAGGATTCATTTGTTGGAGAAATGCATCAAATCTTATCAACGAAAGCAAACTATTTTAGGACTTCGAAATCGACAAACGGCTCTTAGAAATATTAAGAGTCTTAGATGAGGAGGAGGGTACATTTTTGTTTCACTTTAAAAATATGAAATATGACTTTGTTTATAATTAATTATATTGATTTGAGATGTTGATTTTGTTTAGGTCTCTTCTTCAACCGAATGCAAGTGAAAGAGATTCTTTCAAAGCATCTCAGTTTTATTATCATCTTCTTCCTTCAGTAGTTTGAAAAGATGTTTTGGAGAAGAAGATATTTAAAAAGGCAAAGAAAAAATGCTTGGAGTCATTTATAAAGGATCTCTCTTTGGATACTGAGTTAGTGTAGAAGGCACTAGATAATATTGGTATCAGTCGAGATGCTTATATACAACTTTTCCAGCTTTTACAGTCAAATATGAAGCAGGGACAAGTAGGTAATTGCATACTTCCAAGGCCATCTGTGATTAGAGCTATTAGACAGAGAGTGAATAACAAGGTAATGGAGATTTTGGGTGAGCCTTTCCATATCAAGGCTAGCTTCAAGGGCAAGAAAAAGGAAGTTATATTCAATGAATTTAACAATATTTTCTTTGACTTGCCCACCCTACAATGCTTAATTATTAGATTCTATGACTTGTCACTAAAAGAGGCACAAGAAGTGGCTAGATTTGTGGTTAAACTTGATGTAAGTGAGATTCTAAAATGTACAAAACTAGAGAGGGTCTCTATTACCTTGATGAATAGAGCACTTTCATCAGATCATTACAATCACTCAATGTCATTTAGTGTTCAATTGAAACACAACATCTGATGGCTAGGAGCATTCAAAGTAGATACATAGGATTTTGATATATTATATTGGGTTTTTCATCGAACACCAATACCTAATGTTATTAAGAGACAACAAGTAAGAGAAGAGCTATTTGTTGAAGGATTTGGAAACTATAAGATTGAGTGGCACATAGCGGTGACTTAAAGATACTTAAATGTATGTACAATGTATCAAAGGGATCCAACTCTAGATCTCCTTGCTTATATTACATGTTCCCAGCCAGAGAGTTGAACTCAAGAAATTGGAATAGAGCTCCCTCTAGGCACAACAAAGATCCACAGTTTAAGCCAGTCATAGATATTCCTTTAGTGAATGCTAATATCTGTACACTTCATGTGCTTTGTAGGGTAATTGAAAAGCTTGTTCATCTTTATATAGGATTTGTATGGAAGCTAAAGCCATTATCAGCTAGAATAGATGCTATAACAAAGATTGAAAAAGTTTTATTTGCAATTGGTTTGCATGGTGGTAATGTTGCTATTGAACCATATATTCAAAAGTCTAAGGATAGCAATTGTGTCCCCAAAAAGCCATCTATTGGTGGAGTGAAGGCTAGAAGGTTCCTAGAATTTCATGGGAGACTTGGTAAGATAAACTTTAGGAATGGTGGCTTAACTATTAGATACAATCAATGGAAGTGCCTACATAATGCAGTTAAGGATCATGCTGATAATGGACAAGCTCGGAATAGAAAAGCCAACGTTTGGGAAACACTAGATAAAGTATTCTTTTATTGTGATAAAATAGAGTGGAATGATGATGATCTCAAAGACTTAAAAAACCAATTGAACCTTTTTAAAAAGGCAAGGACAGAAGCTTGGGGTAATCAACACTTCACTCACTATATGCTAAGAAGTTTGCATATGTAGGTCTCTTTATTGTCTGACTCATATAGGGTTTTCTAATTGAATTTCTTTATTTGTTAACTATGCATCATATTTTATATAACCATGCTCCATATTTTATCAAGAAATATAGATCTCTATCTATTTGGTCAACCTAAGGTATGGAAAAATCACATTATCAAGCAAGAACAAAATACTTTAGACACACAAGATATGGAGGTGGAATATACAAAGCAAACAGTTTATTAGAGGTCTTTCAATGGTTCTACAGATAAATTTGGCACAAATTCAAGCTCAAAGACACAATCACATCATGTAATACATCATCTTTGGCAAGGACTATATCCACTATTACCCAAAGAAGAAAACAGGGATATTTAAACTCTTGTGCAAAGCAAAGATATTCTGAATAGTTACAAACTAGACAAAGAGATGGAAAAAGATGGGTTTCAAGAAACCCTTAACATCTTTTAGTTTGACTCTGTTTGCAAAAGAGTCTTTAGTTTCAAGGAATTCACCGGGTCCTCTAAGGGAATCTTTTGTTTCATCCCACTCGATGAGACCTCTACATTTCAGGAACTCTTGTTGCCTATAGCATGGAAGGAGCTTCAAATTCTTGGCATCTCCTACATGGGAGAGCAAATAAGAGGCAAGAACTCCAAAGTATCCTGCCCTAGATCCATTGTATCCAGGCATGAAGCCAAAAACTCTTACAGCTTCTTCCTTCTCCACCAAAATTATATTGTCTGAATCTCTATTGAAAGCTTGGGATCCAATCACCTTGGAGATAGCTTTCAAAGCCATTATTGGTAAGCTTGGAGAGCTTGAAAACCTGCTATGATAAATTGCAACTATTTGATTATTTAAGCTTCTAATATAATGACCAAGGCCTTGACTTTTGCCAAGCTTCAATGGCCTTGAGCCCTTGGCTAGAAAGTTGTCTGCATCTTTAATTTCTATCTGCACAATAAACCATAATAGTATAAGATGTTAGTAGATAAATATCTAACAATATTTGTGTATAATGCATAACATACTCTAATATAAATCACAATGGATATCTTAGAATTATCTTTCATACCTTAGGGTTTTCATCTTCTTCAAGAAGACTATCATCATATAGATTTATTGAACTTTTTGGTTTCTCCTCTAATGGAGACTTCAGTTTCTCTTCATACCCCATGCTATCAATACCAAATCTCTGTTGAATTTGTAAGTAATCTTCCTCTGAAGATATCCCCTCTTTTCATATTCCACGATCTGATTAATACAAGAATGCAAAGCTACAGAACTGTCTTGAAAATTCTCTCCCTTAACATCAAGGGTTGCTAGCAATTCCTCTTCATAACCTATAAAATTCTTATCATATTGACCCCATGCAACAAGGATTGCCAAGCAGTAATCTTCTCTAAGATCGAAAAGGTGTTGAATATCATTTAGCAATACATATCTCTTTTGGTTGATGAGATAACTAGGAAATATTGGGACACATTCAAGAGGACCTGTTTCAATCTCTGCACTCAACTCTATCTCCTTTTCTTCCACTTTTGTAATGTTCTCACTTTTAAACAAAGTAACATCAAATCCTTGCACTAACTGGTTCTCAATATGCTCCTGAAACATTTCACCCTTCTCTTCAACCTCTTTGTCTTTGTATGCAATATCCTCCATCTTTTTCTCTTGTATTGTATATGAAAAACAACTATCCATATATTGAAGATACACATGAAATCCAACATCCTTCTGTACAAGAAGACACTGTCGCTAATTCTGATGAAAATGGCAATTTGCTTTCCACTTCTTGAATTCTTCATCAATAAGGCTAAACCTTGTTTGCAAAGTTGTTCTAGCAGCATTAGAAGCTTCCATTACATCGCTATAATGAACAAATCCCTCAATCTCTAGGCCTTCCACATGTCTATCATAAAACACCTTAAAATCCTTCAGTTTATCTTCAAGTTCATTCAAAAGCTCTTGCAAATCAAAGGGAATATTGAGCATATCTTTGATGTAAATAAATTTAGATGAATTTTCATTTACATGAAGAAAATCAAACAGTTTTTCGTCTAGGTGACCTCCAGATCCTCCTCCTCCATTCCCTCTAATGAAAACTTCCTTTTAGTCATCCTGATTACTTACAAAAGAAAATCCAGAAAACAAAAATAAGGTTTATAATATACAAATCCACATTTGCTCATATGCAGTAGACTAAAGAAAGATTGCTAAGAAAATTAAGGAAATAAAAGATGAAAGAAATGAATTAAAACTTTATGCAGCAGAGAAAGTATGAAATTCCAAGTCTCATCGATCAAACTTTGTTTAACATTTTCGACTCATAAAACACGAAATCAATGATTTAGATCGCCTCACAGTTCATAAGATCGCATTTCACACGTCACTTATAAACAAAACTTGATGAATTCGCGTTTCATACATTCGAAAAATTTAAACAAAACAATGCCTCAAGAACATCAAAACCCCATCGTTTTACGTGTTTACCAGATCAATATTGCTAGAAAAACAAAGTAAAACCAACACAAATTTCTAAGTCCCTGATGTATCTTTCTCTTTTTAAACCAACTAACATCTTCAATGCCTCAAAATTCAAGATTGCAGAGAAGAATATTAAGAAAAATGTGATACCTGATATTTATAGCATGTCTTGCTCCTGAGAATAAATGGTTTTTTGTAAGTATATGCTTGGTTTGGCTTGTGATGCTTACAAGATAAAAAACTAGTCGAAGACAAGACGAAATATGTGAAAGAAATAGTAACCAAGACCCGAACCTTAGTGTTCATATATATATGCCAATGGTCACCGCATGTTTGATCGAAAGGTACATTGCACTAATTCGGAGGACGTGCACTTAAAATGCAAAAGAAAAAGAAAAAAACTTGAAAATCGGAGTAATAAAAATGCTACCATGCCGAAAAAGTAAGTGACACGTTGTCGTAGAGTTCATGCAAGGGCTGCAGAACACGGGGTTCAAGGTACAGCAAGAAATAAAGACTAACAAGAAGATCTCAATAACACAATATTTGATGCCAAGATCATTATATTGTTTGTCAAGTATTTTACAAAAGAAGAGTCAAAAATAAATGACAAAGCATGTCAATCTGTCCTCTCGTTTACATTACAATAAGTGTATGAACTTGGTTTCAGGGGCACCAAATAAATCTCTCAGTTTCAAGATTTAATCATAAACAGCTTTACTGTTTTCTGTCTAAAGGGTACTTTAGACCATTCATACCATTCAAACATGAAAGACTGTTTGGATCTCTAAGTAGTTGAGATTACAAGGTTCCAAGTCAAGGCTGCTCAAAGACTGTGTAGAACAAACGTTGGGCTTTCCACTAAGATATGGACAAGCTGAAAGTTATTTCTGCTTCTGCGAGAACACTCATTGTATTGCCACTTTGGTCCAAAGTCTCTCCCTTCCCAGCAACCCATTTCTGCTACAGATGCAGAACCATCATTCCCGTTCAGAACAGATTCAATCTTGTCTTCAAGTTAGCCCTTAAGAAACAGGAATCCTTCTTGCTCACTGTCGATATGGTCCATTGAGATCAAATCCATTCCATTTAGATTGGATTCCATGAAGGCTTTTTCCGTTTTCAGCATGTCATGAACTCGTTTGCATCAGTTGAAGAGTTCGACGAGTTGGTTTGACCCCAAAACTCCTTGTTCAGCACACCTCGTGAAGACTGAAGACAGACGGAAGACAGAAGTCATGAGAAGAAGGCCCGTTTCGTTTTGGAACAAGAACATGCTCCTTAATATTCACAAGCAGCTCCGACTCTTGAAAAACCTCCAAATGGTATTTGCTGGATATTTCACTGACACATTGTTTGGCAAAAGGAGTAAGATTTTGCTGCACCACCAGGATCGCTCGATGGCATTTTCAGCCTTCATACGTTCGGCATATGTCTTTATTGTTTTCACTCCAACCTTAGCTTCTTCAGGGAAAATTACAAATATCTGTTCAGAGGGATTGGCGCTCTTCGACTTGATGATGACGAGGTCGTTGCGCTTCGGCTCCTCGCCGAACTTCTCCCGATTCCCAGACGGCCCTCTCCACCGATTTAGTAAAAGATATCATGATTCTCCCAATCAAGACTCCTTGCACAGTTGATGAGTTTCAAGAAAGCAAATACCTGCTCTTCGATACCTGACAACTTTCCATCGAGATCGTTCTGGGTTTTGGTAAGTTGCCTAGTGATTTCCTCAACAAGGATAATGTCATGTCTCCCATCCCAGCTCCTTCTCACCAGGCTTTTGTTACTTTGCAAATGCTTATGCAAGCCCTCAGATTCAGATCTCACAGTTCGTGACTGTTCCTCGAGTGCAGTGTATTCACTTGTCAGCGTGTCTAAAAACTTTTGCCGCTTCTTCAGATGCCCTTTCCCCAAAACTCTGTCCCCAAAACAGCAATTAGGAAACCAATTTTAGCATGAGTCCAGCAGTGTCTTTCCACCAATAAAAAAAACCCAAGAAGCTTTTATGCTCTTGAGGAATCTTAAAATTCCTATTACAAGAGAACTACTCCACTGCACATCTGCTTGCTCAAGTGCCTTCGCAATTGTCATCACCACCATAATCTTCATTTCATCCAGAAGTTCCAGCACCATTTTAACTCTGTTTGCTTTGGCAAAACCATTAATGACGATTTCAAAGGTCACCCTGTTTGGCGTCATATGCATGTCCTGCATCATTTCTTAAAGATCATCATTGAAATAATCAGCTTGATAATGTCCTTTGGCATCAGTTTTTCATATTTTTCTAATACACACACATCATGCATCCAAACAAAATCATATGCATGCATTAAGGGAATATATACATTGGATGCGGATTATCAAAATGCATCACACAAACAATGAATCACACGCAGAAATTAACACAAATGCACAACAAAAGAAATGGAGGTGTATACGACTCGGATGCGCAGCAACACGACATCCACCCCCTCTAAACCTGCGCATCCTCCGGATGTGCCAACTATCTAGGATCATTCAACTCCACAAACAGGTCGAGTCCATCTTTTGTTTCTAGTAGACTTGTTTCTCCATCAGCTTCATCATCTATGTTCTCTGTTTCTTTTGCTTGTCTTTCTTCTACCTGTTCTTCTTCTGTCAATGCTTCAAGTGCATATTCTTCATCTTCTCTTCTCTTGAAAATCTTGACTCGTTTTCCAGCAATAGGCACCCTCAATACTGTTCCATCTAATTCAGCCAGCTCATAAGTACCATTGTCAAAAACCTGCCTTACTTCATACGGTCCAAACCATCTTTGAACCATTTTTCTCATGCTACTATGCTGATTTTCTAGACTACTATCGTAGACTAGAACCCAATCTCCTTCTTTTATGGCTCTAGGTCTCAAGTGATGCCTTAAATCAAACCTGTCCTTGTTTCTGAGACGGGCTGCCTTCAAACGATCAACTGCTAGCTGCACATCTTCTGTCCTTCTCTCTAGTTGACGAATCCGAAGGGCTAACAGCTCTTCCCTTGATAAATTCTCATGCCACGAAAGAACACTCCAAGTGAGAGCACAAATTTCAGTAGGCATGACAGGTTTTTGCCCATACATCAACTCCGCAGGCATGTATCCAGTAGTCACACTATGTGTAGAGCGATTAGCCCACAATGCAAAAGGTAGTAATCTCGGCCAATCTCCAATCCGACCTCTACAAGCTTTTGCTAATGCTTTAACTATTGGCGGATGTCCTCTTTCACTTTTACCATTTCCCTCTGGATTATAGGCAGTAGTAAGAGCCAATTTAATCCCAAGCCGTGAGAAGAATTCTCTAGCTTCATCTGCATCTAGCTCTCCACGATCAGCTGTAATCTTGCCTGTACATCCATACCTGCAAAATATTTCTTCCAACAAGAATTTACATACTGTAGTGGTGGTCTTCGTCCGCAACGGTCTGCCTTCAATATAGTTTGTAAGATCCTCTCTAGCCAAAACAAGATATCTCATCTGCCAAAGTCCCACTGGCAAAGTAACCAAGTCTACCACCCACTTATAATGTATACATAGTGGATAAGTCGGATGCAACTCATCACGATGTCGCACTAAAGAGTAAAGCTGGCAGTCCCTGCAAGTCTCCACAAAATGAGAAACATCTTTATACATCCCTTTCCACCAGTATCTTTCTTTGATTTTCTCATAAGTAGCCCACACACCTCTATGTCCAGCCCATGAGCTCTCATGAAACTCTCGCATAATCTGTATTTGCATCGCTACATCACAAACTACTCTCAAGGGCAAGCCTCCTCTCTTTCTTGGATGCTTCCAAAGAAAACCATCTTTCAAGAAATACCCATAAGCCTTCCTTCTGATTTTCTTGAATTCATCATCTGTCCAATCAGCTTTTCGAGTCAATGAACTTAGATACTGTCCAATTTGCAGCCACTCATCAACATAAAGTTCTTCAATAAAGGCTTCAACAGTAGATACATGACAATCATGAACGAGGACAGAAGCAGCAAACTCTGTCTCATCATCTTCTGCAAGCATTCACTCCTCATCCTCATATCTCGCTCTAGATAGCATGTCAGCAACTGGATTATCTTTCCTTGCTATGTGTCGAAATTCTGGATTCAATGATTTGATATAGGCAATCCACCGAAGCATCGCTATATTTGGAGTCGAGAAACTAGTAATCATGCCAAGCAAAGGCAAACAATCTGTTTCCACAACAACTGAAGCTCCAATAAAATACCCTTTGTCACACTTCAGCGCTGTGACTACTCCCCACAACTCTCTTTTGATATGCGGATATCTCCTTTGTCGCTCATTAAGAACTTTAGCTCCAAAGCGGATAGCATACCTATTTCCATCAGCATCATCCTGTCCCACAGCCCAACCTATGCCAATAGGGCTAGTATCAACTGTCAACATGATCGGCCGTCCACACTGATAATCCACCTTGCGTAGAGTAGGAGCTGATTGCAACAGCTTCTTGAGCTTACGCATGGCTTTTGAATGCTTCTCATCCCAATGAAATTTCTGCCCCTTTCGAAGCAGCTGATAGAGAACATCTGCTATATGAGCAAAATGAGGAATCCAAATCATGTAAAATACACAAGCTCCCACAAATCTCCGCACCTCTGAAGTAGTCGAGCAATACTCTGCAATCTTGTTTATGGCATCCACCTTTGCAGGAGAAGGCTTTCTGCCATAATATCCAACCATATGCCCAACTATGATAACTTCATTAACACCAAAGACAGATTTCAGTCCTGAAAGTGTCAAATTTACCTCCTCTAATCGTGTCAATATTTGCTCACAAGCAATCAAGTGGTCAGCCACAAACTGTCTACATCCACGCAAATCAAGACTTTCATTCTTTTCTTCCTCTGCACAACCCTTAATAGGCACATCATCTAGAAAAGGCATGGTATACTGCAGAATATAGTCTCGAAGAACTCTATGCATAGCATTCATCATATGAGCAACTGAGTTTGTAGCACCTTGAGGCAAGGTACACATCCTCACAAGTCCAATAGGTGTCCGCATAGTAGTAATATCCCTGCTTTCCAAGGTAAGCTGAAACCGATCATAACCTGAATACAAGTCACCTAGAGAATAGATAGCTCGTCCTGCAAAAGCCTCAGCAAATTCATCCACAACTGGACCTGTTCCCACATTCCTGATTGTCACTTTGTTCACAGGCTGCATATCCTGAATAAATCTCAAAGTACCATTCTTCTTTGGTACAGTAAACCACCTGTTAGAATAGGGTGCAGAAGAGGGTTCCAAAATCCCCATTTTAATCTTCTCATTCAGCAACTCTATCAGCTTTGGCAAGTGTGCTTTAGGCACAAGTATAGGACGTATATTCCATGGTACATGAGGAACAGTGAAGATGACCATGGGTGCAACCAATTCGAGACTAATGCAGCCAATTTCATGTGGAAAGAAAGCAAATGCCTTACCATGACGTCCAAGCATCTCTCTAAAACATTCTTTTTCCACTGGAAGCAAAAAATCATCATTTCCAATCTTCAATTCTACAAGAGTTTCAGCAGTAAACTTATGTCCAATATTTGCAGGGTCCCTCAACATAGGCTGCTTCATAGCTTTTTCAATCTGTTCATCACTATCAGAAGGAAGCGGGCCAGCAATCGGCTTAACCTTCTTATCAACTGTTTTATATTTTGTGTCAACCTTGGCATCATTCAAGCACTCTCTTCTTTGCTGCAATTTCTGCAAATTTTCAGCAACTTTCAACTCTGTTGACTAAAAAATTTCAGCCTTTAGCTCTATGGACTGCATGGGTGCAGTCTGAAACTTTGTATGCAGAAATTTTTCTGCATTCAACTCTGTTGGCTGAATGGATTCAGCCCTCGGCTCTATGGATTGCATAGATGCATCCTGAAACTCTGTATGCAGAAATTTTTCTGCATTCAACTCTGTTGGCTGAATGGATTCAGCCCTTTGCAATTCTGTTAGCTGATCAAGATCAGCCATAAATTCAGTTTGCTGAGTTTTCTCAGCCTCTAACTCTGTTTGCAGCATAAAACCAGAAATTTTCTGAAACATATCCAAGGTTTGCACAGGTATGATCTTTGAACCCTTGCATACATCAGTTTTCAGCATTGCTCTCATCTCAAACAAAGTATCTGCATAAGACATTCCTTCATACAATCCATCCACATGCTCTTCTGCTTGCAAAATACCTGCATTCTTCAACTCTTTCTCCTTACGGCCAATGTACTGCCTGGCAGCTCTAGGCAAATCTGAAATTTTCTGATAACTTACTGAACTATTTGAAGAAAACCCAACAAAGTTATTGGAGAAAGACTGGCTGCCAGGAGGCGAGATCTCCTCTTTTCTCCGCTCCGTACCACTGGCGTCTCGCAAGACAGCGGTACCTAATGAAAATCCAACTCCTTCGCAGGTAGTGGTGCCTCACGCAAGGAGTCCCTGTTTCTCGGATGATTTACCCCAACAGTCATAAACTGAACAGCTCGCATACCATCTTTACTGCGTATCCGTGCATAAGCTGATCCGTCATCCATCACTTTTGTTTCCATTCTTGCTTCTGTAATGAAAGGCTGTCCAAGAATAATCGGATAAGAGCATGAATCCTGAACAAAGCAATGATAATCCTCTTCAACATTACCAATAGAAATTTTGATACTCGGACAAGCAGCATACATATCACCAGAAGTATTATTGGCGGCTCTCATGCGCCAGCCATGCTCTGCATCCATAGGCCACTTGCCACTCTCATAAACACCTCGAGCAATAAGATTAATCTCAGAACCATGATCAACTAAAGCGATCAAGGGAATTTGTTTCTCTCCAATCCTTACCACTGTCTCAGTGGTTGCTCTAGCCCAATGACTTCGTGAAAAATGGCTGCGAGGAATGAGAATAGGGGTCTCATCATCTTCATACTGCATAGGCTGCACTATTTTCTCCAATTTCGGATTAACAGAAGCATTCTCAACCATCACTGCATCATCATGCTTTTCCCCAAGAGCTCCATGCCACAATCCCTGTAAAGCAGGTCCTTCCATCGCATGTCGTTTCCTCCGCAAAAGATCCTGCATCTGATCCTGTATTTCTCTTCTAGCAATCCCAAGAGCCTCTCCAACAGTAAAATTGACTTCACTATTCAAAATTCTTTCATGAAAAATCTTACTCATATCCGTTTGTATATCAAGGTCTGACAAGAGCTTGAATCCTGGCTCTTTTCTTGATTGCCTCTTTTCTTTCTGCTTGTCTCCCATTGGTTGATCAGAACCTGTTTGAGCTGGAGAATTTGACATAGGTGGAGCTGTAACAGGTGGTGAAACAAAGTCACCCCCTCTAGTCTTTTTGGAGGAGCTAGGACCCTCCTCATCTCTTCTTCTCTTTTCTTCAACCATGGCATCTAAACCCTGCGTTTTAGCCATATAAGCAAAAATAGAATACCTGTCAACAGGAGAATCCCATCCTGTTTCTCCTCGGATGCTAGAGCCCACACAAGTCATAGTAGAAGTTTGAACTTTCCCTCTTCTCGCTATCTCCAAGGCAGAAGACCATAAAGCAGAGTCTCCATCAGATTTCTGCTCAAGCTGGACTCCAAAAGCTGAAGCATCTCCTCTAACACTCACATAAGCTGATCGTGCAGCCATATCATCAACAAGTTTCTTCATACCTCCCTTACCAAAGTTCGTGTCAAGAGGAGCGCCAGTCTCTGTCAGCCATATCTTCCCATCTTGTCCCCAGAACACTACATTCTTCTTACGTGCTTCCTGAAAAGCATCACAATCTCTGCAGTGTTGATGCTCTGTACTATCACACCAAATACATCGTCACCCTTTTCTTTGACCAGTTGGAAAAGCAGTCACTGGAGCAGGTGCTACAGCAGGTACTGACATAAGTTGCTCCTTTAACTTACCAACTTCAGCTTTGACTGCTTCAATCGTCAAATCCGCCAAGCCTTTAATAACATCATCTACAGATAAGGGCACTGGAGCAGCAGGAACTGGTGGATTCACAGCAGGAGGAGTAGGCTTAGGCAAAGAAGTTGCAGCAGGGGTAGAAGAAGAAGTCTCCAAGGATTTTTCAGGAACTGATCCTGTATTTCGATGCAATCTTACTCTCCTGCGCTGCTTCTTAACAAGAGCATTCACAGCATCAATGACATGTCTCCACTCAGTCTTTAAACCTGAATCAGTAGCTTGATCTTCCAAAAGATCATCCAACTTTTCCTGTAAATCAGCATCTACAGCTTGCAAAAATAACTCCACTTTTTGCATCTCCAAAGCTTGCTGTTCAGTCCCATCCAACTGATCATAACGGCTCTCCAACTCTCGCAGAAGAGCGGCAACAGAAAGTCCCTTATTAGGCATAGAAACCCATGCTAAAAA
This sequence comes from Lygodium microphyllum, assembly GCF_053477565.2. Lineage (NCBI taxonomy): Eukaryota > Viridiplantae > Streptophyta > Polypodiopsida > Schizaeales > Lygodiaceae > Lygodium > Lygodium microphyllum. Next base: position 67,643,364 of record NC_141154.1, on the reverse strand, counting down.
TTTCCTGCGATTCATAAGACCTGTATCCTCCAGGAAATATTCATCTTTTAATGCCTTTTTAAATTCAGCCCAACCTGCATGTGCTTCTTGAATTTCTGCAATTCGACCTTCAAGAGCTCGCACCACGATCCGCAAGAAGTAGCCGCTCCAAACATCTTGAGAAACCCCAAAAAACTTCATCTTTTCTTCATATAAATGCAGGTAAGTTGACACTTGCTGGCCATTAAACTACTTCAACTCCTGTTGGGCAGCTTTCAAAGCATCCATAGCATCACTGTCTCGTTTTGCATGAGCTTGCTGCTGCATATACATGGTAAATGACTGAAACATGTTCTTCATAACATTATCATCTGTCATCTCTTCTTGCGAGTCTCCCATCTTGCTGATGACGCAGCACTTTCACGTCGGGTTCACTAGAAATGTCGTAGAGTTCATGCAAGGGCTGCAGAACACGGGGTTCAAGGTACTGCAAGAAATAAAGACTAATAAGAAGATCTCAATAACACAATATTTGATGCCAAGATCATTATATTGTTTGTCAAGTATTTTACAAAAGAAGAGTCAAAAATAAATGACAAAGCATGTCAATCTGTCCTCTCGTTTACATTACAATAAGTGTATGAACTTGGTTTCAGGGGCACCAAATAAATCTCTCAGTTTCAAGATTTAATCATAAACAGCTTTACTGTTTTCTGTCTAAAGGGTTCTTTAGACCATTCATACCATTCAAACATGAAAGACTGTTTGGATCTCTAAGTAGTTGAGATTACAAGGTTCCAAGTCAAGGCTGCTCAAAGACTGTGTAGAACAAACGTTGGGCTTTCCACTAAGATATGGACAAGCTGAAAGTTATTTCTGCTTCTACGAGAACACTCATTGTATTGCCACTTTGGTCCAAAGTCTCTCCCTTCCCAGCAACCCATTTCTGCTACAGATGCAGAACCATCATTCCCGTTCAGAACAGATTCAATCTTGTCTTCAAGTTAGCCCTTAAGAAACAGGAATCCTTCTTGCTCACTGTCGATATGGTCCATTGAGATCAAATCCATTCCATTTAGATTGGATTCCATGAAGGCTTTTTCCGTTTTCAGCATGTCATGAACTCGTTTGCATCAGTTGAAGAGTTCGACGAGTTGGTTTGACCCCAAAACTCCTTGTCCAGCACACCTCATGAAGACTAAAGACAGACGGAAGACAGAAGTCATGAGAAGAAGGCCCGTTTCGTTCTGGAACAAGAACATGCTCCTTAATATTCACAAGCAGCTCCGACTCTTGAAAAACCTCCAAATGGTATTTGCTGGATATTTCACTGACACATTGTTTGGCAAAAGGAGTAAGATTTTGCTGCACCACCAGGATCGCTCGATGGACATTTTCAGCCTTCATACGTTCGGCATATGTCTTTATTGTTTTCACTCCAACCTTAGCTTCTTCAGGGAAAATTACAAATATCTGTTCAGAGGGATTGGCGCTCTTCGACTTGATGATGACGAGGTCGTTGCGCTTCGGCTCCTCACCGAACTTCTCCCGATTCCCAGACGGCCCTCTCCACCGATTTAGTAAAAGATATCATGATTCTCCCAATCAAGACTCCTTGCACAGTTGATGAGTTTCAAGAAAGCAAATACCTGCTCTTCGATACCTGACAACTTTCCATCGAGATCGTTCTGGGTTTTGGTAAGTTGCCTAGTGATTTCCTCAACAAGGATAATGTCATGTCTCCCATCCCAGCTCCTTCTCACCAGGCTTTTGTTACTTTGCAAATGCTTATGCAAGCCCTCAGATTTAGATCTCACAGTTCGTGACTGTTCCTCGAGTGCAGTGTATTCACTTGTCAGCGTGTCTAAAAACTTTTGCCGCTTCTTCAGATGCCCTTTTCCCAAAACTCTGTCCCCAAAACAGCGATTAGGAAACCAATTTTAGCATGAGTCCAGCAGTGTCTTTCCACCAATAAAAAAAACCCAAGAAGCTTTTATGCTCTTGAGGAATCTTAAAATTCCTATTACAAGAGAACTACTCCACTGCACATCTGCTTGCTCAAGTGCCTTCGCAATTGTCATCACCACCATAATCTTCATTTCATCCAGAAGTTCCAGCACCATTTTAACTCTGTTTGCTTTGGCAAAACCATTAATGACGATTTCAAAGGTCACCCTGTTTGGCGTCATATGCATGTCCTGCATCATTTCTTAAAGATCATCATTGAAATAATCAGCTTGATAATGTCCTTTGGCATCAGTTTTTCATATTTTTCTAATACACACACATCATGTATCCAAACAAAATCATACGCATGCATTAAGGGAATATATACATTGGATGCGGATTATCAAAATGCATCACACAAACAATGAATCACACGCAGAAATTAACACAAATGCACAACAAAAGAAATGGAGGTGTATACGACTCGGATGCGCAGCAACACGACAACGTGGCACAACTTCACATGCAAAACAAGCTTTAGTCGCACGTGTGAAATTAACTACGCATTACACCTGCCGCATGTGTAAACCAACATTGTTATAAATCCGATTTCTCAACCGCAAAAGAGTTTTTTCAAAGACAAAACCCTCTCTATGCTCAGCCACACCAACACAATGCTAATTTAATCGTAGTATAAAATTATTCTTCCACGCAAGGGTACTAAAGAAGGTTTCATTGATAGCATATACACTCAATACTCAAGAATGTAAGTTTTTTTCTAGAATATGAGTAAGTTCTGAATCACTTGAACACTCCCACTAAATCATTCCTAAAAATGCCAAATGTATGAAATGTGATGGGTGCTAGGTTTCTCTTGTCCACATGAGGCCTCATCGAGTTTCATATGACTAAGGACTGCAATTTTCTGTTGTAACGTGGGTGCTAGGTTTCTTTTGTCCATTAAAGCCATACTTCCGTTTCATGTGTTTAACTTGATGCAGTTTATAGAACTTTGAATCTCTTTTAAGTTTCATAAAATATAGAACTTCGAGCTTCAAGTAAATAACTAAGTTGAAATGAAAGAATCTCTTTTAATATTTCAAATGCATGTGTGCCTGTTGGAAAAACATATGCTACAAAGTCAAAATTTAAAAAAATTATCAATCAAGTAGGATCAAGATGTTTAGGTAAATAATTTTGCCCAAAAAGTAGTCTATAGGATGAGTTGATTCTCCTAGAAGGGTAAAGGTGAATATACCTCGTAGAATAGATGAGTTGAACACGACTAGAATTGCCATGTTTGTCATGTGACATATGAAACATGGACGGTGTTATGTTCTTTTTTCCGAGTAAGGCCATATTGTGTTTCATTTGACTTGAGTTTTCATTGTTCCCCTTGTGCTGTATAAAACATGATAATATGTTGAGTTCCCTCTGTCTTTTCAAGGCATACTCATGTTTCATATGCCCTTGTGCCGTATGAAACATGATATGATGTTGAGTTCCCTTTGTCTTCAACACCTACTTGCGTTTCATGCGTCTTCGTATTGTTTTATTGAGATTGTATTTAGACTTCGTGATTATTGTTTGCATGCTGCTTCACGATTGTAGATATATTGATATGAGAGATTAGGAGATCTTTCCTAATTTGTTAGTATTATTTGGCTTTTTGGATGTTTAAGATGGCTAGAACTAAGTCCACTACAAGGAAGTAGAAAGTTGATCCTAGAGGTCTTGCTTCAAAGATACATCAGTCCTCCAAGCCTTCCAAACTTTCAAGGAAATCAAAGCCAAGAAGAAGGTTTTCACAGCATGTGAGGTGCCTTAAGAAGATTAGAAGTGCAATGAAGGCTTTGAATAATGCAATTCCAAAGCTATCTTTTCAGAGGCTTGTCAGAGAAATCTGTGACAAGCATAGTCTACAAAGTTTTAGATGGACCAGGCCAGGTCTCAATTGTATTCAAGAGGCTATAGAGGATTTTTTGATTGAGTTTTTCCAAGATTCTTATATCAGTGCGGCTCATGCACATAGGCTTACGCTTATGGATAAATACATAGTTATTCTCAGGAGATTAAGATACATGTTTTCAAAGGTCCTTGAGCCAGTCCCTCTTTTGGATGTTAAGGCTTTCAATATTTTAAATGTACCTCCATATAGAAAGAAGAAAAATGATACTGGTCTGAAGGTTGAAGATGTTATGCATGAAAATGACACAAGACATCATGAGAAAGAGGAAAAGGCCACAGTAGAGCAAGGAGATAAATGGAGGGAGTTTAAAAGAAAGAAGGAAGAAGAAAAGGAAGCAGAAAAACTCCTATCTTTTGAAGAGGAGTTATCTACCCTTCTTGAAAGGGCCGACCTTAAGGGTTTCAATGTTTCTTGCTTTTTACTTGCTGATATTAACAAGATATCTAATATGATATTTTTGGACTCTGATTGTGTTCAAATTCTCCAAAATAAAGTGAGAGAAGTAAATGACTCGATTCTTCTTGTTGGGATGAGGTATAGTTTATCAAAATTTGTTTAAACTCACCATCTTTTTCTAGCAATAGACTTTCATGTCACTCCCTCACACTCTCACACTCCCTCTCTCAAGAGCACACACAAGCAAGGAGAAGAGAAGAAGAGAAGAAGAAGAGAACTCTTGTTAGCCACACACTAAAGAATGAGCTCTCATTCACTTTTTGAACTTTATATACAAAACCCTAAATTCCCATGGGCGCCCATCCCTTTTTACATGAATAGCCATTGTGGAAAGGTCCATTTTTCTAATTCCCTCTTCTTGCTTCATGGCCTCAACCTATACCCATTTATTCTTTTACAAATGGCACAGGAGGGAGCCTAGCGCTCTTTTACAAGAGTTTTTAGAGCTTTTTGAGGTGCATTTCATTTAACATTGCGCTTTTTGCCCCAGCTTAGCTTTAGAGGTCGCCTACATGTCTTTGCTCTTTTTTCATATTTTTCTGCTTTTTCCTTCATTTCTCCACCATCTTTCTCCTCCATCTCGACTTGGGGTTAACATTACCCCCCTCTGAGATGGGTACCAGTCCCATGGCACTTCTGGCTGCTATTGGGGAATGGTAGGTAGTTGGAAAATTGTTTGGGTGAGAGTAGGGCCACATGTAGACTTGTGTGCTTGTGGAAGCTTGGTAATGATATTTTTTGGAGAAGCCAATTGGATGCCAAGTGGATGATGGGGGCCTCCGAAGTTGGTGGTTTGTCGCCTTTTGTAATGCCTGAAAGGAGAAGGTGCAGTGCACTACCTAAGGGGAGTGTCTACCTTATTGTGTGGTGCATTGTGCTCATGCTAGTGAAATGGGGAGGTGGATCTAACCATAGGTAATCTTGGGTGACGTCCCACACTTGAGGACCCCATTCGTGCAAAGGGAGGTGTAGTGCAAGTAGCTTAGGGTGGCAGGTCTAACCACAGGCGAGTGTTACCTCCCTAGGTATGTCCTGCCCTTGATGGGCCCTAAGCGTGAAGTGGAAAATCAAAAGGGATAGGGGGTTAGGAGCGGAGTAGGCTGACCGAAGCCACCGAGCACGCCTAACTTGAGAACCCCTAGGTGTAGTGATCGTGTTTTATGTGGTGCTAAGTGCTTCTTCAAGTGAGTCATTTTTTCCATGTCCTTGTGTGATGTTCTTCTTGCTTTTCCTTTCATGCTTTTCTTTTTCTTTTTTTTTTCTTCTTCTTTTTTCTCTTAAAAAAAAAAAGATAAGTATTACACTAGTAGGATGACAACCAGTGCCTAATTCTCATCGTCTGAATTAGAAGGAGAAGGGGGTCGGATGGATTTGCTAAAAAATTGCTAGCATTGCATGTATCCTTTAAGATTCATGTGAACGTGGAGTGAAGTGGTGGAGAGGAAGGGATGATTACATCTGGTGAACTGGTTGTTGTTCATGACTTCAAGGAGAGCTAGGCAAAAAGAAGAGAGGAGGCTAGCCCTCATCATCAGGCATGCCATGTCACAACTATCGATGACGTTAGGATCAAAGAAGAGGGGAGGCATGCCACGTTCTTGCGGAGTCGAGTCCTGGTTAAGTAATAATTTAAGAAGCCTAAGATAATTACATGTAGTTATGAAATCTGGATCAGGGCAAGAGAAGAAGTCGGTGAGGAAGTGAGTCATGGAGTCATCCAAGTTTTTCGAGTTGAAGATAAGGGCATGTTCAAAAGAAACAACATTAGAGTTGTAGATAATGGGAAAATCATATCGCGCGTGGAGGGTTGCGTCAAAATCCACTCCTACCCTACGATGGTACGCCATAAACGTGGGGTTGTTCCTCTTGTAGGGCAGGGTGTTGCAAAAAGCCATCCAAGCGAGCATGCTAATGTCGCACACCTGCCTCCTCCATAGGGACTGGCAGTTATAACCTTGCATGGAATGTGGCACTTCAAACACTTTATTTTGCCAGAATTTTGGCTTCTTAAGTTCCCCAAAGAGTGGGGTTCTTCTCTCTTTCTTCCAGCCACTTTTCTCCTAGTCGGCTACCAATCCCAATCACCTCCTCCATCACCTTGAGTGGTAAGACCCTCCGCAGGCTATTGGGCATAAGAAAGCTGAAAGTGAATGGCTCTTTTTCTCTTTCCTATCACTCCCAAACTACCAATTCTGCATGGAATCCTGTGGGAATGTCATCAGGGCATGGTGGGAGGGGCGCGACCGGTTGCACGACTGGCTTGGCCCTTAGCTGCTTTCTGGTTTCTTCTACTAATTTTTTCCTTCTTTCCCTGAGCGTGGCTTGTCTTTCCGCAAATGTGTCGACTGATTGTTGCTCTTGGGAATGCAGTGAGGGGGGTTGTGAGATCACCTCTTCTCTAAACCTTCCCATATCGAATTGAAGTTCAGCTTCATCCCCCTACCGATCTCCTTGTTGTGTTCCCTCTTCAAACCCTATCACATCAATTTCCTGGGGGGTTAGGCCGGCCAATAGCAGGTACTTTCGTTGATCATCCAGGCTCAGCTTAACCTCAGTAGGTTGGGGTGGCATCTACAGCCCTACGTGCAGAGCTTTGTGTGCGATATTGAGTTTCTTCTTAACCACCTCCAATGACTCTCTTTCTTTTGGGTGGGTGGTGTCCATCAGTGTATCTAGGAAGGCCTTTTGCTGGGTATTAAAGGCTACCTAGGCAGCTTCTGCTTTGCTCTCTGCAAGGATCTTCTCTTTCTCTACCATAGCGAGGCACCGCGCCAGTGTCTTCACCCTTCTTTCATTTTTCCCTGCCCATTCTTCGGCTCTCTTCTTCATCTCTTACATGCTCTCACCCTGCCTTTGGACCAGGGGCATGAGTTTCTGCTCTTGGCCCTTTAGCTCGTTGCTCATGGTTTCCTGTTCTTTCTTTCCTTGGTCCAGCTTGTCGGTCATGGTTTCGATCTCTTTCTGCTCTGCTGCTGCTCTAACTCCTGCTTTCTTTCCTCGTCCCTAGTGGTAAACTCAGACATAAGCTTTTCGATCTAATCGATTTTTGCAGCCAACTCTTCATGTTGCACGATCAGGACCTTGTATTCTCTTTGCATCTCCACGAGTTCTTGTGTTTCATCCTCTAGCCCTCTTTCGTGTCATCCTTAGCCTTTAGCTCTTATTTGAGATCAGAGATCTCCCTTTGCTGCATGGATATTACTCGGGTCTTTTCGAGCTGAAATGCAACCATTGACTCTTTTTCTATCTCCAACTCAGCCACAACTATCTTCCTTTCCTCCTTAGCCTTCTCCACTTGAGAGAGCAGCTCGGTGACGTACTCGTCATAATTAGTTGGTGGCATCGTTGTTGTGTGGATGGGAGTGGTCGAGGCCTCCACTTTTTGGTGCTTCGGATCTTGCCTTGACTCAACGTCCGTGGCCGGCTTTTTTTCTGCCCTCCTATGGCTGTGGTCTCGGTGCACTTCCCTTGGGCCTTAATAAAGTACTGCATCCATGCCACGAAGTTTGAGACATTTGCGCTTGTGGGGATGCTCGGGGTGAGGGTTGTTGCTTCAGTGGGAGGCACCAGGAGGGTCGGAATAGGGTGGATGGGAGCCTTGCCTTTGCCCTCAGTGATGGCCGACAATACGATTTCTAGCACCTACATGCTGGAACCGGGCCCCTCCTCTCTGGGTAGGCTCATAGCCCCTAGGTCATCTGCCCTGCTTTGTTGATCGATTGACCGGCATGTAGCTTCGGCCAAGTCTTCCTTCTCCTTCCTTCTTAGCTCCTCCTCTTCTTTAGCAGCTCTTCTCTCCCTCTCTTTCTTTGTTTTCCTAGACTCTTCTTCCAATCTATTTGCTTTCTGTTTTTTCTTCTTCTCCCTCTCTTCGGCCTCCTTGAGGGATTCCCTCTTTGCCCTCTCTAAATCCTCTTTCTCTTTTTTCCGACATTCGTCCTGCTTCTTCTTTTGTGTCATCTTTTTAATAGGTTTCTTTATTGTCTTCTTGCTCATATGTTCCTTCTATTCTTCCCCTTCTTCTTCACTCTCAGTTTTGTCATTGGATAACTCTTTGTCCTGGTGAGGGGGCAATCTCTTGGGTGTTTCTCATTCTCCTTGTTTTTCATATTGAGCCTATTTTACCGACTCCTAGATGAGGACAGTCAAAATGCTTCCGTAGCCAATGGATGAGGCTTTGGATGAGCTTCTAGTCGACTTCGTCTAAGGTGCAAACTGCCACATTCTCCAGCACAGGCATGTTGATTCGATGCATCAAGGAGTTGTAGCGCTGGCTGGAGAAGAGCGCATGCACTAGCTTTGCTTATAGATGGGCTTCCGCATCAGGAATGTCCTAGATGCTGATGCCGTCATTGGTCAGCACTTCTTCCCTCTTCATCTTAAGCATGGAATAAACATCTCTCTTATGCATTTTCTCTACCTTTGGCTCCAACCCCAATGCCTTCTCCACCAAGGATGAGTTTAAGTGTACCTACACTTGCTTGGCCTTTTCTCCCATTCCCACCGTCCACGGTGCCGCACTCTTGGTTTGGGTTGTACGTCCTAAGGAACTCCACACACTTCGTGTGGTCAGGCTCTTGTGCAAACTTCTCAAGGTACTTTGTGAGGTTGCACTGCTTGACAACTCTCTTGGCTATTTCCTCCTTGGCCACCACACCCTCTATGTTATGGATGGTTCGAAATTTGAGCTGGTTGTAGGTGCAGTTTTCTAGGGTGATGCAATATTGCATCCTTTCCTCCTCCATGAACGGGAGTCGGTGGGCATGATCTTGCTGCGACATCTTTCGTTCCTGTCATAAACCCAAGTTTTCATTAGTGCTTTCAAAATAATAATTTGCTAGAAAAGAAAGACTCTATGTGTTTATTGAATGAAAGCATTACAATCCAATGTAGATTCTTCCCTTCAAATTTGACTTTTTTTCCCTTTATTGCAAAGTTCTCGTGCCATTTTCTCTACCTCACTTATTTTTTACGTGTTTATGCATTTGCTTGATTTTCTTTGGTTTTGGTTTGATTCACCTTACCCCCCTTGTTAGAAATCAGAGTTGCAGCATTGGAATGTGTGCACAAGAGGGAGAAAGAAGCTCAAGTACAAGAACAAGTTCTTGTTTAATAAGTTGCTCAAGGTACAACTTGGGTACACTCTATCTCACACTTGATAGTGACCCATAGGCTATTTATATAGCCTCTACCAGGCTAGGGTTAGGGTTTCCCTTGCCCCTAGGGCTATTCACACCCATCTGCCCTCATACTCCCTTGCTTATAGTGGGTTCCTATGCCTATCTTCTAACACCCCCCTCAATGCCAGGGTGGCATTGGATTACAAGGCATGTAAGATGTCCCCCCCTCTTCTTGGGATGCCTTTATAAATCAGGCTTATAAGAGTGTTTTAGGTAGATGATTTAAAGAGTCAAAACAATCGATCTTCAGATGGATTGGAGGCATAGTTGGCCACCAATTCTTTGTGTACATCAGGAGTGTTGGAGCATTTACTAGTGATATGCCTTGTCTTCTTGCATTTATTACTTTTCATTTTCTCAGGATACTTCTTCCAACAGTTGTTTACAAGATGTCCTTTTTTCTTACAGAAAGAACATCTAGTGAGAGCTGTATGTACCAATACTTGATCACGGGAAGTTGAAGATGCTGGCCATTGCTGCTTTCTTTGTGGTTCCTCTTTTCTTCATCCAAACAGGATTGAATGGTACTTGCCAATGTAGGATCTGGAATGTTGATGAGAGTGGTTACAAGAGTAGGAAGCACCTATTTTACAGCTTTTAGGAGAATAACAATAGCATCTTCTTCATGTATTGGAGCTTGTATAGAGGCAAGCTGTGCCATAAGTCCCTTCCTGTGAGAGATAAATTTTCCCAAATCTTCTCCTGATTTATATTCTAAGCTAAAGAATTCAATTTTAAGGAAGACTTTAGTATTTTTACCAGTGGCTCCATAGAGCTTTTCAAGCTCATCCCATTTTTCTTTAGCAGTGTTTAGTTGATCAATATGATAAATTAGGATAGGGGCTACAATAGTCCTAAGGTAGTCGGCATTATTGCGCCCTGTACCAGATGTACTTCAGCTCGAACCAGTCGCCTGCAAAATCTATGCTAGATCTGGAAAACACGCAATGTCAACCACCACGTCGACTAATGTTCGCCTTTGTTGTTGTGCCAGACTGAGTCGCCTGAGTTGTTGAAGAGTTTCTTAGAAGGAACCATGACCTGAAATGGCCTCCTTTGTCCTCCCCAAGTCCTCCATCAGAGGTGGGTCTGGTTTGGCTATGGAGGCAAGAGATAAAAGATGAAGATGATGATGGACTATCTTATGCACTTAGTGAGGCTGAGGATATAGGAAGCTGAGGGAATCAGAGGAGGCTCTGATACCATGTTAGAAATCAGAGTTGTAGCATTGGAATGTGTGTACGAGAGGGAGAAAGAGGCTCAAGTACAAGAACAAGTTCTTGTTTAATAAGTTGCTCAAGGTACAACTTGGGTACACTCTATCTCACACTTGATAGTGACCCATAGGCTGTTTATATAGCCTTTGCTAGGCTAGGGTTAGGGTTTCCCCTGTCCCTAAGGCTATTCACACCCATCTTCCCTCATTCTCCCTTGCTTATAGTGGGTTCCTATGCCTATCTTCTTACACCCCTCTGTTGAGATATCGAGCTCCACTCGTGATACGCCAGGGTGACCGTTGTGCATTTATGTCACCGACTTATTAGTTGCAGATGCGGTTGGTATACCGCCCATGAATAATAGCTAGATGACAGCTATCCTTATCTACTCTAGTTCGTGGTTCAGTTAGTATGTCACCTTAGTTAGTTGAGTTTGGTTTGAGACCCATATATAGGGTTCTTCTATTTCTTTGTATGAGAGTTCTTTTGGCTTACACAACTAAGAAGAGGAAAATTGTTTTCAGCCTCCACCTGTGTGTGTATTCCCCCATTACGCAAGCAAGAAAGCTACAAGTGAGACTCCTTCCTTCTCTCCCACAATCTTGACACCCTCCCCTTCCAGCTTGAGAAGAATCCTTCCTAGGATTGAAAGTTAGGAGGTCAAGGGCATTCTGCAATGTGGTCTAGGATTTACTTGCATAGGAGCCAAGTATAGAAATTGGGATTGTACTCTAACTGAGCTTCATGGTCTAGATCAAAGGGTCGAATGCCTATGTGTGTGATGTATGTGAGAATATCTATTAGGAAGTCATCGGAATCGACATGGCTAGCAATATGTAACTCTTCCTCAGTCAATAGGCAATTGAGGTAGGGGTGTCCTTTGATGTGCTCTTCCATGGGTTGGCCACGGAGAGTGGTTAACACTCTATATGAGGTTGGCATGATGTAAGTGGGGTCGTACTCTGTTGTTTTGATTGCATTGCGCTACTCAGCGTTGGTCATTATTTAGCATCCTTCAACTTCCCATTGCAATCGAAGAGTGTACGAGTGCCTTAAGAATGGGGATTCAGTATCAGCAAGTTTGATAATTCTGCGATTTCTTGGTCAGTAATGGAAAAAGTGGTTCATTTATCATAAGACGTGATGAGGCACTGTTTGATGGCCTACTCTTTGGATATCTCGCTGGTGAGCAATTCAGTAGCAGAGTTAGAGGCTTTTGCAAATGCAAATTCAAACGTCTCCCAAGAACAACGCATTGTTCAAACTTCATTTGCAAAGGGTTCTTGCAGTAGGCCTAAATCCAAGCGATCATAGCTCAAAGCTAACGACATGAAAGTGGCATCGAGTCATCTAATGCAATCAACCACATCCTCCTCTGTATCCTCAGCCAGATCAACGGCCAGTGTTAAGAATGATTTCCGCTCATAAAGGGGTCGAAGGCCTGTTTTGGCAGTTGGGGTTTGATAGAACTAGAGCCTTTGATAACAAATAGTTGCGGTTGTGAGTGTTCTTGAGATTGTAGTTAGACCTCTTGAATTAGGGTTGGGGTAGTAGCAGTGACGTCTGACAGACTGCCTTCAGTATGGATTAGGCAAGTTTGAGCGGCTCTATTGGGTGTTGATTCATGTGACAGTGTTTGTCGTTTGGGCTGATAGGCTAGTTCGACTTTCTTGGGCGTATGTGCGGATGATCTTGATGGATATGGGTCTTGAAAGTGTTGCGGCTTTTGGCTTTGAGGTTTTATGGGGCTTGATGTTATCAAAATTGAGAGCGGCGTGCGAGTAGTGCCTCCGACTGTGCGGGCCTTAGGGATCCATATCCAGGCATTTCCCTCATAGTAGCCTTGCGCATGCAAGAGGGATTTAGGGACCCATCTTGGCTTGATCATGTGTCGATTTCTGTAACTGCACTTGGCCTCCTAGGTTTAGAGTTTCTGGTGTTATGAGGATATGAGCGTCGACTCCTAGGCGACGGTTGCGGTTGCTTGGGCCTCCGTGGAAGCTTAGGCTGTTGGACCTTAGCCTTTGCTGCTATGAGCAGTGATCCTTGAGATTCGATGGGTGGTGGCTGAACACTACCCCCCTCCTTAGACTTGGCTGCTCACATTTCCATCGGTGGTCTTGCAGACTTTGACGAGGTCGCACAGCCCTTGCTGAAGGCTGTAACAATGTGAACGTTGCCTATGGTGAGGTGGATACACTGCGATTCATAATCAACATTGTAGTGAGTTTGCTTCTTGAAGGTTCGCCCTAGCAGTGATTCCGTGCCTGCGTCTTCAGCGTTTGGCAACACATAGAAGATCATTGGTACAATCTCAGACTCGATAGAAATGATAGCCCTACACTTGCCAAGAAGTGCGTAGGAGCGGCCCCCATATGGGCTTAATTTGGCATTGGTGGATTGTAGTGGTGGTTTGGCCTGTTGGGTCCAATGATCGTGAGTTAAGACATTGAAGTCTACTCCCTCGTCGATCAAGGCAATGAAAGCGCATGTTCGCTTGGCAGTGACTGTGATGTGTAGGTATGCAGGTTCTACAGCTTCCTCATCCTCATCATCCATTTTAGTGATCGTGGCTACTCGTACTTTGATAGGGGGTTCTAACATTGGTGGCTCATGCAGAGGATGCGTGGGAGGGTAGTACTTCTTGACACGACTGCCATTAAAGAAGCCTATGCCCTCACCATCTAGAGTCTCGAGCTCAACATTACCAATTTGGCTGATTACACAAACTTTGAAAGGTCCAAGACCTCTAAACTTCATTTTTTGCTTATGCCCCTTAACTGAGTACACGAGTCCCTATTCAAAATTGCGCTGCTTGACGTGCTTGTCAAACCAGCTCTTGCGTCGTGCCTTCTCACATATGAGTGCATGAGTGGCTAAAAGACAAGTTTCGAGCTCAACTAGACATTGGGTCCATGCCTCCTTTCCTTCCCATCATTCCTAAAGTGCTATTCTTAGGCTAGGAATGAAGAACTATACAAGGAGAATTGCTTCAGTTCCGTAGGTCAACCTAAAGGGAGTCTGGCCGACAGTCGTTTTATAAGCTGTACGATAAGCCCACAAGGCTGCCATCAGCTTGTTATCCCAGTCACTGCGCAAAGCAGGGACTACTTTGGTCAGGACGTTTACAAGAATCTTATTTGTGGATTTTGCCTGGCCGTTTGCTTGAGGCTAGTATGGAGAGGATTTTCAATGGATAATTAGAAAGATGGATAGAAGATGCGCTATCACTTCATTGATCAAGTGTGTGCCTTGGCCACTGACTAGTTCAATGGGGCAGTTGAATCGTGAAATCACCTGCTCCCACAAGAACTTGGCAGCTGTTCTAGCATCATTCTTTCATGTCACTCTCGCTTCTGCCCATTTCGTTAGGTAGTATGTGGCCATAATGATGTATTTGATGTTGAGATATCGAGCTCCACTCGTGATACGCCAGGGTGACCGTTGTGTATTTATGTCACCGACGTGTCGGTTGCAGATGCAGTTGGTACACCGCCCATGAATAATAGCTACATGATAGCTATCCTTATCTATTCTAGTTCGTGGCTTAGTTAGTATGCCACCTTAGTTAGTTGAGTTTGGTTTGAGACCCATATAGAGGGTTCTTCTATTTCTTTGTACTTGAGTTCTTTTGGCTTACACAACTAAGAAGAGGAAAACTGTTTTCAGCCTCCACCCTTGTGTGTCTTCCCCCATTGTGCAAGCAAGAAAGCTTCAAGCGAGACTCCTTCCTTCTCTCCCACAATCTTGACATTTGATATGTGAATATTGTGCAGCTGGGTTGATGGGTCCTATGAAGTCAAATCTCAATTTTTCGAAGGGTTGTCGTGCAATGATTGGGGTCAACTCCATTTGATCCTTGCGAATTGGGACCTTTGTCTACTGACACTCGTCATAATGCCTAACAAATCATGTTGCATCACGAAACAATGTTGGCCACCATAGTTGAGACTGCAGCACCTTGCGGGCTGTCGTGTCTTCGCTAAAGTGCCCACCAACAATTCCACTGTGCGCCTCTGAGAGCACATCGTGCATCTCATGCTCGCACATGCATCTACGCAGCATTCCATCTTGCCCTAGTCGAGATAGTTGGCCTGCTATCAATTGGTAGGGTTGGATCTTGAGGATGAGTCACCTAAGTCTTGCCTTTTCTATCGATCGCTCAGGCAAGCACCTGGACTATGTCATCTACCCAATATTGCATTAGATCAACCTTAAATAAATCTCTCTCGCTAGAAAGATTAAAGAGATGGGCATCTGGTAATTCATCAGCAATGCCTTCTTCAACGGCCTCTCCCATGGGGATGCATGACATATGGTCAGCTATCTAGTGCTATTTTCCTTTCCGTACAACCACGGAGAAGTTAAACTCCAAAAGCACAAGGAGCCACCAAGCTATGCATCCTATAGCACAAGGTTTATTCACTAGATTTAGCAAGGCTTGATGGCCCACAAAGAAGGTAAAAGGTGTAGCCAATAGATAATGCCGGAATTTCTTCATAGCAAACACCATGGCCAAGCCCTCTCTCTCTGTCATCGAGTAATTCATTTCTGTCTCAGTGAGTTGTTTGCTAGCAAAGCTCATTGGATAGTCGAGGTTGTGTTCGCTAGGTTGGCACAACACTGCCCCCACAGTAAATTTCGAGGCATCGATATGCACGTGGAAGGTAATGGTCCAATCTAGGGTTCGTAGAATCGGTGCTGTGGTTAGAGCCTTCTTCAACTCTTCATATGATCGTTGGCATGCTTCAGTCCATTCAAAGACAATCAACAGCTTGTATAAAGGTATGGCAATCAACGCGTAATTCAACACAAACTGTCGATAGTATTCGGTATGGCCTAAGAAGCATTGAACCCCCTTACAGTTGATTGGGGGCGGAAGATCAACAATAACTCTGACTTTCGAGAAGTCAGTGGCAATGCCGTTCTTTGACACCGCGTGCCCTAGGATGCATCCATGCTTCACCCAAAATTGACACTTTAAGGGGTTCAGGGAGAGACGATATAGGCGACACCGCTCAAAGACTGCTCAGAGTTTGTCTAAGTGTTCTCTCTAGGTCGAGTGAACACACAAGTCATCTACAAAGATTTCCAACTCTTTGCAAAGCATGTCTTTAAATATGGTGCACATGAGGCGTCTGAAGGTGGCGGGGGCATTAGTCAACCCGAAGGGCATGACTATGTAAGCGAAGACGCCCCATTTTGTAGTGAAGGCAGTCTTATGCTTGTCGGTAGGACGCACTTGCACCTGATTGTGTCCTGAGAAGCCGTCCAAAAAACTGTAGGCTTCCTTGCTAGCCACTCTTTCAAGCATGTGCTCGGTGTATAGCAATGGATAGTTGTCCCTCTTGGTAGCAACGTTCACCTTCTTGTAATTGACGCACACTCTGATTTTTTCATTTTTCTTCATGACAATGACTATGGGTGATACCCAGTCCGTGTGCTCAATTTCGTAAATGAATCTTACTCTCATCAACTCGTCAATCTCTTCCTTGATCGTGTGAGCCTGTTTTGGATTCATAGGGTATGGTCGCTGCTTGACCGGCGTAGCATTTGGCGTCATGGGTATGTTATGAGTCACTACACTCGGATCTACCCCCTTAAGCTCTTCTAAGGACCAAACGAATATGTCTATGTACTCTTGCAAGAGAGCGACAAGACTCGTTTCCTCTTCCTCAATCAAGTCATCGGCAATGAAGACTATTCGGGGTGTCTCCCCTTCGTGGACTAGGTTCACCTCCTTGACCTTGACTGGTCCCTCAATCGGTTCACTCGTTTGCCCTTGATGTTTGGCACCCAACAGGATCACTACCCTATTCCCTTTCTTGAATTTCGTAAATCTTTTAGGGAGGTTCTGTGGTTTTCTTTGTTCTTCTATTTGTGTGTCCCTGGGTTGTTTTATCCTTTCCTCTTTCAACCGTCTATGCCTCAAGTGGACGGGTAGGTCCCCCTTGGTGCGTCTGGTCTTGGCCAGCCTAGGTATCTCTGGGTCGCAATCTGAACTTACCTCCAACTAAAAGTTGAACTCCTCGTCTTCGCTAGAAGAGGTGGTCTCCCTTGGTCGTCGCAACTCAGATGGTGACTCTGTCCTAAGCACTGGTGTCATACCGGATTGGGCTAGGCCTGCATAATCGAAATCTATGGCTCCTACGTATTCCAACCAGGTGCGATCACAATTGATGAGCATAACCCCTCGCTCTATCTTAAAGGCACTCTTTTTCTGCGGCTTGGAGTCTGCTCATATTTGTTCTATTTCCCATCCCTCGGTGTCATATTCTACGGTATCCATCTCACCCTCGCTTTCGTCACTGAAAGATCGGCAGTCTTCACATTCGTCATTGGAGTCCTCTTCGTCAGACTGCTCGTCGTCTCCTAGATCTTGGTATATCTCTCGTCTTTGATTGGGGATTAGGGCCCAGTTGTACATGAGGTTCAAGTCATGAACCTTGGTCCATTGCCACTTGGATTCATCTAAGAGATCCTGGAGTGGTTTGAAGTTTGTTAAGCTAGTTGGATTGCTAGCTAGCTTGCCCATTAAATATTCTTGAATCTCTTGGAGTTCCTTCTTGTCATTTGGCACTTGGAAGGTGTCAAGTTTAGGTCTTCCCTGAAGGGTTCATGCCATCATGCAAACTGGTACAGAGGGTGCGTCTTTAGACTTACCGATTGTATTGATGGCTTGTTCGTATGCCTTATGATCCAAGAATGGCAAGTCGATTGTAGCAAGGACATGCATCCAATCTTGCTCGTCCTCTGGGCATGGAATATACTTGGTCAAGGGTCCATAGGACTTCTTGACTTGATTGTTCCCTTTAAGCATCACGGAGATGGCATCCAAGTCGACTAGTGAGGTCTTCTAGGTGTACATCTCTACCCTCATGGCGTCCGTTCTATTGCCAAGGAAGATTAAGCCGTTACCCCAATCTTCAATGACTCTAGCATTGCGCATCTAGGGTTGGCCTAATAGGATATCGTAGTCCACACCCTTCATGACTATAAAGTCAACCGAGAACCAAACACTTGCGATTTTCACTAGCAAGTTTTTTAGCACCTCGAATGGTTTCACTCTCATACCATTTGCTAGTGTGACATTGAACTTAGCAGTCTCAACAGGTGGGTTTCCCCAAGTCTGAAGCACTGTTTGGCTAAGCACACTAACCCTAGCTCTTGTGTCTATGATCCCCTTTCTCGTTGTGTCACCTAGGGCTAGGATTGGTAAGAATGCATGCATCTCGGTGCCCTCCTAGAAGGCATTAATGTGCAAGGACTTTGGTACAGAGTGCAGCATCAGAGTCGATATTTATGTCTCTGCATCATGGTTGTGCAGATCAGCATCTTGCTCTCGTGATCCTTCAACCCACTGTTTCAAGTCTTGCCATAGGGTGGGATGCTGCTTTAAGCAGGTCTCCCAGACTTAGTGTCACAGGGGTGGTCATCAGCATTTAAGGAGGTCGTTGACTGCTTGTCTCTCTCCTAATCCAGATTGTCCTAGGCCAATGGCCGTGACTGATTTGCGGGCCTGCAGCATCAAGCCTTGGCCTAAGCGGTACTGCTTATGGTGCGGTCGCATCCCCCAACTTTGGTTGAGGAGATGAGATTGAGGTGCTTATGCTAGAGAGATCATCAATCTCGTCCTCTAGGATGGGCTTAGTATCATTTAGGTGCTCTTGGACCTCTTTCACCCATTCTTTCACTTTCTCTATGGCCTCTAGTTGGCACCTCGGATGCGGGTATTCCCCTACCTTAGCACTTCCCTTTTCGGCCGTCTTAGGGGCTGAAGTTTCTGCCTCTGCATCAGTGACCTTCTTTCCAGCAGGCAGAGTAGTAGCACTCTCAGTTTTCAGTGCAACCTTAGCTTCAAACCTCTTCTTTCTTCGCCTATGGCTCTTCTTCCCTATCGATGCTACATTGAGGTTGGTAGGCCCTAGCAGTGATATGCCGGCATGCTTCGTCTGGGCACGAGTCATGACCTGCAATGGGATAGGTGTGGCCTTCCCATCAAGATTCTCGACATCAAACAACCCCAATGGGACAGATGGCATGTTGGCTGAACTTGAAGATGGTTTTCGCTTTAGGCAGTTGACGAAGAGATGAGTGATCCCACACTCAACACACCTTAGGTCAGCTTTGTCTCTATTCTGATGCTCCCTCTCAGGGCAGCGTGATGAGACATGCACTGGGTGACCAAAAGTCCAACATATGATTGGATCCTGCATCTACCCTCCTAGGCCTCTACCTTGTCCTCTTCCTAATGCCATCATCGATACTAGTCGATAGTCCATAAGGACTGTGTTGCCCTCATCATTGTGTGAGACGTAAGGGTATACGTAAGTCTCTTCCTCATTCGGCTCTTCCACATAGTGGACAGGAGTGTCACTCGGTGGATGGGTCACGTAGGGACCAGGCTGTCTAGGTATGCATGTAGGGTTTATGTCCATCCTAGGAATAGCTGGCTTAATGTCGTTAGGCGCAAGAAGGGCCAATGGAGCTCCCCTTCTGAAGAATGGCTGCGGCCTGTTCACTAGGTAGGGTTGGCTGTATGGTTGCGAGTACGGAAGTTTTCTTGGTAATCTACAATGCGCGATGTCGTGACCGAACCTACCGCACTTAGCACAAGGTCTTGACCTAGGGTCTTGACACTCGGCTGGCAAGTGGTTTTCGCCACAGTACATGCATTGGACATGTGGGTGCGTTGGTCGTCTCAACATGTTTTGCAGCTTGGCTATCTCCATCTTTACATCATCCAAGTCTTGGTTTGTCTCAGTGGCTTTCCCCTTATCTTGGGTGGTTGGGCCTAATTGTTTGCTAGAGATTGAAGATCTTTCTGAGCTCCACAAGTTGGTTTCTTCTGAGTTTAAGCTCCTGGAGCTTCTCTCTTTCAACTGGTCGTCAACTTTGATGGCTTCCTCAAAAACCCCAGCTAGCGCGTCTCGCTGCAAGCTTGAGTTGCCTGCCAAAGCCTTATACAGTTCCTCATTTCGAATTCTGCCGATGAATACAGTTGACACTACTCTTTCAGTTGGTTGTTCACTCGTAGGGATTCTCTTGAAGAGACTCCTCACGTGGGTCACATAATTGCGAATGTTCTCCTTCTCCTTCTGTGCTTGACATTCATTAGTCGCACTAGCAGATTATCGGAGTATCCAGGCTTGACGAATCTCTTGATGAAGAGATTCTTGAGGCCGTTGAAGTTGGTTCGCTCTGTGGCATCTAAAATCGTATACAAAGTCCTACTCTTGTCACCTAAGTAGAGCCCGAATGCTTGAGAGCACTGAGTCAGGTCGGTCAGGCCATTGGCTTCGTAGACTTGCTCGAATCGCTTTACGAAACTGTATGGATCGTCATGGGGATGGTACTTGTCGAGCTGCTTTGCAACAATTGGGATTTTGGACTAGCTCTTGGAGCCTTGGTTTGCTCCTAATCCTGCTAGCAGTGATGTCGCTAGTGCTGCGGCACTTTGCTTTGCTGCTGTGTTGTCTAGTAGTTGCTTCATGAGAAGCTCGCTCAACGTTAAGTCTCCTTCCAAGGCTCTCTTGTGATAAGTTCAGTTTCTACCGGCTAGGTTGAGCACCCATTGTACCTCGCGCAATTCTATGCTTTGCCTTTGGCTTCTAGCTTGCTAGTCTCAGTTGTACTCTACTATGCTTTGTAGTGCCTTGTGGGCTAGCTTCCTCTCCTTTTCTAAGTCTGCGATGATGGCATCTGCTGTCCTGCCGTGGTGCTCATACCGGGGTGCGCATCGTAGCTAATAACCAGTTGCTGAATCACCTCTGGGAAGACTCCTAAGTTAAGTTCCTTGTTCGGTATGCGGTCTAGGTTTTTCTTCTGCCATCGTTGTGTTCTTGTGCTCCACTAAGCTATCGATCAGGTTGAGTAAGTTTGTCAAATCCATCTCTTTGGCGCTGTTTACTTAGTCCTACTCCATGTGTCGATAGTCTGTTTATGTCTTTGGGTCTTTTCCTATTGGTGCATTCCTTGAGTTGTTTATCTGAGTGAGTTTCTTGACTTATTAAATACAATCCTCAATTTATCTCCTCTCAGTGTGTCTTCCCTCTCGTGCACTTGTGCTCAATCAGGCTTTCAGTTTTCGTTAACTGTGCTTCAAGTGTGGAAATTCAAAGTGAGTGTGGCAAACAATATCTAAGCGTCTTACATACTCTTGCTTTGTTTTGGGCCTGATAGGCTTGCCGATCAATTCTCTAGCCGTCTTGATAGGGTTTCGGGTTTTCCTGCTACCTTGCCTTGCTCGTTCTTGTTCTGATTAGGGTTTATGACTCAGCGGGTTGTCTCTAGCACTCTAGATCTCGTGACAGCCTATGCAAGTTGTTAAGCGGCGTTGCACCTTACGATTTTGCCTATTCCTTGCGCCAGAATCGAGTTCTGAGCGTCAGGAGGACTCGCGACAGGTTGTGCGGCTGAGCTCTAGCTGGGTCTGGTAAAATTTTTGGAAAATTTGGAAAAGTCCACACTCAGCTCAACTTGTCCGAATTGTAGGGGCGAGTGGGTGACTCGGACGGGCCGAGGCACACGAGCCGAGGGCCAAATGGACGACTCGGACAGGGTGGACTTAAATGGGCCGAAAAGATCCACTCGGATGGGATCACTCAGACGGGCCGAGGGCCACGAGTCGAGGGCCGAATTAGGTTTGTCGGAGGGCCGGGTTTTGCACAGGCCGAGGGTCAAATTGGGTTGCTCGGGCGAGCCAAGGACCGAGCGGGATGGTTGGCCCAGGGCTGAGTTTGTAAGTGGGGCCGAGTGATGTCACTCGAATGGGTTGAGTAGGGTTTTGGGCCAAGTCGACTAAAAAACAAAGGGCCGAGGGGGCCGATTCTGGGACTCGGCCCAGGAACTAACTGCTCGGATGAGCTAAGTTGTGCACGATGAGGCAGCGCCGAGGCAATTTTGATCGAAACTGACGATTTAGCTAATCATTTCACATAAAACCTTCCAGATCACAACTAGGGTGCAAGGGAAAGTGATTGATATACCTGAAGTGATCGGTAGGCTCTCCGATAACAAGATCGAGTCAATTCTTTGCAAGCTCTCTCTCTCTCTCTCTCTCTCTCTCTTACTGCAAGGGTTGCAAATGAGCTCTCTCTTGGCCTCTTGGCTCTTAAACCCCTTCTCGGTGAGGTTTGGATGCTCCCAATCACTTATTTGCCCACATTAAGCATCCTAAGCAATCTTTTTGCCATTTTTTGTACGATTTGTGCCCTATTTTTCTTGTTTTGTAACGGCAAACTCTACCCTTTTCCGATTCGATTTCCTAATCCTAACCTACACTAAATGCAACAAGAATCGAAAGCAAAAAACTAAAATTATTTCTCCATGTTTTCCAATCATCAAACAAACAAAATAACCCAAAATACTTACTTGCTTCGAAGATTAAAAAAAACCCAACTTCCTACCTATTTGAAGCTCCGGTTCGGGGATGAATCCCTTACTTCGATGCTCGATATGAGGTGCATAAGTGCTCAAGCTTGAATCCGTAGGTCCCAGAAATGGAACCAAAATGTAGAGAGAGCTCACGCTCAACCGTCAAGACCCACAGACTGCTTATTGTTTCAAGCATTTCAAGCGAGCTCTAATGGCTATCTCTCACCTAGCCGACACATCGTCGATCTGACGAGTGTAGTAAGCTTACCTTGATGCCAAAATGAGTTGTCTCCTTTCTCGCACATGCCGGTAGCTCCACGATCCTAGATGCTAGCTCAAGCATCCTCAAGCCTCCTCCATCTCCAAGCTCCATCCACCATAGCCGCGCGCGCAAGAAAAGAGAAGAGAAGCAAAGAAGAGGAGATGGTGAAGAGCTTCACCCTCTTGATCCCTCACTCCCACACACTCACTCCGTCACACTCTCACACTCCCTCTCTCAAGAGCACACACAAGCAAGGAGAAGAGAAGAAGAGAAGAAGAAGAGAACTCTTGTTAGCCACACACCAAAGAATGAGCTCTCATTCACTTTTTGAACTTTATATAAAAAATCCTAAATTCCCATGGACGCCCATCCCTTTTTACATGACCGACCATTGTGGCAAGGTCCCTTTTTCTAATTCCCTCTTCTTGCTTCATGGCCTCAACCTATACCTGTCTATTCTTTTACAAATGGCACAGGAGGGAGCCTGGCGCTCTTTTACAAGAGTTTTTAGGTGCCTTTCATTTAAAATTGCACTTTTTGCACCAGCTTAACTTTAGAGGCCGCATGCATGTCTTTGCTATTTTTCCATCTTTTTTCCACTTTTTCCTTCATTTCTCTACTATCTTTCTCCGCCATCTCGACTTGGGGTTAACATCCATTGTAAAAAATAATAATGAACTAAAAATATATTTTTACAAATGTATGACAGTCTACAAGGGATTGCTATACAAGTGAGCATGTTTGGTATATAAGAGCAAAGCTCTTGAAGTACAAAAAAAGTAGCTTTGCCTCAGATTGTAAGCCCTTGTGTATAAGTGATGGAGATGGCTCACAAAAATTTGTACATGTATTTTATATTAATAGTAAAGAGACATTTTCTTCAATATCCTTGCATTGTATATTCTTCTCTCTCCTTCTTGATATTCTGTAAAAAAAAAATGTTACAAATGTTTATTAATCAAGAAGTGAAATCAGATGTACACCTAAACGAATGTAATATGAAATCAAAACTTACTCGTTTGTTATTAAGTTGGAACACAAATGAGTATGGTAGTTCAATATCTTCATTATGTAAATCTATCCTCACTTGATGTAGCATACATGATGATCTAACCTTTAGGATTGCAATAATGTCCTCATTGTACCAAACATCAAGATCCACTATAGGATCTTTGCTAAAATTATTAAGATTTTGGTCTAAAGCAACTAGACTACTGCCTACATAATGCCATCTATTGTAATAAAAGATAAGGATGAAATTTTGAGTAGCAATCATATATTTACAAGCTATAGAGTCTTGATCTATCTTACATATAATTTTCCCTTTTGTCCTAGTGTCCCATCCCTCATCAACAAATTGTATAACATGATCATGTGTTAGTCTCTTCACTGAAAGCATAGTCTTTGATTTTCTTATCTCAGCATTAGAAAAGAAGTCAACAAATATATTAATAGGCATGAACATAGTAACTTTACTTAGCCTACTTGAGATACTAGGTTTTAATGCTTTTTGTATCTTAGAAAATATTTTACATCTATAACCCTCACTAGTAGCTGGACTTGGCAAAGGCCACTCAAAGCTTGAAAAATTTGGCAAAGGAAGGGGGGATATTGATCCCCATTGGCTACGCTGTGCATAGGGACAATATAAGAATGGTCATAGAAGAATATTCCATTCACTGCAAGCTTTGTCTTCTTTCTACCTTTGTATATCTCTTCTCCAATCAAGCCATGTATCACATCAATCACATCAACAATAGACTCGACCGGTTACCATTCCTCAAGATTAGAGGGATAGACATCTACAAGACAAATGAACAAATGCTATAATGGAAAACCTTAAACCAAGTTCAAGAACAGAAAGACTTTAAGAATTAAATCCTTACAATTTGGTTTATGCATTGGAAGATTTGAACTTCCAAGTTTCAAATATAGCTCTTTGTGCATAAACACATGTTGCACCAAAACCTCTTTTATACTATTCTTATTTACTCCAAGCTTGAAATCTCGGATTCTACCCTTCCAAGCAGAGATGAACGAGGTCTCATATCTTCGCCTTTTCCCACGTTTTGCCTGTTACAAGGTGATCCAATTGCCTTTGCTAATGATTGTAGGAATCCATTTTCCATCTTTTTGGAATGAGTTGAATATTAATATAAAAAATAATTAAAAAATATAGAAGAATACTAATAGAGATGAAGCCTGGCAGTTTCATTTAGCATTATGAGAAAATATAATTTTAATAGACAAAAACGTATACAAAATAATACATTCCTCTATGCTGCTCAGATAGGCAATCTGATGCCTCCATTAGCTCTGAAAGGGGGGGTTAAATACCAGGACACTTGCCCAAAATTCAGCGAGATCACTTCTTCTTTATCTCCCACTTTGGAGTGCTGTTTATTGCGTGAAAACAGCGATCGCGCGTTGCGCGATTTTGTCAATCTCTCTTTTTACATAAAATCCTCTCAAATTGGCTGAAAGCTATATGCTTTCTTTTACATGTCATTCTAATCTAGAAGTTGTCTATAGTTTTATGGATTTTTTACAAGAGATAATATCTAGAATATCAAAAATTGACTAAAAACTTGTCCAAAAAAATCTAATATTTTGAACCATGGACATTAACACTAATGCCTGAAGTGGCATTGACTCTCTAAATCTAAAAGGAAGCCACACTCTAGATTTTTTTACATGGTGTGTGCGTAGCAGCATGACAATGTAACTTTTCCATTCTACACAGACAATGGGACACTCCTGATATGAGTAATAGGATGTATTGTATTATCACCTATTTCCACAAACCCAAGCATTTTAGGATTTTTCATTTCTCTAGAGCATTCTCCATGAGACGTCATATGGTTAGAGATACCTAAATCCACATATCGTACATCATCATTCATTACTATTGATGTATTTGCATTTACTACATTTATCATGTGCTGCATATAACAAACAACTTCTCATTATCAACTTGACTAGTAGATGCATAAATGTTATTCTATCTTCTCGTGTTTTTGTTATTTTCACCTCTTCTCTTTTCTGGACAGTCATATGAAATATGACCTCTCTTATCACAATTATAGTATCTTTGTTATCATAACCTGCATTCTATCTACCACATCCTCTATGGCTACCCCTACTTGAAGATTGGTCTCTACCACCTATATGTGACTGCTCTTGTGAGTTGTGATATTACCCTTGATTTTACCCATAATAGCCACCATCATAGCCTCTACGTTACCACAACCTCTGCCTGTACTTATATTAAAGTAGAGCACATGTTTTGAATTATTCTTAAGTTTACAATGAAGCTGCAGCAAGACCCAAAATTTTCTCTTCTAATATCAACATACATATTAGCTCTACAAAATCAGGATGGTGTCTCTTATGTTGATGGAGGTTCAAAACTACTTGTACTCCTAGCCCAAGCCATCCAAACATACAACCACAATATCATCATCATCAACTTGTACTTTAGTGGATCCAAGAGATTCAACAATGCTCTTAATCTTCAATGCATAGTCATTAATAGACAGATTGCCACACTTGACATTGTTTAACTCGAATATTAATTGCAACATTCTTACTTTGGTATTTATAGCAAACAAGTTGACATCTTATTCCATGCTTTTGCATGATTATCTACATCCTATATGTGCCCAATCATATTATTTGAAACATTGATGGAAAGCTAGTACATAAATTTTCCAACAGCTTGGGTCCACTCCTTAAATGCCTTGGTCTCATCAAGTGTGGCATTTTCCTCCAATAACTCCAAAGCCTTAGCATTATCTCCTTTGATATAGTCCCATTAATCTTTACCCATAAGGAAATTTACCAATCTAAACTTCCAAACATGAAAGTTATGTTTGTCAAGCTTGTTGCTTCTGATATTCTGATTAAATCCCTTACACATTGTGAAATAGAATGCACAAATATGCTTTTATTAATAACTTGCTATTTCAAGTAAATTATTGCTTGTATTGTACTTAGTACACAAGTATACATTGGTCAACACTTGTAATATTTTATAGTATCCAAAAATTTTCTACTACATTCAACACCTAGAACCTATTTGCAAAATGATGAGATTTGCAGAGTTCATGTACTTTACCAAATGCACACACGAATAGCCTTTAACTCCTAAACGAAGATTGAAAGGTGCCTAGAATGCGAATTCGAATACACAAGCTTAGATCGAAGGTCTATAATACTCCCTCCTCAAGCACTCAAAGCTTGTGAAGACAAGTTGTCAATTGGAGATTGTATGAGAGAGATCTCCATAGGTGTTTTCCACAGCAAGGCTTCCTTGTAGAGTCTTGTGCTTGTGGCTCAAAGCTCCTCACTTGAACATTGCTTTGATACCATGAAAAGATGGGGAGAGAGAGGGGGATCTTGAGCTCTTGCAAAACACAAAATACACAGATAATGCACACAAGATGGGAAGCTGAGAACCCTTGTCTTTTTATTCATTATATGAGTCCGCCAACAAGAATAAGAGAGAGTTCAACATGCATAATATACAAGCGATGCATAGGGTGAGCATGCTAAGTAGAAAGATGACTAGATCCATAACTCAACTAGGTAGACTAATTGTTGTCTAGCTGTAAAGTATCACTAGAATGATATATTGATGCAGGCACCAACCACATTAGTGATATGAATGTAGAAATGGTCATCCATGTACGTGAGTGTTAGCTTGTGTTGAGCTTGATATCTCAACATTTTGAAAGAGGAAGTAGATAAGCCACTAAAGGCACATTCATGAGTTCCTTGACTAGGTAAGTCCTATCGTTACCCAGGCAAAGAAGATAGGGGGATGGAGGACGTGTGTAGACTTTAAGCCTTTGAATGCAACCACTCAAAGATATCACTACTCATTGCCTTTCATTGATCAAATTTTCAATGGTGGATAGACATGAAATATATATTGTTTGCGATGGATACTCAAGGCGCTTGAAGTTGGCAATTGGATTGAAACACTAAGAAAAGGCAATCTTTATTGCTCTGTGGGGGTACTTTTGTTATAGGGTGTTGCCTTTTGCTATGTCTCATGGGCCAACTTGGTTTCAAAGAAGGGTAAATGAGGTGTTAGCTCCCTATTTAGGGAAGTTTATATGGTTTTTCATCAAAATCTTTCGTGTATACAATGCTAGGCCCAATCTTTGTGAGAAACTTGATATGGTATTTAGAAGGGTGGATAGATCTAGGATTCAACTCAGACTCAAGAAGTGCAACTTAGGGCATCTAGTGTCAAATAATGGGATTCAAGCATATCTCGATAAGGTAAAAGATTTGATGTTGCTATTGTCTTCGCAAGATACAAAATAGTTGACAATATTTATTCCAAACTTAAAGTAATTATCTAGGTACATACCCCTAGCTTCTCAGCTATTATTCCCTCTACAACAAGTAGTAAGGTTGGATCCTTTGGTATGGACTAAGGAATCTGAAAGCATATTTTAGAAAGGAAAAGAGATATTGGGAAGGTTAGAGACCTTGCATTCACCTAACTGGTGGAAGGATCTCTATATATACCCTTTATTGGGGATATATGTCATTGGAGCAATGCTATTGTACAACAATATAAGAAGCCAATCTAGTATGCAAGTTAGATAATGAGAAAGGAAGAGAGGAATTTCACAAAGGTTGAAAAAAGTCATGTCCAACCTAGTGTTTGGTTGCATGGCATCTAATACCTATTTCTTACCCAAAACTTGTATGGTTTTGACTAGCTTCTCTATTTTTCCCCAAATGATTAATAACACCAATTTATTAAGAAAGATATTGAAGTAGGTGAATTTTTTGGGGAATTTCATTTCTCTTTCTCTTGTGGAAGAAAGCACTATATTTACTCTTCCTGGTTTGCTTGCATATAGGGCAATCCTAGAACAATCAAAGAGAAGGAGATTCAAAAATTTCCATCTAAACAATCACATTTTGAGAATGCTTTTGTTCTCGTTTTTTTTTCAATGGAAAGCTTATGATGAAACCTAAAAAGGACTTGTCTTTAAAATTTGGATAGGAAAATAGTCAACAAAACAATTCAAGTTGGGTATGCATAGCAATGATATCATAAAGATGAAGGTGCATGGTAATACTAAGGCAATATATGCTATGCTAAAGACTGCCCTACTAATTGTGCATGAACTAGGGATAAGAAGACTTAATATAAAGGGTGATATGTTGATTTAGGTTAAAAGAGATACTTGGATTATGGAAGGTAAGGGATGTCAAACTAAAGCAAAGGTAACAGATTTACAAGATTATTATAGATATTGGAAGCATGGAATCTTAGCATACATGGTAGAAGGAGAACATCATGGCCCATGAAGCATCTTCAAGAGCTCATGTTAGTGATGTTTGCGGCCATGAATCACCTCAAGAGGTCATTTTAGTAATATTTGTGGCTGTTGTAGCAATGCATATGTATCAAGGAGAAGAGTTTTTAGCTTTCGAGGAGAAATCTCTAAATTGAGGATCCAATTGTTGTATAATATGCTAAAAGTGAAGACTATGAGGAGGATTTTGATCAAGAGAAATTGTATTACCCTTTGGATGGATTCCCTTTTAACCTAGGTGGGCATGTACCTTTTGATCTTGGTGGGATTAAGTCACATGCTACTGCCACCACACTTTGTTCTAACTCCATGGATGCATGAACAAATTCTAGGAGCCCAAGTACACTTTGAATTCATGGCAACATCCATGGGTAAAATGTCTTCATTTTGGTGCAATGCTCATTATTATATAAATAAACCATTGATAGGTTGAGTTGTCCTCCCATTTATTTACAACATCCCATTAGGGTACACCTAGCTAATGAAGAAGAGGAAATTGGCACATGTGCTCACAAGTCCCCTTGCATTTGGTTGAAAATTGTGGGACACATGTGGAGGCGATTGCTTTGGAAATGGAGCCCATAGATGTGGCATTAGTAAAAACTTTTCTTGCCATTGGCTATATCCCTTTATCAAACACTAAGCATTGAGATTAGGAATTGTTAATTTGAAAAATCTCAATGCAAAAAACTGCCTATTAGAGATATTGGATAGTTAGGTGTAAAGAGCTCTCAATCTTCTATCTAGGAAGAACAACATCAATACTTAATTTGATATTGCAAAGTGAGACATTGGAAAAAATCCACATTTGGTTAAATAGGGTTGGACCACTATATAGGCAAAGTGAGTAGAGTTCTTTGGAAAAAATCCACATTTGGTTAAATAGGGCTGGACTACTGTATAGGCTGACTTGGTGACAAGTAGTGATGAGTTTTGAAAGGAGAATATCCCCTAGCTTGATGAATATTTGGCACATAGTTAGAGAGGCACAATTCACAAAGTGTGCAAGTGGCTTGTTTTTGCATCTTTGAGTTTGATCATGACGATGGTCAGCCCTATAGAATAAAGAAGTCGATGGATTGGATCCTCAAGCTTCTCTAGCAATTAAGGAAGGGTGCTTTATTGAACTTGTTATAATGGAGCTTAGAGACTCCATGTGAGTTTGTTCTATCATTATGGATTGTATCTATTTAGCATCTTTCAATACGATGTCACATGGTAAGGGAAATTTTCTATTTTGAACCTTGTTTTTCCAAGAACTTAAGTTTTATCATAAAGCAAGCATGTGCATTTAGCATGGGGATACAAAGAAAGCAAATCCATGACATGGTGTGACCTAATGGATTTTGTAATTGTTGCCAAGATGCATGCACTTGATTTGTGTGAATGTTACATGTAGAGTCTACCTTGCACATAGAAATGTGAATACATGAACACAATCATGTTAACATACATTTACATATTTTGCATGAACTACATGAACTTGCACTTGCATAAATGTAGTGCACATTGCGTATACACATGTAGAGGTTTGTAAACCATTACACACACACTCAACTACCTAACATTCAACCCTAGTAACACACGTTTTTCTAAAAATAATACAACTTTGCATAAGGTTCTACATGGTGAATAAATATAAAATGGTAACATTCAACCCCAGTAACACGTTTTCCTAAAAATAATACAACTTTGCATAAGGTTCTACATGGTGAATAAATATAAAATGGTAATTTAACATATGATAAATGTTTGCAAATGTGTGTGTGTTGGGGACCATGGGTTTTGGTATGGCCACACCCCCCCAAAGATATGTTAATGCAAGATTTTGTTGTATCCTTCAATGGACATGTTAATATGGGATTTAAGTGTATCCTTGGTTGTCATTCTTTGTAGTTATGTTACCCAACACATATACATGCAAAGTTGTACAAATGCTTCCTATCACGATGATTCTTTTTTTTAAAATAATGTGCTTTCCATTTCTCTAAGGTAATAGGTATTTACAGCACCATTTCAAAGGGGGGGGTGCAGCTGGCTACAGCCAAGAAACAAAGAGCTCAAGCCATAGTTCCTAATTTCTTACAGCACAGTTTGAACACCCAATGAGTGGATTTCAAAGTTCTGAGCACTAGAGAAACCTCTTCCTTTAGCTGATCTTCAGTCAGGAGCCGATGGGCCTTCTGAAAAACAGTGTTGTTCCTTTCTTGCCAAATGATTTTCAAGATCACAGTAGACAAAAGTATAACCAGTCGCCAGGTAACGTCGTCCAATGATCCATGGTCTCCAAAAAAAAAACAGTAGCAAAGCCGAAGTCAAATCTGAGATTGAATCCTTTCAGCCATTTCCTCATTCTATGCCACAGTGGCTGAATTGCAGGGCATTCCCAAAAAAGATGCTTCTCATCCTCTCGTGTCTCTTGCAGAGGGGACATAGAGGGGAAACAGAGAATCTTTTGGACAGCCTTGATATAAGCGGGAATTTCCTGAGTAATAATCTCCATCTGAAGCAGTTCAGACGATACGATGGTGTGATATGCCAAACCTTGCGGATCCTCCTTTGCCAGGTGCAGAGTGATGCATGTGGACAATGTTTCCGCCATTTCTCACTCAGAGTTAGAGCAATTGCTGGGGATGGAGGAGCATGATCCTTCCTGTCACGGCATTTTATCAGTTGTTTGTCAGTAGAGCTTGTTAATGCCAGCAGTGGGGGGCAAGAGCAGACAAATGAAGTGTGGGCCAATCCTGTCTCAGACAGGTAAATATTTTGCTCAGCCATAGAATCTCATTCTCCAAGAGCCCAAATTTGATCTTGATGTCCTCCAATGTAAGCCATCTGTTCTGATCAGGCAGCCATAGTTGAGTCCAGAATTTGAGCCCTTTAATTGACATCGACTTGGCGAGCGTGCGATTGGCTAAAATGGGGGTAGCTGGGGGGTCAAATGCGAAGGGGTTATACCAGATTGATGAGGCTAGGGAATAGTCGCCTTTCCGACTAAATTTAGTAGACCAAGAAGCTTGCGAAACTATTAATTGCCAACTCCTGACTAGTGCTTGGGCTAAAGGGGACTGAGGAAGCTTGATAGGGTCCTGATAGCAGCACACAATATCTTGCCAGGCTGCCCCCGCCCATTTCTGTCCTGAGCCTTCTATCCATGTGGTAAGGATGGTAGACCACGGTTGCCCTTGATTCATCCTGAGAATCAGTTTGAAGGTGAGTCTATTGGCTTTATCCATCAAAGGCTCAATCCATGCACCACCTTCATCTCTCCTGGCGGTAACATAATCCCAACCAATCTGGGATATGCTGGTACCATTAGGCTTTCTCCACAGAAACTGTCTTAACAGCTTCTCGATTAGGCCCCAAGATGCTTTGCTGAAAGAAAACAAGGATGCCATGTAAACTGTCAGAGAAGAAAGAACATTCTTGATGACCGTGAGCTTCCCAGCCAATGTGAGGGGGGCACTAAACCATTTAGAGACCTTCTCCTGAATTTTACCCCCATACCATTGAAATCTTTGCCGTGTTGTCAGACCAACACCAATCGGTGCTCCTAAATACCTTACCACTTCGCCGGGACTGATAACCTTGAAGCCATAACCAAGCATCCACTCCTGGGGTCCCTCCAAGTTAAGGGGGAGAGACTCAGTCTTACTCCTGTTTATGATGGATGAAGATAGTAGAGCAAACTCATTGAAGGTGTCCATAAGGGCATCAACTGACTCTTTCTCCGCAGCCACAAGGGATGAGCTATCATTTGCAAAAAACTGTGAAGGTGAGCAAGTGCCATCTGGCAATGGCATGCCTTTAATAACCCCTTCCTGGACTTTCTTATCAATTGCACGAGCAATGGATCTGTGATTAATGCAAACAGAAGTGGAGCGAGTGGACAGCCTTACCTAATAGATCTCTTAAGAGGAAAGGACGTGGTTAAGTTACCATTGATGCTGATGGCTGCTGTAGCATTCGTGAAGAATGA
Organism: Lygodium microphyllum; assembly: GCF_053477565.2. Lineage (NCBI taxonomy): Eukaryota > Viridiplantae > Streptophyta > Polypodiopsida > Schizaeales > Lygodiaceae > Lygodium > Lygodium microphyllum. Next base: position 67,610,655 of record NC_141154.1, on the reverse strand, counting down.
TGTAATCAACCTAATAAAGGTTGGCCCGAATTTAAAGGCCTCAAGAACCTTCCTGATGAACACCCAATTGACTCTGTCATAGGCTTTGTCTAAGTCGATGTTGACTAAGACAAAATCTGAACTATGAGCAAGGGCCATGTCAATTGAAAGTACTAAATTTAATATAGCATCTTGTATTTTCCTGCCACTAACAAATCCATATTGTCTGACATGGACAATTCTTCCCAATAGGCTCTTGATCCTAAGAGCCAATGTTTTAGACATCACCTTATAGGTGAAATTCAACATGGATAATGGTCGCCAGTTGGAGGGTTTAGTGTGAGAAGGCGACTTGGGAACCAGTTTGATTAACCCCTGGTTGGCCTCTCTGAGCATATAGCCAGTCTTCCTGATGTAGTTCATCATATTCACCATATCTTGCCCACAGATTTCCCAGATTTTATGAAAAAGTTCAGTTGGCAGACCATCAGGTCCCGGTGCCTTCCTAGTTTTCATGCAAGACACTGCAAAGTGAACTTCCTCCTGCGTAAAGGGACGGTCCAGCAGTAAAGCTTCTTCAGTAGAGATAGGAGAAATTAATCCTTCTAGAAAGCTGCTTACCTTTGCATTATAGTCACGCGGCAAGTCAGGCTCTGTGCCGACAATGGAGGCTAGATGCTTTTCAAGGATTCTTGCTATTGTGTGCTCATCTGTATGCACGTTCCCTTCTTCATCTTCCATAGCAGCGATCACCTCCTTCCTTTGTTTGGCTTTGAGGGACCTGAGGAAAAAAGAGTTGGGGGCGTCTCCATATACCTCCCATTGACCCCTCAGGAGTACCTTCGCAGTCTGCACTGCATACTATTCTTGAGCCTTCAAGTATATCTCTACTTCTTTCAGCAGAGTTTGAGCAAAGGAGTCGTTAGGGCAATTGGTTATTACATTGAGAAGCTGCTCCCGTACCTTAACAACCCTTTCACCTTCTCGCCTCCTCCTAGATGCCAGTCTCCTCCCGTGGTCCTTTGCCACCTTAGTCACAGCAGACAGGCATCTTTGCCATCTGAAATCTGGAGGGAGATCCGGATCTCTTGCACTGTTCCAAGCCTGCTCTACTTTCTGTAGGAAATATTTATCCTCCAAGAAGGATACATTGAGGCGAAATGGGGGAGGGCCCCCTTGCGTCCTCCCTGTGATGACAACACGACATGCAATTAGAATAGGCAAATGATCTGATGAAGTAATTTCCATAATTGTGCGGTAGGTAATTCTCCCACACATCCACCAGGCACCCTGAGAAGCATAGAACCGATCAAGCCGACTCGCTCGCCAGGTTTCTTCCATGTGTTGGTTATGCCATGTGTACGGGATGCAGGTAGTGCCTAGGGCCAGGCAGGCAACATCCTTTAATTCACAGGTGAGCTCAAGCATTTGCCATGCATCAATCTCTTCCTGAAGCATGCACCTTGAACCATGTGAGTGGTCTGTAGGAAGACAGGTCATGTTCCAATCTCCTACAACCAATGCAGGGTGTTTATTCAGAAGATCTTTGAGCATACACCAGAGTTTGGCCCTTTGCACCGAGATATTGGCTGCGTATACAGAAATAAGCAAGATATCTTCACCCCAACAATCCACCTGGGCCGCTACAGCTGAACCATCTCCTATCTTCCATGCAAAGCGTGGTTTAAGCATGTCATGAACCAGGAGGATCGTGCCCCCTTTGCCTCTTCCCCTGAGATCCCAAAATACTGAGTACCCTTCAATAACAAAGCATGTTATTGCCTCTTCATCCATTTTAACCTCTTGCAGGGCTAAAGCATGTGGCTTATATCTCTTGACTATTCCATAGCATATCTGTTTACGGAGATTAGACCCAAGGCCCCTGACATTCCAGGACATCATTTTAATCTTGGGGGACCATCTCGAGTGTTCAGGCCACGACATCAGGGGCGTCCATGAGCTCATGATCCCCAATAGGAGCATAGAAATTCTGTCAACCATTGGCTGTCAAGCAAGACATTTGATTGACACCTTACCAGGGTTCTTGACTGCATTGCTCTTTTTCCCCTGAGTTTTGGGTGGTATGTTCTCCTTGTCGCTTGACGGGCTGCTCTGGTTGCTCTTCTGGGCTTGAGCACTAGGTGCATTTGCCTTCTCCTTCGAACTCCCTTTGTTCGTCTGCAAGGTCTGTGCAGATTCAGATTCCTTCTGTTTGCCTTTTTCTTCTGCCACCCTATTGTTTCCTTCAGCAGAACCTGATGCGGGCTATTGAGAGCTTTCGGCAGGGTTATTGTGAGTTTCTTTTTTCCCCTCGGGACCTTTCCCACCTTCCATTTGCTGCAGACATGCCTTTGCAAAGTGTCCACTGGCATGACATAAATATCAAGAGTCAGGAAATGGGGAGAATTTGAGACGGAGAGCAATCTCCATACCTGAAGTATCCTATAGTTGCAAGTATTCCGGGGGGTCAACATAGCGATTCCATAACACGCAAAAACGATGATCCTTGCGTAGCAACCCCCATGCATTGGTGACGGTTGGGGTATAGAGCACTTTGCCAAGGGTCGATGCGATCGTTGCAAGTTCACCGTCCAGCCAGGGCGGTAAATCCAGCATAGATACCCAAACTGGGCACTCATGGAGCAAGACTCCTTCAGGAGAGAAAGTTGAGGACCAAGGAATAGTATAAACCAAGTTACCGCGATAGCCCACTGAGGAGGCCAGAAGCCAATCGTGTTCAATCTTTGAGGCAAGAATAACAAGGTAAAAGCCTTTTCCCTCAAAACGGAACTGCAGCAATGTTGCTTTACTCTGATATGTACCTTCAAACCAGCGTGCAAATTCTTCTTCCACTGGTGAGCGACCCAAAAAATACAAGTAGGCAGCTGTAGTAAGCAGGTCAGCGTACCTCTGTCGTACCTTGTCAAGCGGGAGGGTGATGGCCGCTTTGTGAACTCTAGCGCCTTCCTGCATCTGGGCTTTGCATTCAACACTGCGCCATGACTGATCCAGGCGGAGAGTCCTCTCCACTTCAGCCATGTCCAAGGCATTCGATTTCAGAGCCTGTCGATAGTCAGGCTTCGGTTGTGTGTGCTCAACCTGCATGTCTTCTGTTCTCTTCCTCTTGCCTGAGTTCTCCTGCATGCATGTCGGGGGTGCACGTGTCTCATCAATGGGCCATGATGAGACTGCCGTCTCGTCAGGAGTATTATAATGCAAGGCCAGTTCTAGAACGTTCTCTCGTCCGTCTCCATCATGATGATTCTTGTTATTATAAGAAGTTAGGATTTTAAAAAAAAAATGCATGCATATTTAGCATAGTGACCTTAAGCAAGCAAAAATGTTTGTGTAAAACCTATGCTTCACATATAGATATGAAGACATGGATATGTTCGTACTTAACATACTATGCATAGTGTGTGCATAAGCTTGCACTTGCATATAACTCTATGCACACAATATATGTGCATGTGCACATGCATCTATGTAAATTTTTCAATCAAATGTACTTTGCATCAAGATTGAGTACTCGATGCCTTTTTGTGACTATACTAGATGCTCACAATCATCTCACAATAATATTTATTCTTAATCTTTTTAGTTATGTTGAGGTTTTACTCCTAGGTCAATTTAATGATGCCTTTTTGTGACTATACTAGATGCTCACAATCATCGCACAATAATATTTATTCTTAATCTTTTTAGTTATGTTGAGGTTTTACTCCTAGGTCAGTTTAACCTTGAGTGGTACAGTTGTTTGCCTTTCAAAAAGTATAAACACTCAATTGTTCAACAAACACATGACCATCTAAATTGAATATAGCTTTACTCAAATATTTTAGTAGCAAAAATGGAACTAAAGGCTTTTATTTTGTGATAGCTTGACACATTCTTGCCGTAATATTGAGTATATATGCAAAAACACATACACACACATGCATGTACAGATTCACATGCAACTTGCAAGTACTCCACATAAATACATATTTAAAAAATATTTTCACTCCTCATAATGGTCCATACATAGAAGATACATCATGTGTGTAGATTGGCATGAGCATGTGCCAATTAGGTGATTGGTCCAGTATGCAATGTGATTAAGACCTCCATAGAAGTTCATGTTTTTGAGACTTGTGATGGAGCCTCGAGGGCATGGTTAAGGCCAATTAGAACAATGAGGTCATGGGGAAGATTAGGAGGCTTCAGAAGGATGTATGGCTAGACTCAATGCCAATTCCATAGATATCGATATTTGATAGGACTCATAATGGTGACTCCTTTGGGAGGTTGTCAAGTAGTTTTTTAAAATTGCATTGGTTGGTAATTAATCTCAAGAATGAAGATCAGTATTACTGTATGGATAGCTTAACACCTTTCAACAAGCAAGTCACGGGAAGGTTATAAGACATAAGTGAGGTGGGTGGTTCCTAGGGTCTTTAGGTTTTGGAGGTAAGCTTGATTGGAAGGCCGTGTTCAGGGTATGGTGCGAACGTTTGAACCACGATTCTCTCGAGGGGATCCAGCAACTCCCACTCGAATTTGGTGACAAGATGGAAGAAGAAGAGCTCCATGGTTATCTTCGCAAACTCCATGCCTGGGCAGATTCGAGCACCTTGGCCGAATGGCAAGTAGGCAAAGCTACCTCTCCTCTTCTCGAATCGAGAGGGATCGAACTTCAAGGGATCCGGGAAGTATTGCTGCCCTAAGTGGGTGTAGCGCAAGGCGAGATGGACCTGCAATATTCATCAAACCATTAACATAATATCATGCCAGGAATCCATGGATGACTGCGTTCTTGAATTGCATATGCTTAGAGTACTGTTAGATGCCATCCTAGTCCGAATTGCATGCTTTTGATTTGCTGATGCTCTCACATGCAGTCTTTGGACAATTGGAGCACTTGAGTAAACACTTGCATATTGGGCTGATTGCTAATATATGCTATCATAGTTTATGCTAGTACATCGTTAATCATTCCATCTTCAAAATCAATTCATGGTTCAATGTAGCAGCTAACACTCACAGTTGATGCCAGGCTCACAGTTGTCTCACGCACATGCATATCAGAGCACGAATCTAGATTTTACACTGATATGACCTCGTGTGATCATATTGCTTATGTTATGATCTCAAAACTCAATAATAATCTGCAATGTATAAGAAGAGATCATCTGGCGCTCTACCTTCCAACCCTTGGGGATGGTGTATCCTTTGAAGTGGACGTCATCCTTGGCTTGCTTGAACAAGGCCGACACGGGTGGACACAAGCGCAACCCCTCGCTAATCATACACCTCAGTAGCTTTATGCTTTTCAGATCGTCTCGATTGACTACCTTCTTGGAAGCTGCCAAGGCATTGCACTCTGCAGCATCAATATATCAAGTAATCAGGTTCAGTACTGGGACATTAGATATTGACCAAAGTTTAATCAGTGCATTTTTCCCTAGATCAGCGGATCATACGATGGGATCAGAGAGATAAATGGACAATGATCCGATGGGATCAGAGAGATAAATGGACAATAACTAACTGCACATTTAAAGATGAAAGCCAACAGGAAAAGGAGGACAAGTTATGTACATTAATATTGTTACTCTGCATACTGATGTAAACATTGACGCCTGTGTACACACACACACACACACACACACACACACACACACACACACACACACACACACATATACCTGATCTGAGTTGAGCCAATATGATGGGGGACATGGACAGATGCTTCAAGGTCACAGCCAAGGCCGTAGCAGTGGTATCTTGGCCAGCATGGACCATGAGGAGCATGTTCTCAGCTATCTCCTCCACACTGTACAGCTCCCCTGTCTCCTCGTCCTTTGACATGAGCAGCAGGTCTAGAAAGCTGCTCTCCCTGATCCCATTCTGATGGTCACCATCATCGTCATCCTCTTCTAGCACCTGGTTCTGCATCTCTTCGACGGTTGTGACAGTACTAGACCGGCGCCGCATGAGCAGCTCTTCCCGTCGGCTATTGACCTTGCGGAACATGAAGTTGAGCAGCACCCCTCGGGCCCTCTTGGCCTTGCCAAAGACAGTCCATGGCAGGTCCAGGGGCTGTGATCCCAAGCCTGCAGTGAAGTCCTCGTAGTGCGTGTGCAGCTCATCTAGCTCCGGCCCTGGCTTCAAACCCATGAACAGCTCTGCGTTCAACTCGAAGGCCAGCTTCTGAAGTGCTGGGAAGGCGCGCATGGTTTTGCCTATGAACAGAGATACAAGAAGAGAGAGAGACACAGGAACAGACAGACAGAGGGAGTGGGAGTTGTAAGAAATGATGGCTGTCCAGTCCAAACCAATATATATTATGTATTATACCTATTATGCACTGATATGTAAGACTTAAAAAAATTTAAAGAAGAACAGGGAGAATCAAGTATTGAATTCAGTGTTTTTTTTCCTCCTTCTTCAAAGAGACTTGACATGTTGAAATTCAGGTTGAGATGATGATGATGATGATATCCCAATATTCCCTATGGCTACATATGATGCCAAGCAGAACCAGAAGAAGAAGAAGAAGATGATGATGATGGTAGTGGTGGTGGTGGGGAGAGCTGGCTATCTATTTATTATATGTATCTCTCAAACCATTTATTCTTGGTTGGAGAGAGAGAGAGAGAGAGAGAGAGAGAGAGAGAGAGAGAGAGGTGTGTAGATCTGAGTTACCTGAAGTACAGGGCCACTGAGGGCCTTGGAGGTGGCACAGGACGATGCCGTCGATGCGGCGCGTGAATGCGCGCAGGGTATCCGCATTGAGGAAGGAGTGGATGGCGCGGCGGAGGCGGCTGTGGGCGGGCCCCACCACCATGCTGACGGCGTGGCGGCCCTCAAGCTCCCGCAGGGACCGCGGCCAGCTGCTCTCGAACAGGCGGTTCTCATTGCGGAGCACGAACTCGTGCGCCTCCGGCTCCAGCATCACCACCGTGGCAGACCCCAGCAGCGAGCTGCAGAACACGGCCGCTCCGCCGTGCCGGGCCCGCTGCGCCGCGTACCACGCGTCCGCGTCCGCCATGTACGGCAGCGTCTCGCCCCAGTAAGGCCACCCCATGCTGACCGGCGGCAGGGGCGGGGCGGCTGTGCGGTGCCGCCACAGGTAGCGGAGGCGCCGCCATTCGGCGGTAATGAGGGGCCACACGTGGACGATTTCGGCGGCCAGGGCGGCGGCTGCCGCCAGCAGAGCCGCTCCTGCTAGCGGGGAAATCGCTGCAGGGCCTTCGGAAATATTGGCTAGTCGGGAAAGGGCAGCTGCTGATGCTGCTGCAGCAGCAGCGACTAGGCATAGCCAGCCGGATTTCCCCATTCGGGAAGGAGGACTATACCCGAGCGTGCGCGCGCAGGCGAGAGAGAGAGAGAGAGAGAGAGAGAGAGAGAGAGAGAGAGAGAGATTACTGTCAGACTATTCAGGAAACAATTGACACGGAGAATAATGGTAACTGGAAGACTACTAAGGAAACAATTTGGAGAGAGAGAGATGATAATGGAGCAACTGCTGCTGCTATGGTGGCAGTGACAGCAGCTTCCATGGTGGCAGTGAGAGGAGCGCGTATGACTGCGAATGCCCCCTGTAAGGTCTTTGGTTTTCTGAAAATTCACACATACGCATATGTTAGGTGTGTTGGCATATGTTATATAGAGGGCGCATGCATACCAAATGATAGATAGATATCCGTATGGTAGGTGACAGCCCAACCATTGCAAAGAGCAAATTTGTAAGGGAAGTGATCGACCTCCCCCCCCTCCTCTTAAGAGTCAAACAAATCTTTTTATCATTGCAACATTGACACGTTTCCTTAAAGTTTGTGGTTGGAAGTTAGAATTTGAGGAGCTATGATAATGCTAGATATGTGTGTGTGTCTAATACAGAGATTTATGGAGAGAGAAAAAGTAAAATTTGTTTGAGTTTACATATATATATATATATTAGTACATTTTATGTTTTTTTTTTTTTGCTTTGTTAAAATTTAGGAAATTCGATTTGTTGCATATTCAAATTGCTAAATACTTGTGGTTGGTATTTGTTTAAGGAAACTAGTTTTTGCTTTAGTTTAAAGCAAATAAATTATAGATCCTATATCAATTAGTGCAAAACTTTTGTTTGAAATAAATAGTACAGGATTTTTTCTTTAGATGTTAAATATTTTTATATAGGCTTGGGGGAGTTTGCTATATGTATACCCTCTATATTATATGAGTTCAAAGTCTATTTATAAATATCATTATTTATGTATTTTAAAAAATAAAATATATCATATTTTTATTCAATTTGTAAATAGCCCTTTATATGGCATCCTTTTGTATGTAAAAAATGTGTGAAAATGATATTTGAAAATTCATTTATGCTGAATCCATGTAATATGCATAATGTTTATGAATGAAACCCCCCTTTCTCATTTTGCAACCCCCCCCCCCCCCCCCCCCCCCCCCCCCCCCCCCCCCCCCCCCCCCCTTTGGACGAAACTAGTATTCCTATGTAATCTTGATATTAATAATAGTCATAGACTTGTCCAAATTGAATATCGTCATTATAAATCAAAATTTCAACTATTAAACAAAATGACTATGATGATTATTATCCAAATTAAGTATTATTATTATGTATTCATTTTTTCAATGATAATACAAAATGAATATGTAGCATTTATTTTTAAGTATTTTAAAACCCTAAAATTTGATATACATTCAATCCTTATGAAAATCATATTTTGTAATGGCATTAGTATATACAATATGATTTATGCATGTACTTAGAATCTATTAATAGATGGGCAAGACCATATTCATTCAAAAATGAACTTATTAAAGAGATTGGAAGATATACATATATTTTTCAAAGTTTCTTGCGATTTTTATTTGAATTGTAATGTGTTTATAACCCTTCTCTAGAAGGATAAAACCCCCTTTGAAAGGTGTTATGGCCTTTAAATTTTAGGTTGATTTAACCCTATATAAATCCTTTGAGGAGGAATTTGAAAATTTGAATGATAATTTCTCAAAAACATTGTGAACAAGATTATGAATTATTGGGAGGCATTTTTCTTTCTTGCACAATTTTGAGAAGGATTTTTTCAAAAAAAAAAGGAGGTCCTATGATGAAGCAAGCTCTATCTTTTCATGATCATTGCAAGGCTCCCCCCTTGACCACTTAATTAATTACACCCAAACGCTCTAATTACTTGCCATTGAAACAAACCAAATTTTTTAAAAAGCTTGTCTAAAGTTGTTTTTGAGTTAAGTACACACAAAACAAGCTCAATATACACATCGCTGGCCATACATGTATGTATCCTTATAAAATCACATGTAAAACAAACCGACCACTTTAATATATGAGCTTGCTATCTTACAACGTGTCACAAAAGTATACGAAATGCACTTGCCAAAGGGAAACAAACCTATATAGGATACATAGAGCATGTGATTAATAAAGTCACTCATCTTTATATATTTCATTGGTCATGTCAAGGAAATCATCTCAAATCTCCATGTTCGAATTTCAACATGCATCTCAATTCACACTTCATATTTTATTTCTACATTTCTATTCAAATGTAAACATACTTCCTCTCTTCCCCTCAAGTGAGTATATAGTAACAATGCATTTTTCAACCTCGTGATCTAGATATTTTTCCAACTTCATCAAGATTGTGCACATGCGTAATTTACCCTAATTATGTCTAGTACTCAGGGGGCACACCTCAAATAGTGAAGTGTACCCCGTGTCAATCAATAGAAATGTTTTCTTATTTGAGGATTTTTGGATAAATTTATGGGTTTATATTTCCAAAAGGGCCTCTTTATTTCAATCTCCAAAAAAAAAAGCAAGTTTCCTTAAGGAGCCATTTTATTGGCTATAACATGTAAGTAAATGGGACTTTGTGATATCATTTAAACAAATGTGATATGAATATCTTCATAAAAGGTGCAACCCACAAGGTCATGTCCCAATCTTTTCACCTTATGACGATTCTCTCTTTTGGAAAAGCCCTTTAGAAAAACACTAACCTTTGGAAATGATTAAACACCTCACTCTTCTCCTTTGAGAAGCAATCCATGATTCTATTGTGTCATTACTATCAATGTGGCATAAACTTGCTAACATTGATTAGAGTTGCTCTTTAGGGCTCCCCTACATGTGAGTGAATGAGGTGTAAGCTTTCCTAGAGCAATCGCTTGCTCTTCCAATAGGTGCAACCACATAGTCCATACATAATGTAAATGTTAAAGTTTGTGGGACAAAGTAAACTTTTAGCCATTGCACACATTGATGCATGCAGTGTACTTATGTCACATGTTCCAATTCACCATAACCCTTGCATCATTGGAAACATAGTAGCCTTACAACATTCATATTGACATCCCAAATGTTAGCATCCTTTCAATCTCTCTAGCCTCTTGTTGAGTGACTCATGCCGTCAAAGTCTTCTAAATCAATCAAAGATTAAACCTCATTTGTAATCCCAATTGATCCATTCACTAAGAAATTGGCATCGTTTCCTAATACTTTGCATGACCCTTGGATCAAAGGTCACATGCTCTATTTGTTGAATTGTACCAAATCTTTATTCTATTATTGTTACTATAACTTAAAATAGAGATTTCTATATGCTAATTAAATAGAAAAGAACATCCTGGGTGCAAAATGGTTAGCACAAAAATGTGATCCAAAGCTTTAGAAAAGGCTTCCTTTAAGGGCCAAATCAATTCAATAGTTAATAAAATAAATCAAATAAAATGTCAAAGCCACTATACATGCCTATCTCAAATGGCCATAATATGGGGCTTTGATGGTCTCACCACCAACATATAGAAAAATGGCAACCTCACCTAAATTGGCATATTAAAATAGACAATCAATCGATGAAGTTAAACAATTATACCATTGCATGAGCTTAGAGGATGGAGAACACAAGTGCTTTTCTTGAACATTCTTCATGTATAAGAGGAACCAACATATAGAAATACCATTGCATGAGCTTAGAGAATGGAGAACACAAGAGCTTTTCTTGAACATTCTTCATGTATAAGAGGAACCTTTATAACTTGCACAAAAGGGTAATGGGAGTCATAAATATTTTCAATCATTTTTATGCTTGTAGATTTTGCATACAATTAGGCCTTTCAACATGACTTATCACATGCTCAAGAATACTCTCAAGCAACACATCACACATCTTTTGAATGGTAGATGCAAATCCTCGAATCTATCTTTCAAATCTCTCCTTGGCGATGTGTGGTTTCCTTATTGCACCTTTACCGCTTTTCCTACTACTTTACTTTCTATACAAAACCTTTTCCATATGTGCACATTTACCACTTTTCCTATCAATAGACTTTCAATACAAACCCTTTTCCATATACCCCCCAAAAATAAATAAATAAAATCCCATTGTTTAATTTTAAAAAAATTCATTCCCTTCTTAATGTCTTTGGATCCTTCACATTCTCCCATTTTCTCTTCTTCTTTGAGAGGGAAATTTCCTAAGCTCTTTTTGCAATGTTCCAATAGTATAGTGGTAGTTTTCCCTTTCCCAAGCTTGGGAGAGTTGAAATGACAATCATCTAAAGTTGAACTCGACAAAGAGATCGAGTCAATGGATGTGAAGTGGGAGAAGATAATAATGAGCAAAAGGAATAGTAGAAAAATATATAACCAAAAACCAAACAACAATAAAATGACTAAGATTAATAGTCTTTTGAAAAAGGATTTAAATAAATCTTTTTGGATGACATGGAGGAGTGCAATATATGATGGCAACCCTCATCCTATATCAAACCCCCCTATTCAACCCTTCTCCATTGATGTCCATGAGGAGGGAAGAGAGGAATACTCAAAGAAAATCCCCCATCCACTCTCCCATCAATCCTTCGATCCATCACCATTCCTACCCTTCATGGCACCTCTGTCACATGATGTGTCCTTCAGAAAAATAAAGAGGATTTGGTGTCTCTATTGATTAGGTTCATCATTTAACTTTTGTCAATCCTTAATATTTTCATTTTTCCACATTTATGGATTTTGGGTAGTCTATGTTCTAATGTTTTCTATTAATTGTTATTAACATGCAGAAAGGAAATGCAACATGTAAGCACCCAATTCACATGTGAGGCAAGTTTGTGGAGAGCATGGAAGGTTAGCAATGGCTATGGATTTGCATTAGTGGCCTCTCGTAATAGCAAGCCTAAGCTCATACACATGAGAACACCTAAAAACCCATGTACTATCTAGCATTCATTCAATATTTGTGACTTGTATATTTCATAGTTCATGTCTTTTTTTTTCTATGTATTTTTCTTGTTTGTGCATCAAAAAATTGTGATGGAAAAATCAAAGGGTAATAACAAAGCTATGCAAAATAATGAGAATTGGATCAAAGAATCCTCATAATGAATAATACTTTCATCTCAAAGGCATGAAAATTTGATAAATATGCATATGAATGCAATAAATTTAAAGTGTAGCACATGTGCTCGCATAGGTGTGGCCCTAGTTCCATGTGTCTAAGTCATTTCATGCATCAACATAGGCTTTGGAATGATGCATAACACTTGTTTTCATTATGATTGAGTACGGTGAGGCCATCCTCACTAAAGCTTGAAGTGGGGTCCTTGGCTTATAGTAAGGCTGAATGGAGCTTGTGTTGTTCTTTATAAAGTTTGCGTTATTTGATTCACCATAGGCCTTAGCTCCAAGGCTAGGGTGAGTCATACCTACGAGTTATGGGAGGAGCCACTAGAAGTAGAATTCATCTTTAAGCCTATGTGGATATACTAACATGTCACTAGAGTGTGTGACTCCTACTTGGAGTTTGAGATAGGACTAAAAAGTGCATCATTAGATGCTCATGGCTATGAGGTTGTGGGGGTTAGAGAGCCATAGTACTAGCATCATGTCCATTTTGGTCTTAATAGGTGGTGCATCTTATTGAGAGTCACCACAAATAGTTGACCAAAAGGCCACAGTCTAGGATACTTCAAGGTGATATCCTATTAAGTAAGGCTGATGATCTAAAGTGCCCTAAAGATAGCATGTCGATCCCATGTGGATTGACAAGGGATCTGATTTCCCATTTGACCACAATTGTATTTTATGTCCTTGCTAATGACATCATTATGATTGAATTTGAATTATAGTCGATTGGGAATCATCTATCTTATTATCCTAAGAAGGGAGGAACCTCTATAACATGCCCAAGACTCAATGTGTGTGAATGTGAATCTCCCTTGTGTGGTGTTCTTAAGATCATCCTAGAAGTTGATACCTTATCCAAGTCAATTTCTCAAATAAAACAAATGTATATTCATGTGGATATCATAAAGGCTCCAAGAAATATTAAGAAGATTTTCTTAAGATCATCCAAGGACTTGATACCTTATTAGTATGAGGGAAACCTCTCCAGTCATTCAATGTAAGTATTATAAAGGCTCATATGAACAACAAGAAGACATTCTTAAGATGATTTGAGAATTTGATACCTTAGCAATACAAGGAAAACGTGTTCTCTTAATCATGTGCTAATGTAATAAAGGTTTTGGATAAACGCTAACAAAATGCTCTAAACACTGGTCTTGTAGTAGAAATGCCACTTTTGTGGCAATTTGGACCTTAATTCCATTTGTCATCAATAAGAAAGGTTAAAAAGAAATGGTTTTAGGGAAATGTGATCAACACAAGATAGTGGTTGGAAAAAAAAAGGGTCAAAACAAGCTAGTAAAGCATGTATTTTTATGTTCATCTTTAAGAACATTTTCGTATAAATGTGAAAACTTTTAGTGTTTCTAACACCATTTTCACATGCTTGTAGTCATAAACTTATGGATGTGAAGCATCCTTAATGATCTATCAAAACTTGCTAAGTAGCTTGGCATTGACCCTTTAGTGTATACATTTGAGATACAACTTATACAATTTCGTAGCTTTATATCCAAAAGGATAAGTTTTGGACATCTTAAGATTAGATCTCCAATAGAGTCCCAAGCTCACAACATACATCCTCATAATATGAAGGTTCCAACCTCATTCCAAAAGGATAAATTTTAGACCTCGTAAGATAAGATCTCCAATAGAATTCCAAGCTCACAACATACATCCTCATTCATATATGAAGGTTCCAACCTCATTCTAACATCCTTGTTGGTGATTCCAATGGTGGCTCTAGTCTCAACCCATCTTGAGAGATAATTCATGGCCATAAGTATATACATCTTCATCCATGTGAAGGGAGGTGAGTTCTGAAATGGAAGCACGAGTGGGAGCAAGAGCTATGGTGGAAGGAGCAAGAGCAAGAGAGAGAGACACACACAATGTGGGAACTCCAACAGTCACAATGTGTGACAGGCCTTCCCTTTATTCAAATGTCACTAAAAGAATAAAGAATGAAGTGACAGTAGTGGGTGCTCACTGCCCCCACAGTGTGTGCAGGTGCAGGTACTGTTAGTGTAGTAATACACAGGCAGCTAGGTAGAGGTGCCTTCACCCCCATCAACCTCCCACTTAAAGGCCAATCTGCCTCCAATGAGGAGTGAGAAGAAAAAGGAGAAAAAGATACTACAACATGTATATAGATACAAGAGGATGAGGAAAGACATCATCTCATCCAACGCCCATCAACTTCCTAAGGAAGGCAAAGCACTCTATAGAGAGGATTTTTGTGAGAAAGTTTGCAGGATTTTGGTTAGTTGAGATCTTAACAAGGTCAATTGACTTGTCCTCAACGACCCCATGAATGAAGTGATGCCTCACCTCAATGTGTTTTGTCTTCGCATGGAAGATTGGATTCTTGGTTAACTGGATAGCACTCATAGAATCCAAATGCAGTGTAGGAATAGCATCTGCAATACCAAGGCCAACAACCAAATGACCCAACCAAATGGCCTCCTTGCAAGCCTCAGTGGCTGCAACATACTTGACCTCTAATAGTAGAAAGAGCCGTGCATTTCTACACCCCAGACATCCATGAAACAACACCTCCAGCAAAAGTGAACATATAGCCAAAGGTGGACTTCCTATTATCTGCATGTCTTGCATAGTTAGAGTCAATGTATTCCATGACTCCTATAACATGGATGCCATAACATATGCACATATCAGCAGTGCCCTTCAGGTACCTCATGATACCCTTCATGGAATCCCAATGCCTCTTGCCAGGTGTAGCCATATAATGTGCCCACCAACTGCAAAAGCAATATCTGGGCGGGTGGCTATCATGGTACGCATAAGATTGCCCATTGCGGATATATAGGAAAACTTGCCCATCTCGGCCCTCTACTCATTTGTCTGTGAACAATTGGCCTATGATACCTTCAAATGAGAAGGCAATGGACATAACCAATAGGCTTTACATCTTGCATAGGAAGCCTCAAGGACTTTATGAATGTACTCTCTGTGTGATAGATAGAGTAGTCCTTGATGCCTATCACGTGTAATCCGCATACCAAGAATATGAGAGGCATGTCCTAGATCTTTCATTTCAAAGCTCTTCTTGACCTCTGAACCTTAAGAGCATCTAGCACATCATGAGCTTTCCCTACCAAAAGCATGTCATCCATATAGCGTATCAAAATCAATAAAGATCCATCGAGGATCCATCATCACGAGCTTTCTTCGTGTACAAGAATGGATCCATAGCACTACAACTGTAGCCCTATGACTGTATAAATGCATCAAACTTATAATACCATTCCCTAGGTGCCTACTTCAAGCCATGAAGACTTTTCCTCAATCTGCACACTAGGTGTTCCTTGCCAGGCTCTGCAAAGCGCTTAGTGGTGCGCAGATCGGATGCTGTATGCTCACATAGTGAATGCCGGAAGGTCCCCAAGAACAAAAGAACTCTACTTTTTGCACAAAACTCAAGGTAAAAAGCATGCACGACATGATCAAGAGACCAATTGGGTGCAATCTCGCCCCATGCCTTGTGTGAGCGCTCCACAAAGCATGTATTTTATGTATTAATCATCTTCAAGCTCAAATAATAGCCCAAATTACAAAATAGCACGCTTTTGGCTTTTGAGTTTGCTTTAGCACAAAATAGAAATAAAGCTAATGGGTGGGCGCCCAAAGAGTTAGGCGTACCCAATACAATGTCCAAATACAAATATCATAATAGTGCGCCCATGCGCATACAAAATAATAAATAAATATCCAACGCCTCAATAAATAGGCGAGACAAAATATAGGTGCCATGCCTAAGGTATGCGCCCATCAAAATATAAGTGATAACTCGAATACACGCTATCCTCCAATGCTTTTCTCCGCCACTGCTGCTATCTCTACACATCAACTGAAGCATTCACTATCGTTAGTAAAATAATACAATTAAATCGATAAAAGTGAATACCTAGCAGTCTTCAGCTACATAAATAAATCAACTGGTTAGAAATCAATCCTAACCTTAATTTATTGAAAGTGCGCACTCTAAACTCATAAACGTTTATTAATTTAATATGTATTTTGCGGAATCACCTGCTATGGAAACACCCATGTACACACTAAATTAATGAAATGCCTGAAAAGGATAGGCGTCCCCATTGACTTCTCGCACAAAGAATCCACTTTGTGTATGGGCCCCAGTCAACAAAGTTTACGAAATCCATAGTAAAACCTCACGGAATCCACCGTGGCACAGAATCCACCGTGAAATATGCCTCCTGGCATCATACCCCCGGGGTGGGATAGCAATTGTCCTCAATTGCTATTAGCTCAATGTGGAGCTAACAGGGTGGGGAAAGCATTTAAGTCTCTAGCGTGTATCCATTGGGCTTTCTCCTGCAGGATGGTTTTTAAACTTGACTAAATATCTAGAATATCTTCGGCCAGTTCTAGTGGTCATAAAGTCAGTATCTAGAATAGCTTCATGTTCAAGTATTTTAGTCTCTTCATCTAACAAAGGTGGGTTTTCATAAACAGGGTGTACAGGTAATTGGCCTCTAAAGGGTCGACTAATGTGAAATGTGTTGTGAATTTTCCAGTGAGGTGGTAATTCTAACTTGAATGCATTGTCATTGATTTTGTGAACGATCTTAAATGGTCCATAAAATCTAGGTGCTAATTTTACAACTGGGTGTTTATCTACACTTTGTAATCTACATTTTTCTATTCTCAACCAAACATAGTCATTAACTTTGAAATTCATGGCCTGTCTTTTCTTATTAGCTTGTTTGGCATATGATTGCTGGGCTTTGGCAATCATGTCTTTAACCTAATAAAAAATAGTAGCGTGCATAGTAGCAATATCATCAGTACTCTGAATTCTATTTGATAAAGATGCAACAGGTGTAGACAATCTATAACCATAAATCACTTCAAACGGTGCTTTCTTTGTAGGTGTGTGTGGTGTATTATTATATGCAAATTGTAGTAAATGCAAATGTATGTCCCATGTCTGTGGTTTAGAAATAGTGTAAGCACGTAAAAGATCTAAAATAGTACTGTTAGTGGCTTTTGTTTGTCCATTAGTTTCAGGATGAAATGTAGATGAGAAATCAATCTTTGTTCCTAGGTTAGCAAACAAAGTAATCCAAAAGTTGTTACAAAATCTAGAATCACGATCAGAAATAATAACTTTTGGTAATCATGATTAGTGAAAACAGTTTTAAAAAATAATTGTGCTGCCTGAGATGCTCTTAAAGTTTTCTTATATGGAATGAAATATGCTTGTTTACTAAACCTGTCTACTACAGTCCAAATCATGTCATGGTTAGCTTTAGTATTAGTAAACCGGTAATAAAATCCATAGAAATCTGTTCCCATGGTCTTGATGGAATAGATAAAGGCATAAGTAATCCATACTATTTACCATGATGTCTCTTAACTCTTTGACAAATCAGACATTCAGAAACAAAGCTAGATACATCAGTGTCCATATGTGGCCAATAAAAATCTTCAGTCAATGTACGCAAAGTAGATATGATACCTCTATGACCTTGATATGGAGGAAAATGAATCTCATTCAAAAAAAAAGATTTGAATGGAACTGTAACACATAATCTCTTTTCATAAAACATGAATCCATCATTATAAGACAGTGAATCAATAGGAATCCAATTATTTCCAACTAATTTATTCCAATCAGCATGAAAAGTAATGTCCTGATGATAAGTATCTTTCATAGGAGTTAGAGAATCAAATGATATAACAGAGATATTATGAATGGTGGGTCTTCTATTTAATGCATCGGCCACTACATTTTCTTTACCTGGTTGATATTGAATAATGGGATGAAAACTCTGAATAAAAGCTGCCCATTTGATATGTCAGTCAGATATTTGAGGTTGACTAAGTAAATGTCTAATACTTGATCAATCTTAATCATAAACTCAGAATCCATTAAGTAATGTTTCCATTGTCTTGAAGCTTGTACCACAACTAATAATTCTTTATCACTGTAGAATATTTAAGTTCGGAGGGTTTCAGTTTACAACTAGAATAGGCTATGGGATGATTATCTTGCATAAGTATGGCTCCTATTCCAGATCCGCTAGCATCAGTAACTACTAGAAAGAATGGCCTATTAAAATCAGGTAGTTGTAATACAGGAGCATGGGTTAATGCATGTTTCAATAAATCAAAAGATTTCTATTGATTATCAGACCAATGATAAACAATACCTTTCTTTAAAAGTTTAGTCAAAGGCAAAGCAAGTAATGAAAAATTTCGCACAAATTTCCTATAAAAACTAGCAAGACCTAGAAAAGAACGTAACTCATGCACATTTTTAGGTATAGGCCATTTCAATATTGCTTCTATCTTCTTAGGGTCAACCTTAATACCATCTGATGACACAATATGACCTAAATATTCAATTTCTGTTTGAAAGAACTCACTCTTTTCCGGATTAGCATACAATTGATTATTTTTCAACAACTTGAAAACCAAGGACAGATGTTCATAATGTTTTTTCTCATTTTGACTAAAGACCAAGATGTAATCAAAGAATACAATAATACAATGCTGATATTTCAAAAATATATGATTCATCATTCTACTAAATGTAGCAGGTACATTAGTCAATCCAAAAGGCATCACTAAAAATTCATAATGACCAAATTGTGTTCTAAATGCAGTCTTGAATATGTCAGACTTATCTAATCTCACATGATGATAACCAAATTTAAGATCTATTTTACTAAATATGGCAGAACCTTGTAGTTTATCCATAAGATCATCGACTCTAGGAATTGGATATCTATTCTTTACAGTAATTTTATTTAGAGCACGATAGTCAATGCACATACGATAAGTATTATTATTCTTCTTTACCAACAAAACAGGTGCATCAAATGGAGAACTACTAGGTCTAATCAATCCTCTATTTTGTAATTTCTCAACTTGATTTTGAATTTCTTTTTGCTCTATCTGGTTATGCCTATATGGTGCTTTACAAGGTGGTTGTGTACTAGGAATTAAATCTATTTTGTGGTCTTCAAGACGTGAAGGAGGTAAGCCAGGTGGTAGATCTTCTGCAAAACAGTCTTTAAATTGTGCAAGAAATTCTTTATGCCTAGGGTGCATATGTTTTTCTTTAGCTTGCAGTTCATTCACCCAAATGAGATAAGATTTACTACTTTTGTGTAATGCATGTTTAGCTTGAGTACGAGAAAGCAATGGAAAAGCATTAGATGCATGCATACCGTACAATGTAATATGTTTTCCTTGAAAATGAATATTAATTGAATGCGTGGAATAATCTATATCAGGATTATGTTGATGTCACCAAGGCATACCTAAAATAATATCACTGGACTGTAATGGTACAACTAGAAAATTCATTCTTTTAGTGTATTCACTAATTTGAATTTCTAGATCATGCACCTCTTGTGTTCCATTATACCTTGTGCCTAAGAATGCTGTTTTAATGCGATAATGTGTAGGAACAGTTTGTAATTTCAATTCTTTCACTAACTCTGCAGAAATAAAATCATGTGTACTACCATCATCATGCAAAATGATCTTTTCTTTTCCATGCACTAAACATTTCATTGTCAACAAAGAATGTGGAGTTGGCATACTTGGTAAAGTATCCGAAGGAGTAATAATGTCGTCTTCATCTTCCGTAAAGTCAGGCATTTCTTCATGTTCTTCATCTTCCATTGCTCCAAGATAGTTGGTATGGACAGGTGGCTTCTTCGATTGGCAATTGGCTGCTAGATGTCCAAGTTGATGGCATTTGTAACACACTATAGGTTTGGCTTTAGATACATTGTTTGCAATGGCAGGAAGTCTAGGAATATTAGGATTTGACTGTGAAGTTGGCTTAGGGTTTTGATTGGTATTTGATGGCAAAGCAGGTGGTTTTGTCCAAGACTTACGGAAAGATGATGAAGGAAATCGACCTTGATTGAATCTTCTAAAATTTGAATTGAATTGCTTAGTTCCATAGTTACCATTTGCTTGAAATTGTTGTGGACGCTTGTCTCTTCCTCGAAGCTTGTCTTCAATGTCATGAGCTAAAGAAATTGCATCTTCAAGAGTTGCAGGCTTGAACATATTGACTTCAGCGTAGTAATGCCCAAGTAATCCAGACATATACTTGCACTTGTGAGTCGCTTCAGGTACGTTTTCAAGCATGAGTAACTGGAGTAAGGCATTCCAAAAGCATTCGGTGTACTGAGGAATAGGCTCACGATCTCTTTGCTGAAGAAGGTCCCATTGCTTTATGGCTTTTTCATGGAATTGTGGAGGAAGGAAATTCTGCGTAAACTTCTTCTTGAAACTCTCCCAAGTAGTGGGACAATCTATGCTCTTACGAACCATGGCCCAGCAAAGAGATGCTCTATCCACTAAATGATTAGTGACACACTTGATTTTATCTTTTTCAGCGTATGTTTCCTCATGAAAGTAATCATCAAACTGACTGATGAATGCAAGAACAGTTTTTCCATCTCGAGTGCCATTGAAAGTACGAAATTTGAAATTTCTTTTACTTATCTTTGTTTCTTTGCAGATGGATTGAGCTTCGAGAGTCGCATCGATGGTACGTCGGATAAGATCTTCAGATTGTGGTTCCTCTTTGTCGGTAGTCGATCTTTGTAAATTGGCCAATTGAACTTGCAATGCTTGATGGGATCATCATTCTTCGTCCAACTACATCATAATTAAATCCAATTTTTGCTCCATCGTAGGTTTAGGAAGATCGCCTTCAGCCATCAAGTCATCCATATTTTGTTCCGTCATCCTGCAAAACTTCAAAAGACCTCATACTCTCAAAATCCAATTAGCGGGATGAGCGTAGCTCAAGATCGGGTGTACAAGGCTTATATATTTGTGTGTGGCTTTCACAGTCTTCGTCTTTGGCAATTACGGGATTTGAAATCTTTGAAAAATCTGCGTTTTGACCTTCTACATGTGCTGAAACTGGTTCAGCAAGTCTACATATGCGAACAGAACCTTCCAGGGAACAACTTTGCAGTTCGGTACTTCTGCGCAGGAACAGTCCTTATAGAAGTTTTGGGCACAAGTCAGTTCTGACTTCTGGTTACTTGCCAGACTTGCAGAGTTGTAGACTTATGAAACTTGATTAACTTGGAAGATTTATGTGACTGATGACTTACAGGACTTGCAGAATAGGTAAATTTGAACTTGAGGAGTTAGAGAACCTTAGTAAGCTTAGATTACTAAGAAGCTTTAAGCTTCTCAGCCAGTCGTCGATTTTTTTTAGGACATATTCATGTCCTCGACGGAATTATTGCCGCCTAGCACGTCCTCTTGCCGTTTTGTTGACGATTTTGAAGATAAGCTTCTTTAAGCTTAAAACTAAGCTTTCTCCCCTTTAATATTAAACTTTTAAGCTTTGTGAAAGATATGAGCTTATCTCTGTTGACTGTGAGAAGACGACTTAGAGAAGAAGATGTTGGAGTGGTCCTCCGTCGTTACAAGCCGGTCCTTCGCGATTAGAGGCTGTAAACAGTGGTTCTTGACCACCAGGAATCCACCCGTATCGACCGTTCGCGATGAGACTGACCGTAGAGCTTGATCATTCCAGGAGCTCCGCCTTCGCACAAGATGGGTAGCGATGGGAAGCTCTAGATCTTAGCTTCGCTCTGATACCACTGGTGCACAGATCGGATGCTGTATGCTCGCGTAGTGAATGTCGGAAGGTCCCCAAGAACAAAAGAACTCTACTTTTTGCACAAAACTTAAGGTAAAAAGCATGCACGACATAATCAAGAGACCAATTGGGTGCAATCTCCCCCCATGCCTTGTGTGAGCGCTCCACAAAGCATGTATTTTATGTATTAATCATCTTCAAGCTCAAATAATAGCCCAAATTACAAAATAGCACGCTTTTGGCTTTTGAGTTTGCTTTAGCACAAAATAGAAATAAAGCTAATGGGCGGGCGCCCAAAGAGTCAGGCGTACCCATACAATGTCCAAATACAAATATCATAATCGTGCGTCCATGAGCATACAAAATAATAAATAAATATCCAATGCCTCAATAAATAGGCAAGACAAAATATAGGCGCCATGCCTAAGGTATGCGCCCATCAAAATATAAGTGATAACTCGAATACACGCTATCCTCCAATGCATTCCTCCGCCACTACTGCTATCTCTACACATCAACTGAAGCATTCACAATCATTAGTAAAATAATACAATTAAATCGACAAAAGTGAATACCTAGCAGTCTTCAGCTACATAAATAAATCAAGTGGTTAGAAATCAATCCTAACCTTAATTTATTACGAGTGCGCACTCTAAACTCATAAACATTTATTAATTTAATATGTATTTTACAGAATCACCCGCTATGGAATCACCCATGTACACACTAAATTAATGAAATGCCCGAAAAGGATAGGCGTCCCCATCGACTTCTCGCACAAAGAATCCACTTTGTGTATGAGCCTCGGTCAACAAAGTTTACGGAATCCACCATAAAACCTCACGGAATCCACCATGGCACGGAATCCACCGTGAAATATGCCTCCTGGCATCACTTAGATTGCTCCATGTAAATCTCATCATGCAAGTCCCCATGTAAGAAAGCCGTCTTGACATCCAACTAATACAAGTCCAAGTTAAGCTATGCAGCAAAGCCAAGACTAAGTGTAGGGTAGTCATCTTAACCATAGGAGAGAAGACCTTATCAAAGTTAATGCCATTCTCCTGCTTAAAACCCTTTGCTACCAATCTGGCCTTGTATGCTGACTTGGAGTGTTCAGGGGTACTTTTCAACTTGTACATCCACTTGCAAGGTAAAGCCCTCTTGCCACTAGGCAAGGAAACCAAATTCCATGTATGATTCTTATGCAACAGTCAATGCATAGCCCTCTGTGAGGAGTGCTTGTCACCCTTGCATACAGCCTCATCATAGGTGAGAGGCTCTCCTACATATGTAACCAGGATATAATTTATGGAGGGCTCATAGCGGTTAGGAGGTTGTCTATCTCGCGTCAATGCAGGATCAGCTGGTGCAGGCTGTCTAGCTAGCTATGAGAGAGTAGGGGGACTCCTCTTGAAAGATAACCTTGTGTTTCTCAACAACTTTCTCAGGCTGCATATGTATTTTGTTCTCATGGAACACAACATTATGGTTGCGGATCACTTTCTGCGCATGTGGATCCCAAAGACGATATCCCATCTCACCTACAACTCCATAGCCAAGAAAAATTCATTTCACACTTTTAGGATCGAGCTTATTGCGTTTATCCTTGGGCACATGGCTCGGGGGGGGGGGTCACTCATGAATATATGTATATATAACGTGAGTTCAAAATAAGGGGTTTTTAAAATACCATTTTTATACATTTTTTACATACAGAAGGATGCCATATAAAGGGGTTACTTACAGATTGAATAGAAAAGGGTTGTGTTTTATTCAAGAAAAATTCACTGATTTGGATATTTATAAATAAGCCATGAACGCACGTTATATAGAGAATATATATATAGTGAACCCCCCGAGGCACATGGCAAAAGGCCTCACATCCAAAGACATGCAAATGAGCATATGAGGGAGGCTTTCCATTCTATACCTCCTCTGTAACCTAGAAGTCAATACCACTACAAGGTGACTTGTTAATGAGACCACAACAACAGAGACTGCCTCAGCCCAAAAAAGATGTGGTAAGCCTACTTAGCTAAGCATACTGCGGACCCTCTCTTGGATAGTCCTATTCATACACTCATCCATACCATTCTAAGGAGGGGTGTAAAGGGTGGTCAAATGATACTTAATACCTCGCTCATCACAAAATTGCTCAAAAGCACGTGAGACATACTCACCCCCATTATCTGTCCTTAGGCATTTCAGCCTATGCCTAGACTAGTTCTCGACTAAAGCAAGCCAACGCTGAAATATTGCCAAGACATCAGACTTTTGCTTTATGGGATAAGCCCAAACCTTACGTGAAAAGTCATCAATAAATGTAACAAAGTACTTGGCACCCTCTAGTGACTGACAAGGCATGGGTCCACAAACATCAGAATGCACAAGAGCCAATGGCTCACCTATACGTGATATACTAGACTTCTTATGTGAGTTCCTAGTTTGCCTACCATATAAACAATGATCGCATAACGCAAAGTCAGAAGAGTCAAAAGGTGGGATATACTACAAAGAACGAAGAATTTTCATTCCTTTAAGAGACATATGTCCCAAATGAGCATGCCAAAGAGATACATGTGGGATAGAACCCACTGCCAAAACATGATCAAAAGTAGAACTAGATACAACCAAGGGGTAGAGGCTACTAGACTTGGCATCTCTTGCAAGAACAAGCCTACCATGAGTTATCTTCCATACAGAATCACCAAAGCATATGTGATAATCTACATCATCAAGCTACCTAGCAAACATAAGTCTTTTAGTTAGTGCAGGTACATGACGTACATTATGCAGAATAAAAGTGCTACCAGAGGGAAACTCTAGAGTGACATCATCAATGCCAACAATAGCAAGAGATAGATCATGCCCTAAAAGCATAGTACTGGATACACTACAATAGGTATGAAACCACTCACGATAGGGGGTCACATGAAAAGACGCACCTGAATCCAAGATCCAACACTGTGCATGCATAGACCGAGCCTCAGCTAGCTGCTTAGGGGCATCACATGAAGAGGCTACTAAGATGTAGTCACCATCTGATTCCTCAGGCTGCATGACATTTATCTCCTCAATCTTTACACTGGACTGACACTGCAGCTGTATATGTCCTGATTTCTCATGATACTGGCATGTAAGATTAGGCTTATGTCCACTAGAGGACTTATTGTGTCCACGTGACTTAGACCGGTACTTCTAAGAGTCCTTCCCATGACAATCGTTATCTTTCTTGCCACTTCTGCCACCTCTAATGGATAAAGTATGTGAACTACGGGAAGCATCATTGTTTTTCCTGTTAATTTCTTCAATCAAAAGGGCACTCTCTACAACTTGCAATTTTAGCCCACCAAGTTTGTTGGTACTGATTGCAGTGCAAAATACATCCCAAGACTGAAGTAAAGTGCCAAGTAGAAACAAAGGATGCAAATTATCCTGAAACTCAATACCCTATTGAAGCAAATTCTTCATGATAGAATAAAACTGGGTAAAGTGAGCAGACAATGGGGTCCCCTTCTTCATGCAGAGATCCATCGACTATCTAAGCCAATACATCTATGAAGCAGGGCTTTGCTTTGCATAAAGTTCTTGAATCTTTTCCTATAGATTCTATGCTGTGAGGTGCCACCAAGCTCATTCCAAGAGGCGCACCTTTTTATAGTCCATCTTAGTAGGTTTTACAAATGATACTGCCCGGCACTCCCGTGGAACATCATGGGGTTTATCACTTAGACCCCACTGATTCTACGTTGCAACGAAAGTGTTCCGGTCGAACCCATTAGGATCGACTTGAATTTTTGGGTTTTTAAAATCAGACGAGACTCCTAATAGCCAGCTAATGTCAGTAATTTCGAGTTTCCAATTCTACAGGATTACTCGATCTGAAACGAACTTGCCATTGCACTTGGTTCAAAGACAATGGGAGATGAAGGGGAGTGCGGTAAGTCAACCCTCCTACCCATAAGGCAAAATCCCATTTCGGTCCCCTATTATAATTTATTGTCTTCTTATTTCTATCGCTCATTTAGAAAATACCCAGGCTATGCAGGACCACCCTACTGTTGGACAACCCATCGGGGGTTACGCCCACTCGCTTTCCTTTGATGACAGAATCATCTTTAGTTATTTAATTATCTACAACACATTTATTGGAACATAGACAACCAAATCCTTAATTAGTTTGTTAAATCACAGGTTCCTTAATGTAATTTATCTCACAGATGCATACAATTCAAAAAACCCTTGAGTAAAACAAATTTCTTCACTATATTGGAAGTTTATTACAATTTCCATCTTTTTGACCGTGCAAAAGATATACAAAATTCCATGAGGTTATTCTACCACCAAGTAAGATTCCACCCTTGTAACTAGTATTTAGGGTTCTAGGATCCCATCCTAGGTCACGAAGGGGCTCATCAAATTCTAAGAACAATGCAAGATTAACGGCTAGAGCCCCTCCTGGCACCCACATTTCCTACTGCCTGAGACTATCCCTATAAACATACCTTTTACTATGGAGCCAGTCTAAGCCTCTCGAAGCGAAAACCATGACCGCCTTCGAGTAGGGTCTCGCAGCTAGCTTGGGGTTAGCCTAGCGCGACTTTTCCTTTTATCTTGTTTGTCAATGTTTTCAACCAGAGATCTAGATTCTAGCAAACACAAGCAGTCCTTTCAAACATATATCAAATGATGCAATGACAATCACACCATCGTGCAACTCACAGCTTCCATAGCCAAGGTAGACCTTATCCTAAGGTAACCTTACATTCTAATGAGGATTCTCCCCCCCATAAAGAATTGTTGAGTACATCTCTTACACCATGTTAAGCAAGACATGACTTGCCCGTTTGGGGCTAACTTACACAACATAAGCGAATTTTCTTTAGAAAAAATATTGCAACAGTAATTTAACGAGATGATTTACAAGACCCTTAAATAGACATTCACTTTTCATAACAAGTGTTAATCAACCTTAACCTTGTTGTGTTTGACCATAACTATATCGAGTGTGCATAAAGACATGTGCAATAACCTCTAGCAACTATTTCCAACATGATTCTACGATTTAGAATCTCAATTAATCTAGTGGCAATTCATAGTGATTAATCATTTATGCGTGTACTAGTATGCTTTCTAGATAAAGTTGTCAATCCGTGTAAGTGAAAAATATGAAAGCTAATATTTTATTCAAAATTTTGATAAAACCTTATTATTTTAAGTGGAAAAATAATAACCTAGTAGTGAATAACCTGGTTTGGCACGATGACATTGCGAATTTCGTCTTCGCTCGCACTCCCATTTCCCACACCCAATGTTTCGTTGGTGGTGGTAACTCCGGTAACCTCAGGCACTCCTGTATCTCTAGAAATACCCATTCCTTGACTGATTACGGTGGTTCCCATGGTCCTTCCACCTTGTCACTTTGGAGCCATCGTCTGCAAGCGTATTTGAGAGATAGGGAAGGTGGAATAAATTAGAGATGGGAGAGCGTAAGTGAAGATGGCTCTAAAATATACTAGTTTTGTCCCAAAATCTAAAATATCTAAAATATGCTAGTTCTTAGGGAGTTGTATCTTGTAAGCGCTTTTGGTCCTAAGCACTTGAGAACCTTATAGGGTCCACAATATCTTGGACTTAGCTTCTTAAATTCTTCTAAAGATAAAGAAACCTTATTTGGATGCACACGAATGCAAACCATGTCTCCTTCTTTGAAGATTCATTCTTGCCTTTTTAGATCAGCATACACCTTCTGTCGGTCCTTGGCAGCTTACACTACATAGACGATGTTGCTCTACCTACAGGAAGACATAGAGCTGCCTATATCCAAATGCCATCAGTGCATCCATTTGAAGACCTTGAAGACATGAAAGTGAAAAAGTTTGAAGAAATTTCCGTTGCCTCAAAGATTGTATCTTTGCTTGAGGGGGGTCATAAAGAAAAGAACAAGATGACTAATGCAAGCAAAGTCCATGAAACTGATGACCATGAAGGAAAGATCAAAGAGAAAAAGAATAAGAAGAAGACGTAGAAAAATCATGAAGACTCTGAAGCAGCAAGCAAAGTGAACAACAAGTACATGATAAAAAAGAACAAGATGGACTACATCGACATCTGCAATGAATTGAAGATCTATGTCAAAAGAAATGCTAAAAACAGCAAGGACCTGTCGGTCCTTGATCCAATTTCTTACTGACTTTTTTAGCTATTTTGTCTAGCCCAAATGTCTTTGTCACAAGCTTGTAAACTCCTCATGTAGCCTTGTACTACAGCCTCTGTAGTAAGGCCCCTATTACAGCCTCTGGATGACCATCATGTTTGTGGTACCCACACTTAGCCTTTTCTACGATAGCCTCTGGTGTTTTGCCATGTTTTTGGTGTGCCCACACTTTGCAAGTGTTACTTTCACTAAAGCCTCTACACACTTTATACTTTCTGGTTGTGATTGAGGAGGGGTGTTGAGATATTAGCAATCACACCTAATGCAGCCTCTTTGTATGAGGCAGTTTGGGATGAAGACATGCAGGCTGCAGGAATCCCATATGCAGAGAAAGGAAAAACTGTACCCATCCAACAACTATAAAGCATTGTACTTGACTACCACTTTTCCTATGGAATGAATACATGATGATGCTTTTCTTTATCAGTTAGTGTCAGTCTTGTAGTTGTCAGTCAATACACAAGATTGTGTTTATGAGTCCAAGCTTCAATCTTGGAACCTAATTCACTTGTGTTAGTCAAGTCTAGTGTCTTTGTCATCATGAGTTCATTATTCTTCTTCTATCCACCATAGCTACATTGCCATGCTCTAGATCCGCATGTTTCAATAAGAATTGCATAGTGCATCTAAATCATCCCAGTCATCATCATCCATATTCTCGGGTTTAATACCTTTGTTTCTTAGTGGCTTAATCTACAATTTCTTACCAAAATCTACCATATTTGAAACTTTTAGTAGCCATAGTTGGTGCCATCCAACTTGGCAATGTTAAACAAAGCCATATCCTTGAGATGACCAGTCATAATGAGTTAAACAAAGGTAGACTATGTAGAAAACAACATACTGTAATTAGTAGTAGACACGCCAAAACCACTACCAAAATAAGCTGAAAATAAGAGAAAATTACTAAAATGACCACCTGTCCACCAAATAATATCAAAAGTATATTAAAATGACATGATTAAGCTCAATAAATACATCATAGTCTGCATAAAATAGCTTGCTATAATAAATCATATGAGTGAGAAAAAAGAGAGCAAACAATGAGCTAACAGTGATCCAAAGTCAAGTATGACTGCCAGGTCAAATCTTGCATGAAACAGACATGTAACAAACACTGTAGCAACCAAGAACTATAAGACAAACACCCAAATACCTGACAAAGGTCGGTGTATGCTCAAAGAGAAGTTAGATCAAATCAGCCCAAAAGCATCCAATGTAGATAAGTATCTATCATAGCACAGACATGTGAGAGATCCCGGTCTCATCTACTCAAGAAGCTCAACTGCATAAACCACAAGCTCTGTAATATTCAGAGATAGCATGAAGCTCCCACTGGTAGAAAGATCGATGTCAATCGAGCAACCAAGCTCAAAGATAACATGTGAATGCATAAGGCATCATAGTCGTATATCAACGGAGCATCCAGAGCAAGGGATCAAGCATCACCTATAACATCCAATACATCATGTAACAGTCAATATCAAATCTTTGACAACCCCAATAAGCATCTAAGAGCTCCAAAGTGTGCAAATGAACACCTAACTGAAGCTCCAAGTGGCAATCAAACACTGACAATGTAAGGAGCATGCATTTTTGACATATGCATCAAAGCATGTACCGAAGGTTCAAGCATAGACCATAGGCATAATGGCTGTCACAAAGCATGCCACTGTAGACCAATGTCAATCAAGTGCCAACCAAGACAGATCTTGATCAAAGCTCAAAAGGCATTCTAAAGCAATATAAGACATATGCCAACCTCCGTATACATCTGTGTAGTCATATGAGTTACTCGGAAGCACCCATGACCAATAGGTAGACCATACACTGACCAAATCGGCTTCATCCCTGGTTATTATAGCAATAAATTCATTGTCAAAATTGATTAAATTAGTCCTCAAATGAGCCAAAATAGAGTAAATGAAGTGGTTAAATCAATCCAAAATCAACTCCAAGCAGTGACATAGCATCCCCGAATATATAAGCATCAACCAAGCATAACCGCCAACCAATG
Organism: Lygodium microphyllum; assembly: GCF_053477565.2. Classification (NCBI taxonomy): domain Eukaryota; kingdom Viridiplantae; phylum Streptophyta; class Polypodiopsida; order Schizaeales; family Lygodiaceae; genus Lygodium; species Lygodium microphyllum. The sequence continues at coordinate 67,580,372 of NC_141154.1, read as the reverse complement.
GAAATGAGTGAAGACATAAAAGATAAGCGCTTCTCTGTTTTTTGATAGTATGTGGATTGTTGTAACAGTCCAAAACTGACGCTTATCGCTCAAAATGGAATGCCAAGACTGGAAGGATCAATGCCGACCAAGTGTATAAGTGCTTGTATAGCTACCCAATGAAGAAGATATGTTGTAGGACATGAAAAATGTGAGCTTCTCCTAAAAAAAGGGCTTGTTCCACACAATGTGATACTGCACCAACAAGGTGAGGGCCATGGGGGCTGCTCCAACTTACTCGATAAGGCTCCTAAGAAGAATGCAACCGATAGGAAGATCAAATGGAGTGGCTATGGCAGCCAAAGAAAGAGATGACTGCTATAGGTATTCTAATGGAATTTGAGAGTGTACTGCTCAAGCTCATGAAGAAGATTTCTTTGATACCAGTTGAAGGGAGGTGAGCACTGAAGTGGAAACACAAGGAGGAGCAAGAGCAAGAGAGAGAGACACACACAATGTGGAAACTCCAACAATCACATTGTGTGACCGGCCTTCCTTTTATTCAAATGTCACTAAAAGAATAAAGAATGAAGTGACAGTGATGGGCACCTGCTGCCTGCAATGTGTGCAGGTTGTGCGGGTACTGTCAGCTTAGTAATATACGGGTGGCTACGTGGAGGCGCCTTTACCCCCAACACCATGTTGTATTAGATAAGGGTCTAATTGCAACAATCCCCCATTTCTCAAGATCATCATAGCCAGAATTAGTTCCCTAAGTTTGTACTTTAAAATCATTTTTTCTCAGTCTTTAACATTTCAAATAAGATTTACATCAATTATTAAGATATTTCCATAAAGCATGCCATACATATCCTTGTTGCAATTTCTTTTGGAGATTGATTTTGAAAGTACAGTGTCCTCCACAAAACCCTTCATGTTTCTATCGCAAGATCTCTGTGTGGGTTCTCTTTCCACAACACCCTTTCCATACTTTAAGTGCCACACTCAAAACGTAGCAAATTGTTCAGATATGGAAGATGCAAATGGAAGGGTTGCGAAAAAAGCTTAAATTGTACCAAATCAACTCCTTTCATAAAAAAATTGACAATCATCATTAGACAATTCCCTATTCTTCTAAAAATTAGTACTTTTTACTGTTTTCTATCTCTTCAAGTATTTTGCCATAAAATCATTGTAAGTGGTTGGTCAATTAGTTTTAAGTTTTTCAAATTACCAATCAGCCAATTTACCAAGTGGTGAATTAAACTGCCTTCAAAATGGGAAAGATGGTGTCCACATATTAGTACTAATTGTAGAATATTTCAATACAACCAATTTCATGGAAGGAAAAATAACAACTACTCCACTTCTATAATTTTAGATTGACCTAATCCAAAAGCTGCATAAAGTTGTCTTATAGTAATAGCAAGGCCCATATGATCACTAATAGCAAGGCCCATAGTAAAAGTGATCTCGTATATTAATCGTATTTGCCTAATTACAACTTCAACATCTCTATTTTGCCAATGCTCATAAAAGAGCCAGAAATAATGGAAAACTTCTTAGAAAGCTAAAATGAATTGATCAATGATCTTCTTGAGTTACATTGGCATTTTCATCTCCAATGGAGCCACTAGGTGAATTCAACCCCATAATACATCTCACATTTCTAAATAGTGGGTTAGTGTAACGTGCCCGCTCCTCAAATCGCAGGATACGTCTTAGCAGTCCATCAAGAGATATATCTAGAAGACGCCACCCGACACTCCAAGGAATGACACGGGGTTTACCAACTAGGGTCTCTCGAGCTTGCCCTGCAACGGAACTTATCCGGCCGTTCCCACTAGGATCGACCTAAAGTCGGGGTTCCTAGTCAACATTGTCTAAGTCATAGATCGCAACTTTTTCCTAACATTTCTCGTTAACATTTCCTTTGAGGAAAGCTCTCGGCTAACCGAGACCACTCTTCTGTAGGATAGACCCATTGGTCACATCCACCACGCTTCCCTTGGGGGTTGTTTTAGTTATTTAATTACCTATCACGCTATGTTTGACACATAAAATCAGCTTTCTTAATTAACCCGTTAGTCACAGATTCCTTTACGTAATTTAGGGCACAGACACGAAGACAAGATAAAACAAGATCAAACACTTCCTTAACTTATCTTTAGATTAATATTTGTCTCTCGCCCATACGGGAGAATTAAGTGTTCCTTTCTGCCTCCGTAGAAAAATCCTTCCATCTCCCGGCAACAAAACCCGAAGGTTTATCCTACCAAGATTCTGCCTTGTAATTAGTATCAAGGCCTCGAGATGCCATCTCGAGTCACGTAGAACACTTGTGTAGGGCCCGGAGGCATTGGGATTTACGGCTAGAGCCCCCACTGGCACCAAAGCGTCCTCCTACACCAAGTAATTTCCACGGAGAGACCTCTCGCGGTGGGTTCGGTCCACATTCCCGGCGCGCGGAATCACAACCCCCTTGGTTAGGGTTTGGCGGTTCATGGGGGGTAGCTAGCGCCTTAATTATCCCTTTAGGAAATCAACCACAATTGAAGCATCCAGCTTAGAAACAATTACTAGGGAAAACATCCCTTTTGTTTCCATGGCAATCAAACATCTCAGGCCCGGCCATGCAATCATCAATCTCACCCCACTTGGGTTAACATCCAAAAGCACATTAACAAACAGTTGAATGCACAACCTCTTGCTTCTTCAAGGCATCACAATCCCATTGCATGCACAATCAGAATTTAACTTTGATGTATCAAAACACTTGCTCAAGGGATTTACAACCTTTTCGACAACCAATCATAACTTGGGTCAACAATCCATTTAGGGTTAGGTCACCAGATTCAATTAAGCTAGAAGCATATCCATTTGCGATAGTCCACTGCAAGATCAATAAAACAATTCGCAGGCAATTATACTTATTCCTAATGCACCGGATCTCATGAAGGTCTAGGTTTCTATCCCCATCGAAAATTATCATTTCATGTGTTTCTTTTAGTCATGATCGCGAAGCATGATTTCTAAATGACTATTCATGCACTGAACTGGTTTAAAAGCTATTATTTTATGTGAAATAATGCAAAAGCCTTATCATTTTATGTGTGTAAAAGCTATCATTTCATGCATATAAACTTATGCGAACTCCATACTCTATCATTTCATGCATGCAACCTAGCGCCTAAGGCTCGTCCATGTTCCATGCCCGTAGCTAACCCCTTTATTTGTTTCACGAGAAATAAAATGTAATTAAGTACAAAGCTTAAAGAACCTGGGTTTGATTTGTGATCGTAGGGGCATTCGTCACGTTGGTCGCTCCGCTTGCCTCGCTCGCATTACCGGCACCAACGGTAGTTTGGCACCTACGCTTCCCACGACTTTCTTCTTGGGAGCCATTTGCCCCGCGGAGATTGGACAGTCTGGATCTCGATGGATTTCAGGATGATAGGCCCAGGTAGGAAGGGTCCTTAGATGGGGGTCCTTCGCCAAGAGGCTGGCTTCACGAATGCAATTCCCCGAGGCTACACACCAACCCTCACTCCCTCTCTTTCTTTCTCTCTCTCTCTCTCCTCCTTTTCCTCTTCTTTTCTCTCTCTCTCCTCTTCCTCTTCTATTCCTTTGTCTCTTCTTCTCCTTCTTCTCTTCTTCTCTCCCTCTCCTCTTCCTCTCTTCCTATTCTTCTTGTTCTTCTCCTTCTCCTCATCTCTCTCCCTCTTCTTCTTCTTCTACTTCTCTTTTCTCTCCTTCCCTTCTTCTCTCCCTCTCTGCTTCCTCTCTTCCTATTCTTCTTCTTCTTCTTCTTCTCCTTCTCTCTCTCCCTCTTCTTCTCCTTCTACTTCTCTTCTCTCTCCTTCCCTTCTTCTCTCCCTCTCCTCTTTCTCTCTTCCTATTCTTCTTCTTCTTCTCCTTCTCCTTCTCTCTCTCCCTCTTCTTCTCCTTCTACTTCTCTTCTCTCTCCCTCTTCTCCTCCTTCTTCTTCTCCTCTCTCTCTTCTTCTCTTCTTCTCTCCCTCTCCTCTCTCTTCTCCCTCTTCTATCTCTTCTGTCTCTTCTCTCTCTTCTTCTCCTTCTACTTCTCTTCTCTCTCCCTCTTCTCCTCCTCCTTCTTCTCCTCTCTCTCTTCTTCTCTTCTTCTCTCCCTCTCCTCTTCCTCCTTCTTCTCCTTCTCTCTCTTCTCCTCTCCCTCTTCTCTCTCTTCCCTCTTCTCCTCCTTCTCTCACTCTCTCTCTTCCCTCTTCTCTCTCTTCTTTTTCTCATTCTCTCCTTCTCCTTCTCCTCCTCCTCTTCTTCTTCTTCTTCTCCTTCTCTTCTTCTCTCCCTCTCCTCCTTCTATCTCTTCTTCTTCTTTTCCTTCCCACTCTCTCTCTTTCACAACGATCGCTGGAGGGGGGGCCGCTGGACAGGGTGATGCGTAGGGGGTGGCGCCTGTAGCAAAGGGGGGGACCTGTGCTTGACGAGCGGGAGGGGGGGTGGTCTTTATAGAGGGGGGGGCGCAGTGGTCCGCTGCCACCTGGGTTGCATGCCCCCCCTTCTCCCACTTCACTCCCTCTCTCTCTCTCTCCGATGTACTGTCGGGGGGGGGGGGGGGGGAGGGATAGGGAAAAAATTTTGAAAAAAAAAGAAAAAGGGGGGGGGGGGGGTTCCTATGGGGCACGGGGATATTACAGTTAGACCATCAAAGTATACATTAATGGAGTAAGAGGACAATCTTGCAAGTTGCCTTAATAACCATTTCAACTGAGAAGATTCATATATCATCCATTAACAAAGATGTTAGTGAATGCATTAGTATCATTGACCATTCTATAGAATAACATCCCAAAAAACCATCTTTCTCAAAATGTGAAGAATGAAATCCCATCTAATTCTAGCATGTGCTTTATATAGATAAAGATTCACCATAACAACAAACAAATTTTAAAGCAAAGCATAGTCTCAACCATAATATTACACAAAAACACCTTTAAAAGTAATGTGAATTATAAGAGCAAGAATGGGATTCAAAATGGATTCAAGAATCCTCATACTATGAACAAACCCAAAGAGTTTATCATGGATAGTATTAACAAGTACGCATATAAACCTCATAGACAATGCCTTAGCCAATATCTTATAAGACATAGTTAGCATATCTTAGGAATCAATTTGATCATATCAACATTAACTTTAGATATGAGGTAACCTCAGTGACTTGGATCATTTAACATAAAACATAAATCATTACAAAACATGTGACAGACTTGCTATTAAACTTTAGTAGGAAACCTATCTATGTCAAGAGTTTTATTCTTATTCATCACGGAGACCATGATCTTCAATTCATCACCTAAAGAAGCCCTAAGTGAGGGCTTATCTTGAGTGACAAGCCTCTGAACATGTTTGAAAGGTCTTGAACTCTAAGGATACATTTCATTGACTTTCAAAGCTTGTATAGTCAATAATATTTGAAAGATGATTTCAAAACATGTTAGCCACACTAAAGTCTCCAACCCATATGATATTGTGATCATTCATAACAATGCTATACTCTTAGCTAATTAATACAAGAGTATATTTTTGGTCCTTCAATTGTTTACCTATTTTTCTTCTCCATCTATAGATTAACATAACGAAATAAGGCATCCAAGCACTTGATCACTAAAACAATACCGAATAACATAATAAATGTAATATTTCTAAAAAATATTATTGTCATATCTACATTTAGATTGGAACTTTCCATACCTTTTTGAATCACCCCAGCACTTCAAGGGGGATCTCATAATTTATCCCATTTAGCTAGACTTGTGGTTTGTACCAACCTAGGTAGGGAGAGGGAATTGCCTCGCTTTTGTCAAAGGCCATTATAAATGGGGGTGAAGCGATTGGATGCAAAGCACCATGACAAGCAAAAAGAACCAGACAACTAAGAGGTATATGCTTATCCCTACTAGCATAGCCAGGGAAAGTAGTAGCATGAAAAGTTTAGCAAGGGCTCATGAGGTCTAAGGAAACCCTGCTACTCCTTTGCATACATTGTGCAACATCGTTTTAGTGAGATGAGGGGGTGTTTGTTGCTGCTATTGGTATGCGGTGTGACATGGCTCTAACTACAAGTTGTATCCAAAATATTATTTGGATTTCCTTTTGGTCATAGTTATCGTCATGCATATTGGACTCTATCCTAGGAAATGCTTAGACTTCAAGAAAGAGACATTGAAGGAAAAAGGGGGAGGACCTTTCCCAAAGGCAAAAACTTGAATATATCATAGAAAAAAGAATGCATATAAGCAAGAACAAATATTTCTAAACATGTTAAGTTATAGAATATACTTTTAGAGTTAAAGACAGACACCTTTTGCTAAGGAAAGGTATCTATCTTTAGTGAAAGATAGATACATTTCACTAAGGAAACATGATTTGTAGTCGTGGAGTTAGGGATAGGTTACTTTTTCTTAGGAAACATGACATGCAACACATATGCCAAAAGTGTTTCCATTATTTCTTATGAAGGCTGCAACTCTTTTATTTGGTATAATAATGAAACATCTCTTGCCCGCATCGGTTGTATAGGATAGTTATAAGGAATCATTAACTTTACAAGTAAAGCACATATAATACAAACTTGCAGAATGTAAGCTAAGGGATAATTATAATATCATCATTAATTTGTGCATGTACACATGCACACGCACTTGTGCACATGTCAATGTATATTCAAACTTCATGTCGAAAAAGATTGTAGAGCTTAAGTTGAAACTAAACTTTAAGAAAAACCATGGTGTGAATGAGAAACAAAATTTCTTGACTATTATAAGCATTTATAACCACAAAAATGGGTGATGATAACTTTTGTTTGGATATCATGCATGAGTCATGCTCAAGTCATGCACATAGTATCATGCATGTTGCTTGTAAAGATATGGATTTGCATTTCATATACAATATGCATATTTTGGTTAAGCATTAATGTGTCCATGTGTGCATATCTATAGGTAAAGTATACAATATATGTGTAAGCATTGACCTAAATGTAATGTGGGTTGTGGGAATCTGTTGAATATGTTCTAATGTGCATCATTCAATATTTTCTCATGATGTTTACTTGCTTTGTGCATAATTTCATTTTTCACAATAACAAGGATTATTACAATAATAATAATTTTGTAGAATCTTGCATGCATTTGTATTGGAAACATAATTAACAAGGCTTTTGCAACATCACAACTAAATCACATAGTAAAATCTTAGATAAGCTTATGCTAAGGTTTTATTATCACACAATGACTCCATAGTTGATGCAAATGATCTTGCATGCTTGGGATTTAACATCATCCTTGTATCGATTTTCCGTTAAGATTTAGTTCATCATTTCATAACATTGCACATGATAGTCTTACATGGAATTTCCATTGTGCCAATTGTGTGTCAAGATTCAATTGATCATTTCATAGCTTTGCAAAATATCTTCTTTGTTTGTGCGTGCACACATGTGTACATGTGTGCACACATTTGTAAAAAGCTATTGGCATATTTACAACCTAGAAAACCATACGGTGACACTACAAAGGATGAGGGGAGTACTGATGCCAATTTTCGACATGCTTCTGAAAAATTTATCAGCATCAATATAAGCAATTGCATAATCATTGATGATATATATTATAGTATAAGCATCACAAATACTCGAGAAAACAACAATCTCCTTTTCGATTTCCATTTAAACAAATTTTGATGCTTATATTGAGGAATATATCAACATCATAAAAATTTGCTCAAATCAAGAGTTTCCCTTCTTCTTCATTTCAGTGCCATTTGAGCTTATGGGCATGCTTGCAAAAGCCTACTACATTTTTTGTTTCTTCTTATTCGTCCTTCTTGTTGTTGCCATCTTTTAGGTAGGAAAATGAATGCAAGGGCAATGGAGGATCTAAATAGTTACAATTTCTTATATTGTATTGGTTTTGTGGTGGAGAGAGAGAGAGTAAACTGATGTAGCTCAATTAGTTAAGTTGAATGTGTGGTGACCAAAAGGTCTTGAGTTCAACTCCTACATTCTCCATGGTCGTTTAGAATAGCTATAGACAAAGGGAGATTTGAACGCATGTTAAAACAAGTAAGAGAGTATATGGTAGAGCAAGATAGAGACTGAGAGGACAAAAAAAAGTAAAAAAGGAGTAGAGGGTAGAGAAAGGAGGCAGAGAGAGGAGATAGAGGATAGAGAGAGGAGGGAGAGTAGAGGATAGAGGAGGTAGAGAGAGGAGTGAGAAGAGTGGGAGAGAGAGTAGAGGATAGAGAGAGATAAAGGAGGTAGAGAGAGGAGAGAGAAAAGTGTAGGAAAGAGAAGAGTAAAAAAGAGTAGAGAGAGAAGATACTAGAGAGAGGAGAGATAGTAAAATAAAGAGAAGAGAGAGTAGAGGTAAAGAAAGAATGTAGAGAGGAGGATAGAGAGAGAATATAGAGAGGAGATAGAGAGAGAATGTAGAGAGGAGAATAGAGAGAGAAGAGAGTAGAGGTAGAGAAGAGAGAGAGCAAAGAGAAGAGAGGAGATGGTAGAGAGAGAGGGAAGAGACAGTAGAGTAGAAAAGACAGTAAATGCTATAGAGAATAGAGGGGATGAGTAGAGGGTAGAGAGACAAAGGATAGATAATATGGAGAAGAGAGAGAATATAGTAGATAATAGAGAGGGTAGAGAGAGGAGAGAGGGAGTAGATAATTGGGAGAAGAGAGAGAAGATAGTTGATAATAGAGAGGATAGAGAAGAGGAGAGAGAGAGAGAGAGAGAGAGAGAGAGAGAGAGAGAGAGAGAGAGAGAGAGAGAGAGAGAGAGAGAGTAGATAGTAGGGGTAAGAGGGTAGATAGCTCATAGATGGTAGAGTAGAGGGTAGAGAGAGACAAGAGAGGAGAGAGAGAGAGAGAGAGAGAGAGAGAGAGAGAGAGAGAGAGAGAGAGAGAGAGAGAGAGAGAGAGAGAGAGAGAGAGAGAGAGAGAGAGAGAGAGATTGCTACCTCGATAAACTATCAATTTTCACCAAAAATAGCCTAGTGCTTTGCTTAGGCTTTTGAACTCATATATAATGACTTTGCTATCTTGATAAGCTATCCATTCCTTGCAGATATTAGAGAGTAGAGAGTAGAGAGAGAGTAAAGGGTAGAGAGAGAGGAGAGAGAGAGAGATATGTATATTTTTGGAAATTTTAGAGCACTTGACAAGAGAAAAAAACCTTATAAGATACATGTACACAAAGACAAAATTCTATTGTTTGAGAAGAATAGATAAAGACTATTTCAAGGTTTGATGTGGTAGAATTATGAGTGGAGGTGGGCTTATGTTTGATGCTATTGAGGTATGGTTGACGTTGAGTGTCACAAGTTTCTTCTCTTACAAGAGGATTGTCTCTTGGTGTGTGCACTTTTTGTGAGTTTCTTCTCGTGCAAGAGGAAAGAGTGAGGAGAAGATAATAATTTTGCAATGTAAATTATATAGATTTGTTGCTTTCTCATTTTTTTTTTGGCCATCCAAGGTGTATATTGATTGCCTTTGTGTCACTATATTTCGTATCTGAGAGAGATTGCATGCACACACAAGATATCTATCTTCGGACTCATCTTCAGGTTTACATCAAGTATGTGACATGTCTTTTATTTTTCTTTTTTGTTAAATTTTTTAGAAGCAAATATTTCTTTAAGGTTTGATATAGAAATTTGTGTTCTATTCTTTTATGAAACATCTATCTACTAGGCATACTGTGACCAATCTAACACGTGTGCACTCTTGCAAAAAGATCATGAATCATGTGGCAAATAGACAAAATCCATAATAAATAAAAATAAAAATCATATTATTTTTGCAATGAATCTTGATAAAATACTCTAGATGTCATAATAACATAATTTCATAACAAGAAATAAGAAAGGAGATTTGGAGGAGGATAATATTTGAACAAATTTTTATGGTTTTGTGTGTCCAAGTGGAAGAATGACGTGCATGCATCCACATCAAGTAAACCACCCCATTTAGAATGATATTTTTGGTCAAACAAAATCTTCTTTTGCATTGGGCCTTCTTTCTTCTTGTCTTGACAAGTAGTAGGAAAAAGAATTGTACAATATGACTTGAAGAGCCAAGTCTAACACTGTGCAAGTTGAAACTTCTCAGGTATGTCCTTCCCTCAATGTAGCTTGTGTGGGACATTAGAGGAGGGGGATAAGAGATTAGTGAAGGGGTCATTCTTAAATAAGTACAATAATGACAAGGGAATCCAAAAGAAATTTGAGATTAAAGGTCAAATCAAATGTCAAAGGGACAAACTCAAAGGATGCAAAGGATGAACCAAAAGCAAATAGAGAGGCTAAAGGAGCATCAAAAATAGACATTAAAGGCCAAAAAGGAAGAAAAAAAATCATAAGATTTGTCTTTAAGTTATTTTAGTTTTTGATGTTTTTAATAATAGTAATTTATGGTTGAATTTTACTTTTATGAATTTTAGAGATAAATTTGAGAATTGTCACATCACATAAAGCATAATGTATAAATAGAGTGTTGAGATCACTTTTATGTAAAATTTTTTGTAATATTAAAAACTATGCATACTCAAAACCTAAAGGTCAATAATTAAAATATGTGAGAATCATGCATTACAATTAAAGATTCTATATGCAAATTGTGTAGATCTACGAGCATTCTAGATAGTAAGATTTTAGATAAAAATGCTTCATGCACCTCCCTACGCAATGTTATTGTGTAATTACACATTCAATGAAGGAAAAACAAGAAAAAGACATCCATATACATATTCCATATATATGTCAATGGGATACTTACTCATGATCTTGATAGTTTTTCTAGGTTCAAAAGTGGTCTCCAAAATAGTTTGAATATCCATTATTGAGTTATGTTAAAAACATGTGCAAAGAGTTATCTTGAGTGCTACATGGCGTCTAGGTCTAAGTATACAAAAAAGCAATGTGTTTTGCAAAAAATGTTTTTTTTAAAATTTTGAAACAAGTTTCAAAAAATTTCCAACATAAATTGTAAATTAGGTTTGTTTCAATCTATTTGAGTACATTGATAGCCCTATTCTGGGTTCCTATGTAAAAATTATAATAGAATTAAGTTGCAACAAGTTCAAGACATGCCTGCACTTCTTAGGCTTCGATACAAGGTCTTGCTTCTATCAAAAGAGTGTTTGTAATTCAAGAGGGTGTCTACAATGTAGAAAGTCTTTTGCAGAGTAATATACATATTATTTTTTTATTCTCTTGATTCTTACTTCCATCTTGTCTCTTCTTTTGAACCCTTGTGGTTTGGAGCAAAAGACTTATAAGTATAAACAAATAAAGAGCTTATACTTATATGTGCAACAATGGAGAGATCTTATATAATTATCCTATTTTCCTTCTTCTTGAGAGAGAGAGAGAGAGAGAGAGAGAGAGAGAGAGAGAGAGAGAGAGAGAGAGAGAGAGAGAGAGAGAGAGAGAGAGAGAGAGAGAGAGAGAGAGAGAGAGAGAGAGAGAGAGAGAGAGAGAGAGAGAGAGAGAGAGAGAGAGAGAGAGAGAGAGAGAGAGAGAGAGAGCGAGAGGGAGGGGGAGGGGGAGGGGGAGGGGGAGGGGGAGGGGGAGGGGGAGGGAGAGGGGGAGGGGGAGGGGGAGAGGGAGAGGGAGAGGGAGAGGGAGAGAGAGAGAGAGAGAGAGAGAGAGAGAGAGAGAGAGAGAGAGAGAGAGAGAGAGAGAGAGGGAGAGGGAGAGGGAGAGGGAGAGGGAGAGAGGGAGAGAGAGGGAGGGAGAGGGAGGGAGAGAGAGCGAGGGAGGGAGAGAGGGAGGGAGAGGGAGAGAGAGAGAGGGGGAGAGAGAGAGAGAGAGAGGGAGAGAGAGAGGGAGAGAGAGGGAGAGAGAGAGAGGGAGAGAGAGGGATAAAGAAAGAAAGAAAGAAAGTTATATTAACGTCTTCTAAAGACCAAAACTGGCCTATGAGACAAATTGTGATACAACTGATGAGGTCCAGCTATCCAAAATAAAAGTGCTGAATGAAAAGCTAAAAACTGGAAACTGAAAATACGGTGCTGTGAGTGTGATAAGTGTCATATATGTTGTATGTGCGTATGTAGCTCTGGTACTCCAGATAATGGCTACAAAAGGGAAACAAATGTCGGCTGTGATAGGGGAACAACTGTCGGCTGTGATAAAGTGGTGCGATGTGTATATGTAACAGATGCGGGGAGATATACTATCCTGGGATGTAGTAGCAGTCGTCGAAGTCGCTAATAGCAGGTGATCCCTCCTGGATGCAGGATGTGGTACATCGGCGGTGGAGAAAGAGCAAACTGGAGATCTGAGATCCAATGTGTCAAGTGTCGTCGGATCTCAGTCTGCTGTTGACGTAGATCAAGAATCCTCCCGATCTCCTGTCGGTGTGGCTGTGGGGTTCGAAACCCCCAGATCCTTGTGCGGCATCGGGTACGCTGGTCCTCAGCCTGCTGTAGTGTGAGCCCGGAGGTCTGGCTGGAGGCTGGTATAGTAGCTCTCACTCTGTCTGTTTGAAAGAACTGTGTAATAGTCGTCTGGGTGGGCCCCTCTCTGACTGGGACCCGCTGTGTGCTCTGCTCTCTGATGTGCCATGCCTCTCCCAGAAAACGGCCAAATGATCTCTGATCCATATCAGTCATATATCCCTGAAGTGAGGTGCTCAATGTGTATCTAGATCTCAACTCTGAGTATGCCGGGCATCTGAGAACAAAATGCTCCTCACTCTCCACCTCTGATCTGCAAAGGGGGCATATCCTCTCCTCCCGTGGGATGCCACTAGCTCTGCCACTCTCAATCATAAGCTGATGTGATGATACCCTGAGCTGTCCAATAAGAACTCTCAATCGATGTGGCATATAGATCTGCATATATCTCAGAATCTCTATGAATCCTTGCTCTGATATGCTCAAGAACTGTGTATAATAATGTGCCATCTTCGATGGTAGTGGCTGTGCAGGGCTGACCCATGTCCTCTGTATATAAATATGCCATATCTCCTGTCTGATGACTCCGTTCCTCTCAGAGAGAGAGAGGGTGTAAGTGGGAGCCTGAGTATCATATAGAAGAGGTGGGAGTCTATCAATGTCCAGCCCATGTCTGTCAAACCAAGCTCTAGTCTGTGCATACCATGATGTGGTATCCCCCACTCGAGCCATCTCCTGAGATGCCATATATGCTCTATATGCAATGCGATCTCTGTCCATATCCTGAAATCTGTGTAGGAAGCAGACTATCTGAAATAATGCCTCGACTAGCATGGGGGGTGTGGCAAGCTCTGCTCGCACAATGTCATGTGGGACTGAGGCCTTGCTGCGAATCAATCTAGATATCATGATCACTTGAGGTCTCTCCATCAATGTCCATACATAATCGGCAAGGCCTGGCCCCCATATAGCTGCTCCATACATCAGTGCTGGAGTGACTAGAGTATCAAAGAGCCACCCCTTGGTGCAGGGCTCCTGGAAGTGTGCCTGATAACACTGTCGCTCCATAAGAGCCAATGCTGAGTATCCTCTAGTGAGGCGGTCACGAGCTGCCTGTGTCATCGAGAAAAAGTCCCTGAAGCTGCTGTAAAGGTGACTCCCAAATATACATATGATCCAGTGACCTCAATACTCCCTCCCGCTGCCATGAAAATACTCTGTCTGCGTATCTGAGCTGATGTATGGAATATAAGAACCTTGGTTTTACCAAGGTTCACTGTCATGCCTCTCTGTATGCAAAAATCATCCAATGCTAATAAATGCTGCTGTAATCCCTGAGCTGAGTCTGAGACCAACACAATGTCATCTGCATATAGTAAGATATGAACTGTGGCTCCACTGAGATCTATACCTCCACCGGCTCGCTGTTGAATAAACTCTGCTATCTCATCAATGTATAGCCCAAATAGAGTCGGTGAGAGTGGGCATCCTTGTTTCACACCAATGGTGCTCACAAGGGGATCTGATATACCTCCCGGACATCTGACTCTGCCAGTAACCTGCTCATATAGTGCATAAATACCCCACATCATGTCATCATCCACCCCCAGATCAAGTAGGCGTCTGAAAAGCCTCTCTCTCGGAACCATATCAAAGGCTTTGTGGAAATCCACAAAGCAACAGTACAGTCTCTGTTTCTTCACTCGTGTCTGATCGATCAGACAATGGAGAGTGAAGATGTGGTCTATGGTAGAAAATGCCCGTCTGAACCCTGCCTGTCTGGGTGTGCACATGCACTCTCTCTCTGCTAGCGTGCTGAGCTCCTCCTCCATCACCGTGCCATAAAGTTTGGACAAAACTGGCCCAATCATGATGGTCCTATATGTGTTAGGATCCATAGGATCCCCTGACTTGTGGATAGGTACAATGGTGTGCTCTGTCCACGAGTCAGGGAACCCCTCCGACAATGCACGGTTGAAGAGGTGAGCAATGAGTGGAGCCAATTTGTCTCTGCCATATATAATATGCTCTGCCTGAAGATCAAACTGGTCTCGAGCGCGGCCATACTGTAACCGTGAGATAGCATGTTTCACCATAGTAGTGGTGAAAAAGGATGAAATACCCGGTCTTGGTGTACATGGTGTGGGTATTAGCGCTGTGCGGGTACATGATATAAACTCTGTGCGTATCCATGCCATACTGCAGGGTCATGTATCGGTGTGGGTGAGCGTGGTTCTCTAATCTGCCTCCATGCCTCTGCACAATCTCTGCTCATAAGAAGGTGGTATATATCCCAATATCTCTCCTCCTCCCATTCCCGCTTTTTACAGCGGGTCAAGTGGTGCATGCGTCTCTGAGAGAGAGAGAGAGAGAGAGAGAGAGAGAGAGAGAGAGAGAGAGAGAGAGAGAGAGAGAGAGAGAGAGAGAGAGAGAGAGAGAGAGAGAGAGAGAGAGAGAGAGAGAGAGAGAGAGAGAGAGTGTGTGTGTGTGTGACTGAATGAGAACAAAAGAGAATGAGGGCATGTGAGAGAGCTTTTCCGAATCCCCTTAAAATTTCCTCTTATTTTCAATCTCCATTTACTCATGGGAGCACTAGGTATCAAGTTGAGAGCATGGATTCAAATAGAGCCTCCATAAATGTTTACGATGTGTTATTAAGATTTTGGAGTAGGGATAAAAGTAATGTAATAAGCTACCGAATCAAACTTTGAAAAGTGATAAAGTAAGGTAGCAAGAAGCAAAGGCAAGAAGAAAGGAACAAAAAGCATAAGAAGCAAGTAAGATGGTTGGTGCATGCACAACAAATAATTATGATTTTGATGCCACTATAATGTTAAGCAATTCAATTGTTCAATTATGTCCTATAAAATCAAGTATCGTATTTTCTCATGAAAATTATATCTTAAGAGAAAACAATAAATCCCATGGCAAGCATAAAGGCCTTGCTATAGATCAAGTATTGTAAAAGGAAAAGTGAGGAAATAGGGTTGAAAAATTATCCTAATGTAAAGAGTGAAATTAGGGTATGCAAGATCTGAGAAACCTTGAGTCACTAAGAAACCCATTTTTGGTTGTTGTTATTGTGCAAGTTATTGTTGCATAGTATATGCAAGTTTCTCTTTGCACAATATACAATGAAGAAAACATGCACCCTCTTAGCTAAGTACCAGCATATGGAGGCATAGCCATAGGAGGCTTGGAATATACATCACTTCTCTAACTTAAATCTTGACTCAATTTTACTGCTATTGCTATTACTTAACTTAGTTCAACTACTGTTACTATTTGCATGACTCAAGTTTGCTCAATTTTATTGCTGTTGCTACCTGATTGACTTAGTTCTACTACTACTACTACTACTACTGCCACACAACCACACATAATAGCACAATTGACTACTAGAATTTCCTTGCATGACAATGCAAAATCTACTGACAAATACTAGTGCCAAGATTGCGTGAACCCCTTGAACTCAATGATAATAAGAATCAATTTCAATGGAAGTGCATGGGATAATGTATTCAAATGGTCTTATCTTGAATTTGAAGTACTGATGGCTTGCCAAAGGATACAACTAAGCGTGAGTGAAATGGAAAAATAGCTTGATGGCTTATAGAGAAATCAAATCTAGACTTTACCTAATGTGCCACATTGACATCATACTCTCCTTTATACAAACTTGAATTCTCACTATAATATTCAGCATGCAAGTCATCCAATACATGACCAAGTGCACTTGCTATTCAATTGTCAAGGGCTCAGGAGCTTTCCCAAGAGAGCATAAATAGGTTCTTGAGCTCTGTCAAACTCAATGGAATCTCCATTGATTATTAGAATCCTTTCCCTTTTCTCCTGAGCACCCAAGGTTGCATCTCAGTGGTTCAAACCAATCTTCTGTATAAAAAATATACTTGTGAGACAGATTGAGATTTCAAACCAAAAAAATCTACCTATTAGAGAGAGATTTTAAACCACTCTTCTATATGAATCCAGGTACAAATCAGTAATCAACACTATCATACAAATTCAACAACAATCAGTTTCCCTAACCTTTACTTTGTGATGTTTGAACTCCTTCACAAAAGCTACTCGCTTGTTTAATATAGGCACTATCAGCATGTCAAATGAGCTGCCATTGTTGTAAAGTACAAAATTGTAGAAATCAATTACATTAGGTTTTAGCTTGCACTTCAGGTAGATCAATCTATAGCGTGCATATTTTAGGAAGTCAACCAATCATCACCACTTGTGAATGCTTTCAAGCAAACATTCTTTGTGCTGATAACTGCAAATATATGGACTCACTGCAAATGTATGGACTCAAATATTGTAGCCTGACTGTGATAAGGATGTATGAACTCAAATGTTATAGCATGATAGTGATAAGGTTGATGTAGGCCAATTCACCTCGCTAAAGTGAACTCCATTGTCAATGCAGGGGTGCAAAATAATGAGCTCATATTAACAAAGTTCAGGGAGTCCAATGCGTCCATTGGATCAAATATTGAGGATGGTTGCTCTAAACATCACAATGCATTGAAGATTGTTTGAACAATGACAAAAGCGCTAGTAAAACATTGATGTTGAGCTATTCAAGCTAGTCCAATGTTTTGATGAACTTCCAACTACGTCACAACTCTGGCATGTTGGACATTGAGAATCTTGCTAATAGATGTCTCAACAAGGAGTACATGGAAGCTAAGCTAGCTTGTACCACACCAAAGAGGAGAGAAATTCAAGTGCCTTCTCCTTGATTGCTTGCTTCTTGAAACTCAAGAAGCATCTTCTGAACTTCTGGAGAGATTGCAAGGCTTCTATTGAAGTGAGAAACATCTTCTGAACTTCTAAGATCACAAGGCTTCTATTGAGTCCTTGATAGGCAATGTAAAGAGTGGAATTAAGGGCATATAAAAGGTCAAAGGACACATGTACAGGATATCAAATTTTCACACAAGAATATAACTTGTCCTTATTCTCTCTCTAGCTCCTCCTTACCTTTCATGGCTTCCAGCCATCTCTCTTCTTCTTCCCTATCTTTCTCTCTCCATTTCTAGTATTTCTCTCTCTTCATCTAGAATTTCTCTCACCTCTAGACTCTTCTTCTCTCTTTCCTGCAGTCTTTTCTCTCTTCTTTCTCTCTTCTCTAAGGTCCCTTCATGACAATGGTATTAGAGCATTGGTCTTTGATCTATTTTCTCCTCTTTTTCTTCATATTCAGTCCTAATTTTCATCATAAAAACAACTTTCAAACAAGTACTATAGGTATAAGATATGGACAATGACTAACAGTGACCTCTAGGACATCTACAATTGGAAGTAGAAAAATTTGGAGATCTTTGAAGATGAAAGGGATAGATATGGTAGTAGATGGACAAAATAGCAGGTTGTCATAAAAATTTCATGCAAATTTTGGAGGTACTTGGTAAAGTAGGGTTGCAAGCTTTAGTAAAGAATAAAGGCATGACTACTTTTTCAAACAGCAAGGTTTTTTCTTTTCTTCCCAAGCTTTCATGGAGTACACTACAAAGCCACCAAGAAGCAACAAAGCACGACCTCGCAAGGCTAGGAATTCACCCTTGAAACCTAGGAGATAGAAAAGAAACTATATGCATCAACAATGAACAATCAAGCTGCACTGGGTCCCCAAGACTTTATTGCAAGTGCAAGACTATTATGAGGGAAATACATGGATATGGGTACCCAAAGCCATGACTACCAAGTGCACTACTCAAGCGCAACCCTCAAGCTTGCCCACACAAGCTCACATGACAAATCAAAAATTGAAATCCCAAACAATGCAAGTTGCAAAGCCCATAGAGTCCAAGTTCACTATGCCTGCATAGCCTCAATGGCTCTACTGACCAAAACTATAGCTTGATGCCTCCAAACCACCTCAACCTAGCACTACAAGTGCCCTCAAGGCCTCCTAGGCATCTAGTAGTAGAACATCTACATCACAACCCTCGCCTAGTGCACAAGTGACTACACCACTTCCTCAAAGCAACCAAAATCGACAACCTCAACTGTAGACTTGTCTAGCCCTAGTCAAACCTCAACCTCCTGTAGGCCTAAAACCCTCTTATGAGCGACTATCAATTCTTACCTTGGCCTTGGACTTGGTTGAAAATATGGGTGATCATGTGGTTGCTAGCCTTCGACGTTTGGACACTACATTTACTACACTTGCTAAAAGCCATGACCAACTAGACTTAGGCATTTTAGAAGAGCCTTTAGCCATAGAGGTACATGCGGTTCCTTGCTCTTGGGAAGAATCATCATTTTTATTTGTTAAGGATCCCCAGGCAGTTGAGGAATTGATTGCCATTGAGATTTCCCATGAGCAAAAACAATGCCTCATCACCTTGTATAATAAGAGCCCAGTCCCTACCACAAACCAGGAAATTGAAGAGTTGAAACAATTTGTTGATAATGACTCCTCTTTCTTGTGAAAATGGTATGCTCTCTGACTTCAATGGGATCTGGAGGATTGCCAAATCATGACCAACACTGAGCAGAGATGTGCCATCAAAACCTCGGAGTATGACCCAAATTATGTAGCTCCAACCTCCTATAGGGCATTGACCACCATTCGCAACCGACCCCTAGAAGAGCACATCTTGACTGACCCCTATTTAGATCGCATGCTGAAAGAGAAGGAGTTACACATTGCCGGTCAAATTGACTTTGGTGACTTCCTAATGGATGTCCTTACTTACCTCACCTACGTAAGCATCTGACCATAGATATGGACCACTATGCTCACATGGAGTACAACCTAAACTTCAATGCCTCATTCATGCAAAAGTAAAATACCATGAGCATGCACTATTGGCTTTAATATGTTAACCTCTAATCCTAAGAAGGATTCTTCTCCTTTCTATGGGAGGAGGGGATAAGGATGGGATAAGGTGTGGACCCTTAACCTCAATCAATGTCCAAAAGTTAAAAAGAATGGATAAAAATCAACTTATGTTTGAGGAAAAGTGTGATACATTTTTTGAGGAAAAAATAGACTGTTTAAAGGAAAATTCCATTTTCTGCATTTTAGCATTTTAGTTTCCATAAGCATTTTCTCCATTTCCTATGTGTCTTTTTGCAAAACATTATCTAAAGAATACTAATGGTGAGCTATGGCTTCATGACAAGCATCTACAATGGGAGGATAGGAGAAAACTAGCATGTTGCCATTCTTAGAGAAAGAGCAAGCAAAGGATGGCCTCTTAGTGAAGATGAGGGCCTACAACATTCAGGCACATCTTGAATTTGGAAGATGTAGCCATGAAGGAGTAGGCCATAAGGCAAATTGTGAATCAATGCAAACTGTAGAAGTATGTTGAGAAGGTTTCCCAAGCCGTGGATTATGAAAAGTGTGCAGAGTTCCTTCGTACCTTCAACAAGAATCACATCATTGCGACTATGCAACAAGGAGAGGCCACCTGCCACTGACCTCGGAGTTGGTGGAGAGAGTTTTGGGCCTAGCCAACAAAGTTGAAAGATGACCGAAAAGGGACGTGTACAACATGATGGGAATGGACAAAGTGCTGGTCCACACTAATGATGGTATTAGCTTAGCTGATATCCCCGACCCCAAAGTCCAGCTACAAGCCAAAATGGTACATGCCTTGTTTTCCAGCCAAAGGTACAACGAGTTGATGAGAAGAATTAATATGGCGATGATGGAAATCATTGCAACCAAATCTTTCGATGAAGTGAACTTGAATGGCTTCATGCCGAAGGCCATGAAGACTTCAGCTAAGGCACTGGCTATAAGTGGAAGACCTGCGGGTGGAGAGTCCCCGACCTCCAAGGCAAGGAAGAAGTCATTGTCTAAGGCCTTGACCATTGGATTTGGTGGGGTCTTGACTACCATCATCAAGGAGGCAAGGCAATGAAGAAGTTGGCGAGACACTAGTAGACAGGTCCCCTCTCCACCAAAAGCAAGAACAGTCCAGTGAGAGAACCGTGAGTGACGAAGAAGGACAACAGGAAACACAATCTAGGGGCCAAGAAGTCCAAGAAGAAAACCCCTCAAAGGAGAGAGGAAGAGGAGAGAAGGAAGAAAGAAAGAGATGACTACCTCAAGGCCCAAAGGGAATCCAAGGAGGTGGAAGAAGAAAGAAAGAGAAAAGCAGACGAAGAGGTTGAGGAGCTTAGAAGGAGAGAAGAAGAGGACATAGCCAGGGCCATTTTCTTGTCACTGGAGCAACCCTCCAGAGAGGAGGAGCTGGCTTCCGTGAGCTTGCATGAAGAAGAAGGCCCAAGGATAAGTAACCAAGTGCCACAAATTATGCCACTCCCAGTAATAAAAGGCAAGGGCAAGGGTTTGATTGACCCTATCCCACCTCTCCTAGTGCCTACCACCCTAGTCTTTGCACCCACCCAAGGCACTTTAATTATTGTGAATGCCAGTAACCTTATGGCCCAGATGCAGTTTTTAGTCAATAAAGAGATAGCTCAAGATGCAAGTGGAGGAACCCCAGTGATAGGAACAAAGAGACCGGCAGTTGCAAATGTGGAATCATAGCAAGATCCTAAGAGATAGAAGGTAGAAGCCTCCGCAACATTGACTATCCCTACATCGTTGTCGTCATTTATGGATTATGATGATTATGTTAAAAAACTCTTTTCCCAGTTGGAGAGAGTGAAGGAGGAAAACAAGGTGGCCATGGGCTGAGTTAGAAGCGAAGAAGGATGCATTAGTAGCCTTCTAGCTCGAGAAAACTTACCAAGTCACTTGTTATTAGAGAGAAATAAGTGGGCTAAAGATAGAGCTAAGGGCTAAGAAGGAGCAAGAGGAAAGATGGAGAAAGAGGCTTGAAGAGGAGAATCAGGAGTTGGTGGGACTTCAAAGGGAGTACAAGCTCCAGATCTTGCAATAAGAAGAGCTACGAGTATCGATGAAGATGGTCTAGGATGCCAAGGAGGAGTTCATAGCCGGAGAAGAAGAGAGGGCCCAAAGATATTAGGAAAGCATGGATAGGTTTGAGAAGAGGGTGGGTGTGGATCTAGAAGAGCAAAAGAGACTATAAAGAGAAATCGAGGAACAAGAGTGAAGAATAAGAGCCTTGGCTTAAAGGCAAAATGAAAGCTTGGAAGAGATGAGAAGAAGAGCAGATGAATGGGTGGGCTAGAGTGAAGGATGGGTAAGAGACTTGGCAAGCTGAGTAGCCCTTGCAGAAGGTGACAAAGTGTTAGCAGAAAGAAAGGTAGAAGAGGCCACACAAATAAGATTGGAAGCTCAACAATGCGCCTTCCTCAACACTCTCTTAGATGCCACACAATCAGAAGAGGAGGAGGCCATTGAATCATTAAGGAGAAAGTTGAAAATCACCGGCGTGGCTCTAGGATATGGGTTGTACATCCAACCCCAAATAGTAGGAACTAGCGAGGGCCCACTAAAAGGGAGTGACGGATCGAAGGTTGGACTCAAGAGCTATAGCGGGAGAGCAAGAGCAAGAAAGGGAGAGACTAGAAATGGGAACTCCAATAGTCACAATGTGTGACCGGGCCTTCCTTTATTCAAACTGACACTAAAAGAATGACGGGCGCCCACCACCTGTAGTGTGTAGTGGCAGTGATTGTCAGTGTAGTAATACATGGGCGGCTAGGCAGAGGCGCTTTACCCCCAACAACCTCCCACTTAAAGGTGAATCTGCCCTAGCGAGGAGTGAAAAGAAAAAGAAAAAAGACAGTACAACATGTACGCATGTACAATAGGATGAGGAAAGATGTCATCTCATCCCACGCCCATCAACCTCCTGAGGAAGGCAAAGCGCTCTGTAGAGAGGCTTTTCATGAGTAGATCTGCACAATTTTGGTCAGTTGAGATCTTGACAAGATCAACAGACTTGTCCTCAACGACCCCATGTATGAAGTGATACCTCACCTCAATGTGTTTTGTCTTCGCATGGAAGACCATATTCTTGGCTAACTGAATAGCACTCATAGAAGTGTAGGATAGCATCAATACCAAGGTCAGTAACTAAACAACCCAACCAAATGGTCTCCTTGCAAGCCTCAGTGGCTGCAACATACTTGGCCTTTGTAGTAGAAAGGGCTGTGCATTTCTGCACCCTAGACATATAAGAAATAGCACCTCCAACATAGGTGAATACATAGCCGGAAGTGGACTTCCTACTATCTGCATGTCCTGCATAATCAGAGTTAGTGTACCCCACGACTCCTATATCCTGGCTGCCATAGCATATGCACATATCTGCAGTGCCCTTCAGGTACCTCATGATACCCTTCACGGCATCCCAATGGTTCTTGCCAGGTGTAGCCATATAGCATGCCGCAACACCAACTGCAAAGGCAATATCTGGACGACTGGCTATCATGGCATACATAAGACTGCCCACTGCGGATGCATAGGGAATCTTGGCCATCTCGGCCCTCTGTTCATCTGTCTGCGGATAATCAGCCTGTGATACCTTCACATAAGAAGGCAATGGATAGCCAATGGGCTTTACATCCTGCATGCGGAAGCGCTCAAGGACTTTATGAATGTACTCCCTCTGTGACAAGTAGAGGAGTCCTTGATGCCTGTCGCGTCTAATGCACATACCAAGTATGTGAGCGGCTGTCCTAGATCTTTCATCTCAAAGCTCTTCTTGAGCTGAGCCTTAAGAGTATCTAGCTCATCATGAGCTTTCCCTGCTATCAACATATCATCCACATAGAGGACAAAAATCAATAAAGAACCATCACGGGCTTTCTTTGTGTAAAGACATGGATCCATAGCACTCGTGCTGTAGTCCTGTGACTGCATAAAGGCATCAAACTTATGATACCACTCCCTAGGTGCTTGTTTGAAGCCATAAGGACTTTTCTTCAATTTGCACACTAGGTGCTTCCTGCCAGGTTCTGCAAAGCCCTTAGGCTGCTCCATATAAATCTCATCATGCAAGTCCCCATGTAAGAAAGCCATCTCGACATCCATCTGTTATAAATCCAAGTCAAGCTGACCAACCAAAGCCAAGACTAAGCACAGGGTGGTCATCTTAACCACAGGAGAAAAGACTCATCAAAGTCCACATCATGCTCCTACTTAAAACCCTTTGCTACCAATCTAGCCTTGTATGCCGGCTTGGGGTGTCCATGGGTACTTTTTAGCTTGTACACCCACTTGCATGGCAAAGCCTTCTTGCCGTAGGAAAGGAAACCAAATCCCAAGTGTCATTCTTATGCAAGGAGTCTATCTCAGACTGCATAGCCCTCTCCCAAGAGGGACTATCACCCCTGCGCATAGCCTCATCATAAGTGAAAGGCTCTCCTACATCTGTAACCAAAACATAATGCATCGAGGGCTGAAATCTATCAGGTGGACGTCTATCTCTAGTAGATCGTCTCACGGGAGGCTCTACTGCCTGCCCAACTGCCTGTCCAATACCTTGACCATGAGCATCTGCTGTAGCTGTAGGCTGTCCAACTGGCTGTGCGGGAGCTCTCGGCTCCTCCTGAAATATGACCCTGCGGATCTCAACAACTCTCTCAAGCTGCCTATGCATTTTGTCTTCATGGAAGACTACATCATGATTGCAGATGACTTTCCGTGCCTGTGGATCCCAGAGATGGTAACCCATCTCGCCTACATCCCCATAACCAAGGAAAATGCATTTGACACTCTTGGGATCCAGCTTACTTCTCTTGTCCTTGGGCACATGGCAAAATGCCACATATCCAAAGACACGGAGATGCGCATAAGAGGGAGGTTTTCCAGTCCATACCTCCTCTGCAACCTGGAAATCCAAACCACTAGAAGGTGATCTGTTTATGACATGCACAGTTGTACTAACTGCCTCAGCTCAAAAGCTCTGTGGTAGGCCTGCATGGCTAAGCATACTACGTACACACTCCTGGATGGTTCTATTCACCCGTTCAGCCAAACCATTCTGGGGGTTGTAGGGGGCGGTCAACTGACGCTTAATACCCCTCTCATCACATAACTGCTCAAAAGAACGTGAGACATACTCACCCCCATTATCTGTCCTTAGGCATTTTAGCCTATACCCAGATTGGTTCTCAACCAATGCAAGCCACCTCTGAAATACAACCAAGACATTGGATTTCAGCTTAATGGGATAAGCCCAAACTTTTGGTAAAAATATTCTATGAACGTAACAAAATACTTTGCACCACCCATAGACTGACAAGGCATGGGCCCACAGACATCCAAATGTACGAATGCCAAGGGCTCACTCATGCGTGGCCTACCAGACTTTTTATGCGTAGACCTAGTCTACCTGCCATAAAGACAATGCTCATATGAATCAAAACATGCATAATCAAGGGGCGGTAAGTACTACAAACTAGAAAGCATCTTCATTCCCTTCAAAGACATATGGCCCAAATGGGCATGCCAAAGAGATACATGTGGAATAGAACCAAAATCTACTTGCTTGAAATCTGATTTTACTTTAGTATTAGGCCTAAATTTTATGCATAGTTTTGCTCCATAAACTGTAAGATAAGTTGGGACTTTGTTGTAGGGGTTTTGAAATATTTCTTATTGCCTAGATGCATCTCTTTTTTAGTGAAATTGTATCCAAATCTTGAAGACTAGTTTAAAGATATAATTTCCATAGTTTTGGGTTGAAAAGAAGACACATCTCTACAATATTATTGGTTGTATCGCTCATCAAGGTGAATTGCCTCATATATGGTCTTAGAATGCATGAAACTAATATTGATCAAAGGTGGACATCAAGTCCATAAATGCATTTATTCAAATTTTCCAAATCTGTAATCCCTTAAACATACCTTGATAAATTGAGAAACATATTGGAGTACTCTCCATCAAATGCTCCTCTTTGTTTTGGATCATACCACCTTCTTTGCAACTTCTCTTTTCCCAATGGAGCCACTACAAATGACACATATACATAAAGCATTACCCTCTTGAAATTATCCCAATAAGTAACAAAATCTTCTCTAATCTTTCTCATGTATCTCCACTAAGTGCGAGCATAGCCTTCAAGGTAAAATGCTACATAATAGATCTTTGTTTCATCACTATGGGGGTAAAGTGTAAAATATATTTCGAACTTATTTATCTACTCCTCCCATTTCATGGGTGAGGAGTTGTCTCCTTTGAAGTTTGGGATGTTGATTTCTCATTATATTCTTGATGATTATAAGGTGGTGGTGGATTTGTATTAGGCTTTCCATAAGGTTTTTTCCTTCGTGAATTTTTGTTCCATGAGTTTTGTCTATAGGAGGGTTGACCATTTTGATTACCACCTAAACCATGAGGAGAGTGCTATCCAACTGCATGATTAGAGGAATAGACACATGATCTAGGAACTTGATCATGGATTGTAGTCTTCCTTCATGACTTTGTTTATGATTAACTTCACCTCTCCTTTGCAAAGTAGTGGGTTGAGGATAGAAGGACTTGTAGAATGGATTACATCCATGATGTTCCTCTTCAATTCTAGTATCCTCTTCTTGCCTAGAATCATTTCTTTGGCTGAATTGTGGCCTTTCCTTATTCTTTGGCTGAAAAGTATCCCTTATTCTTAATGGGTCTCCATTCTTAAAGGTAGTAGCATTGGGTTTGTAGAGTTGGAAAGGGTTCACGTGGGGGTGGGATATGATCATAAATAGGCTAATGATCATGTAACTTGCTACCCACACCTTTAATGATTGCAATCAACTAATCAAACCTACTACCCATCTTTTACATTGAATTATTTAGTTGATGTATGCCACCAAGAATTCCCTCATTTATATGATTAACTTCTTTGGTAATTGTTGGTAATCATTTCACTCTTAAGAAGTATGTACTTCTTCATTCTCATATCAGATGTTTTGAGCATTAAATATACTCATATCTTCATCCTCTTAGTGTTGATTTATGCCTTCATTTGAACAATTTGTCTTTGAAGAGTATGCTCTCACATCCTCATCAATGATCTCTATGATTTGATCCATTCTTTTATTATTAGACATGTATACTAATTGCTACCCACAATGACTAGAAGTCAATAAATTGACAATATCTTTTGATATTGATGCTTAATTGAAAAGATTATTGGCTCTAAATATCCATGATAAAGTCATCCATTGTTTTCTAATCTCTGTCTTATGTTAGAATCACTATTACTATTTTGGAACCAACTTTACCAATCTGTCCAAAATTGTCTACTACCCTATTTTTCCCTTGCTTCCACCTATAAACCCCCTTTAATATGCAAGTAACCTAGAATGACCTATGAAACCTATAGGGAATAGCCATAACATCTGTAAAAACCTACTCTTAGCCTTGTAATGGCATATGATACTTGTAAGAAAGGTTTTGGCATATGTAAGACCTACTCTTGTCCCTCTTTTCAATTATGCTTCCCTATAAATGAGTGTACGCTTCTAAAAACCTAATGAATCACTGAAGTTTTATCTTCAAGCAAGATGTAATTGGTCTAACTTATCTTGGCAAGAAGGCAATAATATCTCTATCGACACCAAAAGATTTTGGCAAAGGCTTTTGCTATTGTACATGCTTGAGGAAGCTTCTTAGAGTATGCTACACATAAATACGAAGATAGTTTACAATCAGATGTCCAACATAAACTAAATTATCTCAAATATAGTTCTATTCATGAAGCTATTTTTAATGCCCATGATGTTAAGAAAGAATTTCAATCTGCTACCCAGATGCTTCATGGTGGTCAACAATGCATTCCACCTCATTCCTTGAACAACAATTACAATCCAAAGAAACCTTTTATGACTTATTTCCCTAACTCCTTTCTCTCTAATAGGTCTTCTTATTTCCAACCAAGAACCAAAATCCCCCAAGCATATAAGAATATGTATTATGGACATCAATTCCAAGGCAATAGATTCCACATATGGTGAACAAAAGCACATCCAAATAGAGAACTTTAGCTCTCCAAAAATTGGACCATCAAGAATTGTTGAGATTTCTGCAATCACACCTACTTATCCTCTTTGTATGGAGCACTCTGGGATCAAGACTAGAATCCCATATGCACAGTAGGAGAAGTGCTACCATCCAATTTCCTATAAAGCATTGTACTTGCTCTCTTTTCTAATGCAATGTCATAGTACTTTTTTCCTTCAGTAAAGTCTCTGTGTCATTGTTAGTCTATACACAAGATTGTGTTTATGAGTCCAAGCTTCCATCTTGGAACCTAATTCACTTGTGTAACAGTCAATCATGTCAGTGTCTTCATGAACTCACTCTTTCTCTTCCAACCTTTATAGCTTTTGCCTCAAGCCAAGTCCTAGATCCATGTTTTTACAAGAATGTAATACACCAACTGTATTCTCTGTATTTGTAAGATGAGAGAGAGGGAATCTCCATAGTACAAGATCATCAACATAACTCAAGTATACTTAGTGTATCAAGAAGAATAGGAAGTTTCTTTCAATAAACTGAACTTATATATCAAAGACAAAAAATAACAAGTCAATTTTCTTCAATTATATCACATATAAACCCACTTGTGGCAACAAATTGGTTGGTAGAGTGCCCTTTGATGTTGCACTCTAGCTCCCGATCTCTATACAACATTTTGATGGCAATAACTTCCTTCAATGTAGTAGCACACCCTAGCTTGCAGTCAAGCTTGTCATGGATATCTAGTGGCATCCTCCAATCATGATCATACCTTTAGTAACTTGAATAGTCAGTTACCACAAATATTCATGGTGATCACTTGATCAAGTCCACAACTCTAATCTACAAAGGCAACTGCTACTTGTCTGAGCATATTGTCAGTCATGCATAATCCATGATGATAGAGCTCATGAGACCACCATCGGTTGCCTACCCCAACATCATGCTTTCTCCATTATGATAGCCTGGTCTTCCTTGCCGATTTTAGGACTTTCCAACACCCAATTACCACAATAGGTTATCTTTCCAAATATGTATTAAGCTCTTACAATAATATAGCAGCTCTTATGCTTCATGGCTTCCTCTTCCAATATGATCTCCCCCCCTTCTCTATTGCTTCTCTTTGGTCTTTCCCTTGAACAGATCTCTACTCTTGATGACGAGCTCAATATTGTAACTCTCTCATATCATGATGTAACAAAGGCCTCCCTTTTTTTAAAATAGTTTCTAAAGTTGACCCACATGCATGTAGTTCTTCATGATCTTATGGTCTAGTTGTTGATGATGGAAATGGCGCCACTTGTTGTTAATCAATCCCCTTGTCTTTAGCTATTTTTTTCCTTCTTAATAAATCCTTTTTTTAATCCATAGCGAAAAAAATTTGTATACATATTAAAAAGTGTTATAAAGACTACCCCTTCTTTCAAAAGAATTATAAGGCCTTGGTATATCCTTGTATCCCATGATTTAATCCTCAAAGTATGTTCATATTTGGGAAGTAAATCTACCATACTGTGGCTACTTGGTATTTTTTGGTGAAGTAGAATGAAGTATACAAATATAAGAATCCTCTTTTCCTTCCATATCTTCTAGACGAATTGTTGATGAAAACACCCTTGACTATCCTCTTGATGTGTAGGCTAGGAAAATAGGAGAGCTATGTGTAGTTGTTTGCACATATATATGTCTTGCTTGTACAATCCCGAACCTTACACAAAAATGCATGACATATTTAGCCTCGCCCCTAGTATGTAAGAATTCATGCATAGTAGCAAACTTGGATCATAAACAAAAACAATTGCACTATTATTTTGTTAACTTGTATCAAAACCCTTGTGACTTATGGGATCAAATGCATAGATGATGTATCCTTCATTCCTTATCAAAAACATAAGAAAGCTTAACAAAAGAATAGATGTAACCCCTAAATGATAAGCCTATCAGTTCTCTAATTCATCATCCTAGCTACATGGCTTTGCATAACCCATTTGTTCATAAAGCTTCTTCATTTCATTGTCATCACTTGCAAAATTTTACATGTATCTAATGACCAAGACCAAAGAGCCTTGAATGTACCTTTATAGCTCAAGTTGCATAATAATTTTTGACATCCAAGCATAATTTGCAAGAAAACTTCAAAGCATCTTTTCATGCTAGCCTTTATATGTGGACCAACAATTGTCATTGCTTCCTTTGACTTCTTTTCCACCAAATCACAAGGCTGAACACACACATCTTATAGCTTCTTTTTCTCATCATACAACAAGCTTCTATGATCTACTATGCACCCTTTCTTGAAACCATGGCTTTCACACATTGTTGCTTGTAGGAAAAAAACTTCCACTTTGCATAACTTGAACCTCCTTTAAAACAACGTCCTTTGGTGCAATTTCTAGCAAGATCATAGTGCCAACGTGGCATTGTAGCTTCCTCAAAATCATGCTCCATTAAATTGTTATATTTAAAAGGGATGCCTGAGTCAAGCTCCCCTTCCTCATTGTCATCAATATTTATATCCAATTGTGTTCCTTGTGTACATAGCTCAATATTAGAGAAAACATCAAAAGTAGAGAAAATGGATATCTTTACCCCCTTGTCCTTCTTAAGTTGTTCACATACATCAAGTTGAAGTGCATATTCTACATCACCAACATATGCATCCTTACATTCTTGGTCTTATAAAAAAGCATCCTTCCAAAAGAAAAACCATCATCAAAAGTACCCATTTCATGTTGCACATAGGATTGGTGTGCAATTGGACTTTACTTTGCCATATAAATAGAATCAACTATATTTGTAACCAACTCATCAGTACCAAACTCAAAATCACCATCATAATCACCATGAAAAATACTATCAATGCAAGTATAAATATAACTCAAAACATCATCGAACTAGAAAGATGTATCCAAACCCTCTTCAAAAAGCAACAAAGTTAAGACAAGCTCATCAATTGCACATATGACACCCACATATCCCGTATCATCACATGATGGAGGAGACTTAAGGAGCCCTCCCCCTCATCCACATCACTACAAAGAGAAATAGTACCTGCATACAAAAAACCTTCCCACATTGGATGTAGTGTCCACTAGTACATGTTCTTCTGCACATGCATACATGCATTCTTTTCCACATACTAAACATTTTGGAAACTTACAAATACACAAAGCCAAATCTTATACCCTTTGCCACATTTAATACAAGTTGTAACCAACTTATTAGAATCAAACTCAACATTAACGCCACAAAAACCATGCAAAATACTATCAACACAAGTGCACGTATCACTGAAAACATTGTCAAACTCAAAAGAGGTATGGACACCCTCTTCAGGAAACAACGAAGTCAAGCCAAATTCATCAACCCCATATAAGACACCCACATATCTTATATCATCACAAGGAGGAGACTTAAGAGAGCCCTCCCCCTCCTCTACATCACTGCAAAGAGCAATAATACCTACACACAAACAACCTTCTCCAAATTGGATGAAGTTTCCACTAATACATGTCCTTTTGCATACATACATGCCATCTCTTTCACATACTAAACGTTTTGGAAACTTTAAGATACACAAGAAGCCATATCTTGTATCTTTTTTCACATTGGATACAAAATATCTATGTAATCTATATATAGTAGCAGCCCATCTCACTTATATCATTGAGATCTACCTAATATAGACCTTGAAAATGCATGTATACTTAGTCATTCTTTGTAGAACTTGGAGGATAAAGAAAGAATAAGCTTTTTAGAGACTATGATAAGTTTGAATAATTGTTAACAATATCCTTTGGTACACAACTCATCATATCCTCTACATAGCCTTTGAATCCTTGGATTAAAAAATCTTCCTTTGCCTCATCATCCATTACTATCTTGAATCGTGTGGTGGGGAACTTGTTGGAGATGTTGCACCAAATTCACACACTATACACACAAGAGAAAGCTCACTCAAGAACACAATAAGAGAGATGGAGGCCAAACCATTTTCTTGCTAGTTTCTTCTTATTCTTTCCACATAATATAAAGTACAAAAGTATAGAAAATATATAACATAAAGGAAAGTGGCCTACTAAGTCAAACAATGCATAGTTGACTATACTAATCAACTCACACTATAACTATGCCAGTTGTAGATAGGTTCAACAAACTAACTATAATAAGTGATAAGTCAGTGGCCATGTGAGGATCATAATGACCACCGATGTGCTAAGTGTTAATATGTAGACCCATCTAGCTAGGTGGTCCATCATCAATGTCAGCACATGTTGAGCTTTCCATCGCAACACTTCCCCTCAAGCTTAACTATATCTCTACAACTTTAAGTAAGCTTCAAATTTTCAAAGCTTCTATTTTGCACCCAATGCCTTTGTGAAAATGTAAGCTATTTGATCTTGTGTGCTGACATATACCAAGTCAATCTCTCCTGTAAGTACCTTCTCTCTTACAAAGTGCGAATGCACCTCAATGTGTTTTGTTCTAGCATGGAATACTAGGTTCCTAGCTAACTACATACTATTCATGTTGTCATAGGGAATGACAAGTGGACCACCATCTCCTTGCACATATAAATCACCCAATAACTTTTATAACCATACCACCTCACATGCTACCATAGCAATACCTCTATACTCAGCCTCTATACTTAATAAAGAAATTGTAGGTTTGTTTTTACTACTCCATATAATTGGTACACTACCAACAAGGGAAAACATGGTTCTACTAGTAGATCTTCTATCAGACATGCTACTAGCTCAATCTACGTGTGTGTATTCAAAAACCTATACATCCTTATCTACCTCATTAAAAAAGTCCATAATACAAAGTGAACTTCACATACCTCAATATGCATCTAACTCCATTCGAATGAGGCATTCTAGGCATCTATATAAACTTATTGACAAGACTAACAATATAAGTCAAGTCTAGCCTTGTGATAAGCATGTAAATCAGACTCCCTACTATCCTCTTGAACATAGTAGAGTCTTGTATCTCATCCCCAACATTAGCACTCAACTTTAAATTTTGCTCCAATGGCATTGAAATATCGTACAATACTTAGACAACATATCCAAGCCATATTGCCTTTGGGATAGCCATGTACTATCATCACATTTGATCACCTCAACACTAAGAAAGTACCTCAACTCACCAAAATCCTTCATCTCAAACTTCTTCAAAATGTCCTTAACGTCAGCAATCCCACTATCAATGTCACTTATAATAATCAAGTCATCCACATAGATGACTATGATGACCAAGCCTACATATTCCTTTCTCACATAAGGTGGGTGATCAACATCAGAAATATAAAATCCAATGTTGACAAGATAGTCTTTGATCTTGTTAAATAATGCTTTAGGTGCTTGCTTTAGCCTATGGAGTGCATTCTTTAACATGCACATATATGTGGGATGCTCTAAATCCTCATAGCCTATTGGTTGCTCCATATATATCTCTTCTTACAATTCACCATGCAAGAAGGCATTCTTGACATATATTTGCTAAAAGCTCCAACCTTTGGATGCTACCAAAGCAATCACATATCTAATAGTTGCCACTCTAGCAATTGGATTGAATATCTCTTCATAATCTATGCCATATGTTTGAGCATAGCCTTTTGTAACTAGCCTAGCCTTATACCTGCTAATAGAACCATCTACATTATGCTTGATTTTGTAAATCCACTTATAGACAATTTATTTCTTGTTCTTAGATAATGGTGCTAGATCCCAAGTCTTATTGGCTTCTAATGTAGCCATCTCCTCATCCGTTGTTGCATCCTAATGAGTATGACCAACAACATCCTCCACAAAGCAAGTGGGCTTAATATCTCAACCACCTTTACCATGTAAGAATAATGGTGAGCTACATAACCTTCAAAACCAAATCTTTTAATAGGGTGACTAACCCTGTTAGACATATCTACCACTAAATCACTTAGTGGAGCATTTTACATCACTAATAGCTCTCTGTACACCTGATGTCCTGATGTCTAAAGGATTACCAAGCTCATCATCCATCAAAATCTAGTCATTTATAGACATCTTCTTTTTCTTCAAAGTCTTCAACTCTTGCTTGAGTTGAATCTTTTTGTGCCTTTTTATGTACTAAAAATATATTCTCAAAGATTATCCAAGCTGAATTTGAAGTTTCTATATTTCTAATATACCCTTACATAGTATTGTCAAAGATTGCAAATAGCGAATACATCACATTTTTGTCCTTTGCATTCCATTCTTTCCAGAACTTTACTTCATCTATAGTCGTAGGGTTACATAGATTTGGCTTCATTGCTTTTTCTCCTTCACTTTAGCCTTCAAAACCATCTTGTCTTAGCGACATTTCTCTGATACCATGTCACAAATCGCGTGATGGAGAGACTTTGACAACACCTAAAAACATGCCATCTATTGCAACAATTTTTTGGCAAATTTGTATATAAGTGGCACCCTACTACCATCTTTTTACATTAATTTAATGCACATGCGGTGTTGATAGTTGCTGTCTTTGGAGGCCGTGTCCTTGCAGTCTAGCCAGGAGATGTTGGTACAAGGAAGTTCTTGTACGAGAGGAAGGTGGAGTTTTAGACAAAATCTAATAGGTTTACTTAGTGAATCTCAGCTATGACTGTTTAAAATTTTCCTGTCGGGATTATTATCACTTAGAGGAGATAAGACCTTGTTATAAATTAGGAGTCTTTGGGGGAATTTTAGACTTGGCAAGGTCTTGACAGGTTGATAGGATATCTTAGTATTAATCTAAGGGATGGGGGATTTCACTAGTTATGCTACCTCCTACCTCCTAAGGATTAAATTCTTTATGAAGAATACACAACATCATGATTGTGATTATTGTCTACAGTAATACTGCAATGATGATCAAGGGGTGATCATTAGATCATTGGTGATTATTATGGAGATTCCTTTGGGGAGGTGTTGAATATCAGGTAGTTAGAAAGCTCGAACGTTTTCGCAACCAACATAAGATTTTTTCAATGAGACAGTCAAATTGTCAAGGCCAAGAGTATTAGGGGACTTTTGGTTCGTATCCCTACCATTAGTGTAGCAGAATATCTCTTGCATTGAGGGTCTTCATCATTGTCCATGTTTGAGGATTCTTTACTTGACTGAGGATAACATGTGAAGAATTGAAAGTCTGAAGAATTGCACGAGGTTTGCAAATTGGAGATGTTCTTTTGAATATAGGTTAATTAATTGAAAGATTTTAGAGTGAGTAAAATGAAAAGAAAAGAAAAGGAGGCCGTTGTATTTCTTACGGGAGCAAAATATGGGGCGTCGACCCATAGTCCTATCTGCCCTTCCACCCTCCAATTGTAGTATCCCTCTACGCCTAAAGAAACATCATTATCTCCATGTCGTCCTAGTATAAAAATTGAACCATCAATGAAGATCAAGGCACGAACATTAGAAGGTTTATTTTTGAAGTAGATTCAAGAGGATAGACTCCTAGCAAGGACGAAGTGATCCAAAGGGGGCATACCAGCAAAGAGAAGACCGGATGTACCACCTATAGACACAGGCTACAAGAAGCACGATCTTGGACAAGCTTTAGGAAGACTCTTTTGGTGAATTAATGCCAAACCAATATTGTTATCTTTGTTGTTCATTATTCTTCACTCTTTGTAATCAAATATACTTCATAGATAGAGGGATACGGTATTTGACATTCAATCAAGGGAAGAGTGGGTTCTCAATTGTAAACAATTGTTCCCTTGTGCATGCCAGGTGTTAGGGGCTAAAAAGGACACCGCATTAATGAATGTAAATGCCCCTTTATGTGGTGCCAATGTAAATCAATTGAGGAAAAAAGAAGAAGAAGAAGAAAGAGGCCGTTAAAAAAATGATCGTGAAGAAGAAGAGGAGAGCATTGGATTTCGAACGACGCCTGCTGATGATGACGAATGTGGAAGAAGAGAGGGCGCCATTTTGTGCGAACGGATTTGTGCCTCTTAGGCTGTGATTCGTTTATGAAAAGGGGGGGTCACCATGAGAGAGAGAGAGAGAGAGAGAGAGAGAGAGAGAGAGAGAGAGAATCGATGGCACGTGTAGCTCATAGCACACATCAATGGGTGAAAAAATACCGACCTTGACAAGTCCAGGATGTGGTTTATCAAGACGAAGTCATGAGAACGCTGACAAATACTCTCGAAACAGGAAATCTTCCACATTTGCTCTTCTACGAGTTTTGCTGCTAGGGGTGTTGAGAGAGAACGTTTATGAGGGAAAAGAGAGAGATACAGAGGGAAAGACAGAGAGAGAGAGAGGTTACTCAGGAGGGAATTAGCGACGAAACATCGATAGGCCTATCCCAATGGCAACTCGATTTTGGTGAAGTCCATGGTGAAGCATTATTGGTTGTCGAAGGTCTGTGACCCATAATGCCTATCAGCGGATGCTGATGTGCTGCATTAGGGAATTTTTCCTTTCCATTCATCTTGCACTGTTAGTGACTACAAGGCTATGTGAGAGAGAGAGAGAGAGAGAGAGAGAGAGAGAGAGAGAGAGAGAGAGAGAGAGAGAGAGAGAGAGAGAGAGAGAGAGATTCGTAAAGGACTTCAATCCCAATCTTTGTGTTTAATTCATTCTTCCAGGAATGGTTGGCGCAGCTGCTAGCTGAAATTGAATATTATACTCAGAGAGAGAGATAGATTTTGAATCACTATTCGTCTACAATCTCTATCTTCTTCTGGATCATCTTCACCACCTTCTTGATCATCATCGCCATGCCTTAATATTCAATTACTATCTTTTTCCTCTAAAACATAAATGCACATGATGAGAAAGATAGAGAGGGAGAAGGAAGATTGCATGGCGCCTAGTAAAGAGGGAAAGAAAGAAAGAATTTCCAACATCAAAGCACCATCGCCATCAAATTGAAGATCATTGCCATGCTTTCCCTCTAAACATGGAAATGGAGCATCAATGTAACCACATAATCAGAGATCATAGGTTGGTAGAAGTTCTTCTCGTCAAATCGCTCTATCTCGCGCAGGATTTGGTGGGCAGATTAAAAAGATATTGAATTAGTCTCCATCTCCCTCATAAGTCGTCGCCTCCTCAACTTAAA
Source organism: Lygodium microphyllum (assembly GCF_053477565.2). NCBI lineage: Eukaryota > Viridiplantae > Streptophyta > Polypodiopsida > Schizaeales > Lygodiaceae > Lygodium > Lygodium microphyllum. The sequence goes on along the minus strand of NC_141154.1, from coordinate 67,543,999 downwards.
ACCATAGCTAAAATTAACTCTTCATTAAGAGTTTAATCCTTCTAAACCCTTTAAGGGTGGTTTACATTGAGCTAAAGAGCAATAGAGCGCGAGAGATCGAAGGAGAAAAAGACTATAGTATAAGCTCACGATCGAGACGATTAGCTGGAGGATACCATTGGCTAGACTGTAGAAGGACACGGTCTCCAAGGGCGTGACGACGACCCGTGGTTTAACACGTAAGCGCCTTAATTCATTTATCTAAAATAAATGATATATTATGAGTAAATGTTCAGTTTAATATTTTTAAAAAATGCCTTGAAACCTATTTTCTTGTGATGAATGATTTTCTATATTTATGTGCACCTGAAATTATTTTCTAAAACTCAAAAATAGTGAAAAATGCTCTAAAATGGTTCAAAATTGACATATATGAATTTTTACAAAATTTTTGGTTGATCTAATATGACTTAAGATATGTTTTTGATAAAGGCTATGTTTTTAGAAATTTAATAATTTTGTTTCATAATATTTATAGGTTATTTAATATATTTAAAAATTCATAAATGGTTATTTTTAAAGAAAAATCATAGTTTTCATTTAATAAAATGTGTTATTTATCAATGAAAATTATGGATTCCTAGTGGAAGACTGAAAATATAGTTTTTGAGTTGTTAGTGAATGCTTGTAAGGATTAAAAGGAAAGAAAAAACAATTTAATAATGTTTTCCTTAATTAAATGCTTGTGTTAAGATATGGTGTTTTGGTTTTGATAAATAGAGATTATCCGTGGTGTGGAAATTTATGAGATATGGGAGCGTAAGAATAACAAGCTTAATAATACTTTGTAATAATTAATAATGTCAGGTTGCAGCTACAATATTTGGTTTAAATTAAAAGCAACATAAAAATTAACAATTTAATGATTAGATGGCATGGGATGAAGTCTCAGCGTCTATATTAAATGTCTACATTTTATTTATATTTACAAAAATTTGATGATTAAAAGAGTTAAGAGTGGAGGGCCACTAGGACTAGCTGATAAATTAAAGGAAAATATGGGGATTTAAAATAACCTATGTATGTGTTTACGCTGGAGTGTAGAGAGTATCAGTTTTTATCTTGATTGGTATTTAGTAAAGAAGAAGAAAGAAAGGACGTTATTCTCGCAAAACGAACTAATTATCTAAACACTAGAAAGCAATGACGAATTGCAATACGGAGAGGGGAAACATTACAAGGAATTAAAATTATGGGTTTATGGTACAACACAATATTAGTGACTTTGGGAATCTCCCAATTCCCATTTTTGGAATACTAAAAAGGTGGCACTCGGATAACATACCCATAAGTGTTTCAAAACCTTATGATGTGGCATATCATTGGAAAGCGCTTGAAAAATGGAACCCATTGAGCTATAAAACGCTCGATTTGGAGTTATAGTGTTCAAGTTATGACAAATCAAAAGATTTAACCATGTGTCCCAAACTTATGGGAAATTTCCATATTCCCCAATATGGTGTTGTACGTTAGAAAATGTGTTTTGAATGTTTTCTATCACTTAAATAAATAAAAAGAATTAATTTTAATCAGTTGGAGAAGAGAAATATAAAAAGGAATTTAAATGAAGATATTCAAATAGATCCAAGGGATCTATACCTTGAAACAAATTTCTTAAAGTTAAACATCAAAACTTCCTGGATAAACCGCCACTAGTATGGCAAGAGAAATTTATGAGAAGCCGCTCCTAAAAGATGGAGGGAAACTGTAGTTATCCTAGGTTTAGCGTTTTAGTGCCCAATATAAAGACCTAGCTGTAAAAGTTTAAAAGAAACGAAGTGTGAGATGAAGTACGTTTACTGGAGTTTAGATATCTATAGTTGAACTATTACAAACAAACGTCGTAAAAATAATGGAAAGCTAAATCAAATTAGTATAGTTAGTAGTAACAATCACCTGTTTAGTGCAACAACTCTTAGGAGTTAGCTTGCCGACCTAGTTAAAAGTGGCTTGGTCTTTGGCCAGTGATTTTTTGGTGCATCTGCCGGGAGCCAAGTGCGCTCGAACGGGTGATCAATTTTCCTAGGATATTTAAATCCTAGGTGTTATTTATGAGTGAATACACAGTCTCTTTTCTAAGGGACTATTTTCCTTATTTGCCCGAACAGTGCCAAAGAAGAGTGTTAGATTGGGCGAGAGACACAGAATTAGTAGAGGGAGGCGAATATTTTGGCCCTAAATTAACTGTGGACGTAGATCAATTATCCTCTTGGAGTTGGGATTATAACAATTGTGTGCAAACCATAGTTCTACTAGCAACACATTTTGGGCTAATAGATGCAGTAGAGATAAATACAATTAGTGTATCGTACCACTTCGATTGGTATTATCGCAACTCTTACCGAACCTTTAGAAGAGTGGTCTGGGATGATGTGCTACCCTGGATACATGTATCCAGAGGTCTAAAAATGACTTTTGACACAAAAGACGTTAGAGAGGTTGCTAAAATCTTAGGCTTAATCTTCAAGCAAGAAGAAAAGTTGCCATATGGGGAAATAGATCCCGAGTTGCCAACTATTTTGAACCTTCTAAGCGTGCATACAAGCGAAAACCTAATTTTATAGCTTCAAATAAAACGTGCGTAATTTTGGAGTATGACAGTAAGAGCTAATTTAATAATCGTGGATGAATTCAGAAGAGAGACGGAGGCAGCAAAACGAAGCTAGAGATCAGCAAGCTAGAGAACGAGCGGCGCGACAGGAGGCTTGGTTATTAGAAAGGCTTGAGAGGGTCAACGCATTACTGAACTTGGGGATAGACACTATGTCCAACTCAAACGTAGAATCCTTAGAGCCTAACATATCATTTGATAAAACACCATCAAAGGAAAGTGAAGCGGCTTCATACCAGTGGGATCGAGTGGTTTCAAGCACTGATAGTCCTACTGAGGTAAAGAGTATGCAAAGTGAGAGCATGGAGAGTGAAGCTAATGCCACTATAGGGAGTAATGAATCTACATTTAGTTAGAATTTAGAATCTACTTTTGGGTTAAACTACTTATTTAAAGCACAAAAGAACCCTTGTGGATAGATCGAGTGACAGATTTGGGATTACGTTCTTTGTTTCGTATTCCCCATCAAAGAGAGCAATCAAGAGCCGTATATGACTTTGGATTAAGATCCTTATTCAGAGAATCCAAGGAACCCGTGTGGTTTGATTCTACTTCAGATTTTGGACTAGGAATACTATTTAAGGAAACAATGGCTCGAAACCCAGTTAGATTAGCTGACTTTATGCAATTTGGGGGACTGTGGGACAAAGATCCCGATGCCCATTCGCAACGATTTGAGGTTACATGTGTCGGCAACGAGATAATAGACGACGACCAAAAGCTTCATATCTTCCCTGCAACATTAAAAGATGAGGCAGCGAGGTGGTATGGGAACCTGGATGCTCAACATAAAGGGACCTATGCTGCCTTATCAAGATCTTTTCTCGAAAAATTTAGGCGACAAGGTTTTCAAGATAGATTAGCTCTTCAATTAGATTATTTATCTCAAGGAGCAATTGAAAGCGTTGAACATTACATTGAGCGTATGGAGACAATCATTCACAAGATGAATCCCGCTCCTGATGATCCCACACAAAAACGTAAGTTTATTGATGGGCTTAATCCTGAAGTTCATCAGCATGTTAGTTTACAGTGACCAGCTACGCTAGCAAATACTAAAACGCATGCTAGATGGTGGGAAGAAGTGTAGCTTAGTCAACAACGATGGAGGGATCTCTTCAAGGAACCTGGGATGGAATACCCTGCCAGCACTTCAGGCGGGGTACCTAAGAACGTGTCTTATGTGACCGCTCCTTTAAATCCCTCGGTAACTGCAAGTTCAAATGTGTCAAGTGTACCTTTAAATCCGTACACTTCAATTCCAGCCTATATGATGCAGACATGAATGCCTTCTATGCCGCAACCTCAATCTCCTCTTGATGAAGCAAAAGTAGCAGATATTATTGCGAAATCCCTAGGAAAATTGAAGGAGGAAATTATGAGTGCAGTACAAGCACCTTTGAAGGAAATTTATTCGGTGACAACACAAGGTCCAGGTGCACAACAATCGTCGGGAAACTGAACTTCAAACCCACCTAGTTCAAATATATGGTGTGGTAAGTGTCATGGTTACGGCCATGTGGCTACAGAGTGCCCGACACCTTCAAGATTAATATCTAATCATCCACCGTTTTGTACTTTTTGCCTTAAAACAGGGCACTTGGATACCAATTGCTGGCATAAGATAGGGCAAGAGCAACAACAAGCTCGTTCAATGCAAACGAATTATAATTATATGGATCGTAATAATACAACTTATGAGATTGGACCACCCAATCAACCTTTTAGGCCACGAGGATTGCCAACCCAGGGTAGACCTCCAATACCCTGAAACAATTATAATAGTGATACCAATCGAGGGAGAAATTCTCCTTTTAGAAGAAACAATGGAAATTTTCATAATAGTGATACCTCGTAAAGTGACCTTTAAGGCAGACCCTATGATTGGTGTTGTTACTAGGGCACAAAAGCAACAACAAAAGGAGCAAGGTTTAGAGGAAGAGAGTCCACAATTAAACGGAGTAGTTAAGGATAAATCTAAGGACATAGATCCTAATGTAGAACTACCTGAATCGGATTCTCCATAGCATTCCTCTAACCACCCATTATTACCTGTGCCCTTAGCAAATCCTAAGATTCAAGTGGGAGTAGCTCCTTTTCCTGAAAGATTGATTCCTCCTAAGGAAGGAAGTAAAGAACAATCGGAAGTAGGAAATAAGACCTATGATCGTTGGGCTGCATTAGAAGAAATATCATTGACCATTAACCTTCGGCAATTATTAGAAATAGCGCCTGTTTGTCGGAAGCAACTTTATCGTAAATTAGTTCGGCGTCGAAGGAAGAGGATTGAGATTAATGCTTCCAAAGTAAGTGAAAATTCTTCTAAAAGAAAAACAACTAAGGATGTAGAAATAGTAGATTTGTTTGTGGATCTAGGAGCTCCAGTCATCGATACTACTATTAATGGCCACTTGCTACATGAAGTGCAGTTGGATGGTGGCTCTGCAGTTAATTTGATGACAAAACAGGCAATGCAAGAATTAGGGTTGAAGGATCTAGAACCTACTTATATTGTTTTATGGGTGACTGATCAGAGAAAAGTAACTCCTTTGGGGTTACTTAGAAATGTAAAAATAGTGGTGGCTGGATTAGAATTTTATGTAAACTATTTGGTAGTGCGTTTCATATACCAATATTTCATCATATTCTATTTGCTGGGAAGACCCTGGTTATACCAAGCAAGATGCATTCAAGACTGGTATAAAGGTTCAATTGTGATTGGTCCTAGAAATGATAGGGTTAAAATACAAGTTATTTCAAAAGGGTTTTTGAAAGAGTCAGGAGATGAGGCAGTTAGTGAAATGGATGAGAGATCCAACAGTGAGTTTTATGATTCGGAAATGGAGAGGACTGATCATGAAGGGCCTTATGCCTGGTTATTTAAAACACCACACCTAGCAGGAGCAGAGAAAGTAGAGGTTAACATAGTACATCAGCCTCACAAGGTAGAACAGAAGGGTATTGGTGAATATGCTGTAACGTTTTCTTCTGACAATGATTGGGATAGTGATATTACTCACTGGTTGTCTACATCCGAAGATACAACCCTAGTCTGCTTAATGCTTTTAGCAGAGGAAGCATAATACTTTGATGATTTGCTTGAAACACGTTTTCAGTTATCCACTGATCAAGAAGAGAATAATCAAGAAAATGCATTTTTTGCGTATAGTAGGTTAGAAGAGGTTTCTATGGATGAATTAGAGGAGGAAAAGATGCCTGAGTTAATGACATCTGATGTGGCTAACATCTCAATAACCTCTTCAGAAAGTATGGACGAAGATGATGTTACTGATAATAATAATAGTATGCATGAGAGTAGGATTTTAGCAGCTCTTCCTTATGGGGAAAATGCTTTACCCTTTGGATTTGGACAACTGCCAGATAGAGCCAAAAGGATTTATTATTATCAACTCGAAAGAAAGGAAAGAGAAAGGAGAAGTAGGCATGGGTGCAAACCCTTACAAACACCACTATCTTGTGAGGACGAGGATGATTCATCTTCGGCTTTTAATAGGTTTTCACAAACTTCTCATGAACATCACGGTAATAACGTTAGGATTATTAGAGAATTGAACGAGGCATTGGAAGTAGAGAGTGAGGCAGTGTTAACTGTTGTAAATGAAGCAGTGAAGAAGATTATTGAGTTGCAAAAGGAAAAGGTAGAGTTTCAGTATAGAGAAAGGCGATATCTAGATGAAATTTCACTTTTAAAATTTTATTTAGAAGAACATAAGTCTAAATTTAGTGGCGAGGAGTTACAGATGGAACAAGCTTTACCTATGGATATGAATTATTGGGAAGAATATGAAAAAACTAATAGGTTTTTGGAAAAAGATAAATCTAAGGGTACTTTTGAGCCAAAGACTCAAGAGAAAAACCCTACGAGTGTTCCCTGGTTGTGTCATTCTTTTAAGCTTTCCAATGGAATTACATAGAAGATGTATCGCTATTCTAGAGGACCACTAGTTGGTTATCAACGAGTCCAATTTGAACCCACCAAGGTCAAATTGAAAAATATGCAAGAGGTGGTGTTGCCTCATCCAAAAGAAAGAGTAATGGATTTCGCTATCTATGGGGCTGGCCAGGAGCCACAACTTACATGGTTTGAACCTGCAACACCTAGGAATTTTGTGGAACTGAAACAAGTCAAAAATTATTTGGGCTGTCAAATTCAGGGCGAGGAGGATGAGAATCTACATTCGTTAATTCTCAAGCTTAAAGATAATCAATGGTCTTGGAGTGTAGATGATCAAGAATGTTTAGAAAAGAATAACAAAATCCTACGTCGATATCGCCATAGGTTACATGCTCAATATCCATGTAATTTAGAGCAAATACCTAGCGTAATTAACTCTTTAAAAACCTCATTTATCATGCGATCTCATAAAGACTTAAATGCCAATAATGGCTGTTTGGATAAATATTTGAAGGGATATACTGAAAACTCCTTTCTTGAGATAGCAAATGTCTACGGAATAGAAGCGGATGGTGCTACTCAAGATAATCTTGCTATTATTCTTTATAGGGCTTTACCCTTAGTGCATTCTGTGAATGTGAGGGAAGAAGCACCAGAATCAAGTACTAGGCATAGTCTGCTTGAAAATGTATCGATGCAGATATCCGAAGATGTGCCTATAATTAAGCCATGAAGAATAACTTCTTTATTTATTGAAGAGCCTAAAATTGAAGTAGTTAAACTTAAAATGGCAGAAGGAAAATATTTAAATTTAGGAGACCAATTGCCACATCGTGAAAGATTTGAGGAAGTCTTACGAGCGCATGTTGACACTTTTGCTTGGTCATGTAAGGACCTTAAGGGTATTAAAGCTTAATTACGTCAGCATTATATTGATCTAGAGCCAGACATAAAACCCGTATGTCAACGTCAACGACGGACAAACCCTGTATATGCAGAGTTAGTGAAGGCTGAAATCACTAAACTTTTAGATGCTGGATTTATATATCCTGTTGCATAAAGTGAATGGGTGTCTCCTATTGTGGTAGTACCCAAGAAGAATAGCAAGAAAATTTGTATTTGTGTTGATTATCGGAAGCTGAATAGCAAAACACGTAAGGATCATTTTCCTTTGCCATTTACTGATCAAGTACTTGATAAGGTTGCTGGTCATGAACTGTATTCTTTCATGGATGGGTTTAGTGGTTACAACCAAGTACTAATTCATATTGAAGATCAATCCAAAACTACCTTTACTACTGAATGGGGTACATTTGCTTATAAAGTAATGCCTTTTGGTTTGTGAAATGCACCCCAGCCGCAACATTTCAAAGGGTTATGATTGCAGCCTATCAAGATTTTCTGTGTCAATGGATGGAAGTCTTTCTAGACGATTTTTGTGTCTATGGGATGGCAAAAGAAATGCCTAAGCTACTAACACAGGTGTTTGAGCGTAGTGACGACGTAGGTATCTCCTTGAGCCCTGATAAATGTGTTTTTGGAGTGCCAAAAAGGAACCTTATTGGGGCATATCGTTTCTAAGGAGGGCATTGCTATGGATCTAGCTAAAATTGCAAAGATTTCTGCACTTCCACCTCCAACAAATCTTAAGAAATTGTGTGGTTTTTTAGGACATCTAAATTATTATCGGAGATTTATTTCAAATTTCGCAAAGGTGGCATCACCTTTGACAAATCTGCTACGAAAGGATACTCCTTTTACTTGGGATGATGTCTGCCAGAAAGCATTTGAGTTTCTTAAACAGAAGTTAATTGAAGGACCAGTATTAGCACCCCCAGATTGGACAAAAGAATTTCATATTCATGCCGATGCATCTATGTATGATGTAGGGGCTGTTTTGTGCCAAGCAGATGATAATAAAGTGGATCATCCAATTTATTATGTGAGTCGGAATTTAAGTGATGCAAAAAGGAATTATACCACCACTGAGGAAGAATGCCTATCAATGGTATTTGCGGTGGAAAAATTTCATCATTATTTATTAGGGAATAAATTTACCATATATGTTGATCATGAGGCGTTAAAGTATTTGCTTAATAAAGTAGAACTTTTAGGACGTGTGATTCGTTAGATGTTGTTATTTCAAGAATTTGATTTTCAAATAGTTACTCGTCCTGGTAGAGCTCATGTCTTAGCAGATCATCTCTCACAACTATTAACATCAGACAATGAGGAAGGAGTGGAAGATGATTTGCCGGATGCATCACTTTTTACTGTGGAGACACAAGTTCCATGGTATGCTGATATTGTAAATTTTTTGAGTACTGCTCGATATCCACTTGGTGCTGATAAGTGTCAGAAACGTCAGATATTAATGCAAGCACGTTCCTATGGATTATTAGGGGGTTACCTTTATAATTTTTTTCCACGCGAGGGTATTTATCGACGATGTGTAAGGGAAGATGAAGTCCCAGTGGTTCTTAAGGCATTGCATGATGAGCCGTGTGTGGTCATTTCGCCGGTGAATTGACTGCAAGGAAAGTTCTATTACTTGGTTATTGGTGGCCTACTCTATTTAAAGATGCTTATTATTATTGCCAAAAATGTGATGTATGTCAAAGGACAGGTCGTTCTTGTAAGAGTTTTGCAACGCCTTTGACACCCATATTAGCATTAGCACCTTTTGAGAAGTGGAGAATTGATTTTGTGGGCCCAATTGATCCGCCTACGAGATATCGATCAAATCGTTATATTTTGGTATGTATTGACTATATTACAAAGTGGGTGGAAGCAAAAGCGCTGAAGATAGATAAAGCCATTGACGTGGCTAAGTTTATGTATGAGAATATCATTACACGTTTTGGTTGCCCACTAGAATTAGTAAGTGACCGAGGTTCCCATTTCTTGAATGGTCTTATTAGCGAGCTAATGAAAATCTACAAAATTAAGCATCGTAGATCAACGCCTTATTATCCCAGAGCTAATGGTCAGATTGAAGTAACCAATCACATTATTTGTGGAATTTTAACTAAAACAGTTGCTTCTCACAGGCGAGATTGGGATGAACGTTTATATGAAGCGTTATGGGCCTATAGAACTACTTATAAGGCGACAGTGCAAAATACACCCTTCAATTTAGTTTATGGAACCAATGCTATATTCCCTATTGAGCAAGAGTTTTCCACTTTACGAGTAGCTCTATCATTATGACTAGGTGGGTTGAATCTTTGAAACAACGGGTTTTACAATTGGTAAAGTTGGATGAAGAGAGATTATTAGCTCTACAAAGTCTAGAAGCAATGAAAAACGTCGTAAAGCATGGCATGACCAGAATATTAAAGTATGGGAGTTTAAGGAAGATGATTTAGTTTTACTTTATGATAGTCGTTATTACAAGTTTCCTGGGAAGCTTAAAATTCATTGGTTAGGACCTTTTAAGGTTGTTCAAGTTTATGATAATGGTTCTCTTGATGTGCAGGATATTAATGCTGAAAATGAGACATTTAGAGTCAATGGCCTGCGCCTTAAACATTTTGTGACTTAGGATAGCTAGGTATAGTTAGGTTAGTAGTTAAAATAATATTTTGACTAGTCTATCTTTGGATTTCTTTTCTTTCTTGGGGGGTTTTTAAATGTGATGCAGGTATGGATTTTTTGTGGATGGATGCACTTTACCCTCGTCTTGATGCTGATAGTTCTGATCCTATTCATGCTGGGCCTTACGATATTCCACGTTTTCAGACGCATGACAGGTTTTTATATGCACGGAGGGGAGAGGCCTGTTGTGGTTCTTCTTTTGTGATTTTTTTTGTTTACAGTACCATCCACCATTTGGTTGTAGGTCTTGTCAGCGGCATTTATTTGTGCATGCTCAACTCTTGTGTGATTTATTTCTTCTTTTGTAATTTTTTTTTGTTTACAGTACCATCCACCATTTGGTTGTAGGTCTTGTCAGCAGCATTTATTTGTGCATGCTCAGCTCTTGTGTTGGCAGTGTCGCACATACTTTTGACGCTATGGTACCATTGCCATGCAGGATATGATTGGTTATACCTACTAGTGTCATGATTATACTAGTGTTTTTTCTCTTGAGCGTGGCGCTGGTTAGTCTAGGGTAGGTAGAGAACATGCAGAATTTGCGAGATATCGTTCCACTGTCTACCACCTTACTCCATCTTATCATGATTTGCAGACTAGAGTTCCATGTCCATGTTGGGATTATATTTGTTGGTATATGGATGCGACCGAGGGGCATTCTTTAGATGCTTTACCAATGGGCCCTATGCCCTACTATGATGATGAAGCTTCCGCTCCGCTCCATGATGTGATGGAGGTTCTTAGCGATGCACCTGATAGCGGATCCATGACCTCTGATGTGCTTATGCTAGAAGTTATTCTTGAGCATCCTGTAGTTGATAGTTTAGTTGATAGGTTTGACTTAGATAGTGATGCTAATTTCAGATTAGGGTTATTTTTTGCACTAGAAGATCTTAGGGAGTTTGAAGATTTTAGTTTAGATATTTTATTTTCTTAGTTTTTTAGGTTTCTACTTTATTTTGTATTTATAAAATAAGAAAAAAACAAATAAATAATAAATAACCTAAAAAAAAACTTTTCGAGTTCATGTCTTTTTTAGGTTTTAGTACACTCTAGTTTCATTCTCACATAGTTAGGTAGTTAGCTTGCACGCGCGGTTAGGGTATTCCTTTTAGTGCTAGAGTTTGGGATACTTAAGTTAGTGAGATGGATAGTTCTATATGCAAGAATGGTTATCAAGTGGAGAACTTTACTACTCTAAACAACTAAGCAGTGGAAGTATTACGATAGACTAGTTGATCAAAATTGTGACATGAGCATATGACAATTCTTTTGTATGGGGGAAAGTTTTAGTATTTATTTATCTAACCCTTTAACATTGTACTGGCTAGTGTATGTTTCATGTGCAGATTTGACTATGATTTTGAGTTATATACTGATGCATGCTTCTATTGATGATTCTCGGAGTTGCAATATCCACGTACAAATTAGGTTGTTTCATACCTATACTCTTTATCTATATTCATTCATTTGAAAGGCAAAGTACAGCAATAGAAATTGATTGAGCTAACTCAGAGATTTCAATAGCCTAAGTAATTATAGAAGAAATATTTTAAACAAATATGAATGACACATATCTAATTCTGTATATATGAAGTCCACTCACAAGGGATGGGACTTGGCACTAGGATGAGATAAAAAAGGGGGGTGATGTGTGTGTATAACATAGTGAATTTCATTGTATGGATATCTGATTAGGAATCCTATAGAGTTTTCCCCTATCTTTTGGTTGATTTTCTAGCGATATGTAGGGTAGCTATGCAACAAGGTTCTCTCCATGAAATTTTGACTAGGAGTAGCATGGAAGAGAGATACTGAACTGGTGAGTATTCTTTGCTTATCATTTGCCCAAGCAGAGTGACTAGTATTATGCACTAGCTTAGATTCCTTGGGCAAGTTGTTGAGCTGAAATGTTTGACCGTTCAATTAAGTGATTTATTCTTAGCTCTCTAGTTGATCCTAAAAAAAAAAAAACCTACTTAACACCCAATCCAAATATTACAAGTTCAAAAGAGTCTATATATATTTATTCTTTTAAAATTAAAAAAAATAAGTGAAAAAAAAGAAAAAACGCCCTGAGACTACAGGGTTTGAAAAAAAAACAAAAAAACCAAAAGAAGATAACCATCGCCTCTGAGGTCCTGGTAGGCTCTAGGGATTTCCTTGACAGGTGCCCTGCGTCCGATGCCTTGCATCTCTTTGGGGTGGGACCTTTTGGAAGGAGAATAAATGTATATACTCTTTTGACACTAAAAAGAATTCTATTAAAACTTAAAATTAAAAGAAAAACTTTGGACACTTGGAAGCAAGGGATCATTGGTTGGTTGTTCTAGTAGAACATGGAGGGTTAGCAGCTAAACCCTAGGAGTCTTATTTGGTGTTGTAGTATTAGCTTGCCTTGTTTGGGTTCTTTGTTAAGTAACGATCTTATTAGTAAGGCTATTTTAGAAGCAATATTTCTAGTAGGATAGTAGTGTGGCAATTCATTGCCTAGAGAGATTATTGTTGTTTAGCGGCTCTAGACAACTTCCTAGTTGGTATATTCTATGCAATGGATGAAGCTCTGTTATGCACTTTAGTGGGAAGAGTGAGTAAGGAGGTTGTTATTATGTCTAAGATTTTATATAACTTAATTGAAATATTTGTCTTGCTGGATTTACAATAAGATACAAGTTAGTATTTTTAGATCTTTTCCGTGTCTACTAGTCTTCTATGTGCGGTTTTGCAGATATTGTAGCTGTGCTCGCGAGGACACTTTGCAATTAAGTGGGGCAGAGTATATTTTTTCTTTCAAAGTTGCGTAGCAGTGCTCATGTAGTTGTGTTCGTGATGCTGAATGTTCGTGATGTAGCTGTGCTTGTGAGGATGCTTCGGAATTAAGTGGGGGAGAAATGACAACACCTAAAAACATGCAATCTATTGCAACAATTTTTTGGCAAATTTGTATATAAGTGGCACCCTACTACCATCTTTTTACATTAATTTAATGGAGATGCGGTGTTGGTAGTTTCTGTCTTTGGAGGCCATGTCCTTGCAGTCTAGCCAGGAGATGTTGGTACAAGGAAGTTCTTGTACGAGAGGAAGGTGGAGTTTTAGACAAAATCTGATAGGTTTACTTAGTGAATCTTAGCTATGACTGTTTAAAATTTTCCTGTAGGGATTATTATCACTTAGAGGAGATAAGACCTTGTTATAAATTAGGAGTCTTTGGGGGAATTTTAGACTTGGCAAGGTCTTGACAGGTTGATAGGATATCTTAGTATTAATCTAAGGGATGGGGGATTTCACTAGTTAATATGCTACCTCCTACCTCCTAAGGATTAAATTCTTTATGAAGAATGCACAGCATCATGATTGTGATTATTGTCTATAGTAATACTGTAGTGATGATCAAGGGGTGATCATTAGATCATTGGTGATTATTATGGAGATTCCTTTGGGGAGGTGTTGAATATCAGGTAATTGGAAAGCTGGAACTTTTTCGCAACCAACATAAGATTTTTTCAATGAGACAGTCAAATTGTCAAGGCCAAGAGTATCAGGGGACTTTTGGTTCGTATCCCTACCATTAGTGTAGCAGAATATCTCTTGCATTGAGGGTCTTCATCATTGCCCATGTTTGAGGATTCTTTACTTGACTAAGGATAACATGTGAAGAATTGAAAGTCTGAAGAATTGCACGAGGTTTGCAAATTGGAGATGTTCTTTTGAATATAGGTTAATTAATTGAAAGATTTTAGAGTGAGTAAAATGAAAAGAAAAGAAAAGGAGGCCGTTGTATTTCTTACGGGAGCAAAATATGGGGCATCGACCCATAGTCCTATCTGCCCTTCCACCCTCCAATTGTAGTATTCCTCTATGCCTAAAGAAACATCATTATCTCCATGTCGTCCTAGTATAAAAATTGAACCATTAATGAAGATCAAGGCACGGACATTAGAAGGTTTATTTTTGAAGTAGATTCAAGAGGATAGACTCTTGGCAAGGACGAAGTGATCCAAAGGGGGCATACCAGGCAAAGAGAAGACCAGATGTACCACCTATAGACACATAGGCTACAAGAAGCATGATCTTGGACAAGCTTTAGGAAGACTCTTTTGGTGAATTAATGCCAAACCAATATTGTTATCTTTGTTGTTCATTATTCTTCACTCTTTGTAATCAAATATACTTCATAGATAGAGTGATACGGTATTTGACATTCAATCAAGGGAAGAGTGGGTTCTCAATTGTAAACAATTGTTCCCTTGTGCATGCCAGGTGTTAGGGGCTAAAAGGGACACCACATTAATGAATGTAAATGCCCGTTTACGTGGTGCCAAGGGTCACAAAATTGGGCTATGGAAATGAATTGAGGAAAAAAAAAAGAAAATTAGAAGCAGAAAGAGGCCATTACAAAAACGATCGTGAGGAAGAAGAGGAGAGCATTGGATTTCGAACGACGCCTGCTGATGATGACGAATGTGGAAGAAGAGGGGGTGCCATTTTCTGCGGACGAATTTGTGCCTCGTAGGCTGTGATTTGTTTATGAACAGGGGGACCACCATGAGAGAGAGAGAGAGAGAGAAAATCGATGGCACGTGTAGCTCATAGCACGCATCAATGGGTGGAAAAATACCGACCTCGACAAGTCCAGGATGTGGTTTATCAAGACGAAGTCGTGAGAACGCTGACAAATACTCTCGAAACAGGAAATCTTCCACATTTGCTCTTCTACGAGTTTTGCTGCCAGGGGTGTTGAGAGAGAACGTTTTGGAGGGAAAAGAGAGAGATACAGAGGGAAAGACAGAGAGAGAGAGAGGTTACTTAGGAGGGAATCAGCGACGAAACATCGATAGGCCTATCCCAATGGCAACTCGATTCTGGTGAAGTCCATGGTGAAGCATGATTGGTTGTCGAAGGTCTGTGACCCATAATGCCTATCAGCGGATGCTGATGTGCTGCATTAGGGAATATTTCCTTTCCATTCATCTTGCACTGTTAGTGACTGCAAGGCTATGAGAGAGAGAGAGATATATATATATTCGTAAAGGACTGCAATCCCAATCTCTGTGTTTAATTCGTTCTTCCAAGAATGGCTGGTGCAACTGCTAGCTGAAATTGAATATTATACTCAGAGAGAGAGAGAGATAGAATTTGAATCACTAGTCGTCTACAATCTCTATCTTCTTCTGGATCATCCTCACCACATTCTTGATCATCATCTCCATGCCTTAATATTCAATTACTATCTTTTTCCTCTAAAACATAAATGCACATGATAAGAAAGATAGAGAGGGAGAATGAAGATTGCATGGCGCCTAGTAAAGAAAGAAAGAAAGAAAGAATTTCCAACATCAAAGCACCATTTCCATCAAATTGAAGATCATTGCCATGCTTTCCCTCTAAACATGGAAATGGAGCATCAATGTAACCACATAATCAGAGATCATAGGCTGGTAGAAGTTCTTCTCGTCAAATCGCTCTATCTCGCGCAGGATTTGGTGGGCAGATTAAAAAGATATTGAATTAGTCTCCATCTCCCTCATAAGTCGTCGCCTCCTCAACCTAAAACCATAGCTAAAATTAACTCTTCATTAAGAGTTTAATCCTTCTAAACCCTTTAAGGGTGGTTTACATTGAGCTAAAGAGCAATAGAGCGCGAGAGATCGAAGGAGAAAAAGACTATAGTATAAGCTCACGATCGAAATGATTAGCTGGAGGATACCATTGGCTAGACTGTAGAAGGACACGGTCTCCAAGGGCGTGACGACGACCCGTGGTTTAACACGTAAGCGCCTTAATTCATTTATCTAAAATAAATGATATAGTATGAGTAAATGTTCAGTTTAATATTTTTAAAAAATGCCTTGAAACCTATTTTCTTGTGATGAATGATTGTCTATATTTATGTGCACCTGAAATTATTTTCTAAAACTCAAAAATAGTGAAAAATGCTCTAAAATGGTTCAAAATTGACATATATGAATTTTTACAAAATTTTTGGTTGATCTAATATGACTTAAGATATGTTTTTGATAAAGGCTATGTTTTTAGAAATTTAATAATTTTGTTTCATAATATTTAAAGGTTATTTAATATATTTAAAAATTCACAAATGGTTATTTTTAAAGAAAAATCATAGTTTTCATTTAATAAAATGTGTTATTTATCAATGAAAATTATGGATTCCTAGTGGAAGATTAAAAATATAGTTTTTGAGTTGTTAGTGAATGTTTGTAAGGATTAAAAGGAAAGAAACAACAATTTAATAATGTTTTCCTTAAAGAAATGCTTATGTTAAGATATGGTGTTTTGGTTTTGATAAATAGAGATTATCCGTGGTGTGGATATTTATGAGATATGGGAGGGTAAGAATAAAAAGCTTAATAATACTTTGTAATAATTAATAATGTCAGGTTGCAGCTACAATATTTGGTTTAAATTAAAAGCAACATAAAAATTAACAATTTAATGATTAGATGGCATGGGATGAAGTCTCAGCATCTATATTAAATGTCTACATTTTATTTATATTTACAAAAATTTGATGATTAAAAGAGTTAAGAGTGGAGGGCCACTAGGACTAACTGATAAATTGAAGGGAAATATGGGGATTTAAAATAACCTATGTATGTGTTTACGCTGGAGTATAGAGAGTATCTATTTTTATCTTGATTGGTATTTAGTAAAGAAGAAGAAAGAAAGGACGTTATTCCCGCAAAACGAAGTAATTATCTAAACACTAGAAAGCAACGACGAATTGCAATACGGAGAGGGGAAACATTACAAGGAATTAAAATTATGGGTGTATGGTACGTTAGAAAATGTGTTTTGAATGTTTGCTATCACTTAAATAAATAAAAAGAATTAATTTTAATCAGTTGGAGAAGAGAAATATAAAAAGGAATTTAAATGAGATATTCAAATAGATCCAAGGGATCTATACCTTGAAACAAATTTCTTAACGTTAAACATCAAAACTTCCTGGATAAACCGCCAATAGTATGGCAGGAGAAATTTATGAGGAGTCGCTCCTGAAAGATGGAGGGAAACTGTAGTTATCCTAGGTTTAGCATTTTAGTGCCCAATATAAAGACCTAGTTGTAAAAGTTTAAAAGAAACGAAGTGTGAGATTAAGTATGTTTACTGGAGTTTAGATATCTATAGTTGGACTATTACGAACAAACGTCGTAAAAATAATGGAAAGCTAAACCAAATTAGTATAGTTAGTAGTAACAATCACCTGTTTAGTGCAACAACTCTTAGGAGTTGGCTTGCCGACCTGGTTAAAAGTGGCTTGGTCTTTGGCCAGTCAGACTTGCTTGAGCTGTTGCACCAATCATACACTATACGCATAAGAGGACGCCAGAACACAAGAAGAGATATGGAGGCCAAAAAGTTTTTTTGTTGGTTTCTTCTTCTTCATGTGATATAGAGGATATATATATAGTGAACCCTCGAGGGCACTACTCAATGGAGACACCAAAAGTTATTTTGTGTGAGCAATGTAAGGATTCCTCCTTAGATCTTCAAGCGTATAATCTTTTTGAATTACCATAGCCAATTATTGCTCCAAATATGCACTAGCCTCTTACAATAATATAGCATCTCTTATGCTTCTTGGCTCCCTCTTCCAATACAATCCCCCCCTTTCTTATTGCTTCTCTCTTGTTGGTCCTCCCCTTGATCAGATCGCTACTCCTCTTCATGATGACCTCAATAGTGGAACTTTCTACCCTTGTTTTGTAATGAGGGCATCCTCTTTTTTTGCTGCAATTTTCTAGAGTTGACCCATATGCATGTAGCTCTCCATGATCTTATGGTCTAGCTGTTGATGATGGCAATGGATCCACTTGTTAACCAATATGATTACCTTAGCTAGAATCCTTTTCCTTCTTGATATTAACAATGAGATTCCTTAATTCATAGTATGCTCATGTTTGGGAAGTGAGGCCACGTAGTCTAGCTACTAGGTGATTTCTTCATGAGTTATGTGATGAAGTAAAGGAAAGTATAGACTCAAGCACAATAATCATTTTTTTCTTCCATATGTTCTAAACAAACTATTGATGAAAAAACCCTTGACTATCCTACTTATGTGTAGGCCAACAAAATGGAAGAGCTATGTGTGGTTGTTTGCAGATGTGTATGTGCTACTTATACATTGGGGAAGTTATTGACTTAATTTTGGGTAGGTTGAACCTTGCATGAAAACACATGATAGCATGTGTGGCCTAAGTGATACTTTGTGGGTTCTACATGCTTCTTTGGTTTGGATGAAGTTTAATGTCGATTTGAGCACCAGTGGGATTTAGATTGTTTAATCCTAAGAGTGATAGGGTAAGATGTTGTAAATTGAGTATTCCTCAATGAGGACATTAGCCCCAAGACTTCTTTGACAGTTGTCATGAGTTGTTGGGCAATGGATGCTAGATGGTTCAAATGGATGGTCTATGGTTGTAATGTCCTAAATAGTAATGTATCAATTATAGTTCTATCTCTTGTGATTTTCCAATTGAAAATATGGTTAATTGTAATATATTTTGATGTATTCATGTATTTGCTATGATAATCAATATGAAAATAGCAATGGTATTGTGTCTCGTTCTATTTTTATTTTTGTTCATTTAGTAATGCAACATTGTGAATTGGCCTTTTTTTTAGTAGTCATTATTTCGTGTCAAGTACAAGTATGGTATTTTGTGGTGTTCTTGAATTAGGGGCAATATCCTGATCCATAGAGAGTGGTGTCTTCTAGTCTCGAGTTAAGGGAGCCATAGATGATGTGGTAGTGTTGTACATTGTCTAGTATAAACTTTACTCGAAGAACCTCCCACGTAAAGTCCAATGCACCTTTGTGGAATTATAAAAAGAAAGTGAACATACTATCCAATATCCATCAATAGTTTGTAGTGTGCAAAAAGTTTTCACAAGGTAAACTCTTAGTGAGAAGATTTGCAAGAAAAGGTTATCATCCATGTGGACCTTGATAAGCTTAACGGTACATTTGCATAAATGAGATCAATAACTCCTTGAGAATCTAGTTTTTGATTACTTTTCCAATGCACTATGCTTCACAAACTTTACAAATAATTTATAATGCATGTATACCCAAAGCCATGCCTTGAGACTTTAACATACATGTGCTTCTCAAAATCAAGTGTCCATCTCTTTTCTGAGATAATTTAGTAGGAGAAAGAGGGTTTATTCTTTTATCTTGTGTGGTTGCAAATATTGAAAATGATCCATCAAGTTTGAAGAGTCTTCCATGATTTTAATCTATGGTTAGCTCTACTACTTTGTAGTTTTTTTTTTTGGTATGTTTGTTGAGGTAGTTATCCTTTAAACTCCATTTTCAAGCCTTTTTTAATCATGGCTCCAAAAGTGAGAGTAGGTTCTTGGTCAACGAGATAACATCCCTAAGTGACTTTTTTAAATTTAGCTAGAGAGGTACATCGAGGTACATCTCCTTTACATAGAATACCATTAAGAGTACAATGTGTTATGTAGACATTATCATTGTGAGTAGAATCCAAGTTACAAAAATATTAAGCATGAAAGTTATGTGGGAGCTTGGAACACTATCAATCCACCATGGTTGTTCTTTGATTCCAAGATCTATATGATTGGGTTGTGTAATCTCCTCAATAGAGAGTAGAGAGTTGTCACTAGGAGAAATATTCAAAGATTTCTCCATCAATAAAGCTAATTGATTACTTTCTCTTCTAATTGGCTAATTTATTCTTGTAAAAATTTTCAAAATTTCCATATTTTTAAGAATAGTAACCTTCAGTTGAGCTATGATAACCTTTACCTCTACCTCTTCCTTGACCTCTAGAAGAATAGCCTCCTCTTTGACAAAATAGGGGAAGAGAGAGGGAACTTGAGCTCTTGCAAGACACATAATACATAGAGAATGAATACAAGATAAAAAGCTAAGCCCTAATATTTCTTTCTTTCTTC
Source organism: Lygodium microphyllum (assembly GCF_053477565.2). Lineage (NCBI taxonomy): Eukaryota > Viridiplantae > Streptophyta > Polypodiopsida > Schizaeales > Lygodiaceae > Lygodium > Lygodium microphyllum. The sequence continues at coordinate 67,523,891 of NC_141154.1, read as the reverse complement.
TTCTTTCTCCATTATAATAGTCTAGCAAGAATAAATAGAGAATATAACATACATAATATACAAGTGTTCTCCATAGTATGAACACACTAACTAGAAAGATGACTAATAGATATCCCATAACTTGGATACATGGACTAACTAATGTCCACCACCTACTATAAAGTATCACTAACTAGAAGCATATGCTAATGTATGTACCAACCACACTAGTGATATGCATGTAAAAATGGTCATCTAGGTATGCGAGTGAGCTTGACATCTCAAATCTTCCGCTTGATCTCAACTCCATGACATGTACTTCACAAAAGCTTCAAAATAATCAAAGCTTTTTTGGTCTTAGTTCCTCGGTGAAAATATTTGCAACATGCTTCTTTGTGCTCACATATGTGAGATTAATGTCACTTGCCAAGATATGCTCTTTCATGAAATATGATAATAAACCTCAATGTGTTTCATGCATGCATGAAACATTAGGTTTTTTGCCAATTGTATGCTACTCATGTTGTCACAATAGGTGACAACTCTCTTACCTATCTATATCCTAAAATCATTAAGTACCTTTTGTAGCCAAGCTATTTCACATGCTACCATAGAAACTCCCATGTACTCTACCTATATACTGAAAAGTTCACTAGTGGGTTGTTTCTTACTACTCCAAGTAACATCTCCACTACCAAAGGAAGAAACATAGTCACTGGTGGACTTCCTATCATAGACACTGTCTGTCAATTACATCAATATAACTAACTAATTGCACCACTGAATTATCCTCATCAAAGATACCATAATCGAATGTGGTCTTGAGGTATCACAAGCTATATTTCATGCAATAGATCAATATTTCTCTTCACTTTTATAATTTGGACAAAATTAAGATGTGCGTATGTAAAAATACCATTTTGTTTGGCTTGATCATGCCCCTCCTGAGCCCTATGTAAAGCTTTTATTTATGCTTTATCAACAGTTGCTACCTATACTAGTCTATATTGTCAATGTGATAGCATGTGAACTGAATTCTTCAACATGTCCACTTTGGATGCATCCAAGCCATCTCCTTTGTCCCACCCCAATTTCAAAGATGCACGTGCATCATGTAGCCCCCCTAGAGAGTCTTAATTAGGGAGTTAGCACCTTTTTTTGTACATGTTAGCTATAAATACTTCAAATTTTTGCACCGCTTTAGTGTGTCCTGATAGCACGATTACATATTTTATTTCCAATAAACTCTATATTCTATCTAAGTCTACCAAGGACTGTATGGAGATACCTACATAAATTGACTCTCCAAACAAGCTATGTGGCTACAATCAAACTTGATGATAGCAAATGAAGATCAAAATATCTACCATCACCTTGTATATTGTGGAATCCTCTAATAACTCATCCATATAAGCACTTAGCTTCACATTTTGATCCAATGGTTTTGCGGTTGCCATTCCATACTTTATCAATATATCCAAGATGTAGTATTGTTGTGAGAGCCATATCCCCTTAGAAGCTTAACTACCTCAATGCAAAGAAAGTGTTTCAGCTCCCCAAAATCTTTTGTGTCAAATTTTTACTTGAGAAGGCTCTTCCCATGCTCCACCTCTTGTACATTGTCACCCTCAACATTCAAATTATCCATATATAAGATAAGCTCACAACAATACCTCTATTAGTTTGATGCCCATAAAGCTAGAAATCTACATTTCCAACCTAAAAAGTAATAGAGACAAGAAGTTGTGCTATCTTGTCATGCCATGATCCTACTTTCTATTTTATTCCACATAAGGCTTTGCATAGCTTATGCACATAATTATTGTGAACCATATAACCTAGTACATGCTTCATATAGACATCTTTGTAACGTGTCCGCTTGTTCGCTTGAGGGAAACGTCTTAGTAGCCCATCGGGAGGAGGGTCTAGAAGGCTCTGCCTGGCACTCATAAGGAATGACACAGGGTTTGCGATCTAGGTCTCCCCGAGTCTGCCTCGAGTGGAAGTGTCCGACCGTTCCCACTTGGGATCGACCTAAGGTCAGGGTTCCTTTCCTATCAGCAAGGTCTTTAGGAAGAAGCTAGCGTCGAGCTCCAGTTGGCTGATGTCAAGATGGAGATAGTCAAGCTACAAGACCTGTGGAGACAACCAACGCGTCCACACATCTAATGTGTGTACTGTGGTAGAAACCATTTGCTGGCCGGGTGTCAAGACCCTCGGTCAAAACCTTGCGCTAACTGCGGCAGGTTCGGTCATGACATTGTGCATTGCAGATTTCCCAGGAGACTTCTATACTTCCAACCATATGGTCAGCCTTACCTAGTGAACAGGCCGCAGCCACTCTTCGGAAGGAGAGCCCCATTGGCCCTTCCTGCGCCTAATGACATTAAGCCAGTTGTCTGTAGGGTGGACATAAACCCTACAGGCATACCTAGACCGCCTGGTCCCTAAGTGACCCATCCACCAAGTGACGCTCCAGTCCACTACGTGGAAGAGCCAAATGAGGAAGAGACTTACTTATACCCTTATGTCTCTCATGACAACGAGGGCAATGCAGTCCCTATGGACTATTGACCAGTACCAGTGATGGCGTTGGGGAGAGGACGAGGTAGAGGCCTAGGAGGGCAGACACATGATCCAATCATCTGTTGGACTTGTGGTCACCCGAGTCATGTCTCATCACATTGCCCCGAGAGGGAGCAGTAGAACAGAGACAAAGCTAACCTAAGGTGCGTTGATTGTGGAATCACCCATCTCTTCGTCGATTGCCCAAAGCGAAAACCTTCTGCAAGTTCAGCCAACGTACCATTTGTTCCATTGGGACTGTTTGGTGTCGAGAACCTTGATGGGGAGGACACACCTATCCCGTTGTGGGTCATGAACCATGCCCAGACGAAGCAAGCCAGCATATCACTATCGGGACCCAACAACCTCGATGCAGCCTCGATAGGGAAGAAGAGCTGCAGGCGAAGGAAGAAGAGGTCGGAGGCTAAGATCACTCTGAAAAATGAGAGTGCTACAACTCTGCCTATTGGAAAGAAGGTCACACATGCAAAGGCAGAAACTTCAGCCCCCAAGATGGCCGAAAAGGGAAGTGCCAAGGTAGGGGAGTACTCGCATCCGAAGTGCCAACTCGAGGCCATAGAGAAAGTGAAGGACTGGGTGAAAGAGGCCCAAGAGCACTTAAGGGATGCTGAGCCCATCCTAGAGGACGAGATCAATGATCTCACTAGCATGAACACGACGGTCTCACCCCCTCGACCAAAGACAGGAGATGCAACCGCACTGCGGGCAACACCCCTTAGGCCAAGCCATGATGCTGCAGGCCCACAAATCAGTCATAGCCATTGGCCAGGACAATCCGGTTTAGGAGAGGGACAAGAAGCCGACAGCCTCCTTACCACCCTAGTGACCACCCCTGTGACGTTAAGCCTGGGAGACCTGCTTAAGCAGCATCCCACCCTATGGCAAGACCTCAAGAAGTGGGTTGAGGGGTCACGAGAATAAGCTGCGGATCTGCATAATCATGATGCAAAAACACAAATACTGAGTCTAATGCTGCACTCTGTGCCAAAATCCTTGCACGTTAATGCTTTCTAGAAGGCACTAAGATGCATGCAGTGTTACTAGTCCTAGCCTGAGGTGACACAACGAGAAAGGGGATCGTAGATACGGGAGCCGGGGTTAGTGTGCTGAGCCACATAATACTACAGACCTGGGGAAATCCACCTATTGAGACCGCTCGGTTTAAAGTCACATTAGCAAACAGCATGAGAGTGAAGCCATTCAGGATACTTAAAAACTGGCTAGTAAAAATCGCAGGTGTCCAATTCTCTGTCGACTTTATAGTCATGAAGAGGGTGGACTACAATATCCTATTAGGCCGACCCTGGATGCACAATGCCAGAGTTATCGAAGATTGGGGTAACGGCTTGATCTTCTTAGGCAACAGGATGGAAGATGCGAGGGTAGTGATGGACACTTGGAAGACCTCACCAGTCCACTTGGATGCCATCTCCGCGATGCTCAAGGGTGTGACCCGCCACACCAACATGAACCTACCCGTCCACTTGAGGCGTAGACGATTGAAGCAGGAAAGCGCGAACCAACCCAGGGACACACGAATAGACGAACAGCGAAAACCGCTGGACCTCCCTAAATGATTTATGAAATTCAAGAAAGGAGATAGGGCGGTGATCCTGTTGGGTGCCAAATGGCAAGGGTAAACAAGCAAACCAATCGAGAGACTAGCCAAGGTCAATAAGGTGAACTTAGCCTAGGAAGGGGAAACACCCCGACCAGCCTTCATTACCATCGATGACTTCACTAAGGAAGAAGAAACAAGTCTTGTCACTCTCTTGTGAGAGTACGTAGACGTATTTGCTTCGTCTGTGGAAGAGCTTAAAGGAGTAGACTTGAGTGTAGTGACTCATAATATACCCATGACACCAGACGTAGAACTGGTGAAGCAGTGACCGTACCCAATGAATCCAAAGCACGCTCATGCTGTCAAGGAAGAGATTGATAAGCTGATGAGAGCATGATTCATATACAAAATTGAGCACAGGGACTGGGTATCACCTATAGTCATAATGATGAAGAAAAATAGAAAAATTAGAGTGTGCGTCAATTACAAGAAGGTGAACGCTGCTACTAAAAGGGACAATTATCCATTGCCATACACCAAGCACATGCTTGAAAGAGTGGCGGGCAAGGAGGCCTACAGTTTTTTGGATGGCTTCTCAGGATACAATCAGGTGTAAGTGCATCCTATCGACAAGCATAAGACTACCTTCGCCACTGAGTGGGATGTCTTTGCTTACATAGTCATGCCTTTCGGGTTGACTAATGCCCATGCCACCTTCCAACGTCTCATGTGCACCATATTTAAAGACATACTTCGCAAGGAGTTGGAAGTCTTTGTCGATGACCTCTGCGTTCACTCGACCTGGATGGAACACTGTGCATCTAGAAATTGCATGACATCATGGATAGTCTCAGTTGCACCAGATAATAGGGATGCATCTAAAAAGGTAGATTTAAAAGGCGCATGTGACATGTTAAGTTTAATTGTAAGGACTGGTTTGGTAAATAAAATCCTGCATGATAAGTGAAGTCAAAAGATTTAGTTTGACTCATCTAGGACTTTAGTCACAAATAGGTCAAGTTGTCTTTACGACCATATTTTGACTTAGAGTCAACATGCCATTTGGTCTATATCCCAATAACCAGCCGTGATGGGTCCAAAACACATCTTGGGTATATCATTTTCAGAATATGAAAGCATCCCAAAGCTAACACAAGAAAGCTCAAATTTCATACCCATAAGAAGATGATTATTCACCAAGTTACATTCAATGCTTGTAACTATTTTAGAATGGTAAATAGACTAACATTACCCCCCTCCAAGATGGGTGCTAGTCCCATGGCACTCTTGGTGACTGTTGGGGTTTAAGAGGCAGTTGGCGAAGTAGTCATGTAAGGGCAGGGCCACGTGTAGACTTGGGTGCTCGTGCAAGCTTGGTAATAAGGTTTGTTAGAGAAGCAAAATGGATAGCAAGTGGTTGACGGGGGCCTTCGAAGTCAGTGGTTGGTCGCCTTTGTGATGCTTGGAAGGAAAGGGTGCGGTGCTCTGCTTAAGGGGGGTGTATACCCTATTGTGTAGTGCATTGTGCTTGTGTTGGTGGAATGGGGAGTTGGATCTAACCATAGGCTAGCCTGGGTGATATCCCACGCTTGGGGATCCCATTCGTGTAAAGGGAGGTGCAATGCAAGTAGCTTAGGGCGACAGGTCTAACCATAGGCGAGTGTTACCTCCCTAGGTATGTCTTGCCCTTGATGGGCCCTAAGCATGAAGTGGGGGAGCAAAAAGGGTTAGGGAGTTAGGAGCGGAGGCAGCTGACCGAAGCCATCGGGCACGCCTAACTTGAGGACCCCTAGATGTAGTGATCGTGCTTTATGTGGTGCTAAGTGCTTCTGTAAGTGAGTTATTTTGTCCATTCCATGTGTAATGTTCCGCTTACTCTTCCTTGGATGCCTTTTCTTTTTTCTTTTTCTCTTTTTTTTTGAAATAGTATTACACTAGTAGAATGATAGCATGTACCTAATCTTCCTTGTGTGATTTAGGCAGAGAAGGGGGTCGGATGGATTTGCTCAAAAATTGATGGCTTTGCATGTATCCTTTGAGGTTCATGCGGGCATGGAGGGAGGTGGTGGAGAGGAAGGGATGGTTGCACCTAGTGAACTGGCTGTCATTCATATCCTCTAGGAGAGCTCAGCAAAAGGAAGGGAGAAGGCTAGCTCTCATCATTAAACACGCCATGGCATAGCTTTCAATGGCGTTAGGGTCAAAAAAGAGGGGAGGCAGGCCACACTCTTGTGAGGTTGGGTCGTCCTGCTTGAGTAGTAACTTAAGTAACCTAAGATAATTACAGGTAGTTATAAAGGCTAGATCGGGGCATGAAGAGAAGTCCGTGAGAAAATGCATCATGGAATCACTTAGGCTTCTCTAGTCGAAAATGAGGCAATGTTCAAAGGAGGTGGCATTGGAGTTGTAGATGATGGGAAAATCATGATGCCCATGGAGGGTGGCAACAAAATCCCCACCTATCCTATGAGGATACGCCATGAATGTGGGCTCATCCTCTCATAGGGCAGGGTGTTACAAAAAGCCATCTAGGTGAGCATGCTAATGTCGCACACTCGCCTCCTCAATAGGGGTTGGTAGTTGTAGCCCTGTATAGTATGTGGTATCTCGAACACCTTGTTTTGCCAAATATATGCTTCTTCCCTTCCCCACAAAGTGGGGGTCCTCTCCCTTTCTTCCAGCCATTTCTGTCCCAGTCGACCGCCAATCACAATCACCTCCTCCATCACCTTGATCGGTAGGACCCTATGCAGGCTTTTAGGAATGAGGAAGCTGAAGGTGAATGGGTCTTTTTCTTTTTCTTGCCGTTCCCAAATCACTAGATCTGCGTGAAATCTAGTAGGGAGGTCATCGGGGCAAGGTGGGAGGGGTGTGGACGGTTGCACAACCGGTTTGGCTCTTAGCTGCTTCCTGGTTTCTTCAACTAATTTTCTTTTCTCTCCCTTAGTGCGGCTTGTCTTTCCGTGGATGGATCAATCTGTTGCTATTATTGGACATGCGGCATGGGGGGTTGTGGGATTACCTCTTCTCTAATTCTCCCCATAACAAATTCAAGGTCAGCCTCATCCCCCTGTCGATCTTCTAGTTGCGCTCCTTCTTCAAAGCCCAGTGCATCCAATTCTTGGGGGGTTAGGTTGGCCAGTAGTATGTACTTTCGTTGCTCTTCTAGGCTCAGCCTAACCTCCGCATGTTGGGGTGGCATCTATAGCCCCACATGCAAGGCTCTGCGTGCGATGCTCAGTTTTTTCTACACCACCTCCAATGACTCTTTTCCCTCTGGGCAGGTCACGTCTAGTAGTGTGTTGATGAAGGCCTGCTGGGCATTGAATGTTGTCTGGGCTGCGTCTGCTTTACTTTTTGCAAGGATTTTTTCTTTCTCCACCAAAGCGAGGCACTGTGCCAGTGTCTTCACCCTTTTTTCGTTCTGTGCTACCCATTCCTCTGCTCTTTTTTTCATTTTTTCCATGCTTTTCCCCTGCTTCTGTGCCAGGGTTACGAGCTTCTGCTCTTGGGCTTTGAGTTCCCTACTCATGTTCTCGTGCTCTTTCCTTCCCACGTGTAGTTGATCGGACTCGATCTCCTTTTGCTGCTGCTCCCTCTCCTGCTTTCTCTCCTCTTCTTTGGCATTCAATTTCTCCATCATTTGCTCGATGTTGGCGGTTTTCGCCTCCAATTCCCCATGTTGCATTAGGAGAAGCTTATATTCTTGCTGTATCTGCACCAGTTCTTCATTCTCATCCTCGAGCCATTGCTTGTAGCTTTCTTCCATGTCCTTCTTGGCCTTTAATTCCTACTTAAGGTCAAAGATCTATAGTTATTGCATGGCTATTGTGCAGGTTTTTTCAAGCTGGAAAGCGGCTACTGACTCCTTTTTCGCCACCAACTCAGCCACATCCATCCTTTTTTCCTCCCTAGCCCTCTCCAATTGGGAGAGCAACTCAGCAACGTACTCGTCGCTGGCTGGTGGCGTTATTGTTGTGTGAGTTGGGGTGGTCGAGGCTTCCACTCTCGGACACTTCTGGTCATGTCTTGACTTAGCATTTGCGGCTAGTCTCTTTTGCCCTGTGGCCGTGGTCTCCGTGCTCTTTCCTTGGGCCATTTCTTTATTGATAAAATATTGCATCCAGGCCACGAAGTTGGAGACCTCCATGCTGGTGGGGATGCTAGGGGTGAGGGTGGTTGGTTCAGTGGAGGGCACCATGAGGGTGGGGATAGGATGGAGAAGGGCCTTGCCTTTGCCTTCAAAGACAGCGGGTGGTGTGACTTCTGGTACTTGCATGCTAGAACTAGGCCCTTCTTCCCTCAGCAGGCTCCAGGCTCTCGGATCCTCAGCCCCGCATTGCTGCTCAATGGGCCATCGTGTGGCTTCGGCCAAGTCCTCCTCCTTCCTTCTTAGTTCCTCTTCTTCCTAAGTAGCTCTTCTTTGCCTTTCTTCTTCAGCTTTCCTGTACTCTTCCTCCAGTTTCTCTTTTTCTTCCCGTTCTTCCCTTTTCCTCTTCTCGACCTCCTATTTTGACACCTTTTTAGCCCTATTGACTTCTTCCTTTGTTTTTTCTTCTTCCTGTTTCTTCTTCTTATCCCTCTCCTTGGCATCCATGAGGGATTTTCTTTTTGCCTTTTCCAAATCCTCTTTCTCCTTCTTGTGGCCTTCATCCAGCTTCTTTTTCTTTTGTGCTGTCTTCTTCTTGGGTTTCTTGGCATGCTTTTTGCCTGGTTGTTCTTCTTGTTCATGCCCTTCCTTATCAGTCTCGGTCCTGTCGCTGGACCTCTCTTGGTCCTAGTGAGGGGGTGACCTGTCAAGCATTTCTCCTTCCCCTTCTTCTACATCTTGTGTCTCTTTCACTGCCTCCTGGATGAGTGCAGTCAAAATGCTTCCATAGGCAATAAACGAGGCCTTGGACGAGGCCTTCTTTCTTTCTGTGGCCTTGGAAGCTAGGGACTCTCCTCTTGCTAGTGTCCTTCCTAAAGCCAGTGCTTTAGCCAACTGGTCGATGGTTTTGCGCACATAGCCGTTCCAGTCGACTTCATGCAGGGTGTGAGCCGCTACGTTCTCCAGCACAGGCACGCTGATTCGATGCATTAAGGTATTGTAGCACTGACTGGAGAAGAGCTCATATACTAGCTTTTCCTGCAGTCCGGCTTCCATATCAAGGATGTCCTGGATGCTGATGCTGTCGTTAGTTAGTACATCCTCCTTTTTCATTTTCAGCATGACATATACATCCCTCTTCTGCTTATTCTATCCTTGGCTCCAGTCCCAATGCCTTCTCTACCAAGGCAGGGGTTAAGTGAACCTGTACCTATTTGGCGTTTTCTCCCCTTCCTACCATGACGGTGCCGCACTCATTGTCAGGGCCGTAAGACGTGAGAAAATCCACACACTTTGTGTGGTCAGGTTCTTGCGCAAATCTTTTGAGGTACTTGGTGAAGTTGCATTGTTTGATGACTCTCTTGGCCTCATCCTCCTTGGCCACCACACCCTTTATGTTGTGAATGGTTCGGAACTTAAGCTGGTTGTAGGCGCGGCTCTCAAGAGTGATGTTGTATTGTGCTTTTTCCTCTTCCATGAACGAAAGTCGATGGGCATGGTCTTGCTATGATATCTTTTGTTCCTGTCATAATCCCAAGTTTCCATTAGTGCTTCCAAATTAACAATTCGCAAGAAAAGTCATAGTTTAAAAAGAAAGACTCTATATTTTTATTAAATGAAAGCATTAAAATCCCATCCAATGTAGAATCTTCCCTTTCGATTTTAACTTTTTTCCCTTTATTTCGAAGTTCTCTTGCCATTTTCCTACCTCACTCGTTGTTTACGTGTTTATGCGTTTTGCTTGATTTTCCTTGGTTTTAATTTGATTCACCTCACTCCCCTCCCCTCCTAGCTTGAGAAGAATCCTTCCTAGGATTGAAGGTTTTGGAGGTTAGGACATTCTGCAATGGGCCTAGGAGTTACTGGCATAGGAACCAAGTGTAGAAATCGGGGTTGTACTCTAACTGAGCTGCGCGGTCTAGATCAAAAGGTCGAGTATCCACTTGTGTAATGTAAGTGAGAACATCTATTAGAAATTCACCGGAGGCGACGCGGCTAGCAATATGTAGCTCTTCCTCAGTTAGTAGGCGATTGAGGTAAGGGTGTCCCTTGATGTGCTCTTCTAGGGGGCGGTCGTGAAGAGTGGTTAACACTCTATACGAGGTTAGCACACCCCACTACTCTACTGTTTTGATTGCGCGGCACTGCTCAGAGTTTATCATGACTCAGCACCCTTCTACTTCCCATTGCAACCTAAGAGTGTACCAGTGCCTCAAGAATGGGGATTCAGTCTTAGCAAGTTTGGATAATTCTGCAATTTCTTGGTTGGTGATGGCAGAAGTGGTTCGCTAATCATATGATGTGATGAGGCGCTGTTTGAGAGCTTTCTCTTTAGAGATCTTATTGTTGAGAAATACAATAACGAAGTTTGCTGTCTTTACGAAGGCGAGTTCAAACGTCTCGCAAGAACAAGGCATCGTGTGAACTTCGGTTGCAAAAGGCTCGAGCAACAAGCCTAAGTCCAAGTGGTCGTAGCTCAGAGCTAGCTCTCTAAAGGTGGCATCGAGCCGCCTAATGCAATCAACCACGTCATCCCCTGTATCTTTGGCTAGATCTAAGGCCAGTGTCAAAAATGATTTCCACTCATAGGAGGGTTTAAGACGTGCTAGTGGTTGGGGTTTGATAGCACTAGAGCCTTTGAAAATGGATAGTTGTGGTTGCGGGTGTTCTTGAGGTTGCGGTTGGGATTCTTGGCTTAGGGCTAGGGAAGTAGAAGCTACTCCTGATGGACTACTGCCTTCAAAGTGGATCATTGTAGTTGGATGGGCTCTAGCAGGTGATGGCTCATGTGACGATGTTTGTTGTTTGGGCCGATAGGCTTGTTCGACTCTCTTGGGCATGTGTGTGGATGAGCTTGATGGATGTGGGCCTGGGGAGCACTGCGATTTATGGTTTTGAGATTCTATGGGACTGGGGGTGATCAGGCTTGGGGGTAGTGTATGAGTGGTGCCCTTGGCCATGTGAGCTTTAGGGATCCATATCTAGGCCTTCCCCTCATAGTAGCCTTGCGCATGTAGGAGGGCTTTAGGGACCCATCTTTGCCTGATTATGCACCGATTTCTGTAACTGCGCCTTGGTGTTTTAGGTTTAGAGCTTCGGGTCTTATGAGGCTGTGTGCGACGACTCCTAGGTGGTGGTTACAACTGTTTAGGCCTCCATTGAAAACTAGGCTGTTGAGATTTAGCTTTTGCTGCCACGAGCAGCGGTTCTTGAGAGGTGGTGGGTGGTAGCCAAGCACTACCCTTCTCCTTAGATTTGGCTGCTAATAGTTCTATCAGTGGCCGTGCAGACTAGGGTGAGATTGCATAGCCCTTGCTGAAAGCTGTATCAATGTGAACGTTGCCTATGGTGAGGTGAATGCACTGCAACTCATAATCAACGTTGCAATGAGTTTGCTTCTTGAAGGTTCACCCTAGTAGCGTCTTCGTGCTTGCGTCCTTGGCATCTGGCAACACGTATAGGATCATTGGTACAGTCTCAGACTCGATAGAAACGGTGGCCCTGCACTTGCCGAGAAGTGCATATGAGCGGCCCCCATATGGGCTTAATTTGGCATTAGTAGGTTGTAGTGGTGGTTTGCCAAGTTGGGTCCAATGATCGCGAGTCAAGACATTGAAGTCCGCTCCCTCGTCAATTAAGGCATTGAAGATGCATGTTCGCTTGGTAGTGCCTATGATGTGCAGGTATGCAGGCTCCATGGTTTCCTCATCCTCGTCATCGATTTTGGTGATGGTGGCTACTCGTACCTTGACAAGTGGTTCCAACATTGGTGGCTTATGCAAAGGATGCGTGGGAGGATAGTATTTCTTGACACGACTGCCATTGAAGAAGCCTATTGTCTCACCATTTAGAGTCTTGAGCTCGACGTTGCCTATTCGGCTGATTGCACAGACTCTGAAAGGTCCAAGACCCCTAAACTTCATTTTTTGCTTATGCCTCTTAACTGAGTATAGGAGCACTAAGTCGCCTAGTTCGAAGTCGCATTGTTTGACATGCTTGTCAAACCAGCTCTTGCGTCATGCATTCTCACATATCAGTGCATGAGTGGCTAGAAGGCAAGTCTCCGAGAGGCGTTCGAGCTCAACTAGGCATTGCGTACATGCCTCCTTTCCTTTCCATTGCTCCTGAAGTGCAATTCGCAGGCTAGGCACGAAGAATTCTACAGGGAGAATGGCTTTGGTTCCGTAGGTCAACCTAAAGGGGGTCTGTCGGACAGCCATTTTATAAGCTATGCGGTAAGCCCATAAGGCTGCCATCATCTTGTTATCCCAATCGCTGCATGAGGCAGAGACTACCTTGGTTAGGACATTGACAAGAATCTTATTTGTGGATTGTGCCTGGCCATGTTCTTGAGGGTAGTATGGAGAGGATTTCCAATGGATAATTAGGAAGGTGGATAGGAGATGCGCTATCACTTCATTGATGAAGTGTGTCCCCTCGTCACTGACTAGTTTGATGGGGCATCCGAATCGTGAGATCACCTGCTCCCACAAGAACTTGGCAGTCATTCGAGCATCATTCTTTCGTGTTGTTCTTGCCTCTACCCACTTCGTTAGGTAGTCTGTGGCCACAATGATGTATTTGGCCTGCGAATACTGTGCAGAGAGACTGATGGGTCCTATGAAGTCGATTCCCCATTTTTCGAAGGGTTGTTGTGCAATGATTGGGGTCAACTCCATTTGATCCTCGCGAATTGGGACTTTCGTTCGCTGACACTCATCACAATTCTTAACAAATCGTGTGGCATCATGGAACAGTGTTGACCACCATAGTTGAGACTGCAACACCTTGCGAGCCATCATGTCTCTGCTAAAGCGTCCACCAAAAATATTGTTGTGTGCTTTTAAGAGCACATCGTGCATCTCATGCTCGCATACACATCTGCGTTTCAATCCATCTTGCCCTAAGCGATATAAGCTGGCTTGCTATCAACTGGTAGGGTTGGATTTTGAGAATAAGTCACCTCAACCTTACCTTCTCTATCGGTCATTCAAGTAGTTCATGCTCAAGCACTTGGACTATGTCATCTACCCAATACGGCATTAGATTGGCCTTGAATAAATCTCTATTGCTGGAGAGGTTAAAGAGGTGGGCGTCTGGCAATTCATCGGTAATGCATTCTCTAACAGCTTCTCCTGTGGGGATGCGTGACATATGATCAGCCATGTAGTGTTGTTTTCCCTTGCGTACAACCACGGAGAAGTCAAACTCCAAAAGCAGAAGGAGCCACCAAGCTATGCGTCCTGTAGCGCAAGGTTTATTCACTAGGTATAGCAAGGCTTGATGGTCCACAAAGAAGGTAAAGGGTGTAGCCAATAGATAATGTCGGTACTTCTTTACAGTAAACACCATGGCCAAGCCCTCTCTTTCTATCATCGAGTAGTTCATTTCTATCTCAGTGAGTTGTTTGCTAGCAAAGCTCACTGGATAGTCTAGGTTGTGCTTGCCAGATTGGCATAATACTGCCCCCACAACAAACTTAGAAGCATCGATATGCACGTGGAAGGCAATGGTCCAATCTGGGGCTCGTAGAATTTGTGTTGTGGTTAGAGCCTTCTTCAACTCTTCATATGCTCGTTGGCATGCTTTAGTCCATTCAAAGACAATCAATAGCTTGTATAAAGGTTTGGCTATCAATGTGTAATTCAACACAAACCACCAATATTATCACGTATGGCCTAAAAAGCATTGAACTCCCTTGTAGTTGGGGGTGGAAGGTCGACAATAACCTTGACTTTCGAGAAGTCAGTGGCAATGCCGTTCTTCGACACCACGTGGTCAAGGATGCATCCATGCTTCACCTAAAACTGGCATTTCAAGGGATTCAAGGAGAGGCTATATGGGTGACACCGTTCAAAGACTGCTTGGAGTTTGTTTAAGGGGGTAACGATCCCTTTTGCTTTGGTTGTCTACGTGGAAGCACCCCATTCATATCAAACATAATTAAAATTTGGGTTGTGGGAGGTAGTTGTACATGCACACGTGGAAGGGTGAGCACCCATGTATTGGTATGATGAAAAAGAGCACTACATTATAGTCAAATACTATGCAAGTTTATGTAAATATGTTACCTTTGCTCTTAGATATCTTTCATCTTTGGCAAAGTGATACATACATGCGATTTGTCAATTGGAATTTAGCGCTACTAACACAAGGTCACCACATCTTGCGTTGCAATCTAAAATGATATCCCCTTCTTTTGTGTACATTTGCAAGAACGAGCTCCAAAAAGCCTTGCCATGTTGCATGCCATCTATAGTATGTGGTGTTTATATAACAGATTAGGAATCTACTAAATGTCTACAAAATATCTCTACAGTAGTTTAACAAGATTGGATCTCATACTAACCTCTTAGTGGGGATCTTGATGTATCTCGCACCCACTCATTCATAGTAATGTCATCTTTTGTGAATTCTAGAGGAATGATTCCATTGTAAGCAATATTTTGAATGCATGTACACTAGAATATATATTACATGTATTTGTATTTAAAGCATGAAATATCAATTTTAGTAATTGTACTCACTAAACGGAGTTAACAAGTGTGATACCCAAACAGTATTCAGCATGACCATATCATGACTTTAAACCTCTCACCTCTCTACCTCTAATGACAAAGACATACATTTCATAATGAACAACCAATGCCATGCATGTAAGGCCTGATACTTCTATCCTAACTCCATCCATTGATGTCTATCCTCCACAACCTGCCCGATGAGCTCTACCATGGAGTGTATTGTGGTAAGGAAAAGTAACATCCCTGTGTCCTTGAGAACACGATTAGCCAGATGCATGGCATTGACTAACTCTACCTCAGTATGGAAGTTCCATGATGGAATTCCATCCCCCAATCCATGCACGACACTATCTTCAAGGAGATGAATCACCATGATATCGCATGATGTGTTTGTGGTTTCTTCATCAACCTGGACCATCGTGTGTTGATTGACCTCCTCCAATGCCTCTACCAATCAAGATAATCATCACTTGGATGATCATTTCATAATGCATTTTCTATCTCAAATGGGTCTCACAGAACAATATGCTACTCCACCTTTGCCATCGTAGCGGCATGGGAGACAACGACTTGCAATGGGTGGACCTCTACATATTGACTCCTTGATTAGTAAGTAGCATATTTTTCTTATTGAATTTACTATAAATAATATTCTTGATATACATTTGTTTACATGTGTGTGTGGTTGGCACATATCTTGCACCATTGTAGCTTCGTGGGAGACAATGTCTTGCAAGGGGACTTCCACGTGACTTTTAGTATGGCCCTTACACGATGAATTCAAAATTAGCAAACATATTTTTCCTTCAAAATGTTACTGTAGATAGTATTCTTGAGGCATGTTAGTTCACCAATGTCTGTGGCTAGCACATCCTCCACCATTACAGGGTTCATAATCAAAATTTGTATCCCCCTCTGCAAAAAGATAGACAATTCTTATTGACATTGTATTGTGGGAAAAAAGCCACGAGTCATGCTTGTTTATTGGTAGCTGCCATGTCCCTAGCATGGCTAGTCCATGTTCTTGCATTCTTTGCTTCCCTACACAAGGACACACATCACTATTAACATCATATAATGATAGAATGTTTAAAGCTCTGACGTCATCCAATTACGACATGTGTGAAACTCATGAGCATTGCTTCTTTACCTCTCTGTGCATGAGGCATATCCACTGACACCTCAAATCCAAGACCTTCAGTTGTTCCACCCTCTACACAATATTCTTTTTGTTGTTACTTTGGTGATGAACAAGATTTACGTACCTTCACGTACAAGTTTTGTGCAAAAGGAAGCTTATCATCTCGGTGCTCTGTAATATGTGTGTCAATTCGATGTGATGTTGTGTCATCGGTTATTGCCTCACCGCTTCTTGTCCTCATCATGCATCTCTCTATAGCAATGTGTAAGGTAACACTCTCCACTGCAAGATTTGGAAGAACCTGCTCTATCCTTCTATCCATGCCAATGACATGGACCTCCTCGATGGTGCCTTCCACTACAAATCAAGTCCATTGGAAATATGTCAAGGGATAGAACAATATAGATTCTTTGGAACAATATGGATGAACATATTATAAATGGCAAACTTGTAACTTTTAGTTGTCTTACATCTATTGCTTAAGTGCATTGTTCATTGTATTGTTGGGATTGTGATATGCTCTTCTCAGTGGTATCAATCAAGGGGCTTACATGGATTGGTGGTTATGATTCATATTCAATGAAATATTTTTACTACAGGGACACAGTAGATTTCTTGGCTATAGTACTTCAAAACATCAAATCTTTTGGGTGTGAAGAAACCAATTTAATTGGTGACGAGGCCCAATCTTCACTTTGCCTTTCTTCAATGATATTAGATGTGCGCTTGCTCTTTTCTTTTCTTTTTTTGACAATTTCACTACTACTGGTATCAATTTCCTGTAAACTCATCAGTCTCTTTATTAGGATACAACAAAGTGCAAGATACTCCTAAGAATGAAACTCATTTTACATACCATGCCTCTGGACCCTTGTGTCTCTTATGTTTGTTTTTTCCTTGAGTATTTTTGGTACAAACCTTCCTCATTGGAGGGGTATTCACCTTGTAGGAAGTCGAGGAAAATAGGGCATCTTTGATATAATCCTGATACATGCACTGATTATCCTACAAGTCTACCCATATAAAGTGACCATAACAAAAATCAAGACAGGGGATGCTTACTGTCTGTTCCATTGGCCATTGCACAATTGCATTTTCCTCAATGTCAATCTCAATATTGCCTTTGCCAGGGGCCTTCACACCTCTCTGATGCATGATGGTGACAGTAGCTCCCACTCCTCCAGGGAGCAAGCTCAGAGGGGAATGTTTATCGGATTAACTCTTTTGCTATGCTTTCATTATCCTAAAACAGAGTGACATGATATTGTCTTTTGAAATCCGATCTAGTCATGATGGATGGGTTTAGGGTTACTTCTTGCAGATATATTACTTCTTTGATTTCCTCCATCAAATACCAATTGTGATATACAGAAGTACAATGGTTGCATAGGAACAAATCCAAGTATAGACTCTCCTACACACACACACACACACACACACACACACACACACACACACACACACACACACACACACACACACACACACACACACACACACACACACACACACACACACACACACACACACACACACACACACACACACACACACACACACACACACACACACACACACACACACACACACACACACACACACACACACACACACACACACACACACAGAGTGTGTGTGTGTGTGTGAGGGGGGAGGTGGAGAGAGAGAGAGAGAGAGAGAGAGAGAGGGAGGAAGGTGGGGATGAATTGGGAGAGAGAGAAAGAGAGATGGAGAGAGAGGGAGAAAACTTGGGATAAAATATGAGAGAGAGTATGTGTGACTAAGAGAGAGAGAGAGATCCACATATTGAGAGTCATGGAGCGATTTGCAATATGAAAGGGGGAGATGGGTCCTTTTATAGGTGAGGGAGAGAGAAAATGGGGAGAGACAGAGAGAGAGAGAGCATGATGACAGAGAGGGGGAAAAGAGAGAGAGCATGCGATATGTGTAATTCTTTCTTGTAGGAAGAAGGGGTCACCAACAGTCCCTTATTAGACGAAAATTAATGCCACAATTCCTAGGTCCCCGATAAGGGGTTCTTGTGGCGACCCATTCCTGGCAAGAGTAAATTTTCTTTTCTACCCAACTAGTGGTTACTGGCAATCCTTTCTCTCGGATGGAGGAAAAAGTCATAGGTCCACTTATAGGTTTTTTTCTTGCCTAACAAGGGGTTGTCAACAACCCCTTCACGAGCCAAAAAAAAATCATAATTGGATTTGTGGATTGTTTTTCACCCAAGAAGAGGTTGTGTCCCGTTCTCGATTTAAAAAAAACCATAGTTTCCGAGAATAGAGAGCATGGGGGGGGGGGAAGAGAGAGTAATAGAGTGATGAGAGAGGGGAGGAGAGAGAGCATACATATACTTTTTTTCCTTGCTAGGAAGGCATTGCTGGTAGTCCCTTCATGGGTAAAAAAATAATACATGGTATATTTGTAGCTTCCTTTTTTCACCCAAGAAGTGGCTACTAGCAGCAGCTTCTTCACAAGAAAAAATAGTACATATTGCATACTCTCTCTCTCCTCCCCTCTCTCATCACTCTGTTACTTTTCTTCCCCCCATGCTCTATATTCTCAGACTTGTGTTTTTTTTCATTGAGAAGGGGTCATTGGTAGCCCCTTCTTGGGTGAAAAAAAATCCACAAATCTAGTTGTGATTTTTTTTCTCTCATGAAGGGGCTATTGATAGCGACTCCTTTTTGGACAAAAAAAACCCACAAGTGGACTTGTGACTTTTTTCTCCACCCGAGAAAGGACTGTCAGCCGACCACTACTTGCGGAAAAAAGTTACTCTTGTTGTTAGGAACGGGTCATTGAAAACCCTCTTATAGAGGGCCTAGGACCTGTGGCTTCTTTGTTTTCACTAAGAAGGAGTTGCTAATAGCCCCTTCTTGAGCTTTTTAAAAATCCAGAGGTCCCCTTCATCCCCTTTCAAGTGAATTATTTACATCAATATTAATTATATTACATTAGTATTGATTAATGAGTAATAATTGGTATTAATTAATTATTAACTAAGTAACTAATTATTAGTTTTTATCTAAGTTTTATTAAATTTTATAATTAACTAATTATTATTAAATAATTTTATAATCATTAACTAATTTTTATTAATAATATATCACTTATTAACTAGTAAACTAACTAAATTATTATAAATTAATTTTCTAATTATTACATTTTTTATTAGCAAGTTATTACATATTAATAAGTACATTAAGTAATTATTAATTAGTAATTAATTATTAATTAAAAATCAATTATTAGTTTTTAACTACTTTCTAATTAATAAATAAATTTTATTAGCTAATTTTACTCATTTAACTAACTTTTATTAGTTTAACTAATTATTAACAAATTTAACTATTTAAGATATATTTTAACTAGTTTTCACTAGGTTTTTACTTATTTAACTAATTATTAACAAATTCAACTATTTAAGAAGTAATTTAACTAATTTACTCAATTTTTACTAAATTAACTAATTAGTTTAACTAAATTAACTAGTTAATTTCTACCAAATTAAGTATTTAATTTAATTAAGTTGAACTAATTAATTATTTTGATTAATTTTTTAATTATTTTAAAAACTAACTAATTAGTTATATTAACTAATTAATTTAATTAATTAGTTAGTTAAATTACTTTTTAAATTATTTAGTTTAAATTAATTATTTTAACTAATTAAGAACTAATCTTACTAATTAATTCAACAAATTTAACTAAGTTTTACTAATTACTCTAGCTAATTAATAGCTGTCAAGGAGAGGATTGGAGAGAGAGAAAGAGGAGAGAGAAGACTACAGAAGAGAGAGAAGCAGAAGAGAGAGAAAGAGAGTGACAAGGAGAGAGAAATACTAGAAGAAGAGAGAGAAAGACAAAAAAGGAAGGAAGGAAGCCATGAAAGCTAGAGAGAGGGAGAGAAGATGGACACTTGTTATTATAATTCGATGACCAAATGTCAAGTCCCATACATCTTATATACCACCAGTGTAGCACGTATTTTTCCTCCATTATTTTATTTTGGTATTTTCCCTTGTATCCCACATCTCTTATAATCCATCCCCACCCAAAGGTTTTTGCCCTAAAAAACAAAACGGGCACTTATTACAAAATAGGGCAAGGCAGTTGAGAGTACTAGTCTACTGCATGATTACAAGGGGTTATTCAATAAATCATGTGGGGGGTTATGTACGTACGTTGAGTCATGGATACAATACGATTGATGGGCATGATTGGGGAATAAGAAAAATCCAATTTTGACCCATATTCTGTGAGGAATTGAGTGCTGCAGACAATGGACATCATGTTGTCTACTACATGACCCTGCTGTAGTAAATCTGCAATAAATTTTGATTGGTAACTCCGATCAGGGAGTTTGTCACATAGAAACATAGCTTACTTCAAGTACTTTCAGCCCATGTATGGCATTAAATGATGTCCATATATCAGAATCAAATCTGGTTGAAAATAGAGAGCTGTGTGCAGGATGATTGAGCTAGGACATGCTACCCCTTGACTACATTTTAGCCAAGTTAGTATCCATAAGATGAGGGAAATCTTCCATGATTGAAGCTGGTCGCCAAGAGGCCTCTTCAAGGGGCAATCCTTGCCATTTGATCAAGTATTGCATGATTGATCTTGAGCGCAACTTCTTTTCCCTTTGACTTATGACTGCCTATGGAATGTATTGGATGATGACCTCTTCATCCATAGAAGGAATCTCTTCTAAGTAATCCACTGATGATCCAATGAAAGGTTTGAGTTGACTTACATGAAAAACATTGTGAATCTTGGTGGAAGGGGGTAATTCCAAGTGATAAGCCAAGTCACCCACTTGCTTGATAATCCGATAGGGTCCATAGAACTTGTGAGCTAACTTGTTGTTGGAGCCACCCTTAAGAGTGGCATACCTAAACTTAGGTACCTTCAACAAAACCAAATCCCCTTCCTAGAACTCAATGTCCTGTCTTTTCTCATCAGCATAAAGTTTCATTTGATCTTGAGCTCTCTTTAAGTTCAGCTTACATTGTTGAAGTAGGGCCTATATCCTGTCCAATTCTTCCTTGCTTTGAGGATTGATCTTGTTATTGAAGATGACCATGGGGAGAGGGACCTTATACCCATATAAGACCTCGAAAGGTGAGACTCCAATGCTAGCATGGGTGGAGTTATTATAGGAAAACTCGTCCAAATGTAACCATGCATCCCAAGCATGTTGAACATCATGACAAAAGTATCTTAGATAAGTTTCCAGCCATTTGTTGACTCTCTCTATTTGACCATTAGTTTGGGGGTAATAACTGTAGAGGGAGACAACTTGGTGCCCATAGAACTGAATACCGCTTGCAAAAAACTGCTCATAAATTTTGTATCCCGACCATGCACAATGACTTGCGGTAAACCATGCAATTTGAACACATGTTTCTTGAATTGGGCTGGCTACTTTGATGCAATAAATTGGGCTTTAGTGGGGATAAAATGAGCTGCCTTTGTGAGCCTATCCACCACCACATAGATGCTATTCCACCCTTTCTTGGTGAGAGGCCGACCTGTAATAAAATCCATGGTTATATGAGTCCACTTGCCCTTGGGAATAGGCAATGGTTGTAGCAACCCACCTGCCTTTAATGTGCTGTCCTTGTTTTGCTGACGAGGCACGTAGCTCAAGACAAATTCTTTACCAAAGGCCCTTCTAATGAAAACTCTTGGCAATTTTAGGTTTTGAACAATCCCAAATGACCAGTTGTAGGTGCTAAATGCATTTCCTGCATGATCATCTACTTGAATGGGGAAGTGTGAGGGATGACAATCTTGCCATTAAGCCATAAAAGCCCATTTTTTAGCTGAAATGGAGAGTTTTCTGTACATTGACCTTGCAGTAGTTTCTGAAATATATTGCTAAAATTAATATCCAATAGGTAAGCCTCCTTAAGCTTGTATATCCAATCATTATGCAATTCCATGATGGTAAAGACTTTACATGCCCACATTCTAGACAAGGAATCAGCTCAGGGAAGTTACTATATGTATATCCTCTACATCACGTGCATTCAAGTCCTATTCATAAATGTTCTTATCTGTGAATTTTTTATGAATAAAACATAACCCTTTTCTATTCAATCTGTAAATAACCCCCTTATATTACACCCTTCTGTATGTAAAAAATGTATAAAAATGGTTTTTTAAAAATACCTTATTTTGAACCCACATGATGCACACATATATTCATGAGTAACTTACCCAAGGGAATCAGCCACTACATTATCTTTTCCACAAGTATGGGTAATGTCAAAGTCATAATTTTGCAATGTGGCCACCCATCTTCGTTGCTTAGGAGTAAGGTTGGATTGAGATAAGAAATATTTGAGGACCCTATGGTCACTCTTGATTGTAAACCTGCTACCATACAAGTAATGGTGCCATTTCTTTTTGGCATGAAGAATAGCCAGCATTTCCTGATCATAGACATTCATTACCATCTCATTTAAAGCAAGTTTCTAGTTTCCAAAAGCTATTACCCCATGTTCTTGTAGCAATATTGCACCAATACCTCGCCCATTGGCATCACACAGAATTGTAAATTCCTTGGAGAAATTAAGGCAAATCAAGGCTGAAGTAAGGAAACCTTTCAGCCTATTAAAGATTCTATCTGTAATGGCATCCCAAAAAAATGCTTCTTTCTTCAGTCTATCAGTGAGTTGAGAGGAGCTGCAATAGTGGCGTAATGTCAAATAAATCTATGGTAGAATGAAGAGAGAAACAAGAATCCTCTCAAAGAGGTGGTATTTGTGGGTGTAGGCCAATCTTTGACACATTGCACTTTCTTTGGATCAGCTCTAATGCATGTCTCACTAGCAATGTGGCCCAAACATTTTACTCCTTAGCAAGAGTCTATGATGTCCAAGTACATCAAATACTTGCCTCATGTGCAATAGATGAGCTTCCAATGAATGGCTATAGATGAGAATGTCATACAAAAATATCAACATAGATACGGATGATAAGAATGACTCACATGCTACTGCCACTATTTGTACTGTCTCCCTGGATACTTGGACAGGATCAAAGAGTCCTAATACTCTTCGTCTTCAAGGCAAGATTCATGGGAAAGATGTGTTTATATTGGTAGATAGTGGTAGCGCACACAGTTTCATGAATAGGTTGAAATGTTTTGCTACTGATTTACAGCAACCACTAAGGGTGCAAGTTGCCAATGGGAGTGAAGAAACTAGTACTCAAATATGCCCAGTTGTACATATGCAACTTACTGAAAATTGTGGGCAAAATGTAGACTTAATTGCACTTGAAATGGGGCCAATAGATATTGTGTGACCACCGGGATCAAAAGGAAAGGTGTCTGCAAGGTCAAAGAACTCTTCTTGCCTAGTTTCTTCATTAGCCTCATCATTTTTAGCAGTGATTACAACGCCACTTGCATCCTCATGGTCATCCTCCGAGTCTTCAAAGACCAACATACTTTGGACTCTTGCCTTTGCATTTCTATAAGCACATTTGGAAGCATGTTCAGTTGTGTACCTTTTCCCACACTTGAAACAAAGTCCTTTTTCTTTCCTTTCTTTGTACAAATCCATGGGAATGGACCATTGACCACCAGAGGTTGTAAGACATTCTTGTTGTTGCTATCCCCTTGTTTATTCTCAGCCCTGCCATTGTGAACTACCCTGAAATTATTGATTTTCCTTGAGGCATTGAAGGTGGGATATGTGGGAACTCTGGGGGTGCTAAATGGCATATTTCCACTACCATAATTGGTACCAAACTGGCTCTACTTTACAACAGCTTGTTGCTATCCAAAATTGTATTATATAGTCTCTCTAGGCTGCCTAAAAGATGACTAAGATAAGCCTCTTTGATGTCCATATTGTGGCTAAACTGAAGTATCTCTACGATACTTATGGGAGTATCTTTCAGCCAATTCAATAGCCTTGAATAAATCAGAAGGTGATTGCACTGAAACATTAGCTGATAAAATTGAGGATCCAAGCCATATATATACTTATGTAGCTTTGCATCATCACTTATGGACTCAACATACATCATGAGATTAAGAAATTGATTTGTGTAGTCCGGAACTATCATGACATGCTGCTCTAAGCTATACCACTGTCGAGCAAGCTTCTCTTTCTCTATGGGGGACACAAAAACTGAAAGGGAGTGACGGATCGAAGGTTGGACTTGAGAGCTATGGCAAGAGAGCAAGAGCAAGAAAGGAAGAGACTAGAAATGGGAACTTCAACAATCACAATGTGTGACTGGGCCTTCCTTTATTCAAACTGTCACTAAAAGAATAAAGAATAAAGTGACGGTGACAGGCGCTCGCCACCTGCAGTGTGTAGTGGTAGTGACCGTCAGTGTAATAATACACGGGTGGCTAGGCGGAGGCGCCTTTACCCCCAACAACCTCCCATTTAAAGGAAAATCTACCCTAGTGAGGAGTGAAAAGAAAAAAAGAAAAAAAAGAAAGTACAACATGTACACATGTACAACAGGATGAGGAAAGACGTCATCTCATCCCACGCCCATTAACCTCCTGAGGAAGGCAAAGCGCTCTGTAGAGAGGCTTTTTGTGAGTAGATCTGTAGGATTTTGGTCAGTCAAGATCTTGACAAGGTCACCAGACTTGTCCTCAACGACTCCACGTATGAAGTGATACCTCACCTCAATGTGTTTCGTCTTTGCATGGAAGACCGGATTCTTGGCTAACTGAATTGCACTCATAGAATCCAAATGCAGTGTAGGGATAACATCAATACTAAGGTTCGCAACTAAACGACCCAACCAAATGGCCTCCTTGCAAGCCTTTATGGCTGCAACATACTCGGCCTCTGTAGTAGAAAGGGCAGTGCATTTCTGCACCCTAGACATCCAAGAAACAACACCTCCAACATATGTGATTACATAGCCGAAAGTGGACTTCCTACTATCTGCATGTCCTACATAATCAGAGTCAGTGTACCCCACGACTCCTGTATCATGGCTGCCATAGTATATGCACATATCTGCAGTGCCCTTCAGGCACCTCATGATACCCTTCATGGCATCCCAATGCTTCTTGCCACAACACCAGCTGCGAAGGCAATATTTGGACGAGTGGCTATCATCGCATACATATGACTGCCCACTGCGGATGCATAGGGAATCTTGGCCATCTCGGCCCTTTGCTCATCTGTTTGCGGACAATCAGCCTGTGATACCTTCACATAAGAAGGCAATGGACAGCCAATAGGCTTTACGTCCTGTATGCGAAAGCGCTCAAGGACTTTATGAATGTACTCCCTCTGTGACAAGTAGAGGAGTCCCTGCCTGTCGCGTGCAATGCGCATACTAAGTATATGAGTGGCCTGTCCCAGATCTTTCATCTGAAAGCTATTCTTGAGCTGAGCCTTAAGAGCATCTAGCTCATCATGAGCTTTCCCTGCTATCAGCATATCATCCACATAGAGTACCAAAATCAATAACGAAGCATCTAGCTCATCATGAGCTTTTCCTGCTACTATCAACATATCATCCACATAGAGTACCAAAATCAATAACGAACCATCACGGGATTTCTTCGTGTAAAGACACGGATCCATAGCACTCCGGCTGTAGCCCTGTGACTGCATAAAGGCATAAAACTTATGATACCACTCCCTAGGTGCCTTCTTCAAGCCATAAAGGCTTTTATTCAATTTGCACACTAGGTGCTCCTTGCCAGGTTTTGCAAAGCCCTTAGGCTGCTCCATATAAATCTCATCATACAAGTCCCCATGTAAGAAAGCCATCTCGACATCCATCTGGTATAAATCCAAGTCAAGCTCAGCAACCAAAGCCAAGACTAAGCGTAGGGTGGTCATCTTAACCACAGGAGAAAAGACCTCATCAAAGTCCACACCATGCCCTGCTTAAAACCCTTTGCTACCAATCTAGCCTTGTATGCCAGCTTGGGGTGTCCAAGGGTACTTTTTAGCTTGCACACCCACTTGCATGTCAAATCCTTCTTGCCCGTAGGCAAGGAAACCAAATCCCAAGTGTCATTCTTATGCAGGGAGTCTATCTTAGACTGCATAGCCCTCTCCCAAGAGTGACTGTTGCCCCTGCACATAGCCTCATCATAAGTGAAAGGCTCTCTTGCATCTGTAACCAAGACATAATGCATCAAGGGCTGAAATCTATCTGGTGGACGTCTGTCTCTAGTAGACTGTCTCACGACAGGTTCTGCTAACTACGCAACTGCCTGTCCAACGCCCTGACCATGAGCATCTACTGTAGCTGTAGGCTATCCAACTGGCTGTGCGGGAGCTCTCGGCTCCTCCTGAAATATGACCCTGCAGATCTCAACAACTCTCTCAAGCTGCCTATGCATCTTGTCTTCATGGAAGACTACATCATGACTGCGGATGACTTTCCGCACTTGCCGATCCCAGAGATGGTAACCCATCTCACCTGCATCCCCATAACCAAGGAAAATACATTTGACACGCTTGGGATCTAGCTTACTTCTCTTGTTCCTGGACACATTGCAAAATGCCTCACATCCAAAGACACGGAGATGCGCATAAGAGGGGGGTTTTCTAGTCCATACTTCCTCTGCAACCTGGAAATCCAAACCACTAGAGGGTGATCTATTTATGACATGCACAGCCGTACTAATTGCCTTAGCCCAAAAGCTCTATGGTAGGCCTACATGGCTAAGCATATTGCGTACACGCTCCCAGATGGTTCTATTCATCCGCTCAACCAAACCATTCTGGAGGGGGTGTAGGGGGCAGACGCTTAATACCCCTCTCATCACATAACTTCTGGGGGGGTGTAGGGGGTGGTCAACTGACGGTTAATACCCCTCTCATCACGTAACTACTCAAAATCACGTGAGACATACTCACCCCCATTATCTGTCCTTAGGCATTTTAGCCTATACCCAGACTTGTTCTCAACCAATGCAAGCCATCTCTGAAACACAGCCAAGACATCAGATTTCAGCTTAATGGGATAAGCCAAAACTTTCCGTGAAAAAACATCTATGAATGTAACAAATACTTTGCACCACCCATAGACTGACAAGGCATGGGCCCACAGGCATCCGAATGTACCAATGCCAAGAGCTCACTCATGCGTGGCCTATCAGACTTCTTATGCGTAGACCTAGTCTGCCAGCCATAAAGACAATGCTCACATGAATCAAAACTTGCATAATCAAGGGGCGGTAAGTACTGCAAACCAAAAAGCATTTTCATTCCCTTCAAAGACATATGGCCCAAAAGGGCATGCCAAAGAGATACATGTGGGATAGAACCCATAGACAAAACATGATCAAGGGAAGAACCTGATACAATCAAGGGGAAGAGACTGCCAGCCTTGACACCTCTCACAATCACAAGTCTACCATGAGTGATCTTCCATGCAAAGTCTCCAAAACATATATGATATCCTGCATCATCAAGCTATCCAGCTGACATGGACTACGTGTCAAAGCAGGTACATGACGTACATCCTGCATAACAAAATTGCTGCTAGAGGGAAACTGCAGCCTAACATCACCAATGCCCACAATATCAAGAGAGCTATCATCACCCAAGCACATAGAACCCGAAACAGTACGGTATGAATGAAACCACTCTCGGCAAGGTGTCACATGAAAGGATGCACCTGAGTCCAAGAGCCAACACTGTGCGTACATAGAGTGTATCTCTGTCATCTGCAAAGCACTAGAAGAAGCTGCTAGGATATAATAATCATCATCAACATCCTCACGCTACATAAAATTGATCTCTTCAATTTAGAGCAATCTCTTTATCTTCTTGTTTCCTTAGCCTTTCTTCCTCCTCTTCTTGCCTCCTTTGGCACTCTTTTTCTAGTTTTTTTGACTCCTCTTCTACCCTTTGTATCTCTGTGTTCTCCTCAATGGTGGAGCAGGCCTTTTGTATGGGGATCTTGAGGGAGATCTTCCTTCTTCCCCCTTGGCTGTAGTGCTCTCTAAGCCTTGCTACTCACTAACCATTCTTTCACTCGAGGTTTCTTAGTGTTGAGGTGGTTGGTCATGCTCCTTTTTGTTAATGAGTTTTGCCGTATCATCCTATTTCTCCTTATAGGTTTCTTCTCTCTCCACTTATCCTCCTAAAATTGAAATGGTCAAGCTCTTTGGGGTGGGGGAGCGGTGCTCCTCACAGACTGGTGATGGCTCTTGGTGAGTTGATGATGACTTTGGGGTTTCCTCCATCACCTCTCTCTCTGCCTCTTGTAGTGCTTCCTAGATGATCACTATTAATACTCCTCCAAAGCCCATGGTTGAGACCTTGGATGTAGGTTTCTTCCTCTCAGATTCTGCAGTGGTCTCGCTAAGGACTCTCCTCCTACCATCCTTGGTGCTGCTTGTGGCTAGCACCCTTATCGAGGCCTATATTGTTCTCTAGATGTAGGCATTCCAATTTACCTCATCCAAGGCATTAGCTACGAGGATTTCTAGTAAGGGCACCTTGATTCTACTCATTAGAGAATTGTATCTGTGGCTTGAAAATAGTGTATGGATCATCTTGGCCTTCAACCAAATGGTAGGATCTAGGAGATCTGTTAGGCTAATGTTGTCATTGGTGTATACCCTTCTTTTGTCCATCCCTAGCATTCCATATAAATCCCTCTTGGGTCTTCTTTCTAGCTTCTCTGCTAGCCCCAATGCCTTTTCTACAATTTTTGGGCTAAGGGGAGTTACTACACTTCTAAAAATCAGGCTCTGCTTGACGGTCTCATTGTGCCAATGTTCCTTAGGACATCAAAGTTCCTTAGGAATTCATCGCACTTGCTGTGATCTATTTCTTATCCCACCTTCTCAAGTACTTGGTAAAGTTGCATTGTTCCACCATCTGGGCCACCACCCCTTCAGTTGTCACCACTTCTTTGAGGTTGTGGATGTTGCGATACTTTAATTGGTTGAAAGCTTGAGTTTCCATGGCTAGTAGTCCATATATTCTATGCTCCTCCTCTGAAAAGGGAAGCTATTGGATTTATCTTGATGTCCTGCCATTTAGGTTCCTATCGCCACATGACATCCACAATTAGTTCTCTTTAGAGGGTGACTCTTGCACAAAAAGTAAGCTGATTAGAAAGATCAGTGTTTGAAAGTAAAAACTCTCATAGCACATGAGGAATATGACCCACAAAAACTCGCAAGTTAAGAATTCACATACCAGTCCACCATACCTTCATTCTTTTCTTTTATTAAAATTCAATACTCATTTTGAGTTTTCACCATTTGAGTTTCATCCATTTACCCCCTTCCCCGTGGAAAGATGGAAATCATTCCTAGGATTGTGAGAATGACAGGGTATGGGTCTTTAATGTGTACATGATGTGCCTTACTATCTCAAGAACCAGTCGTAAAATATGGGATTATATTCATAAAATTTGGGGTTATATTCAAGGGTTTCATAATGGTCCAAATCCTATGGACGAATCCCTACTTATGTGATATATGTCAACATGCCAATCAAGGGGTTGCCTAAGTCAAACCGACTCGCAAGGTGGAGTTCCTCCTTTGTTAGAATTTTATCCAAGCATGGGTGAAGCATGACATTGTCTTCTAAGGGCTGGACCAACATCCTAAAGGTGGTGGAGGCCACATTGGTTGGGTTGTACTCTGAGGCCTTGATGACACGTCTTTGTTCCACATTGGTCATGATTTGATGTCCCTCTTGGGCCCATGAAAGGTGCAAATTATACCACTTAGGCATGAAATTGGACTCAGATTCAATAAGTCGGAGTTCAAAGAGTTCGTGGAGTGGCATGGGAGTTTTACTTTTATGATAAGATGTGATTAAATGCTGGCTTTTGGCCTTCTCTCGTGAGATTTCATTGCCGATCATCTCCTTCACAATAAATTTTTTTTAAATGAAGATGAATTTGTAATCTTCCCAAGAACATGGTAAGGAACGTACGTCGGTTGCTATGGGTTTGTTAAGTAGACCTAGGTCTAAACATTCATAACTTCTAGCAAAAAGTGTGAAAGTTGAATCCAGTTGTTGAATGCACGTGGCCAAATCATCCCCCATAGCCATGGCCATGTTGGATGCCACTTCAAGAATAGATCATTGTGGTGGCTGAAGGTGTTTTGGTGGCTTGGGTTTGGTTGGGTAGGACAATTTGACTAGGGTCTTTCCATTGAAAAATTTTTAGTGGTTGTGGTAGGCTTGGATTGTGAGGGTTGAAACTCCATTTATGCATTGGTGTCGGGGGCCTTGGTGATTATCTTAGAGCTCTTAGTAGACAAGACTATCGGTTGCAATTAGACTCCGGGATGCACTTTAGGTTGGTAGACCAGTTGAGCGCTCAAGGTTTCAAAACTTTCTATCTTGATTCCTCTCCTCCCTTATTTCGATTGAGGTTGCGAGGGCTTAGTTTGTGGGGCTTGGGATTGGAAATCCAAGTTAGCATTTGCCAATTTGGGAAACCATAGTGAGGTGCTACCCTCATAGTATCCTTGGGCTCGCAACAAGGCCTTTGGGACACCCAATGTTGCTTAATCACATGTGCACTCTGGGAGTTCCAATTCCATCATTTAGGCCTAAAGTAAAAGGTATGGAAATTACGCACACCCAGTGCTTGATGTTTGTGAAACTCTGGTTTACATTTTGGAATCTACTTGCGTTTCTGGCCCATGGTTCTTTGATGTGACAGGTTAGGTACAAGGTCCCTACACCTGGATGCAGTGTCTCTTGTCAAGAGGGCCCAATTATATGACAAATTTAGATCATGCACCTTGGTCCAGTGCCACTCCCTCCTTTCCAAAAGATCCTTAAGAGGTTTCCAATTGGTGGCTCGGTTGCCGGCTAGCTTTCTTAACAAGTGCTCAAGGATTCCGTGAAGTTCAAGTTTGTTTGCTAGGACATGATGGGTGATTGACATTGATTGGCTTATGAAACTTCTGGTCATTATGCACATAGTTACTATATGGGAAACTTAGGAGTTGCAAGTGGAGTCCATAGCTCGCATATACTCATCCTCTTCCTCCGATAATGGGAGCTCAATGGTTGCCCAACACATGCATCCAATGCTACTCATCCTCAAGGCAAGGAATATACTTTTATAGAGCCCCATAATTGCTTCTTACTTTTGAGTCCCCCTTCAACAAGTTAGAGATAGCCTCTAAATCCATGGATGAGGTCTTCCAAGTATCCATTTCCACCTGGATTGCATCATATCTATTGCCCAAGAATATTAGACCATTACCCTAGTCCTATATTACTTTGGCATTTCTAATCCATGGCCTCCTCAACAAGATATCATAATCCACTCCCTTCATGACTATGAAGTTTACGTAGAATTGGATTTCCACTATCTTTAGTAGCCAATCCTTTAGGACTCCAAAGGTTCTAACCTTCATTTTGTTTGCTAGGGTGACATTGAACCTTGCAATTTCCACTGGTGGGTTTCCCCAAGTTTGCAAGACATCATGACTAAGTACACTAACCCTTGCTCTCGTGTCCACTATCCCCCCCTTTCGTGTAGTGTCTCCCAAGGCAACAACAGGTAAGATTGCATGCATCTCAGTGCCCAAAGGTGTTTACTTGTGGGGACTTAGACATGGGATTCATTGTTAGGCTGGGTATGTGTGCCATGACATCATGATCTAGAAGGTTTTGTGGCTTATGGTCATCATTGTGTTCTACCCATTGCTTCAACTCTTTCCAAAGTGTGGGGTCTTGCCTAAAGCAATTCTCCCAATGACATTGTCAATTTAGGAGTCATTGTGATGAGTGTTGCTAGCAAGCCACTATCCCTCTTTCCCTCCTTAGTTTTGTGGATTTCTTGCCAATGTTCTTGGATTGTTTGTGTATTCCTGGTCCTCTCACTCGGCCCATGCAATTGTTCATGGGGTGGCATTATCTCTCTCCTGCCCTCAAGAATGAAGGTGAGAATGGTGGGCTCATGGTTGAGAATTCCTCAACCTCCTCCTCAATTATAGGCTCGGTATCTTGAATGTGTGCATGGGCTTCCCTTATCCATTCCTTGACCTTATCTGCAACTTTCAGCTACTGTTGGTTGGGGTTAGGGTACTCTCCAACCTTAGCACTTCCCTTCTCTTCCTTCTTAGGAGTAGATGGTTCTACTTCTACACCCCCAACTTGCTTACCTTTGGTTAATGTGGTCTCACTCTCAGTTTTGAGCGTCATTTTTGCCTCAGTTCTTTTCTTCCACTGGTCTTTGATTCTTATTCCCTATAGAGGATGCATCTAAGTTGCTAGGCCCTGGTAGTGAGATACCGGCCTGCTTTGTTTGAGCTTGTGTCATGACTTTCAAAGGTATAGGTCTGGCATCGGTTTCGTGCATCTCAACAAAAAAGAGCCCGAGTGGCACATATGGTACAGATGCTTAGTTAGTGGAGGGATTCTGCCTAAGGTAATCAGTGAATAGATGTGTGACTCCACATTTGCGACATCTCAAATTAGCATTCTCTCTATTTTTTTGCTCCTTTTCAGTGCAATGAGACGAGACATGCCATGGATGTGGCCACATGTCCAACATGTTATGGGTCCCTGATTTTTGAGTTTCTCCTAAGTCTCTTCCTCTTCCTCTACCTAAGGCCATGATTGGCACAGGTCTATAGTCCATCAATATTGGATTTCCTTCTTCATCATAAGAAACATAAGTATTCAAATAAGATTCTTCCTCTAAGGGTTCTTCCACCAAGTGCACTAGGGCTTCGCTCGGTGGATGGGTAATGATGGGTACAAGAGGTCTAGGGATCCTTGTAGGGTTAATATTTGTCCTTGGCGGAATTGGCTTTGAGTCATTGGGTGCGGGGTGCGGGGTGCTAAGGGCGTTCCTCTTCCCAAATAGGGTTATCACCCCCATGGATAGTAAGGTTGTTGGCAAGGAAACCATCTTGGCAACTGATATAGTGCATGGCATCATGCTTGAATCTTCCATAATTGGTGCAAGGCCTTGATCTGGGATTGGGGCATTCAGATGGTGGGCAACTTCCTCCATAGTGCACACACTGCACCTAGGGTTGCATAAGTCTTTGCATTGACTCTTGTAGTCTAGGAACCTCTGCTTTCAGATTAGCTATAGCTTGGGTTTAGTCAATATTCTTCCCTTTCTCCTATTCACTAATGACTGCTTGTTCCCTAGTTGCTGCCACTCTCTCATTGTTCCTAATTGCATTGCCACCCTATTGTGCTATCCGAGAGCTTCTCTCCCTAAGAAAATCATCTACTCATATAGCTTCCTCAAAGACTCTCACAAGCACGTCTCTCTACATGTTCAACTTTCTTTCTAGGGCCTTATATAGCTCTTTGTTGTGGATCTAGTTATTGAACATAGTTGAGATCGCTCTCTCATTGGGTCGCCTAGTTGCAGATATCCTCTTATAGAGGCTCCTCACATGGGTAAGGTAGTCTCGTATGTCCTCCTTATCCTTCTAACTAACATTCATTAGCTTTTAACTATGAGGTTATTGGAATATTCTACCTCTTAGAATCTCTTGATGAAGAGATCTTTTAGCTGGGTTAAGTCATTGTGCTCAATGTTATCTAGGCTGATGAACCAAGTCCGGCATCCCTTGTCTCCTAGGCATAGATCGAATGCTTGTGTTCACTAAGTAGGATCCATGAGGTTATTCACCTCACACACTTGCTCAAATTGCTGGATAAAGCTGCATGGTCACTCCCTACCTAGTGTTTATTAAGCTGCTTTGCAATGATGGGTATTTTTGTTTGGTTTCTGGCATTTGGGGTGACTCCCAACATGTGACTAGCAGTGATGTTGCAAGGGCTGCACTCTGCTTGGCACTAGTGGTGTCTAGCAATCTCTTGGTGAGCAGTTTGCTCAATGTAAGATCAACTTTTAGAATTCTCTCCCTATAGCAATTGCCTCCCATTCTATTCCTACATGATATGGCCAGGATCCTACAAATCTTGTTAAGTTCCCTCTCATGATGTAGCATGTGAGCCTCTTGCCCCTAACTATAATTTGCCATGCATTGCAATGCCATCTACGTCGATCTCCTCTCTTCCTCCTCAATGTTTGCCAGCAATGTCTACCAGCGATCTTCCATGGTGTGCTATCCTCATTTGCTGGTCGTATTTGTGTGAGAAGTCATCGGATGTCGTCGGGGTGCTCAACCTAACAGAGGTCAATTTCTAGGTCTAGGCTATTCTCATTTGGGCCAATACGTATCTATGAGGTCAACTAAGTTGGCCAGGGATGTATTCCTAATCTTGGCGAGTCTTCCCTTTGCTTGGCGATGTGACAATTTGGTCCTCTCCATGTCTTTGTCCTTGGTTTTCTAGCTTTCTCCTGATTCTTGGATTGTACTCCTATTGGTGAGTTCAATTTTCTTATTATGTCTTGGTGTGTTCCTTATTATTGCAAACATCCTTCAGCTTGTGTGTGCATGCTCTTTTTTGTGTACGGTGCAAAATCATGCTTTTAGCTTTCAATTGCACTTCAAGTGTCCAAAATAGTGTGAGGTGCGAATATTAGATGGACATTGTAGCTCTTGCTCTCCCTTCATTTTTGTTTTGGCCAAACATGGCTCTAAGTGCAATTGTTTGCCACTCTAAAGGGCTAATTAGGGTCTCTATTGTGTTTCCCAGCTTGATCAAGGTGTGATAAGGGTCTATGGGTCAATTTGGGGCACTAAGTAGGGTGGGACAACTAATGAGTTAGCCATCGGTTGCTTCTGGGTCATTAGGTCACTGTTTCTCTTGTTTGGAGCTGTTCAACTTGACTATAAGGTTCTAG
Source organism: Lygodium microphyllum (assembly GCF_053477565.2). NCBI lineage: Eukaryota > Viridiplantae > Streptophyta > Polypodiopsida > Schizaeales > Lygodiaceae > Lygodium > Lygodium microphyllum. Next base: position 67,489,272 of record NC_141154.1, on the reverse strand, counting down.
AGGTTCATCAAGCTTGGGTCTAGGTTTGTCAAGGTCTAGGGATGTCAATTTTTCTTAATTTCACATTCAGCCCAAGTGGTCCGAATTGCAAAGTTTTGAGTTGCAGAGGTTTGAGTCCGAGACTTGGACTGTCTAAATAGGCCGAATATGGATGGGCCAAATGGTCGAATGGCTGAATGGACAAGTCCTATTGTCATAATGACACATGGCCAGGTGGGCTAAATTTGAGTGTTCAAGTGTCTGAGTGTTTGAAGGGTGGTCATTCAAGGCCTAGACTCTGCCGTGCGAGGCCGAGTTGTCCAAGTGGACTAATGACTCAGACATTTGAGGCTTGCGGTTTCTGTCCGAGGAGGGCGGCGGCGAGTTGCCAAACGATAAAAATCCTAAAAAACCCTACTCGTGCCTTACTAATGATTGCAACTAGGGTGTTGACACTGATCCACAAGCATCAAATGACATTGAGAACATACATGGAGGGCTCGTGAATGTAGGAATGTGAATCATTGAGGAATGGATTTATGCGCCTGCCCTATACCTCTATATGTCTCTCAACCTCTCTCTCTCAACTGAATGCACACAAATGAGCTCTCTCTTTGCCCTCTTGGCCTCTCAAACCCCTAGTTATTCAATCTTCCACTCCCCTTCTTCTCTCTATGCATTAGAACTCTCATTTCCCTACTTTTTCCCTGTTTTGGGGCTGTTATTACAGAAGACACCCTACTATGTATTTCTCTATTTTTCTCTAATTGTTTCTTAACTAGAAGCATTCAAATTGCAAGTAACAACTCACACTACTCCAATCTACTTCCCTTAATCCAAAAAACTAGAAAAACTTACAAAGGAGATCGAATACATTTTCAACTCCCTCGCTTCCTACCTATCTCAAGCACTGGTTGAGGAAAAACCCTTGAGTAAGTTACTCACAAATATATGCGTGCATCATGTGGGTTCAAAATAAGGTATTTTAAAAATACCATTTTTGTGCATTTTTTACATACAAAAGGGTGCAATATAAAGGGGTTATTTACATATTGAATAGAAATGGGTTATGTTTTATTTAGGAAAAATTCACAGATAAGGATATTTGTAAATAGGCCTTGAACACATGTGATGTAGAGGATATACATATAGTAACTTCCCTGAGGAAAAACCCTACTTCAATGCTCATCGATTCAGAGCATGCAAGCACTCAAAGCTTGAATCCATTGGTTCCAACAATGGAACCAAAATGTGGGAGCCTTCACTCAATCGCCAAGACCCACGGACTGCTTATTGCTTCAAGTGTTTCAAGCCAAATTCTATGGCCACCTATCACATAGCTATACGTGCTCTGGATCCTACGAGTGTAATGAACTTAACTTGATGCCCAATTGAGTAGTCTTCTCCCCCCTCAAGCACTCCAATAGCTCCACAATCCAAGATGCGAGCTCAAGCAAGCTCAATCCTTTACCTCCAAGCTCCATCCTCCATAGCCACATGTGCGACATAAGAGAAGAGAAGATGGAGAGCTTCTCCACCATCCCTTACCATCACTCACTCACTCCCTCTCTCAGAATCAAGCACAAGTACAAGCAAGGAGAAGAGAGCCACTCTAGCCACACACCAAGAATGAGTTTCTCCATTCACTTTTTGACTTTTATACATGCCTTCATCCCTTTGGGCACCCATCCCCTTTTTTACATGATGAGCCATCTTAGCCAATGTCTTTTTTCCTCATGTCTTTTCTCTTTCCATGGTTCTTTTGCTCTTGCACTTCTATGTTTATAATTTTCACAAGAGGGAGCCTGGTGCTCTTTTCTAAAATGAATCACATTGCACCTTGCGCTTTCCTTGCTAGAATATTCAGTGCACCTTGCTAGAAACTTTGGTGCTCTCCTACATTTTTTAAAGCTTGCCTTGTCTTCCGCTTTTCTTACCTCGGCAAAATGAGCTTCTCTATTCACTTTTTGACTTGGGCTTCCTTGGTCTTCCTCTGCTTCTTTTTGGGTTGTATGGTCTGTAACATGTTTGTAACAATTGGCCACATTTTTATGGGTAGTAATGATTTGTATGAACACCCTTATGAACATTAGGACACTTTTTTCCCTTAGTCTAGGAGGTCTTCTCCTATGGATTTGTATATATGACCATTTACTCAAGGGTAAACTAAGTCTTGTATATCGATACTTCTCAAAACACTTTGTTGTATTCTCTCAAACTTATTTTCCAAGCTATACATGTGCATTCTAGTAATCCTAAATAGAGATTTTGGTATGAGAGCAAGTATCAACTTCTTGAGAAAATTTATCAATACCTTAGGCTTCATCTCCTCTAATTGGGACAAGGTTTGATAGCCATTCATAAATTGGCTATACTATTTACAAACTCCTATAACTTGATTTTATGAAATTTTGTATTTTTGTTTATTCCAAACTCCATTCGGATCAATAGTACATAGGTTAGTTTGTCCAAAAATCAGTACTACATCCCCCTTCGAGCATAGTATATAAGTAAGCCAAAAATCATTGTGGGGACATCCAAAGTGAGGCACAAGTAAAAGTGACATCCCCCCTCGAGCATAGTAAAATCAGTACTACATCCCCCCTTGAGCATAGTATATAAGTCGTACAAAAATCATGGGGGGATCAATAGTACATAGGTTAGTTTGTCAAAAAATCTAACAATGTTGATTTGATATGCAGCACTACTACATCCCCCCTCGAGCATAGTATATAAGTAGTCCAAAAATCGTGGGGGGGACATTCAAAGTGAGGCACAAGTAAAAGTGACACTAACAATAAGATACAAAGGATTATGAGACTATAAGAGAAAATAGATAGATTATCAACCAACTCCTTAGAGAGAAATAAGAAATCTAGGATCATTGGAATATATGATACATCTCAAGACAAGGGAATGATAAGATAAGGATCAATGACCATGTAGAAAACTTCATATATTAACCATATGCTCTTCTAGCTCCAAAATAAGGACAACATCATAAAGTGTATAGCCAAGTTTAGTGGAGCACAGTGTATAAGACATGTTCATGTTACAATTCAATCATATTCCCTAGCCAACTAGGAATGTTCTACAATATGGTCAGATAGGTTGACCATACTACCTTCTCAAGCAGTAAAAGGAAGATCCCTCCCAAGCCATCATCAATCTAAGTTCTTCTAGCTAACCTTAAGGTCTTTGCTTATCATTTGTCTAGATCGCCATCTAAGCTTCACAGTGGAAATGCACTAGTGGATAGACCCATCTTTGCATTAGTTAATTTGAAATTAAAGAAGTTTTTGTTCTTCTCATATTTGCTATGTATTCTCTACTCTTGACTTAGATTCTATCCACTATGTCGTGTAATTTTTACAAATAAGTCATCCGAGTTGTACCTCCTAGCCACATAGTAGTTCATGGAAAACATGCTTGAAATGGCTACACTATCAAAGGTTACCCTACCTTACGTTCAATTTACATAGCCTTAGAAATAGATAATAAGCCTCATTTAATAAATATGCCATCACATGATATCCATGGTTGAAACTTTGTTTTATTTCTTTTGAACTAATAAATATTACCCTACGTCTTAAACTTGTCTAAGAGAGGAATGGCTTAAACTCTCGAGAAATTGAATCTAACATCCAACTCGTGTGTTAATGAGAATCTCCAACTAATAGGAATTAATGGTGCAATATATAAAGATCTCCAAGAAAAGAATTTTCTTATGAAGTAGACACTATCGCCTAAATTTAGGGGAGAAGGATCCAAGGTGAAGTAAGTTGTGGAAGCCTAGATCAAAGCCATGGATACCTATTTCCTGGTTTGCTAAACTTATTATCACAAACCAAACCATGATACCACACCTTTGTTTCATAATCAAAGATAAGATTTTGTGGAAAAAATGGTGCTTAGATAAGGGAGTGAGAGAAGCTTCCAAAAATTGAGAATAAATCAAAGAAGCTTTGAAAGGCCAATATATTCCCCCCATTGTTAACAAGAAATGTGTAAGGCAAAGTCAAAGACAATCAGAGCACAAGCACATGCATTGTTTTTGGATGGATATTAGATTTTAGAGCTTCAATATATTACTTTTAAACTTCATGGACATCACTTTATTATGGTTGTATTCATTTGTGAAATCCAAGGACTCACTCCCAGGCACATTGTATTTATTACCCCCAACTATATTTATCAGATCCACAATTGTCTTATGGGTTGTGCACGTGGAAATGTCAATGCACTAGCATAGACTAGGTCTAAATAGATTAAGGTTGAAGCATGCTTTTAAGAATACACTAGCCCAAAGTCCACAAAGTGGGTGAGATGCCTAAAAGAGGGCACAAATCCTAATTCATAGTTCTAGAAAAACCCTAAGATGTAAAGTGGGATATATATCCTAATATGCAAACGAGGCATCACCATAGAGAAGTGACCTAATCCTAACCCTAAATTTATTCCATATATAAGGGTTGGTGGTCCCAATTGTATTTATCATTTTGGTGCATCCACGCTACAAAAGTTATATCAATGCAACTATTGAAGCTTTCTATTCATTTTTTTCCATCCTATCATCTTACTTCCATTGTTGAGAGAGAGAGAGAGAGAGAGAGAGAGAGAGAGAGAGAGAGAGAGAGAGAGAGAGAGAGAGAGAGAGAGAGAGATGTATGTTGAGTGAGAGACTAAGAGAGGGTGAAGCTCGACATTATGTTCTTGCTTTTGTTCTTCTATATCTTCCTTTCTCATTGTTGGCATGCTTGGTGATAGATGCGAAGGAGTGAATGTATCAGATTGTGTTACTTGGGTGATAAAACCATCTTTAAAACTTCAAGCTTTTGGACTACAACATAGGAAGGTAAGTTGGTGAGTTCACTTTACCTCAAAGCTACCAAAGATTCCTTGATGCCAACAAAGCCCACATCCAAGAAAATTACTTGGAATAGCAAAAGGAGACTCCGATATGAACAACACATATGGAAGGAATTATTCAAATTTTAGTACCAATACGGGTGACACTAAAAGAAATGGTAGGGCTAATGCTATCACCCAGAGACCAAATGGGCTAGATAACAAGTAATGCTACTGTTCCAAAAAAATTGGACACCTAAGGGCCAACTATCCAAACCCAAAACCAAACAACTAGATAAAATATCTCATGGGAGTGGAAACAACAACTAAGCCATGGATGTGAAAGAGCAACCAAAGCCCAAATGAACACCATGATAAGGAACTTGAAGAGTGCACCTTAAGTGAAGGGAAAGAGGATCCATACATGGTACCATTGAGAAGAAAGGAGTAGATCACTAATGTTCTACAATCGAATCTCCAGCTACTCACAAGGGTACATCATTCAAGATTTTGATTAATTGTGGTAGTACTCATTCATTTCTTACATCTATAATAGTTAAGGTATTGCATCTAGAATCCATGAAAACAAGGAAAATGATAGTAGAATTGGCTAGTGAGAAGGGAATTGCCTCAAACCATAGAGAAACTTCAATTCAAGTTGGACAACCATTCAACTAAAGAAAAATTTAGGATCCTACAATTGGGATGCTACAATTGCATTCTAGGAATGGATTAACTTAAGAAGAAGAATAGATCCTAGATTCTATGTGCTAAAGAGAAGTGATATTCCAATATCTAGAAGGGGATACCATAAAGTCATACGGAAAATCTAGGAGAACCAAGGTCCAACTAATCAAGGCAAGACAACTTAGAGGTTTAAGGAAAGGTCAATGAGTTTACATGATCCAATTAAATAAGATTGAAATGACTAAAGAAGGTAGTCTATCTTCCTAGATCAATTATTTTGAAGATATCTTTCTAGAAAAATGGACCCCATTTCCTCCAAATAGTGAGGTTGACCATCGGATAGAGCTGTAAGGTGTGTGGTAGGGTCAATTCCAAGGTGCACCTTTAGTAGTCCATCAGTAGGTTTTCCAAAATGATGCCGCCGAGTGCTCCCTTGGATTATCACAAGGTTTGCCACTTAGATCCTATTGAGTCTACATCGCAACGGAAGAGTTTCGACTCAGCCCACTAGGATCGACTTGAATTCTGAGTTCATAAAATCAGACGGGTCTCGTAACAGCCAGCTAGCATTAGTAATTTCAAGTTTCTACTCAAAATGAAGTGGACTTGCCATTGCGCTTGGTTCAAAAAGAATGGGAGATGGAGGGGAGTGCGGTATGTAAACCCTCTTGCCCATAAGGAAAAATCCAATTCCAACCCCCTAAAACAATGCAAATTGATTCTACCTAATGACTAGTTTGTCTTCTTATTTATATTTCTATCACTAATTTAGAAAATATCCCAACTAACCAGGACCACCCCATTGTTAGACGGACCCATCGGGGGTCATGCCCACCCGCTTTCCTTTGATGACGGTATCATCTTTAGTTTTTAAATTACCTACAACATATTTATTGAAACATATACAACCAGCTTCCTTAATTAGTCTATTAAATCACAGGTTCCTTCATGTAATTTATTTCATGGACACACATACAATTCAAACAACCCTTGAATAAAAAACAAATTCCTTTATTGTATCTGAAGTTTATTACAATTTTCATATTTTTGATCCTGGGGAAGATATATAGAATTCCACGAGGGTATTCTATCCACCAATATTCCTCCCTTGTAACTAGTATTAGGGTTCCACATCCCATATTGGGTCACGAAGGGCCCGTTAGATTCTAAGAGTAATGCGGAATTTACGGCAAGAGTACCCCCCTTGCATCCACATTTCCTACTACTCGAGAGTATCCCTATGGACAGACCTTTCCACTACAGAGTCGGTCTAAACCTCTTGAAGCGATAAACTATGACCCTCTTGGAGTAGGGTCTCGCAGCTAGCTTGGGGGTAGCTTAAAGCGATCTTTTCTTTTATCCTGTTTGTCAATATTTTTAATTAGAGATCTATATTCTAGCAAACACAAAGAATCCTTTCAAATATGCAATGACAATCACACCATCATGCAACTCACGGCTTCACATAGCCAAGGTAAACCTTAACCTAAGGTAACCTTACATTCTAATGAGAATTCTCCTCCCCATAAAGAAGTGTTGAGTACAATTCTTTCAACTTTGTAAAGCAAGACATGAATTTCTCATCTAGGGCTAACTCACCTAATATAAGTGATACCATGGTGCAAATTATTTATGAAGAATATGTAATATCCTTCTATTTCAATTTTTGGGAGTTTGTAGATAATACAATATATTGGGAGGGTCTAAGTGGTTCTTCACATTTTTAGATTCCATCCAATATCTTCTTAGCATTGATCTCTTCTAAGAATTAGCAAGTTTCCTTTAGTTGATGCCTAGTAAGAAATACTGCAACGAGACGATTTACAAGGCTTTTAAATAGACTTTCACAAGCGTTAATTCAATACTTAACCTTATCACATTTGACAATAGATATATCAAGTTAATTCATTTAACTAATCTCGAGTGCACATATAGTCCTTTACTCTTTTTGTGCAATATTCTCCTACAACTATTTCCATTATGATTCTATGGATTATAATCTCGACAAATCATAGATAGTAGTTAATAGTTATGCATATACTAATACACTCTCTAGATGAAAGCTGTCATTTCGTGTAAGTGTAAATATGGAAACTAATATTTTATGTACTTTATTTTTATATGGATGCTGTCCATGTAATCTAACAAGTAGTTATTGTATCATTTAATGCAAACACTAACATTTTATGTAAAATTTTGTCAAAAACCTTATTATTTTATGTGGCAATATAAAATAATAGCCTATTTATGAGTCAAGAATAAAATGGTTTGGCATGACAACATTGGAAATTTTGTCTTTGTTTGCACTCCCATTCACCGCACCCGATGTTTCATTGGTAGTGGCAACTACAATAGCCTTGAGCACTCTCGTATCTCTAGCAATACCAGTTGTGGTGGATCTTATGGTTTTTGCACCTCGTTGCTTTGGAGCCATCGTTCATGAGTGGGCTTTAGAGTAGAGCAATTTATTATTGTCCACGGAAGGCCAAATTATGACCCACGGGACCTTTCCACACATACAATGATTCTCCTCCCCCATGGTAGAAAAGGGTAGCTACGGTGAAAGAACAATCTATGTAGCATGGTTCTCTCGAAACTGGAACATGCGGGTGATGAGAGCCCCTAACTTCGATATAGGAGTAGTGGTAAAAAATTGGTGAAGTGGCCCCTATAAAGAGATATCAAAGTCAGCTCGTATGTGTGCATATGTTGGGCATGCCATAATCATGTGCTCCTCTGATTCTACACTCTGTAGTCCACATAGCATTAGAGAAGATTGTCTAGTTGATGATCAAGAGAGGGGCGGGTTTGAGTTATATGATATCCCGACTTTGATTTAAAATCTTTCCAACTTCTCACAAAATGGACTTGAAGAACTCTAAAATCATTAAATAGAGAAGATCTCAAGCAAAAAAACTAGAGGATCGTAACCCGACATTTTTTTCGGATTGAGAAGGACCGTAGCCACCCATTACATAAGTTACCATGTGAACGAGAGTTATGAGCCATATTAGTCATTAATGTCAGTTTCTGTAGTATGATGGTCCAAAAATACTAGATTTTTGGACAAAACTAGCATATTTTTGTTATTTTGGATATTATTTATTGTAAATATCTTAAAAAGCTATGGAAACTTCTAGACAATGGTTTCATGTAAAAAAAAAAGTGGGTTTTTCAACTAGTTTTTGAGATTTAATACAAAAAGAAGGATTGGCAAAATCGCACATGTCGCAATCGTAGTTTATAGGCAGTAAACAGCACACCTAATAGGGAGGAGTGATCTAGAAGATTTTTAAGCAGGTGTACTATAGTTTTACTCCCTTTTGGAGCCAAGAAAACCATCAGATTTGCAATTTGAGCATTAGATTGCATCTTGGAAGCTTCAAATTGTTGATTTTTCCAAGATCCCCTCCATAAAGAGCTCTTCTTCTTAGCCACAACCCTTCTTCTCTACTTTAGCTATAAATAAGAGGCATGGGGAGTAGTTGAGAGAGGTCTGAGCAAGAGGGGAGAGGCCCTTCTCAGGAGTATAGAGCAAGAGGGAGGAAATGAGAGGGAGGTAGAAGGATACCTGGCCTCTCCCCCCCACTTGAGAGGCTAAAAGGGTGAGCTAGAGAGGGGAAAAATTAGAAAGAGAGAGAGAGGGAAGAAGATCTCGAGATGATGCAAGAGAGGGGGTTAGAGAGGAAATGAATTAGCTCAACCTCCCCCTGTCTTGGTCTTCAACTCAACAAGTTGTTCTCAAGCTCTCCCATCCCAAATTCATTTCATCTTCTCTATCTCTTAAACCTGCTCATGCCTGATGGCTCCAAAGCAACAAGGGGTAAAGACCATGAAATCCACTGCAACCTGCCAGAGATATGGGAGTGCCTGAGGTCGCCAGAATTGCCACCAATGGAACATCGGGTGTGGCGAACGCAAGTGCAAATAAAGACGAAATTCACAATGACATTGTGCCAAAATAGGGCTATTATTTTTATATTGCCACATAAAATAATAAGATTTTTTCCAAAATTAAGTACATAAAATGTTAGTTTTTGCATTTATACTTACATGAGATGTCAGTTTCATCTAGAGAGCATATTAATACACACACAACGGTTAACTACTACCTATGATTTGTAGATAGATTAATCGAGATTATAATTTGTATAATCATTATGGAAATAGTTGTAGGAGGTTATTGCATGAAATGAGTAAATGACATTATGCACACTGGAGATTAGTAAAATAACTCAATATATTTATTTTCAAACACAACAATGGTTAGGATTTGATTAATGCTTAAAAAGTGAAATTCTATTTATAGAATCTTGTAAATCATCTCGTTCAATTACTGTCGCAATATTTTTCTAAGTACCAACTAAAGGAAAATTGCTTAGGTTGGGTAAGTTAGCTCTAAATAGGAAATTCATGTCATGCTTAACAATGTTGAAATATTTTTACTCAACACTTCTTAATGGAAAGAAGAATCCTCATTAGAGTGAAAGGTTACCTTGGGTTAAGGATCTACGTTGGTTATATGAAGCTGTGAGCTGCATGATGGTGTGATTGTCATTGTTTGAAACGATTGTTTGTGTTTTTTGCTAGAATGTAGATCTCTAATTAAAATCATTGACAAACATGATAAAAGGAAGATTGCGCTAGGCTATCCCCAAGCTAGCTGTGAGACCCTACTCCAAGGGAGCCATGATTATCGCTGTTGCGAGAGAATTAGAGCAGCTCCATAGCAGAAAGGTCTGTCCGTAGGGATAGTCTCGAGCAATAGGAAATGTGGATACCAGGGGACGATTTAGCTATAAATTCCGCATTATTCATGGAATCTAACGAGCCCCTTCTTTTGCGACCCAAGATGGGATCCTAGAATCCTAACATTAGTTACAAGGGAGGAAACTTGGTGGAAAGAATACCCTCATGGAATTCTGTATATCTTCTGCAGGATCAAAAAGATGGAAATTGTAATAAATTTCTAATATAATAAAGGAATTTATTTTTTATACAAGGGTTGTTTGAATTATATGTGTCCATAAAATAAATTACATGAAGAAACTTGTGATTTAATAGACTAATTAAGAAAGCTGATTGTATATGTTTCAATAAATGTGTTGTAGGTAATTAAAAAACTAAAGATAATATCGTCATCAAAGGTAAGTGGGTGGGTGCGACCCTCGACTAGTCCGGTCCAACGGTAGGGTGGTCCTGATTAGTTGGGAGCTTATCTAGATCGGTGATAGAAATAGGAAGTCGATAAATTGACAAGCTAGTCATTAGGTAGAGCTGACTTGCATTGTTTTAGGGGGTCGGAATCGGATTTTGCCTTATGGGCAGGAGGTTGACGTACTGCACTTCCCTTCGTCTCCCATTCTCTTTGAACCAAGTGCAATGGCAAGTTTGGTTCAGTTCGAGTAATACTGTAGGAAGTGGAAACTTGAAATTACTGATGCTAGCTTGCTGTTAGGAGACTCATCTGAATTTAGGAACCTAAAAATTCAAGTTGATCCTAGTGGGTTCAGCTAGAACTCTTCCGTTGTGATGTACTCAATAGGTCCTAAGTGACAAACCTCGTGATAATCCAAGGGAGCACCAAGCGTCATTTTGGAAAACCTACTGGTGGACTACTAAAAGGTGCTCCTTGGATTGAGATTGGCAGACACCTCACAGTTGGTATCAGAGTGCTCGTTAGAATATAATATGTAAGCTTAAGAAAAAATATATATTGGATGGTAAATATAGTCTAGGAAATGTTTTCTTCTCTTTGTTAATGTATGTTTTTGAATTATGGCAGAAGAACAAATATTGGAAACAATTCTTGATCTTCAGAGTAATGTTTTTGTCAGTTATGCTTTCATCCAGTCTTGTTGGAGGAATCAGATGATGCAGATACTAGATCAGTTGTACAACCCCTCACCTCTATATCGTGAAAGAAGATATATTGATGCAATCTATCTAGCTTATCTTCAGAATAATTTGAAAAGGGTAAAATGGATGGAAGATCTTAAAGTTGTCAAGATCTATCTATTTTGTGAAGCCAGTGTAAATTCAACCATATATATTAAGGGTATGAAGATAAAACTAAACTTGTATATCTATGATAAAGTTACAAAGATCCTTCCAGCCAACAGAATAAAAGTCGTAGGTCGCTCTAGCTGCCCCAACTACAAAAAGGACGAATTTCCTGAACTCCCTAAAAAATATAGATTCCTAGATATCTACTCTCAGAATCCAAGTAACTTCATAAAGGACGTATTAGAGTGTCATGCTTAGATTGTAGTAGGGAATCCTTTTTAGAAAAAAATAAGATGAACCTGTGAGCTATCGAAATAATATATTTTTTTCCTATTTGATTACCTTGTACATCTGTTGTATTAAAGATTGATTGATAGTTTATTAATCAGAGAAGTAATGGAACCTTATTTTTCCTTGGAACCTCTAAAATTGCAGTTTAACTTTAGCAATGGAAAATGGGTTTTATTTGAAATTATTTCAATAAATTAAGGGAGAAATAATTTGAGTATCAAAATCTAATATTAATGCTATATAAATTTTGTAAAGTTTAACCTGAAAACTGTTAAAAATTTCCTAGAATTCCGCATCCACAATAATTCCTAATGAAGCCCAAGAGAAAAGGAATCTTTTGAAGTCAGCCAAACCTTTGGAATTTGACAGGAAAGGTGAGAATGTGGAAGTCGATGTAAAAATTTGGATCGAATCCATGGAAGATTATTTTACTGCTGCTAGAACTGCCCCAGCCAACTAGGCCATGATAGCTAAGCTAAAATTAATTGGCAAAGCTCGACTTTGGTGGAAGCAGTGGTGTTGAGATCAAGGTGTCCCTAAAAATACTATTACTTGGGATTTGCTTAAAGAATCTCTAAGAGGAAGATATTTACTTCCAACTTATTGCACCCAGAAGATGAATGAGTTCTTTAATTTGAAGCAAATGGGACTGACCTTGGAGGTGTATTACTCTAAGTTTTTTCACTTCTTAAATATGCACCCTCCATGGATACTACTCAACAAGTGTCTGAGTTTTGTAATGGGCTAAATTCTCCTTTGAACACTCATTTGGAATTAATGCACCCAATAGATCTCCAAGATGCTTTGATTCGAGTTGCTCCTGTTGTGCTGGAAGTACAATCAAACCTTAAAAATAGTAAGTTCTAGAGTTACAATAACCAAAACAAAGGAGGATTCAAAGGTCAAGCAAAAAGAACCCAATGCAGATTTCACCAAGCTTAGAAGAAAAATGCAAAATCCAATGTAGTTGGAAATTTTGTTCCTACCTAGGGAAACATGGATGGTCTTAAGTGCTTTCACTGTAATGAGCCAGGACATTTCAAGAGAGATTGTCTAAAGCTTGGTGGAAACCATCACTGAGGCCAATTTTGAGGTCAAGGCAAAGCTACCCAAGGCTATGGTCAAGTAGCTATGGTAAGAGGAATAATGTCAAATATTACCCTTAAAGTGATTAATTAGGAGGAAGCTCTTGCTATGGAGGAAGAAGATATTGAAAAAGTAACGATTCATGCTGCATTCTATAAGAGGGATCCAAATCATCAATATTTGATAATACAGACACTAGCTAGTCACCAAGGTAAATCATTTAAAGTTTTGACTGACTGTGGAAGTACACACTCATTTATTTCTCCTGAGTGTGCTAAGAAGTTAGGAAGAGATAGAGTAAATGTATCAAAACTGCTTGTGGAATTAGCAAATGGAAAGGAAGTACTTTCTACACAACAAACTGCCAAGGTAGAGTTTAACCTAGGAGGAAACCTTTCAAGTATGAGATTCAAAGTAATGAACTTAGGAGCTTATTGAATGTTTACTAGGAATAGATTGACTGATTCCCAATGATGCTCATATCCATTATGGAAAAGGCCAAGTCACATTTCAGGATTTGAGAGTGAGACAAAGACATGGAGCTATAACAGAGAGTAGTGAACTCTTTTGTTCTCTTCTTCTCATTCTTCCATAATGCTTTCTAAAGTCTAATCACACATAAATGATAAACACACTAGGTCACTAACTGGCTCTACTACTAATTGTAGTTGAGTATGATCAACTCAGTTATTACAACACACATGTAGAGTGACAGCTAAGATGATAGCTATCTAGATAAGGTCAGTCACGTCGGTGATACTAATCACGAGCTTGATTCTCAACACTCCCACTCAAGCTCAAGCTAACTACTATACTCCAAGTAGCTCCCTGAAATGCACAAACTTCTCTTTACCAAGTGATTTGGTAAAGATATCTGCTACATGGTCTTTATACACATATGTTGGATAGTCAGGGTGTATATAACCTTTAGGCTACTCCATATACACCTCTTCAAGAATGCGCTTTTGACATCCATCTGCCATAATTTCCAGCCCTTAGAAGCCACTAATGCAATAAATGTTCTCACTATTGCCATCTTGGTGACCGGGTTGAAAGTCTCCTCATAATCTAGGCCATATTGTTGTGCATATGTCTTTGCAACCAACCGAGCTTTATACCTTTCCAATGAACCATCGGACTTGCATTTCACTTTATAAACCCATTTTAGCCAATGGGTACTTTACCTTCAGGAAAACAAACCAATTCCCATGTCTCATTTTCAGCTACTGCTGTGTATTCTTCATCCATGGCGGCACACCAATTCTCATCTATAACTGCCTCACTCAACTTTGTAGGCTCTTTGTAGCTTGACACTTTAGTCATATATGCATAATGTCTAGCTGAATACCCACTGTATATCAACCTATCAATTGGTTTTATGACCCTTTTAAACCTTCTCAACTGTGGTGCACTTAGGGCTTGCCTCTCATGAGGCGGAACATACTTGCTTTGCCTCGCACCAGGCGTCATAACTAATGGTATGCCCAATTTACTATCAAGACAATGACTGCCAGGTGACTCATATCCAGATGCAAGTGGGCCAGTCACATCGTCAAACATCTTTTCTTTTTCTTTATCCAATCGCCCCCTCACTAACATATCCGTGTCCCTGCATGTAATAGCATGACTACGGAGTTGTCATGTCCACATGCATGTGAAGATGTCCTGTAACTCCTCATTGCTCATCCCTCGACTCATCCTGAAAATGTCACCTGCATAGACAAAAAATGATGTTAGAATAATCAATTTAAATCATACAAAGCACAGTAATATAAATCATTTAAAAAAAATCTCACTTAAAATGTATATCTTATGTATCCTTATAAGCGATTGGTCAACGAATTGAGTAAGTGGATGCTCCATGTATGAAGTATCCTATGGTCCCATGTTAATCTACTGATACAACTCCGCATACACTGGAAGGTCGATAGACATGTCACCACAAAAGAATGAGTCCGCCTTGTTCTCAAAGAATTCTTGGACTCCTGTATTTCCATCATTGTTAGCCGATGCTGGCTCCAAGCTTTCGACAGCCTCCACCCCTTACAATATCGACCCCTCTATTTGCATATTATCTTCATCTATGCTCGGAACATCGCTTTGATCATATACTCTTGCACTTCGGGGAGTTGAAGGTATAACATACCACCATCGAGGTTGTCGGGGGTTTTGATAGAAGATTACCTGTTCACAAACACGTACAAGAGAGTTCAAACCATTGTGACATAAATCATGTCGTAATACAATTAGCAAGCAAATGACTCCATGCACCTTTTCACAATGGGCCGGCAACACAAAGGTGTCGCGCAAATCCGTCCATTTTTTTTCAGAATCTATTTCGAGAAATCTAGATGGACCTCATCGAACTGTTGCTCCAACTCCTCCAAGTACCACTTTGAACCACTGCACATCGAATAGTATCATGGAGAAGCTACGGTAATCCACCGTAATAATGCTTTGCAAGTTTCCAAAATACTCCATCTCATCCACAACCGTGTTTGGATCCGTTGCTCGTCGCTGGCTCTCTTGCTCGAATCTTACCATGACACCACAGTCCATTGTGGAGCGCATTTTGTCAATACGCTTCACATGAAAATATCGTCCGCACGACCACGTTGCACTATATATTTTGTACTGTACACTGAAACACTCAAATTAGATGTCGCATATAAAATTTAGATATGACAGATTCTAAACCCCTCATCACCTTTGGACTACATCCCCTCAAGGATTCCCACTCCTCCATTGAGACCTCTGTCCCTTCGTGAGACACTGCAGTCAAGGCTCCATGCAACCATCACATTGACATAAACTGCGGCATCTCGTCCATGCCTTCGGGATATCGAATTGGTTGATGACGCATACTACATCAGAATTCAGCTTACACTTTCTCTCTCGATCTTGCCTAGCGATCTGGTACTTGGAGAGCCACGTCTCCATAGAGGCATGGTGCAACATACAAAAGCGATTCACCTTCTCTTCCATTGAGACATCCATTCTTTTTTCTACCCCATTTCCAACCACCACATCTCCAGTCAGTCTATCATCGTCCTTCAGCAACCATAGCATTTCATTGTCTGGTTCCACCGTTGGTAGCCATTGTGAAATATGCACTAGCGCCTCAAACACCAACCAACTTTGGCCATGCTACCTTCTAGCCAAGCTCGTTGTCGCACAAAGCCTTTCAGGGTTTTCATGAAGCGCTCCAAGAAGAACATCCATCGTGTATGGACAGGTCCAGCAATCTCCACTTCATCCACAAGATGCACAAGAAGGTGGATTTGTATCGTGAGCATACTGGTGGGCAGGTATTTCTCAAAGAGACAGACCGTCGCCTCGCAGATTCAATAGAGGACGTCTTAATCTCCTTCTGTGAGATCCATTGCACCAAAGTCAACAACTTGTAAATGGCCCCGCGTATTTTTGGAGTAAGACATCATGCGATCGCGATTGATAGTACAAACTGCCACAAATGAGAAAGCATTATGAATAATGGCTACATTCCAAATAGCAAAATGCCCACGCTAATTACAATCCATTCGTAGTACAAACCTAACATATCTTATGCCAGTCATGGGATTTTAGCCCTGATAATTGGTCATCTTTAGAAAATGCAGACCTGAGAGAACGCATCATACCCATCGGAGTGCGGATAGACTTGATTACTTGCTTCACAATGCACTCTTCTTTAGTGGAAAAAACCCAAGGAGCGCGAGGAAGCTGCACGCGACCATCAGCACTCGACTACGACCAAAGCGCCTCCATCTTACCTACCTCCTTCAAATCCATTTGTGCCCCTATAGTGTCTCTCTTTCTTGTGATGTGGTCCCATAACAAGCTGTCCACATTCTTGAAAATATGCATGGGATCCAACAAGTGGTTGACCTGTAAACTGGGTCCAATATGGCAACTCGTAGAAAACTAAGAACCGTCGCATTCCATTTGGATGTAATTCCGCATGGACCATTTTCAGCTTGTACCAGCTTGCGGCATTCATACGTGTTGGAGGTCATCCAAGGAAACCTTCCCTGAGTTCATGATCCTCCGGCAAGAAAGCAATGTGTATACCATCTTCTTCATGGTTCGTGACCTTCAGGAGTCTAATTGTGGCCTGCACAATGGACATGCATGATAACTTGAGGTAACCAGACCTATTCCAACACGACGACCTAGTGAATACTTGATTGAATGAGATAAAATATAGATATTACCAGAGAGAACGGAGGCCTGCTCACCTGAGCACTCTCTCAATCCCGGAAAGTCATGCATCGTCCATATGAGAATGGCTCGAATATTGGCTGACCGCCGACCATCGCGCCTGCTCATATCTTGCACAGTGACCCCCTCCTCCCACAAAATCTTAAGCTCATCAACTAATGGACGAAGATACATGTCCATATTTTTTACTTTGTAGCGGCCTGGGACGAGCAAGCTAAGGATGAGATGTCCTTTCTTCGTAGAAAGCCATGGAGGGATGTTGTACTTGACAAGGACTATAAGCCACACACTGTAAGAAGTTGAGCACAGACCGAATGGGTTCACGCCATCCATTGCGAGATCGAGTTGAGGATTCCTTGGCTCTCGGGCAAAGCCTGGGAAGGTAGAGTCAATGTGACTCCATGCACGCGAATCCCTGATATTCGTTGAACTCCATCCGTGGACCTATTCTGCACATGCCACATTGTCAAGCTCGCCATGCCGGATGTACAAAACATGTGGTTTATGCGGGGGATGAGCGGAAAGTGTCTAAGAACATTTTGAGGGATGGTTTGCCCTTGCAAGTCCTATCAATACCTATGAGCACCACACTTTGGATATGTCTCCATAGTCTCGTATTCTCCTCCAAACAGACAGCAATCGCTGATACATGCATGGATGTTATTGTAGTCCATGCCAAGCTTCCGTAAAACATGTCGTGCATCATCAGAGACTCAGGCATGGTATTTAGGTGGTAATATATGATATTTCAATAACCTGAAAAAATCATAAAACACCTTGAAAAAGCACAAATGCTTGTAATAATAGTGCCGAAAAAAAATTTCAATGAAGTGTATGTACAAGGTACCTGAACAACTCGATCACACTCATATCGCTCCACCCGTATTTTGCTTGCACACTTAAGAGTGCAAGCAGTGTCTTCAGCTGAGATACTCGGCACCCATCATATAATGGTATGGATGCTTCCTCTCTAAGCGGATCAGAAGTCTCGACATCCATGGGAATCAATGCATCGATCATTGCCTCCATCTCAGTCTCCAAGATTGTAGGTAGGTCTGGAAGGTTGTCTGTCTCCTCTGGCATTGATGGTATAGATTGGCCTTGCGAGTGGTGGATTGGCTCCTGCACTCCATCCATTGCACGCCCACGTACTCTTCTAATTGGCCACAAAGGGTGCACTCCCTCTTGGGATGAGACATCACCTCCCTGGATAGAAAATTTGCCAGCAAGACCCAATCTTATTGTATATGGTATTCAATTAGCTTGCGAGTGCAATGCATGATTGATATTAACTTCAAATTACCATTTGCTGAAAATCCACAATTGCTTGATCAATGATCTCAGATTGAAACTCAACAATTCGTCATACGTGTTCTATAGACAATCGGCGTTTTCGTCTAATTGCCAACTTGCATTGAGAGCAAGGACATGGGACATGCTGATTAAGATACATCTCGCGATCTTGAACAACAGGACCTTCTTCGTTTTCCATCTTGTCTACATTACAACAAACAATTTAATGACTTGTAATACAATTTGGGAAAACCCTTCACTCATTGTTTATTGGAGGTTCTAGAATGCACTTGGATTGACATTGAAGCTTAGTCTCATTGAGTTTGACTGTCACTTCTCACATCAAGTATTAATTTAAGACACTTCATGCCTCTTATCATTGGATGACACATGAGCCATTTGTTAGATATATGATAGTGAGACAATAGGACTAATTGTGACATGTACATGCTCTCTTGATACTCATTGGATGCAGTACCCCTATCATAGGATGGTTTGATGTTTTGTCTTGGATCTATTAGCACCTTCCCCATCAAGTCGAAAAAAATACAATAGTGCATAAAGCTTCCATTGACATAGAATGCTTACTTTAGATTACCTAAAAATTTTATGTCTTTCTTCTTGGTTCCTATCAAAGAAGAGGGCCTTACAAATAGTTTCGACATCAATACTCTTTTCCTTTACCTATGTGGCATATGACTATGCTTCAATTTCCCACCATCCTAAGTGACTTGGAATTTGAAGTGTTGAGGGAGGTCACCTCCTACCCTTTTCCCCTACACGCATCCATAAGGAGTGGACAAATGCAGCGATGGAGGAGTAGTCTTTCTTGTCAACACTCATCTGATGCCATTTTTTGTGGAAAAACTCAAAAACTCATTCAGTGCCCTTGAAATTTTTAGTGACAAAGGTACTTGCCATTATATAAACATAAAAATGGGTATACCTATACGATACAAACACACTAGATGATCTCCTAGTAGCACTTGTTGGGGCTACTTGTATTATTGTGAAGTTGTGAGTCTACATCTTGCTCATGCATTATCATGTATCTACTTCTCTTTGTTCATAAAAGAAGAACATACAATAATTTTTGTTTGGTACAAATGATGCACTAAGTAATTATGTGCAAAACCCCAACATTCTCAAGAGGTAGAATGTTATACTTTTACCAAATTAAAAATATTATTACAAAGAAAACACATTGATAGAAGAGCAAAACTTCCTTTTCACAAGAATTATATATAGAATAACTTTATTGAATTGTAATTAGTTATAGTAAAATGTCAAAAGTAAATCATTACAATCAGTTAGTGTGCCTAAGTAGAAATATGCTTAGAACATGGGCAAAGAGAGATGAGAATAGAGCATGGGGCATGTAGGCTCGGGGGGTCAGTCTCGTTTCTTCTCAAAGACTATTTTAGACAAGATATCCATAAGCTGCTTATTAATACTTTCGACTTGCCCATTGGCTTGCGGATTATAGGGGATCGTTTTGTTGTGCTTGATTTGCCAAGGCTTTTAATCACTTTATTCAAAAAGTGGGTTCCATGGTCCGACACCAGTTCCTTTGGTGGACCGAAACGGCAGATAATCTAATCTAAGAGGAAACTTGCAGTCTCTTTTGCATTGTCTTGCCTTGTCGCCCGTGCTTTTGATCATTTTGTAAAATAATCAGTTGCTACTATAATGTACCTCTTCTGAGTAGTAGACGACGGGGTGATAGGACCCACAAAGTCAATGCCCCACTTCTCAAATGGAAGGATAGCCATGATAGGCGTAAGTGGGCATTTCCTATTCTCTCTACTGTCATGTCTTTGACAGGTATCACATCTCTTAACGTACTCAAAGGAATCTTGGAAGATGGACGGCCACCAATATCCAGCTCTTAAAGCTTTTTGTGCCGTCAACCGTCCAGCAAAGTGCCCTCCACATGCAGAGTCATGGCACTCTTCCAAGATGAAAGGAACCTTGTTTAAGGTCCCATAAATAGGGGGTAGATAAGGGGTATTTTCATATATTTCTTACACACATGTGACGTATCCTTATTACTACTAGTGAATCCCCTGTGCGTGTAGGCTTTGGGAGAGGGTTCACTATGCTTGATCATGTATTGATCGTCAAAGCTATTATATAGGAGGGTAGGACACATCGAAAGAGGATTTATTGCTCTTTTCTAGATTTTTGCAATGCATTTGACATGTGTCTTGTGCTAGGCTCAAGTTGCAACCATAGGATAATGGCACACTAGAAGATCTATAGTGGGGATTCATGCCTTGTATGATTTAGTGATTGGGAAGATACATGAACTAGGAGGGATTTTTGATATGGTGGATAGTTGCATCCAAATGAAGGAGTGGTGCACACTTTCACATACTCTATTTTGTGTTTATGATGATGAGCTCTCAGATTATGTGTATAGTTTGGGGGGACCAATTAGCAGGCATATTGATATCCATTTTATTGTATGCAAATGATGTGGTATTGATTGCAGACTCTCTTGAGGGCTTTTAAAGACACATGGATGCATTGCAAACATTTTATATGCATAGAGGATCAATAGTGAACCTTTGGAAGACAAAGATGATGGTGGTTAATAGTACATTCAAGTCATAAAAATAGACCTTGCTCAGTTAGATGTCAAGACATGGATAGCACTGATATAGAAAGTAGAGACAAAGATGGCCTTTTATTGAGAGCATCTCCTTCATACCACAAAGGTTTTGCCCACAACCTCTTCCATTTCCTCCCTCTCCCTCCCTCTCCCTCTCCCTCTCTTTCTCTCTCATTTCCTCTCCCTCTCACAATATATCCTAACACTCTCCAAAAGCAAAAGGGAGAGGGAGAGAGAGAATGCACTCCCTCTCCCTCTCCCTCTCCCTCTCCCTCTCTTTCTCTCCCTCTCTCATTTCCTCCCCCTCCTTCTCCCTCTCCCTCTCTTTCTCTCTCATTTCCTCTCCCTCTCACAATATATCCTAACACTCTCCAAAAGCAAAAGGGAGAGGGAGAGAGAGAATGCACTCTCCCTCCCTCTCCCTCTCCCTCTCCCTCTCCCTCTCTTTCTCTTTCTCTCCCTCTCTCATTTCCTCCCCCTCCCTCTCCCTCTCTTTCTCTTTCTCTCCCTCCCTCTCCCTCTCCCTCTCTTTCTCTCTCATTTCCTCTCCTAAACAAGCAAAAGAGAAAGTGATTTAAACCCTAAAC
Source organism: Lygodium microphyllum (assembly GCF_053477565.2). Lineage (NCBI taxonomy): Eukaryota > Viridiplantae > Streptophyta > Polypodiopsida > Schizaeales > Lygodiaceae > Lygodium > Lygodium microphyllum. Next base: position 67,467,663 of record NC_141154.1, on the reverse strand, counting down.
AAGCAAAAGAAGGAGAGAATAGACTCACCGATGAGATATGGCGACTATGGGGTGGCTCCTCTTCACGATGAAGGCTCCTCCTCTCCTTCGCGAACAATGGCGGCGGCGGCAAGCCTTCTTCCTCTCCCTCTCTCACGACGGTCTCTCTCTCTTGTGCTCTCGCTCTCAAAACAGAAGATGCAAAAACGCCAAATAAACCCTTGCTCCATTTAGGCTTGTTTTTTTTTCCCTATGGAGCGTCACTACTTGCGTCAGTACCGGCGTCGCTATTTGCGTTGGTATTTGCATCACTATTTGCGTCGCTACGTAAATAGCGACACAAATAGCGACGCCAGTACCTGCGTCACTACCCACCGTCGCCGTGGGGTTAAATCCTTGTAGTGAAGGTACCTGTCAAAGTCTCTGGATGCATATTCTCCACCTCCATCAAATATCAAACATGAGATATAATGGCCAAGTTCATTTTCAACATGCTTCTTAAAGTCCTTAAAGACATTGAGCACCTCATCCTTGTGCTTCAGAATATATAGCCATGTCTATTGACTGAAATCATCAATGAAGGATACATAATACCTAGCACCACCAAAAGATGCATTATGGGCACGACCCCATACATCTGAATGTATCAACTTCAAAGGCCCAAAACTAGTTTTGACATGTTTCATGAATGGGAATCTTTCTTATTTTCCAAATTGACAAGCAGAGCATACATGTCCAAGATCAGTGTACTTGAACTTTGGCAAGCAAAATACAATCTCTTTTGGTTGCATATTTTTCAGTTTCTATACATTAACATGATCGATGTGTTTGTGCCAGATTTCTACATCCCAAACTACTCCATTATCATGGGCAAACATGGTTGCCTTCAATTCCGGGATAGATGCATCAAAGGTAAACATTCTGCCATCTCTCTTACCTTTGGCAATCAATTTACAACCATTGCCATATTCTTCAATAAAATAACCATATCTATTGAATCTGACTTGAAGATTCTGTTCTACCATCTATCCAACCGACAATAAATTCTTGGTAATAGAAGGTACATGTAGTACATCATGTAGGCTCTTCTTTATGCCATCAGGCATGAGCAATGGAACCACACATGTATGTTGAATATCATGCTGTGTATCATCACTAGTACATACAAATCCATGAGACCCTGATACTAGCTCATCAAACAATTCACCATGAGGAGTCATATGATTGGATGCTCCTGACTCTATGTACCACTTCTCATCTTTGCCTTGCTTAGGCGTATTCATAGACACATGCTACATAACAAACAATCTATCTCCCTAGTCATCCTGAGTACCATTGGAAGATGCATAATGTCCACGTTGCCTATCTTTTGCCTTCATATCAGCTTGCTTTTTATGAAAATCTTTCACGATATGCCCATATCTTCCGCAATAATGATAGTCTTTATCCCTGTTAGACTGCTTATGCGACTGTCAGGAACCACCTCTGCCTCTAGGTGATCTCCCCTTGCCTCTAAAGGCTCCAAATCCTCATTGTCCTTGCGTATTTAAGCTATGCCAACCATTTTGCTGCTGCTGTCCATACGTGTTTCGAGTGTCTCCTTGACCTCAAAAAGCTCCATGAGCTCTACCACATCTAGCTCATCACTGTGACATATGTGCTTGAACTTGTATTTAAGCCAAAGCTTTACTTCTTCATGTAGTAGTAGTGCAAGTAACTCCTAATCAAGGGGTTCTGTTCTCATAGAAATACACATATCAAATGCCATATACTCCTTGCCTAACCCATTCAATGTCACTGCAATCATATCATCCTCTGAAACATGAGATCCAATAGTAGCCAGTTGGTTAGCTATGGTCTTTATTTCAATCATGTATGCTTGAATCCTTCTGCCATTCCTAGACATGTTGTTGAACTGCTGCTTCAACTGTATCTTTCATGCATGTGTGACATTACCATAGTTCTTGCATGCGTGACATTACCATAGTTCTTCATGATGCATCCCAAGCATCCTTTAAGGAATAGCAATTGGTAAATTGCATAGCCAACACATCAGAAATGCACAAAGAAAACCAATGTAGTACTTTACTCACTCTTTTCAACCACTATCGGTGATCTCTCCATTGTTCCTATGTTGGATTCCATTCAGACAATTTAGGTTCAGCTTTAGCCCCCGTACATAAATCCTAATAGCCTTTGCCAATCAATAAATTTTGCATCTTGAACTTCCATAGAGAAAATTTTTTGTTATCAAGCTTCTCTCCCACAATTTGAGTGATATTGTCAGTGCCTTGAGCATTTTTCATATTTGCAACAAAGATATTCAATGCTATATGCAATCTGTAAGTGCTTAACTTTCTGCAGTTTAGGAAAAGACTTTCTGCAATTTAGGAATAGTTTTCCTACAGTTCAGATTCAACATTCATGCAGTTCAAGAACAGTTTTCCTGCAGTTTAGGAATAGTTTTCCTAACAGCCTTCTTGCTGTAAACTGTATTCTAGCAATGAAAAAACACAGCCAATTGAGCATAAACCAAGCTTAAATAAGTTCAAAACATTCTATGGTAGTGGCAAAACATCCCAACAACAAACCATGTCCATACAAATATCAATGTTTGTACTATATGCAAGTAGCAGTACCAAATGCATCCAATCTAATGCTCTAACCAATTGTATTTTCTCTATTAAAACAAGAGTATTCATACCTCAAAACAGCCCCAAAACATCTCATTCATTTGTCACTCTATGTAGCAGTTGATACATGTCCAACCAGTGAGAATATATTGCATGTATCAAGTGAAGATGATAGGTATCCTTCCTATAGACAATAACCAATCAATACCCCAATATTGAAAGGTGAGAAGGATCGAAGCTTGCACGCGAGCTATGGAGGGAGAGCAAGAGCAAGAAAGAGAGAGACAAGAAATGGGAACTCCAACAGTCACAATGTGTGACCGGGCCTTCCTTTATTTACTAGTCACTAAAATGAATGTAAAGAATAAAGTGACGTGACAGGCGTCCGCCACCTGCAGTGTGCAATGGTGGGTACTGTCAGTGTAGTAATACACAGGGCGGCATGGCGGAGGCGCCTTTACCCCAACAACCTCCCACTTAAAGGCGAATCTGCCCCAGTGAGAGAGAAAAGAAAAGAAAACACTCATCCAATATAGAATCAAGTCTCCAAGAAGCCTCTTCAGATGGTAAACCTCTCCATTTGATCAAATATTCCACAATAGAACGTGATCGAAGCTTCTTTTCACGCTGACCTATAACAACCTCTGGGATGTACTAAACAAGACCACCTTCATCAATGGGTGGCAGCTCATCAACTATATCCATTGGATCACCATAATAGGACTTGAGCTGACTAACGTGGAAGATGTTATGAATCTTTGTAGAAGAGGGAAGCTCTAGTTTGTATGCCAAATCTCCAATTCACTTAAGGATCCTATAAGGGCCATAAAACCTGTGGGCAAGCTTATTACTGGATCCATCTTTTAACGTAGAGTACTTGGATTTGGGCACCTTCAACAAAACCAGCTCTCCTTCTTGGAACTCTAAAGGCCTCCTCTTCTCATCAGCATACATCTTCATTTGATCTTGAGCCTTCCTTAGATTCACCTTACATTGCTGAAGAAGGGTCTGCATTCTTTCCAACTCCTCCTTCCCATGAGGATTGATCTTCTCATTAAAGATGACTGTGGGTAAGGGCACCTTGTAACCATACAAAGCCTCAAAGGGTGAAACTCCTATGCTCGCATGAGTGGAATTGTTGTAAGCAAACTCAGCCAGGTGTAACCAAGAATCCCATGAGGTTTGGACATCATAGCAAAAATGGCAAAGATAAGTCTCCAACCATTTATTAACTCTCTCTGTTTGTCCATCAGTTTGAGGATGATAAGCCATAGATGGAGTCAATTTAGTGCCCATAGATGTAAATACCGCCTACCAAAAGTTACTCATAAACTTTGAGTCCCTATCATGGACAATCACCTGTGGTAATCCATGTAGTCTAAAAATATGCTCCATAAACTGGTTGGCCACTTGAGAAGCAGTAAACTGAATCTTTGTTGGGATAAAATGAGCTACTTTGGTGAGTCTGTCAACCACCACATAAATACTATTCCACCCCTTCTTAGTAGTAGGTAAGCCAGTAATGAAATCCATAGTAATATGAGTCCATTTACTCGTAGGAATAGGCAATGGTTGTAACAAACCTCCTGGCTTATGGCTGCTATCCTTATTTTGCTGACAAGGCATACACTTCATAACGAAGTCTTGACATCTTTTCATAGTCCTTTCCAATAAAAGCTTTTGCTGATCCTATCATAAGTCTTGAAAACTCCCAAATGTCCAACTAAAGGCGAAGAATGTAACTCCTCCATAATTTTCCGCTTAAAAGAAGAAGTAGAGGGAATAATAATCTTGCCTTTCCACCAAATAAGACCATTTTTAAGCTGGTAATGCGAGTTTTCTTCCATAAGACCTTGCTGTAATTTCTGAAAGATTTGGCTGAATTCCTCATCTAAAAGATAGGCCTCCTGTACTTCTTCAATCCAGTCATTATGTAATTCTGTCATAGCTGAAACTTTGCAGGCCCACATACGAGAAAGAGAATCAGCTACTATGTTATCTTTGCCCCTTGTATGAGTGATGTCAAAATCATAAACAAAGACTTCAGCCATAAGTGCCTTGAAAGCTTCCCAATTCTCTATAAGTATATTTTCTTTCTTGATATACCTCCACCAAGTATGGGCAAATCCTTCTAGATGCAAGGAAGCAAAGTGAATCTTCATATCATCAGTTTTAGGGTATATATCAAAGTAGGACTCCATCTTAGAGATCCATTCCTCTAAGTCTGATGGTAAAGATGACTGGCCATTAAATTTGGCTAAAACAATTTTGTCCTTAAACTCCCTTTCATGAAAGGGTTGCTGTCCCAAAATTGGCTGATCAGGATTGCCAAGTACAGAGCCTCCAAATTGAGACGGGAATCTTCCAAGAGATGGTTGAGAATTACTATGTAATCTTCCTGTTGGTAGAGCACCCTTAGAATTTTGAGCAGTAGTCCAAAAGCTTGAGTATTGGCCCCATTCAAACTGCCCAAACAGTCATCATGCCTCTGTGAAGCTTCTCCTACTTCGTACTGACTATTTGGAATGCCTCTTCTTCCAATAATCCCATTTCCAAGACCATTTTGATTAGATGGCTGAAGTGGGGCTGAAGGGCCATTGTTTGAACAAGCCTTCTCATTAACTTCTCTTGATGCCATTTGCAACTGCATGAATTTAGAGATTTATGCCATGAGTTGTTCATTGGATTCCACCAACTTATCAATAGAAGCCTTGGTCTGATCAGTAGATAGAACCATCTGCTCCATTCTTGACAAGATGGCCTCATGTCGTTCCCTATGTCTTTGTTCATGGGCACACAGAGTATTATTGAGTATACTGACTTCTCCTTATTGTTGAAGCTTTTCAGGGTTCTCTTGAAGTGTACTATCCATCATGGAATCCCTGATTTGCTGAGCATAATCTTCCTGGACCTTATTTTTGCCTTTATGTCCTGCCATATTAGTGCAGTCCTGCAATACCCCTTGTCAGAAAAATGGCTATAACTTTGGCTAGGAAACTCCGATTTCAGAACTTTTTTGTGCGAATCGAAGCTAAGAATGCCCTCTACGAGATAAGCTATAGTACGCTATAACAGGTTTAGAATAGAAAATTGTGTAGCTAAATTTCATAGTCTGAACTGTCCAGTCCTGCACCCTGTCTAGGCATGTAAGTGCCCTGTTTTGACCCTGTAATGCAAGATAGTAACCCCAAATGGCTACCAAACCCTGCAAAAGGGTATGTAGGACCTGTGGGTACCCTGTAGTACCTGCACCTATGCTTCAGTAATAAATGGTGTACCTGTAACCACCTGTAAATACCCTATAAGTGACCTGTAAATTCCCTGTTTTACCCTGTTTTGGTCCTGTAGGTACTTGAGTCCTTGGAAAGTCTTCAATCTTTAATTCTCCACTCGTTGTACTTGTGTGAGGGATAAAACGGCATGATAGACTCCCTACATGGGCTCCGAATCACCGGGAGGTGGGCAAAGTTCCCCCCGGGTCGGTTGGTTGCACCCCTTCGGGATTTTCGATAGTGAGGGAGGGTCACCTCTCTTTTGTCCCACTATCTCCCCCGGCATCCACCTTTTTCCTCGGTGGGAATATCAACATGGCAGAGGCTAGTGTTCTAAGCAATCATCATGATATGCATTTCTGAAATATTCATTCAGCCTTTCATGAGATGCAATTGAATGAGATTTTGAAAAATTGGGATAGGAGAAGGGTCTTACTGATGCAATTCAGTGACTCACTGATTGCTAGTACTTACCCTTTTACAATATTTCAACTTGGGCAAAAGAAATTCAGCCAATCAATCAGATTAGAGTAAACAAATTCATCAATCAATGGATTCAGTCAATAGGATTCAAGTATTATGCTGAAATTTCAGATTGAAGCCTCTAATTCACTGATTGGAACTAATATGCATAAAGCAAGCATTGCATTCATGAATAGATGGATTGAAGCAAAGGTTGGCTGAGAATTTGATGAATAATGTTCAATTCTTTAATCTCTCAATCAAATGGATTAAGCTCAGCAATTGGATTAATGAGAGAGATTAAGAATTGAAGAAGAGTACCTTTGACATGGCTAAAGATGACTTGATCAATCTCATATGCTTGATAGAGCCCCCGGCTGTCCAATGTTGGTAAAATAATCCATAAGGCTTGTTTATCCGGTGCTTAAGAACAATCTTGGAGCCGCAGATGCTTGAAATTAAAGCATTAAACCCGTTTCCCCCAAATTTTTGCTCCATAGAAGCTCTTGATCTTCAATCTTTAACCATTTCATGCTTAATCCTTGCAATTTGTTGAAGAATCCTTGTTGAGATGATTCCACGGGCTAAAAGGATGAAGAATCTTCAAGAAATTGTTAAGAAATGAAAGCTTGGGCTGAAGCTTTCATGGTTGCCCATGGACTGTTCATGTAGGGTTTCAAGAGAGTGAAAGAATGAGGAATATAGCCCTATTTTGGAGTAAACACACCAGGAAGTTGAAGAAATCACTGCCAAGGATCATTTAGAAGCACCATAGTTGAAGATTGACTGAGGAGAGATGAAGAGCAGGGCTGGAAAAATCAGCGCAAATTTTGGGCTGCTGTCCAGTGCATGTGGCAGTTCCTACAGACCATAAAATGGTGCTCCACCTATTGCATTTAATGTCTAGAGTGCCATTATGCAGGCCATTGTTGATGGAGAGCAAGTAAAGAAGAGATCTCAGCCAACAAACTCCATGAAAGCTTGGGCAGAGCTTGAAGAAAGAGGAAAGGAATACATCTTTTGAAAAGTAACTGTAGTTTAGACTCTAACTAAGCCTGGTTAACCATCCTTAACCCTAGTTACCTCCATTTTTGCATGAAATTTGATGACATCCAGCCATTTAAGCCATTATCTGCCATATCTAACCTTGGATATCTCTAGATGTAGTCTCTTACTAACTGTAGATGTCCTGCAGCACTCCATTAGTCACTGTCTTGTACCATTTTTGTATGAAATTGATTTTGAAATAGAAAAATGGGACTGAAAATGGAAGAAAAGAATGGATCAAAGACTCAAGCTCTGATACCACTTGTCAGAGAGAGAACTAGGGAGAGAGAAGACTACAGAAGAGAGAGAAAGACTGCAGGAAGAGAGAGAAGAAGAGTGATGAGGAGAGAGAAAGACTAGATTTAGAGAGAGAAACACAGGAAAGAAGGGGAAGCTATAGAAGCTGTGAGCAAGAAGAGAGAGAAAGTCTGTAATTGTATTAATGTGTCAAAAAGATGTGAAAATTTACATCTTCTCTCCTTTTATACCAATGTCAGTGTGACATGGCATAATATCAATATTATTAACACTAATTTGTTATTCCCAGTTTCTTACATATACAGGTTAACCTTACTAACCTTATAACTAACTTGCTAACTCATAACTTACTAAATAACTTTAACTTATAAACTAACTAACTAACTAATGTATAAACTAATCTTATAAACTAACTAACATTTATGTTTTAAAAAAATTTATTGGAGTCACGGGAATATTACAAGAGCTAATTCTTGGAGTTGATAAGTCATTGCATAATATACCTGTGCCTAAGGCCCTTGAGCTTAAGGAGCAACTAAGGCCTCTTAGACTCTCCAGTGACTTAAGAGGACTTAACCAATGAAAGCCAAGAACAAGTATTGTATACCTAGGACTGATAAATTTCTGGATCGCTTACATGAAACAAGGTCTTTCCTAAGATAGGACCTAAGATTCACATATTACCGAATACAAATCAAGGAAGAGGATATTCCAAAGACAACTTTGAGTATTAGATATGGCTATTATGAATTCTTGGTCATGCCTTTTGGATTAACAAATGCCTCGAGAACATTATTTTTTTCTTGATATAGAATATATTTCAAGGATACTTGGATTACTTTATATTAGTATTCTTTGATAATAAATTGATGTACTCCAATTAATTAGAGAATCATGAAGGTTAATTAATTATTGCATTGCAAACACTCCACAATAATCAATTGCATGCCAAAATGAACAAATTCATACTCTTTTTTTACAATATTAAATACCTACAAAATATTTTCTCTAGGGAAGGAATCTTGGTAGATCTTGAAAAGGTAAAGGACATTCTAAATTGGTTGGTACCTAAAATAGTCAAGAAAATTTGAGGATTTGTGGGACTAATAGGATGGTATCAAATCTTTATAAAGGATTATTCCCTCATTGCAAAACCCTTTACTAATCTCTTGAAGAAAAACATTTTGATCTTATGGATAGTTGAATCTCAAGATAGTTTTGATAAGCTTAAAGAAGTTGGAAACATTGTCCTAGTGTTGAAGCTCCCTAAACTCATCCCTAAACTCAACTAGCCATTTTAAGCAAGAAGGAAGACTAATAGCCTACACTTCAAGAAAATAGAACCCCTAATGAGTGAAACTATGCTACTCATGACCTTGAACTACTCATAGTAATCCATGCCTTAGAATTATGGAGACATTATCTAGTACTCAAAAAACTGTTTACTTTAGTGATAAGGCAAAGGAGATGGTAGAGACACTACAAGATTTTGATTTTGAAATCAGATAGTGAAAGCTATTGTGGTTACCTTAAGCTAGAAAGATTTTCTTAATAGTATTGTTGAGGTTGGAAAGCTTGAGAACCATGTCCAAACTAGATTATCTTCTGCTTGGACTTCTACACTAAGCTATGTTTAAGGATAAGGAATATGAGGAGCTCATGAATAAGGTACTTTAAGATGAAGATTCTAAAAATAAAAGAGCTAAGATTAAGGAATATCATGTAAGACATTAGGGCTGAAAACATTAAAAATGGCACTTTTGTTAATTCATGGATTAAGGAAAGGGCCAAGGATATTTTGCCACATGGATAAAAATATGGTATTCTTGTATCCTCTGCTTTTGAGATAGTAGAATTCATTTTGTGGTTCCCCCCTCCTATTTAGCCAAAATCTTTAAACCCTGACAAGTTTTGGTAGCTCCAACGGCCCCTATTAACTAATAAAAGCTGACAAAACCTCTGACAAAGACATAACAAAGTTAAGTTAATCAAGGCCATTTTGAGAATCGGGAGAATTTTCAAAGTTCTTGGCGCTCGTAGTATTTTTAATCTATCTCCTTGACCTCTCTCTTTAGGTTTCTTTCTCTCCACATTGTCTGCATACTCGTTGTCTTTTACATGGCATCCACAAGATGTTCTCATTCTATAAACTCTTGCACCATGTATAGAAAGAGTGCAAATGGAGAATGGGAGCCCAAACATTTACTATAAATGATTGGGTTACAATGATATCATATTGTAGGGGTTCTCATAGAGTGAAAAAAACAAAATAAGAGGATATCAAATATCATTGGAAGGGACGTATCTTTGCCTTCAAAACCATGCCTCAATGATGGTTTGCTTTGGTGCAACATGTTTACATGACTACAGATATGCACTTGGATCCATGGGAATGTTTTTCCCAACAAGCACATTGTAAGTTTGAGTTTTGAGGTTTACGTGAGTATATGGTTTTGTTTGAAGCATATGCTAAATAATGGATTGTTGGTTGTAGATATCTTTCCATCAACAACTTTTGAGTGACAACCTGTGGAAAGCCTCAATGGAACATTCCATGCCAGTCATAAAGAATTTGCAGACATTATTTATGATGATTAGACCACGAGTTTTTTTCATGAAAGTGGACTTTTTGTGTATTATGCACAATATGTGGTTCCTTCAAGAGCAGGTGCATATGGATACCTTGAAGATCTGTAGTTACCAAGCCTCTTATCTTTGGAATGGGAGATACTTGATGAAGCAACAATGGAGAGTTTTAAACTCAAAATTGCTCAAGATATTCAAAAGGCTATGACTCCTAGAAGGATCTTGAGAAGAGTACGTTTATCGTAGTTTTTACCCTTGCATGTGTTTGTAGCTTAGCTTGCTTTAAAACAACATGTTTACAATGAATGAAGGTTTCATGGCTAAATAGAAAATTTTCAGAGGAATATTTGGACAAAATTTTAGGTCTATGTTGGAAAGTTAAGGAATCTAACCTCAAAGGTGACTTTATAAGGTGCAATGTGTGCCCTCAATCATTGGGTTTATCCTATAATATATCTCGACAATCTCTTATCATAGGTTTTGATTATAGAAGATACAAACTTAGATTGGGTGCTTGGGTTTCTCTAGATTCAGATATTGATTGTAAGACATTGAAATTTACACTGCAAGTTACCGCACAAGAAGTAAAAGAGGTGAACATTACTTCAAAGTGGAGTCTTAAGGATGTAAGAGATACCTTGGAGTTTCTAGACAATGTTACTCCTAGATATAAGTTCAAGGTGAATGGTGTTGTAATTGGAAAAAGAGCTGAGAGGTCTATATCATGTATGAGTTGTTTGCCTCCTAGTGTTGTGAGTTTCCGACCATAAATATGCATGTACAAATAATTTTGAATCTTTCTTTTGCTCACAAATATTGCTACCAGAAACATGGAATTATACACTGAGAAGTACTATTTAAAAAAATCTTAGTATAAGCTTTGCAATGATTCTGTGAATAACAAATCGTCGTTTGTGGACCAAAATGATTTCATTATATTATGAGTTACAAAATTGCAGTACAATTCAATAGGAAAGACTTGGTACAAGCTTTATAATTCTCTATGATTCTATGAACAAAAAATCATATTTCATGGGTAAGATCAATATGACATATCAGTACATTTTGGGTCAGAATATTGCACTACAGATGTATATACAAGGGGAATGTTACTTCAATACAAATAGACAAATTGATAATTATAAGGCTATTCTTTAGCTTCTCCATCCTTAAGACTTTCTCCTTCATCCGTCATCACTAGTTTCCTCTTAGGTATTTTCTTTCGTAGCTCGAAGAACTTAATTAACTCCGGCACTCTTTCTCCTTAGGCTTTAGAGGAGATGGACTGAATTTCAATGGGGAAAGCTTAGGCATGACCTTCATTTTGTGCTCCTTTTGTTTGGACCTTGGAGACTTCTTTTTCTTGGTGGTTGCCATTTTCTTGCCTTTGCCCTTCATTGTTGCTTGTCCTTTGGAATTTTTAGCTGCTAGGAGAGGGGAATCTGGGTCCATGGGTGTAATTGCCCTATCCAAAACTAGTTCAATACACCTCTCTCGTATCCATCACATGTATGCCTCAGGGTAGTCTCTACACTGTAACAAAGCACACAAGTTATTTGAAGTAATAAGAGACTTTCACTATAAAAAGGATAAAGCATAGGAGACTTACATTCACCCCCTCTACATTCAGTAACTTTGAATCTATTATCCTTGAAGCATTTGAAACAACTCTCCAGCCACAACTATGTACGTCATTTTGCAATGGGACCTCTTGAAGCAGAAACCTGAAAGGTCTCTAAGGATCAGCAATGCTTTCAAAGCTAGTGTCCAAGTGGGTAGTAACAAGTCTAGTAGCACTGCACATATTAACTTATTAGCAAATATTATAAACTTTATCAAATAAAGATAAAATAAAGAGTGTTTATTGACAATACATCTTTGATTGGCCATGGATTCCTGAAAGAGAATTCATAAAAATGACCTCTCTTGTAGGAATATTGATATAGATTAGGCTCCAGTGACCTCTGCAAACTAGAACACAAGTGAGCAATAATAACCTTAAAGACAAATCATCACGAGATAGAATGTTGAAGAAAATACCTTTCAATATATGGAAAAAAATATGATGGTGTGTGACACTATTGAAGTCCTTTAAAAATCTTGCAATATTTTAATCAGATTTTGAAAAAAAATCCACTGAGAGAAGTGGATCAATAACAAATATACTCTTAGCAATATTAATGCTAAGAGAAGCAACATATGCCCTGTACACAAAGTAAAGACTGAATAAGAAAATGAGTACAATATAAGGACCCTTGAAAATTTTCATTATAAATAAAGAAGCAAAAGACCTTACCTCAAACACCAATAAACTACTAAATTTGTTAGTTGAGTATCCTTTTTCTCAAATAGGATCTTATCCTCTAGAGAAATGTTGAGGTAGACTTCTTTCTCAGGACTAACAGAATCATTCACAACCATTTGGCTGTACACTTTCCCCACTTGGGGGGGGGAAATAACTCCCAGGTGGCATCACGGCGGACCAAGAGGCAGAAGGACTAGCACGGACAGCGGCATCCAATGACTGAGGGTGGCGATTCCTGGCCCACGGCAACCAGCAGTCTGACGGACCTTCACTCCCTCACTTCACTCCCTCATCAAGCTCTCACGACAGCACCTCCGTCCCTCTCTCACAGCAGTTAGACGGCCGTCCTCAATCTTGGGTGCTGGTGGATCTTTCTGCTTTCTCTTGGGTGGAACATTGAGGATTTCAAATGCCTTTTGATCAGTCAATGGAAGAGGATTCAAAACTTTGTCAAACCTATATCTAAGTCTACTAACCATACTAAAGTCTTTATTCATTAATGTAATTCTATGTGCATGGGCAGCCGCAGTATAAGCATCATTCATAAAATCTATCAAAAAATCCTCTACTACCTCTTGCAAGCATAGGAGGGCAAACAACTGCCATCTCTTGTTGAGGCCATCCACAGAAGCAACAAGGGACAACCTATCAGATATCTCCTTGACCAGTCTAAAAAATGCAGCCTTATGAATGAGATGCTTGGTTGACTTTTGAGCTTTCTTAATCTCTGCAAAACACCTCTGCATGTAAAACCATATTGACTTTCTCTTTTCCTTGATAGGGGCTTCCTTGGTAGGCTGAGATTGAGGAGAAATTGAGGGCTCAAACTCACCAAATGACTTGTTCTCTGAGGGAAATTCACCTGAACTACCAACTAGTGTAACAGGGACAACAATTTCTTCAATTGTCTCCTCAACAGTTAGCTTAGCACCTTCTTTAGATGATTTCTTCACCAATACCTTCCTTGTAGTTTGTTTTGTCCTTGCCATTGAAACCAATACGGCACGATCAAGAATCTGAATACAAAGGCGACTTGCTCCTCTCGTGATATGAAAGCCAAAATAATGCTTGGCCCAATACAACGTGATAGCGTTGATTTGTGGTTTACACTTTGACCTAATTGCTTCATATTGGAGCCGCAACGGTGTTGTCCCTTCAACTCTTTATCCCTGTTTCTAATTTCCAATATAACACGATACAGAAAATTTGACACCCTACATTGATGTTATCGCTTCGTATTAGCCCTTGGGCTTGTCTTCCTTCCCTTGCAAAAAATGCCCAATACAACGCGATTTGGTGATTTGATTTCCTCCTTTCCTCTAATTGCTTCGTATTAGGTGATTACAGCAAACCAGGAGTGAATGAGTAGCACGGACATACGGCAGTACAGTCGCAGTCGTGATGTAAGGTTTGTCGTACGAACGACATTGGTGACGTATGTTTTGAATTCGCGCTCCCACCAAATGAGAAGTGCTTATATACTTGGGTTGCTTATGTCCATGTGTTGCGTTCCCATTCGCCTCGATATTAGGGTTTTTTTGGAAAGTTCCTTCCTCCCCCTCGCACCTATTTAAGCCCACTCAAAAAATTTAGTGCCTTTTTCCTCCCCATTTTCTCTTGGGCCAAATTTCTTCCTCTCTCCTCAGCTCCTTTTCCTTCCTTATCACAGACGCCTGTTTCCATCTCCATCCCCTTATGGCTTAATCACAGGTGCCCATCCATCCATAATTCCATTCGCTTGATGTCAACAACTACGTTGCCCCCACATTTTGTACTCCATCCAAACATTACGTCTAATATCATTCCCAACCCGTACACCTGAGCAGCTTCCCAAAGTCCATCCCCAAGTTTTTATCTTTCTGTTCTCATATTCACGTCTCCACGCGTATTCATGTCTCCACTCACAAGGTATTTTTCATCTGCGAGTCTTATCACATGTGAGTCTTATCCCATGTTACATTTTTTTCTCTTCACTCCCAATGTTTTTTTCTCACCACTCATGTTGTTATGAACCAGAACGGCGCGATAGGTATTAAAGCAAGGCCTTCTTTTCTCACCCATTCGCGTCGTATTGGAAAGACCTTATTGTGCCGTAATCATGTCTCCACTCGCGTAGTCCTCCATTCGTGTCGACCTCCACCAAAACAATCACTCGCATCGTCCTCCACTTACGTCGACCTCCATCGAAGTAATCACTCATGTTGTCCTCCACTTGCGTCGACCTCCACCGAAACAACGTGATAGAGCTAATAGGAGGGCTTTTATTTCTCTCCACTCATGTCATATCGGAAAGACTTTGCTTAAGGTTTTTATTTTTCTCACAATGTTCCCTCACATATGTATCTTTGTTTTGCGTTGTGTGTGTAGAATCCCAACCAATTTCTGAACCAGAATGGTGCGATGGAGGAGTTTTGAGGTTGGTAAATGCTTCCACTCGCGTCGTAAAAATTCATCTTCCAACATGGAGCGAGGGTTGCACTTTAAGAGATCTATATGTTTATATTCACTTTGTATAGGCAACTTGTTTTGAGATCTATTGATTCAAGATGTCAGAAACTAAAATGTCACACATATCTTGTTGAGAGTGGAAAAAGACTGAATTTTTGACTGATTTTTGTTGTTTTTGAGGTCTACATGATTGATTTTTGATGGATTTAGAGTGATGTATGGTTGTTAATGGAAGTGTTTGAGAGTGTTTTGGATGATATTGATTATGTTTTGGAAGTCCATGATGATTCTCAGTAGAGATATGAAGCTCTATGATGTTCTGATAGATTCTGTTGAGGTTCTGATTGATTTTGTATACCTTCTGTATAGCTTTTGTTTTGTTCTGATTTTCTTCTGTATGAAGCATGGATTGATGATTGATGAAGATTGAGATCTTTTAAAAGCTTATTGAATAGTTTTTGATAGTTTGTAATGGTTTGAGTATGAGTTATGAGGTTTTGATGACCTTTTGTAACCCTCTGTAAACCTTCTGTAGAGCCTCTGTCTCTGCTCTATAACTGTTCTGTATCTACTCTGGTATTGTACTGTACTGTTCTGTAGACCTTCTATTAATGTTTTGTAAAATGTATGTGTGACTTTGGAAAAGTTTTCTAAATTTTTGAAAGGATGAATCTAAGTTCAAAAGAGCTAAAAAAAATGGAAGAAGCAGCTATTGAAGACTGAAGAGAAGACTAAGTGACAGTGACAGTAGTGAGTTGTGAAGAAACACTATAATGGCTCTAACGCCTCTTCATATCACACATATCTCTTGGGAGGTACATCCATGACCTAAGAAGGATTATTGAGATTTATTATGAGAGTATTATAGTGAGGAGATGATGTACTATTGATAGAGAGAGAGAGAGAGAGAGAAAGTAAGAGATAGTCACTTCTATCAAAATAGTGTAACTGTATATGAGAGATTGAGAGAGAAAACTATGAAGACATTGAAGATGAATACTATGTGATTGATTTCCATTTAAAGATGGTGTATTCATTTGTGTTCATTATTCTATTGATGGATTCTATGAAGATGTTGAAGATTATGGTTGATTCTATCAAATCCGTGGGAGATATGTACTATGATGCTATATGAAGATTTATTGTTTTTTTTCTTTTGGTCATCCAAAGAATGAAATAAAAGCTTGTTGATGTTACAAGATAGATTTTCTTGCAGTAGAATCCCCTTTTCCTTTGTGTTCCTCTTGGGGCTCCATGTTTTTGGTGCGCAGTCGGGGAAACTTGCCATCAACAAGCATTAGAAGAGGTTGAAAATGAAGAAAATGGCATTGCCAAGAAGAGGAAAATTCAATGGATACTTACAAAGTTCCTTCTTCCACTAAAGAGTTGGATATTCTCATTATCAAAGCCACTTTCCACAAGAATTTAATCCCACAATGGCAAAAACATATCACCATCATGATGCATGCTCTATGTGGTGGACTGTTTCCTCTTCCTCTTGAAGCAGTAGAAACTTGCATCTTGGTGGAAATTTGTTTGGAAACAAACTAAAGAGCAAAAACAGAGAGAATGACCATCCATGGAAGATTTGGCATTCATTGGGAAGTTTTCAAACATCATCAAATGGGAGATTGTGAAGAAGCTTCAGGAGTCGTGGTCTGTAGAGGTTCACACAAACAAGACGGAAAAAAGTTGAAATTTGTTCGTGGATGCTCAACGGCAAGATACGTGGAATACTTGGTGCACTGACAATCTTCTATTTGTCCAATTAGCAACCCACTGGAAGTTGAATGGAATATCTCCCCCTTTGTAGTGGTTTGAAAGCCGAATTTAGAGATGTTGAGAAGAAGGAAATAGAAGAGATGTTGGCCAGAGATTCCCTTAGAGACTGAAGTCCTCTTTGATACGATCCTCTTGAGTACAGACCAACTGGTTGGAGCCAACCCCCTGATGAATGACGCAATCAAGAGGCAAGCATTAGAACGAGTCTAGAGGTACATGATAAGAGAGAAGGAAAAAATCAAAGCTGAGAACGAGCTCGTAGCAAAAGTCTCCTTTGACACCCTAAAAGCACTCTTTACAGAAGTCCCCATGGCGACTCAAAGTCCCCTTCCTAGTCAGTTTCGTCTTGGAAATATTGATGAAAGGCCAGCAAATGTAGTTCCACTGCTAGTTTTTAAGGGAGAGTACAATGAAGACCATGATCTTCATGTAGCAGAGTTTATGGTAGCATGTGTGACTAACAATGCCAGAACCCCTGAGCATTGATTAGTGATATTCCCACCACTTTCAAGGGCGCAGTGTTTCAGTGGTATGAGAGACAAGTAGCAGGAACTTTTGGCACATGGGACGACCTGAAGTTGGCCTTCCTCACTAAATTCAGGAGTGAAGGTTTTGAAGAGTGGATGCGAGAGGAGTTCATGAACCTAAGTCAATCATCTGGAGAAAGAGTAGAAGCTTATGTCTCGTGAATGGAATCTATCTTGAAGAGATGGACTAACCATCATTTGGACGAAGGAATCCAGAAAGGAGTGTTCCTTAGAGGCCTACAACCAGAAGTTCGCAAGTTCGTGGAATTGAGAAGACCAGTCAATCTGCAAGCTGCAGTGGAAGGTGCAAGATTGTATGATGAAGTTGAAGCAAGGTTGTCAATGACTCCAGGAAGGCACAAGATTATATGATGAAGTTGAAGCAAGGCTATCAATGACTCCAGGAAGAGGAGTCTTACCTTCTCCCATGCCTAGAATGGTATACCTACCAAATGCAGTCCCAGGGACAGTTTCCTACCCCTATCCCTAGATGCAAACAATGCCGCAGTATAATGCACCTAATCCACTGTGGTCCACAGACGATAGTGCCTCAAATGATGGTTCAACCACAACAACAGTGGCCTCAAACAGTTCCTCCAATGGTGACTCAACAATAGTGGAATCCTACCAACTGGAATCAACAAGCTCAAGTCTCAGCAGGAGCTCTAAATCAAAACTAGAATAGAGGACCTTCTGGATCGACCCAACTAGTGTAGGCAATAATTACAGAAGCTTCCCAAAACCCTACCACAAGTACTTCAGGAGGTGAAAATCTGAAGGACTACTTATCCAACTCAGTTACAAGTATTAAGAAAGAGCTTCTGGATGTGATTACAGAGCAGCTACAAATATTGAAGGTGAATACCGCCAATATATCCACTCTTGTGGGAGCTGGAAGAGATGTGATGTGCTCTAATACATGGTGTGGAAAGTGTCACCAAGTGGGACATTTAACCACTCAATGTACCCAAAAACCAGCCATTCCTGGAGCCTTCTATTCCTACTGTCAGTGAAAGAACCATACAGAGTATATTTGCTCTCTGAAAGAGATGCATGAACGAAGACAGAAGGATGAAAATGCAAGATTCAACTTGCTAGAGTCCAAAATGAAGACACTGGATATTGGATCTAAGCCTAGGAAATTTGGTCCTAATTTTAGTCTAAGGAGGTTTCCCTCTCAAAGTTACAGGGGACGACAATCTGGCGATGGTCAGAGATCAGAGGTGGAATGTTACAAGTGTGGAGAAAAGGGACATATCTCCCCAAATTGTCCATACCCTAGATGATCTGTGGATTACAAGCCCTTATGCAGCCGATGCAAAGGAGAAGGTGTAATATCCTCGTGCCCCCCATGCCCTCCCCATGAGAACCCCCCTCCCTTAAGGAAATTTTTAAAAATTTTTTAATTTTTTTTTACCCTCCCTCTCTCTCCCCCTACCGTGAGCATGGCGGGGAGAGAGAGAGAGAGAGGGAGTGAGCTGTGTGATGGGGCGCATGCAGCCCTCCAGGTGGCGGGTGGGCCCGTTAGACAGCCGCCTCTCCCCCCCTATACCACCTCCTCCCTTTATAAAGCCTCCCCCTCCCTACATCGATGATAGGCGGACCTCCTCCCTAGCGTACAAACGCTACCCCCCCCCCCTGTGAGCACGAGAAGAAGTGAGAGAGAAGGAGGTGAAGAGAAGGAGAGGGAGAGAGGAAGAGAAGGGGAGAGAGAGTGGGAAGGAGAAGAAGAAGAAGAGGTAGAAGGAGGAGAGGGAGAGAAGAAGAGAAGGAGAGAGAGAAAGGAGAAGAAGAAGAAGAAGAAGAGAAGAAGAAGAGGAGGAGGAAAAGAGGTAGAAGAGGAAGAGGAGAGGGAGAGAAGAAGAGAAGGAGAGAAAGAAGGGAGAAGGTGAAGGAGAAGAAGAAGAAGAAGGAGAAGGAGAAGAGGGAGAGAGAGAAGGAGAAGAAGTGAGAGAGAAGAAGAGGAAGAAGGAGAAGAAGGGGGAGAGAGAGGAGAAGGAGAAGAAGAAGGGGAAGAAGGAGAGAGAGAGGGAAGGAAAAGAAGAGAGAGAGAAGAAAAGAAGAAGGGAGAGAAAGACGGGAAGAAGAGGGAGAAGAAGAAAGAGAAGAAGAAGGAAAGAAGAGGGAGAGAGAAAAAGAAGAAGAAGAAGGAGAAGAGAAAGAGAGAGAAAGAAGGAGAAGAAGAGAGAGAGACGAAGAGAAGAAGGGAGAGAAAGAAGGGGAAGAAGAGGGGAAGAGAAGGGTAGAAGAAGAAGGAAAAGAGGAAGAGAGAGAAAGAAGGAGAAGAGAAGTAGAGAGAGAGAGAATAAGAGAAGAAGGAGAAGAGGAAGAGAGAGAAAGAAGGAGGAGAAGAGAAGAAGAGAGAGAGAGAAAAAGAGAAGAAGGAGGAGGAGAAGAAGAGGAAGAGGAGAGGGAGAGAAGAAGAGAAGGAGAGAGAGAGAGGGGAGGAGAAGAAGAGAAAAATAAGAAGAGAGAGAAGGAGAAGGGAGAAGAAGAAGATGATGATGAAGAAGAAGAAGGTGAGAAAGAAGAGAACTTGAAGGGACATTAGAGGACGTCATTGACCACCCCCCCCTCGAAAATGCTTTTTGTTCATGGTTTCTCTTGTACACTTAAAGTGCATGATTATGAAAACTCAAGTGCATGAGTTGCATGAAATATTGACTAGCCTAGTACATGAAATATTGTCACACAAAATCTTGCAAATATGGGATGATTGCATGGGAGTCAGGGGACAAATAGAATGGAATCTGCATGGATAATCATCAACTTTAAAATTCATAGCCTGTCTTTTCTTATTTGCTTGCTTTGTATATGATTGCTAGGCTTTGGCAATCATATCTTTAACTTCATCAAAAATAGTAGCGTGCATGTTAGCAATACCATCAGCAGTTTGAATTTTGTTTGATAATGATGCAATAGGTGTAGGCAATCTATATCCATAAATAACTTCAAATTGTGCTTTCTTTGTAGCTGTGTGTGGTGTATTGTTATATGCAAACTGAAGTAAATGTAGATATGTATCCCATGTGTGTCGTTTTGAAATAGTGTAGGCACATAAAAGATCTGAAATAGTACTGTTAGTAGCTTCTGTTTGACCATTAGTTTCAAGATGAAATGCAGATGAAAAATCAATCTTTGTGCCTAAGTTAGCAAACAAAGTAATCCAAAAATTATTACATAATCTAGAATCACGATCAGAAATAATAACTTTTGGTAAATCATGATTAGTGAAAACAGTTTTCAAAAGCAATTGAGCTGCTTGAGATGCAATTAAAGTTTTCTTGCATAGAATGAAATATGCTTGTTTGCTAAACCTGTCTACAACAGTCCAAATCATATCATGGTTAGCTTTAGTGCTAGGTAAACTAGTGATAAAATCCATTGAAATCAGTTCCCATGGTCGTGATGGAATAGATAAGGGCATTAGTAAACCATATTGTTTGCCATGGTGTCTTTTAACTCGTTGATAAAATAAACATTCAGATACAAAGTTAGATACATCAATGTCCATATGTGGCCAATAAAAATCTTTAGTCAATGTACGCAAAGTAGATATAATACCTCTATGACCTTGATATGGAGGACAATGAATCTCATTCAAAACAAAAGATCTAAATGGAACTGTCACACATAATCTCTTTTCATAAAACATGAATCCATTATTGTAAGACAGTAAATCAATAGGAATCCAATTATTTGCAACTAGTTTATTCCAATCAGCATGAAAAGTAAGATCCTGATGATAAGTATCTTTCATAGGGATAAGGGAATCAAATGATATCACAGAAATATTATGAATTGTCGGTCTTCTACTTAAAGCGTTGGCTACAACATTCTCTTTTCCTGGTTGATATTGTATAAGGAGATGAAAACTTTGAATGAAAGCTGCCCATTTAATATGTCAGTCAGATATTTGGGGTTGACTAAGGAGATGTCTAATGCTTTGTTGGTCAGTTTTAATCATAAATTCAAAACCCATTAAGTAATGTTTCCATTGACGTAAGGCTTGTACTACAGCTAGCAATTCTTTATCATATGTAGAATATTTAAGTTCGGATGGTTTCAGTTTACAGCTAGAGTAGGCTATGGGATGATTATATTGCATAAGGACAGCTCCTATTCCAAATCCACTAGCATCAGTAACTACTAAAAAGAATGGTCTATTGAAATCAGGTAGTTGTAATACAGGAGCATGGGTTAATGCATGTTTCAATAAATCAAAAGATTTTTGTTGATTATCAGACCAGTGATACAAAATATGTTTCTTTAAAAGTTTAGTCAAAGGTAATGCAAGTAATGAGAAATTTCACACAAACTTTCTGTAAAAACTAGCAAGACCTAGAAAAGAACGTAACTCATGCACATTTTTGGGTATGGGCCAATTTAAAATTGCTTCTATCTTTTTAGGGTCAACCTTAATACCTTCTGATGAAACAATGTGACCTAGATATTCAATTTCTGTTTGAAAGAATTCACTCTTTTTTGGATTAGCATACAATTTATTATCTTTTAACAACTTGAAAACTAAAGACAGATGTTCATAATGCTCATTCTCATTTTTATTGAATACCAATATATCATCAAAGAATACTATAGCACAATGCTAATATTTCAGAAATATGTGATTCATCATGCGACAAAATGTAGTTGGTGCATTAGTTAGACCAAAAGGCATCACTAAAAACTCATAATGTCCAAATTGTGTTCTAAATGCAGTTTTGAATATATCAAATTTATCCAATCTTACTTGATGATAACCAGATTTAAGATCTATCTTATTGAATATGGCAGAACCTTGTAGTTTATCCATAAGATCATCTACCCTAGGAATTGGATATCTATTCTTAATAGTAATTTTATTTAGGGCACGATAATCAATGCACATGCGATAAGTATCATTCTTCTTCTTTACTAATAAGATAGGTGCACCAAATGGAGAACTACTAGGTCTAATTAATCCTCTGTTAAGCAATTCCTCTATTTGATTTTGAATTTCTTTCTGTTTAATTTGGTTATGCCTATATGGTGCTTTACATGGTGGTTGTGTACCAGAAATTAAATCTATTTTGTGATCTTCAAGACGTGAGGGTGGTAGTCCAGGTGGTAAATCATCAGCAAAACAATCTTTAAATTGAGCAAGGAATTGTGTATCCCTAGGATGCATTTATTTTTCTTTAGCTTGAAGTTCATTCACCCAAATTAAATAAGATTTGCTACTTTTATGTAATGCACATTTAGCTTGAGTATGAGTAAGCAGTGGAAAATTATTGAAGGCGTGCATACCATGCAATGTGATTTGTTTTTCTTGAAAATAAATTTTAATTGAATGCATAGAATAATCTATGTCAGGATTATACTGATGACGCCAAGGCATTCCTAAAATTATGTCACTAGACTGCAAAGGTACAACTAGGAAATTTCTTCGTTCAGTGTATTCACTAATTTTAATTTCTAAATTATGCACCTCTTGTGTTCCATTATATATTGTGCCTAGGAACGTAGCTTTAATATGATAATGTGTAGAAACAGTTTGTAAATTCAATTCTTTCACTAATTTTACAGAAATAAAATCATATGTGCTACCATCATCATGTAAAATAGTCTTTTCTTTACCATGCACAAAACATTTCATTGTCAACAAAGAATGTGGAGTTGGCATACTTGGCAAAGTATTCGAAGTAGTACCAATGTCGTCATCATCTTCCGTAAAATTAGGCATTTCCTCACGTTCTTCTTCTTCCATTGCTCCAAGATAATTGATATGGATAGGTGGCTTTTTCGATTGACAATTGGCTGCTAGATATCCAGGTTTATGGCATTTGTAACAAACTATGGGTTTGGCTTTAGAAACATTGTTGGTAATGGCAGGAAGTTTAGGAATATTAGGATTTGGCTATGAGGATGGCTTAGGGTTTTGATTGGTATTTGATGGCAAAGCAGGTGGTCGTGTCCAATACTTACGGAATGAAGATGGAAGAAAACAACTTTGATTGAATCTTCGAAAATTTGAATTGAATTATTTGGAACCATAGTTACCATTAGTTTGAAATTGTTGTGGTCGCTTGTCTCTTCCGCGAATCTTGTCTTCAGTGTCATGAGCCAAGGAAATTGCATCTTCAAGGGTTGTTGGCTTGAACATATTGACTTCAGCATAGTAATGTCCAAGTAAGCCAGACATAAACTTGTGTTTGTGAGTCGCTTCAGGTACATCTTCGAGCATGCGTAGTTGCAGTAGGGCATTCCAAAAATGTTCACTGTATTGGGAAATAGGTTCACGATCTCTTTGCTGTAGAAGATCCCATTGCTTTATGGATTTTTCATGGAATTGAGGAGGAAGGAAATTCTGTAGAAACTTATTTTGGAAACTCTCCCAGGTAGTGGGACAATCAATGCTCTTGCGAACTACATTCCACCATAGAGATGCTCGATCGACTAAATGATTAGTGACACATTTAATTTTGTCTTTCTAAGCATATGTTTCTTCATGAAAATAATCATCAAACTGAATGATAAATGCAAGTATAGTTTTTCCATCTCGTGATCCATTGAAAGTACGAAATTTGAAGTTTCTTTTACTTATCTTTGTTTCTTTGCGGATGGGTTGAGCTTCAAGCGTCGCATCGATGGTATATCGTATAAGATCTTCGGGTTGCGGTCCATCTTTGTCGGTGGTAGATCGTTGCAGATTGGCCAATTGAACTTACAACGGTTGTTTGGCTCTTCAATCTTCATCAAGCTGCATCATAATCAAATCCAATTTTTGTTCCATCGTTGGTTCGGGTAAATCACCTTCAGCCATAAAATCGTCCATGTTTTGTTCCATCATCCTGTAAAATTCAAAAGACCTCACACTCTTGAAATCTGATTAGCGGGATGAGCGTAGCTCAATGGCGGGTATACAAGGATTATATATTTTTGTTGGGCTTTTGTAGTCTTTGTCTTTTGTGATTGCGGTATTCGTTGTCTTCGTAGAAACTGTGTATGACCTTCTACATTTGCTGAAACTGGTTCAGCAAGTCTGCAAATAGGAACAGGGTCTTCCAGAGAGCAATAAACAGTTTTTGTGCTTCTGCGTGTGAACAGCCTTTATGGGAGTGGTTGGAGATGACTTGATTGACCTTTGTGACTTGCAGGAATTACAAGACTTGGAGGACTTGGAAGATTAGAGGGGGCTTTAATAATTGAAACTAAATAAAAATTTTGAGGACGTCAGTATATCGACGCCGGATTCGACACCGTCCTGAACATCCTCTTGCCGCCCGTCGTGAAATTCATAAATTGAAGCTTTAATAAGCTTTTTATAAAGCTTATTACTAAGCTTACTTAAGCTTTGACTTAATCTTTTAAGCTTTTGGATATGGAAGAAGAGTTTACTATTCTCTATTTGAAAATGGTTCTTGACCGCCAGGAACACACCCCTATCGACCGTTCGCGATGAAGCTGACTGTAGAGCTCGTTCATTCCAGGAGCTCCACCTTCGCGCAAGATGGTAAGCGATTGGAAGCTCTCGATCTTAGCTTCGCTCTGATACCACTGATGCACAGATCGGATGCCATAAGCGTACATAGTGAGTGTCAGAAGGTCCCCAAGAACAAAAGAACTCTACTTTTTGCACACAAATCAATGTAGGAAGCTTGCACGACATGAACAAGAGACCAATTGGGTGCAATCTCCCCCCATGCCTTGTGTGAGCGCTCCACAAAGCATGTATTTCATATATTGATCATCTTCAAGCTCAAATAATAGCCCAAATACAAAATAGCATGCTTTAGCTTTTGAGTTTGCTTTTTTGTCAAATAGAAATAAAGCTAATGGGCGCCCAAGAAGTTAGGCGTACCCAAATACAATGTCCAAATACAAATATCTAAATCGTGCGCCCATGCGCATACAAAAATAATAAATAAATATCAAGCGCCTTGATAAATAAGCACGACAAAATATAGACGCCATGCCTAAGACACGCGCCCATCAAAATATTGACGATAATTTGAATACACGCTATCCTCCAATGCTT
The DNA here is from genome assembly GCF_053477565.2 of Lygodium microphyllum. Taxonomy (NCBI): domain Eukaryota; kingdom Viridiplantae; phylum Streptophyta; class Polypodiopsida; order Schizaeales; family Lygodiaceae; genus Lygodium; species Lygodium microphyllum. The sequence continues at coordinate 67,442,347 of NC_141154.1, read as the reverse complement.
TCCACTGTCGCCGCTGCTATCTCTACACATCAACTGAAGCATTCACAATCGTTAGTAAAATAACACAATTAAACCGACAAAAGTGAATACCTAGCAGTCTTCAGCTACATAAATAAATTGGTTAGAAATCAATCTTAACCTTAATTTATCACGAGTGCGCACTCTAAACTCATAAACGTTTATTAATTAAATATGTATTTTGCAGAATCACCCACTATGGAATCACCCATGTACACACTAAATTAACAAAACACCCGAAAAGGATAGGCGTCCCCATCGATTTCTCGCATAAAGAATCCACTTTGTGTATGAACCCCGGTAATAAAAGTTTATGGAATCCATCGTAAAGCCTCACGAAATCCACCGTGGCACGGAATCCACCGCGGAATATGCCTCCTGGCATCACCACTTGTATCTACGCAAAGTGGAGCGGCTATCGACCGATGCTAGAAGGCTATTAGGAAGACTCGACTACTAGGAGCCCGGATTTCAGGTCGATCCTAGTGGGAACGGCCGGATAAGTTCCTTTGTGAGGTAGACTCGAGAGACCCTAGTTGGCAAACCTCGTGTCATTCCTTGTGAGTGCCAAGCGGTGTCTTCTAGATTGATCTCTCGATAGGTTGCTAAGACCTGTCTCGCAAATTGAGGGGCGGGCACGTTATAAAAGGCCACACTGCAAAGGACTGTCCAAGCCCAGCCCCTGTAAAGGCCAATGGCACTGATAGCCAACAGAAGGTACAAGAGTCTGCCTCCAATTTGGTAGAGTTGGAAGTTGCCGCTGTCACACACGCCAAGAAGAAGGAACCAATTATTCAGAACAAAAATAATTCTCCTTCCAAGACTGTGAAGTTCAACCTACCAATAGAGGGACAGAGGAGTACAAGACAAAATAGTGCAGTACGGAGCACTGTGGTGCTACAGAGAGTCATAGAGACAGTCCCAGAGACAGGATCAGAGGTCCAAGAGATAGATGAGACAGATACACCTCCAGAAACAGAAGAAGTGCCGATGCAGTAATTATTAGAAGAAAAAGGAAAGATGAAAATGGGTGTAGGCCCATTCCCCAACAGGCTGGAGAAACTTGTGGATCCTATCAAAGAATATGACCTCGTCAAAGACCTAGACACCTTTAAACTAAACTTAACATTCTGACAGTTATTGATGCTGTCTCTTAGCTGTCAAAAGAAATTCAAAAGCATCTTGAGAGGAAGACGTGGACTAAGGATTGCTCTTTCAACAGTGACCAAGACAAATAAGGCCCCGGGGCCTATAAAGGAAGTCGATGTGGCTAATGCCTTCCTAGATCTTGGAACCCTAGAGATTAGTGTATGGATTAAAGGATGCTTTATTTCAGATGCATTGATTGATGGAGGCTCATTAGTAAACATAATGATGGATGTGACAAAAAGGTTGCAAGGAATTCAACCTACATAGTGGCTTATCAGATTGGTGGACCAAAGCAGAATCAAACCGTTGGGCATCCTCCCATACGTCAAAACAACCCTTGCAGGAAGAGACTATTAGCTGATATATTTGGTGGGAAAACCAAATTCTTATGGGACCTCATACCCTTTGCTATTGGGAAGACCTTAGCTTTTTGAAGCAAGAGCCAGGACGGACTGGTTCAAAGAAACCCTAACCCTAGGCAGAGGACCCAACAAAGTGGTGTTAAAGTTGTATGGATCGCAAAAAGGCAATGGATCCACATCCATTGAAGTCATAACTGACTCCTCCAATGAGGTAATAGATGGTGCATCAGGAGATGAAGAGGCTATTAAGCATATCTTTCCTAAGAAAACAAAGGCACAGTCCCTAACAGTGGGCACTGTAAGCCAACTACCAAGGGAAGCAAAGTCCTTGTCCATGGGAGAATACCTCCTGCCTCAACTAGAATTAACTTTTGAAATCACCTCTGACAGTAAAATAGAAGCATGGATGTACTATTCTTCCTGTTACATGACAATCGCAGAGACAGAGCAGAGGCAGAATAGATATAGAGCAGAGACAGAGCAGAGGCAAGAGCGGATACAGAGACAGTAACAGACATAGAGCTAGAGCCAGAGGCAGAAATAGAGTCAGAAGCTGTGACAGAAGAAGAAGCAAATGCAGAGGTAGAATATCTGTTCTTCTCCTATAGAGCCTCTGTAGAAGCAAAGATAGAGTCTTTAGAGGAAGAGGATGAAAATGATGAGGAAGAAAATGAAGCAGGTTATGAAAGTGCAGATGAAGATTTTCCTCTGATAGTGGATGATCATGCTGATGTCCCCACAGAGACCTCAGAGGCCGAAGATCTCAGGGTGCTGGATGGAATGGCCATGGTTCCATTTGGATTGACCAATGGACCACAAAGTATGCAAAATTTTTATAAGCAATGGATTAAAAGCATAAAAATTAAGTTCACCAGTGGCTCCTGTCGCCCTGACCATTTAGTCCAGAGAAAAGATTATGATGATGCCCCCTGCCAACAGAAGCTAGAGCCCTCAAAGCCTTGGCTTCTAGAAGGTCCATGTGACATTCCTGGATGCATCCTCGGAAGATGAATCCCTAAGTCTAGAAGAAATTACCACTCGCACAGAAGTAAACAAAGCTATGATACCCTTCCAACAACCTCAACAGACAAATGAGTCATCTATTCAAAAGGAGGACATTGATTCTAGCAGAACATCAGACGAGGATACTACTCTCTTGAAAGAGTTAGACCTCTATCCAAAAGCAATCCATGGGACATTTATCTACGAAGTGGAAGGTGAAAGACAAGTAACGTTCTTGGATACTAATGGTACTGAACGTCACCTGAAAGTGGGTCTCAATCTTCTAGAAGGAGAAGTAGTCCTGCGAGACCTACTCAAAGAGAACTTAGACGTGTTTGCTTGGTCATATAAAGATCTAAAGGGGATTGATCCCACAGTATGCCAACATCACATTGACCTAGAGCCTGATGCCAAACCTGTAAGGCAAAGAAAAAGGCATATGAATCCTAATTATTCTGCGTTGGTGAAGGCTCAATTATTGAAACTTCTTGAAACAGAGTTCATTTATCCCATGGCTTACAGTGAATGGGTTTCGCCCATTGTGGTAGTACCTAAGAAGAACTGGAAACTAAGAATATGTGTCGACTTTTGAAAGCTCAATTCGAAGATGAAGAAGGATCATTTCCCTATCCCTTTTACCGGCCAACTGTTGAACACAGTGGTGGCAGGCCATGAGCTGTATTCCCTCTTGGATGGATTCAGCGGATATAACCAAGTCCAAATCGCAGAAGAGGACCAATCTAAAATAACCTTCACCATAGCATGGGGGACCTATATCTATAGACTAATGCAATTTGGGCTCTATAATGCTCCTGCCACCTTCCAACGAGTAATGATGGCTGCCTTCCAGAATCATTTGCATGATTTCATTGAGGTGTGTATCTTAATGACTTTTGTGTCTATAACTTAATGCGCGAGCATTGGGGACACTTAGAGCAATGTTTTGATAGATGCCAAGAGTATGGGATTTCTCTTAACCTCGACAAATTTGTTTTTGGCGTCTCCTCAGGAGTTCTCTTGGGCCATATTGTCTCGGCACAAGGGATTGCAACAGACCCTGCAAAGATTGAAAAGATTTCCGCCTTGACAGCACCAACAAACCTCAAGAAATTGAGAGGATTTCTTGGCCATGTGGGCTATTATAGAATATTTATTGCACATTTTGCAACCAAGGTAGCCCCTCTGCACAAGCTCCTAAGAAAAGATGCGGATTTTCTTTGGACTGATGACTATGAAGAAGCCTTTGATACCCTAAAACAATGCCTTATTCAAGCACCTATTTTGCGGCCTCGTGACTAGACGAAGGAGTTCCATGTGCACAAAGATGCATCAATTGAAGGGCTAGGTGCTGTCCTATGTCAAAAGGGCCCCTCTAAATTAGATCAACCAATATATTATGCAAGCTGAAAGGTCAATGATAGGGAACGGAACTATACAGACAGAGCTTGAGTGCTTGGCAATGGTGTTTGCACTGGAGAAGTTTCAACACTATCTATTGTCAACGCATTTCAAGTTCTATGTGGATCATGAAGCCCTATCCTTCCTGATGAACAAAGTAGATGTTAAAGGACGATTGATGAGATGGTCGCTCCTCTTCCAGGAGTTTGATTTTGAAGTGATCACTAAGCCTGGCCGTTTCCATGTCCTAGTTGATCATCTATCGCGGATCCCTCAAATTGCAGAAGAAGAATAGGATGATCCAAAACTTTCTGATGCTTCTTTGTTTCTAGTTGAAATAGTTACTCCCTAGTATGCAGACATAGCCAACCTCTTGGCAACTCAACAGTATCCTCCTGGCATCTCAAGCCGTGAGAAGAAGAAGCTTCTGTTAGAATCAACCTCCTACACTTTGCTAGACGGTGCACTGTACAAGAAAGGCAAAGATCAAGTGCTGCAAAGATATGTTGTAGGGGATGAAATCGGCATAGTATTGAAAGCATGCCATGACGAGCCATGTGGTGGACACTTTGCAAGATACTGGTGGCGACCCTCCACAAGGATGCATATGACTACTGTAAGAGATGTGATGCTTGTCAACAAATAGGGAAACCCACCAAAACAAGTGCCATGCTACTGCAACCCATTCTTCCCCTAAAGCCGTTTGAGAAGTGGGGCATTGATTTTGTGGGTCCCATTGATCCACCCACCAAACGGAAGTAGAACAGATACATCTTAGTATGTATGGATTATGCCACAAAATGGTGTGAAGCTAAAGCTCTGAAGCGGGACGATGGTAACAGCGTAGCCCTGTTCATGTACAAGAATATTATCACTTGTTTTGGCAGTCCCCTCAAGTTGGTAAGTGACCGAGATATTCATTTCCTTAAAAAAATCATGGAGGAGTTGACAGAGCTGTATAAGATCCGCCATCGTAAGGCCACTCCTTATTACCCCAGAGTCAACGGCCAAATTGAAGTCACCAATCGCATCCTTTGCTCGATTTTGACAAGAATGATTGCCGCACATCATTGTGACTGGGATGATCGACTTATAGAGGCCCTCTGGGTGTACAGAATCTCCCATAAGGCAGCTACAGGACAGACCCCTTTCCAATTAGTGTATGGTACAGAAGCTGTCTTCCCTATTGAGCTGGAATTGCCCTCTTTGCGAGTGGCAGTTAAAGAACGCTTGGGAGATAATGAGTCACTGCAACGCCATCTCCTACACTTGGAATGCTTGGATGAGATATGATGGATGGCCCTACAGTGCATGGAAACCACTCAGGCGCGATGTAAGGCCTATCATGACAATTTCATCAAGCACAAGGAGTTCAAAGAAGGTGATCTTGTCTTGGCCTATGATTCAAGATTTGGCAAGTTTTCTGGCAAGCTTCAACAACGGTGGGTGGGACCATACAAGGTACTTGCTGTCAATCCTAACGGCTCTGTTCAGGTGCAAACTATTGATGCCTCTAATGATCCCTTCCTGATCAATGGCTATTGCCTGAAGACGCAATTTCCTCCCTAGGGATCTTGACAATCACAGTCAACCTACCCTTTCCCTTTTGGGCGTCGCACTGTCCTTCTCATCGTGCTTCTGATAGCCCTTATGATTCTCCTCATGAGGAGGTCTCGTTTTGCTAATCCCTCGCAGAACCATCTCAACCCGACCTTGTTCTCTTCTCATCTGATCCAACAACAGTGGCGAGGTTGGTCCTGACACATGGTATTTTCACCATTTTCTTTCTTAAATGAAAAAGAAAGAGAAAAACAGAAAAAAAAGAAAAAAAAAACTGTTATGGGAGAAAATGAAGAAATTCCCTGTCATAATGCGCCTTGTTCCAAGAAAAGGTGGAAACACCCTTGGGCGAGAAGCTAACCGTGGAAAAGGTAGTAACACCCCGTAGTTCTGGATAGCTGATTCATGAGTAGAACCTCTTCAGAAAGTAATTTGAAGCCACCTCCCTTGGTGCGCTATCTCTGTAATATCAGTCTGTCTGCCTTTCTTAACAGATGACTCTTCTTACAAGTCATTGAAGTATGAGATTTGTAGGTTGCCTCCCTGGGTACGCCTCGTCTTCAAGATCCTCATGACAACCACATCCGTCATGATCTTCACCACCAACCCCTTGAGTGATGCGAGCTTTCATCCTAACAGGATGGGGATGTGCGTATGGGCTACCCTCTCTATCTATCAAAGCGTGAGACAGAGGGTGGGATGAGTGACCAGTTTTTCCCTTCAAATCAAATGAGAGGTGAGATGTGTGAACAGAGTGTTGCACGCACGAGATGGGCCTCTCAATGCACAATGCACGATCTGTTCTTGTGCACTACACCATAAGGCTCCCTGGCCTTTCTTCTTGCACTGTATGCTGGCACAGGGCGGGATGCACAGTTGCACCATCAAAAGCGCACACGGCATACGCCCTCTGCACAAGTGATAGTGAGGATTACATCAATGGGTTTCAGGAATGGGTTGCCCTCTGTATCTTTCAACAGAGCGTGAGACAGAGGGTGGGCTGAGTGTGACTGGTGTTTCTTCAATCAATTATCGAGAGGAGAGGATTGAGGGACGTTACGACAATTGGAGTTAGGTACGTTTCTGTTTCCCTATGCACCCACGGGATGGGTCTTTGCCATCAGCATATGACACGTCATTCTGTTCTGTACACTGCATTGCAAGGCTCCCTAGCCTTCCTCCTTGCACCTATGCCAGATGTGCGGGATGCACTAATGCACCATCAATTGTGCACCCTGGTATACTCTTTCTACACCACCCCCTTGTTGATTCCTAAACCGAGTGTGAGCTCTGGGTTTCATTATTATTATCTCGAGTGATGTTAGTAATGGGGCGAGTGACTGCTCCTTCATTTCATTTGAGTAATCATGAGTTGAGTGCAATATCCCTCGTCATCGACGAATTTCCTGCGATTCCTTCGACCAGCTACCTCCCTGGGTACTGCCGAATGGTCCCTGCCACGAAGAACGTGTGCTGTGAAGACACTCGGGTACCTCCTGTAGTCGACAATGACATCAGACGCAACCTCGATAGTTGACATTCCTCCTCGACATTTCTCCTTGATAGTTGACATTCCTCCTCGACATTATGGGCCAAGTTTTCTAATCCTACACCTTTTGGTTTTCAGTGATGGTCATGTCTTAAGTGTGAGGATGTTTGTGGTTGGTCTGAGGTGTGGTACTAGGTCCTTGATGTTTGGTTTACCCTTCCTGCTAAGGTTCTAAGTATGGGAACGCATCCCTACGCGTCTATGCTGCATGCATGCCCCCATGCATATACCCTGTTCTGATCATATATCTATGCCATGACTTCATTTTACCTTGATGGGGTCCCTTCCCCACTCCTCCGTTCTATTTCCCCTTGTCCCCGGAGTTGTTCTTTGGCCGTTTTCAATTATTCTTTGTTGTGTGACTTTTCCATGTGAACACACCCTACGTTCACCAGAATCCCAATCCAACCTTATAGTCCTATTCGTCCCTTTGAACTGCCTATTTTTCCTTTTTATCAACCCCTGTTCCGACAGACGGTTCTCAAATTATTACTTTTTGAAGCAATTCTTGTAAATTAAATGGTTTCCTATGTGAACGCGTCTTTCTTGCTTTGGAACCCTGATCTGATGTGCGAGCCATGTCCTACCCATTTCCCTGACATTTTTCCTTTTTACTCTGTGTCATTTCGATGCACGGTTCATCTGTTATTAATTTTTGTGGGTTTTCGGGCCCTTTTCGTGTCTATTTTTCACATTTTTCCATATGAACTTGACCTATTTTCATCAGACTTCCTGTTTAATTTTCCAGCCATGTCCTCCCAGCCTTCCCCCACTTTTTCCTTTTTCCTCCCCCCTCTTTTGACTGTCATATTTTTAGTTATTAATTTTTCAGAGTATTTTCGGGTGCTTTTTTGTGTTTTTTCTATGTGAACCTCTCATAACTCCCCCCAATCTGAGTTTTGATGCACCAGCCCTATGAATCCCTTTCTTTCAGATATTTTTCCTTTTTATTGTCCTCTATTCCGGTGCACGATTCTTCTCGTATTAATTTCCGAGTCCATTTTTGGGCCCATTTTTTGGGTTTTTCCTATGCAAATGCATCCTATCTTGCTTGGAACTGTGTTTTGCCATGATAGCCTTGTTGGACACATTGTTCTGCACAATTTTCCTTATTTCTGTATTTCGTTCCGATGCACGGATTTTCCGATATTAATACCCGTATGTGTTTTCGGGCTTGTTTTTTGCATTTTTCCCATGTGCACACCCTGATTTTGACCCAGACCCAGTGTTGCATTTTTTCATTATCTTTCCCTTGTCTCCCAACACATTTTTCCTTCTTATGATTTTTCGATCCGACGAACGGTTTGGATTTTATTAAATTTTCTTCATTTTTGTCGTGTGATCGCATTTCTCGTGTCGCGCGTGAACGCGCCTGTTTTTGGTTTTACGCACCTCGTGGTGTTTGTGGTTCATGCATCGCCGTCTCTGCCCTATTTTCTCCCGTCATTGCAATTTTTTTTACCCCCCATCCCATGCATGCGGGCGAGACGGGGGTGTGTTCCTTTTTTTTTACACCCCTACCCACTTTATTTTTCTTATTCTTAAAAAATAAAACAACAATTTATATAAAAAAAGAAAAAACATCCAACCCCAAAACCAACCCATCCATTTAATTTTTTTAAAAAAAACAAAAATACCCAACACACAAAGAAAACATAATTAAATGAAAAAAAAACACCAAAAACAAACAAATACCCCATTAATCATCCAATAACTGTAAGGAAAAAACAAAACTAATAATAAAAAAACCGTTTAAAAAAATTAATTAAAAAACAAAAACCCAAGCTTACCTGCCTTCTCACATGACGGTCCGTCCCTTCTCCCACGCTCCCTCATCGTCATCCTCGTCATCCATTCCCTCCGTCCTCCTCTCCCTGTGTCGTCGCTGCAGCGCCTCTCCCCAACCTCCCCCTCTACCTCCTCGCTCTGCTCCTCCGCGCCGCCCGTCGCCGTGCCTAGTGCCTCATGTTGCACCAACCTTAAGTCTGTCCACAAGAACAACCCTGCCTTGCAGGCGCTCCTGCCGTGCCTCACCTACGTCCAAGGGAAAGCTACCATAGACGCTGCCCCCTGCTTCTCGCGCTGATTGCCACCACCGCTACCGACTGACGCCTCCATCGACGCCTCTGCCATGCTTCCTCCTCCTCCTCCTCCGCCGTCGCCGAGCGTTCCCCCTTCCCCCACCCCTGGTTAGTCCTCAACTCCACTAACCTTACTTAAACACACTAACCTTACGTAACCTAACTAATATCACTTAACCAGACTAACCTAACTTAACAAACTCCACTAACCTAACTAACCTAATTGATTTAACTAACTACACTAACTTACTTGCTTTCACCGCCTAAGTTAACTTAATTAACTTAAACTACTCAGTCCCCTAATTCACTTAGGCTACTCCCTTACACCCCCGTTTCTGCCCCTTCTCCCTTCTCCTCCGTTGTTTTCCCGTCGTGTGGCCACTCTTGATGTACGGGTGTGGTTAACCGCCGTTCACGCGCGAGGACGCGCTTTCGATTCGTCCGTGCGGTGCGGTGTTGCAGTCAAACGTTCACACACAGTCATCCTTCGCTGTTCACACACAGCTTGGATACCGCCTTTTATTTTCAAACCTGCAAAATACATAAAAATAAACATAAAACACATAAAAACTCCAAAAATTCATTAAAATTCATTTAAAATTCAAAAAAAATTACCAAAAAAATTCTAAAAAATTTCCAACATTGCTAAAATCATTTGGAATATTTTTTAAAGTGGAAATTCAAGAAAATAAGTTGCAAAAAGAATCAAATATTGAAAATTACTTTAAAAATACATGCAAAATGAGTAAAATTCATTAAAAATGGGTAAAAATTCAAAAATATTTACAAAAAAATTCAAGAAAATTCCACAAATCCCCTTGCCATTTTTCCAATAATTTCTCAATCGAAAATATTTCCATAAATGTCCAAAATATTATTTGAAGCCGAAAATCCTAATTTAATACTTCACCTCATGAAAAATCATTTTAAATTTTAAAAATCAGCTAAAAAATCATGGATAAATTACAAAACATTTTTTATACTTGTTCGATTGCTGAAATTCTACCCTTACACTTCACAACATGTTCATGTGTCCTATATCTCAATTTAATTATTAAAAAAATAAAAAATAACAAAATAAATAAACAAAACCAAATAATATACACAATACAAACATATCTAAAATGCAATTGAAAAAAAAAACCACAGACAGACAAGATAAAAAAATAACAAATAAAAAGTAAAAATCAAACAAACACACTAGGTGCTTTATTTTTTCCAGTGAGTGGTATTTGTTTTTTTTAAACTGGATTCCTTGCATTTGGAGACTATTCCGTGCGCCTTCAGTCTATTGCATACATATCCCTACTAGGTATTTATTTTTTAAAGTTTTATTTATTTTCATTATCCCTTAACCACAATTAATTGCTAAAATAAACTATATTCACCCACTTTTCCATACGCATTTGCGCTAAACACATTGTTTCTAATAGTTTAAAATCAACGAGTCATTCACTTTGCACATACTACGTGCGCTTCAGAGGCACCTTAATTTTTATTTAAAAATAAACCAACCGTTACAAAAAGGCATGCGCTAGCAAAAAAGTGCTACACATCACCATTAATTTTTAATTAATGAATTTGCATTTAGAGACCGCAGTCTGGGAATCGCAGTCCGGGTTTCGTTTAAGCACTATTTCACCCTAATAAATTGTAATTAAAATTTTAAGAAGAAACCGCCGTTTCTTATTAAGGTTTATAACCTAATAAAAAGTCAACCATTGTTAATAATTTCTTAAAATGAACCCTTCATTAAAACCATTTCCCCTCACTGCACTTTTTTCCCTCTTTTTAATAAACACGCTTCATGGGATGGGTGTGTAAAGTCCTCTTAGTTGACATTGTTGTGGTCAAGGTTATGGTTAGGTCCTGATTAGATTTTTATGGTATTATGGTTTGCTTATGTGTTACAATTACGGGTACGGTTTGCACTTTTTGTTTCTTTTTTACCTGATACGGGATTTTGGGTGCCTGCTTGTTGCATTGCATGAAGTTTTCGATCGCATATGTATAGAGGTCATGCCGAATTTTTTCTAGGATGCGGGTTGTTTGGGGTGGTAAATTGGTTACTTGCGTCTGTGTGTGTCTTTCTTTTGATTGACTTCTTTTTTATAGCTAATTTGGTTGTTTTGCAAGCATCCTTTTTTATTGTCTGTGTTGTGGTGTGTGTGTTTTCCATCTGAATGGCGCCTCACGCTCTTCCTCCTATCCAGTATGTCCCGTTGATCAGTAGGGATTATTCTTCCCTATTGGCTTTTGAGCCTATAGTGAAAGCAAGACTTGCAACTTTCGTGGCTGCTTCATTCCCCTTGATTCCAAATGATCCATCCCTGTGTGATGAGTTCCTTGCATCATACAGTAAGAAGTCATGCATGGTTCATGGTGCTTTCATGGTATTAACACCCCGAGGGTTAGGGAAGGCTTTGTCTCTTCCCTACAAACGAGAGCCCTTTGTTACAGCTAGACAATTATTCTCCAACGATGAGATTTTCAAGTTGTTTTACAGAAGTAGACCAAGGAGATTCTGGATGTCAAGAAAGTGATAAACACTTCAGGAGTATCTTTTTCCATGATGACTAATCCTCTTTGGAAGTTAGTCTACCAATTCCTCCAAGACAGGTTTATGCCTGCCAAAACACCATCCCATTACTTGTCCAAAGAACTCTTCACAGCTTCCAGGATGGTGTTAAAAGGGGTGGCCATTGATTGGAGCACTTACCTGCTCGCAAAGATAGACCAAAATTTTGTCAAAGTAACCAAAGGGAATGTCATGAATGTCACTTATGGTTCCTACTTATATGCTTTCTTGACGTACTCAGGCCTTAAGAAGGGTGTGCTACCACCTCCTCCATCTGATCCAGTTCCTCCTCCTCCACCTTCAGAAGAGTCAGAACCTATTGACATAGAGGATCTTGATTCCCCTCCTCCATTGGTCATACAGCGGAAGCGCTTGAAGCGTGTGGTAGATAAAACTCCCTCACTTATTCCTTCTGTCACAATTCCTACTACATCTGGCAGTGATCTCCTTGCTTACCTCACATGTAACAATTTGTTCAGGGTGCATAGAGAGGGTTCTTTGGAAATATCAATCCCTTCACTGAAAAGTTTAGTGTCAAGAGATGCTATTCCATTCCTTTGTAATGACATCTAGAGTTCAATTGAACTTTCAGTGACAGCTTGTGTTCAACAGCTGTATGCTTCTTTCTATGAATAATTGATGCAGTCCAAAGACCAGTTGCATAAGGCAACCTCAGAGTTAGCCTCTACTAAAGACACACTTACATATATGTTTAAGCAGATGGAGAAGCAGACCCAAATGATTGAGACCTAGAGAGAAGAAATATCTTCTTTGAAGATTCAATTATTAGAAGCTCAGTCAGAGGTCACTAGAGTTTTAGAGGAAAAAGAGAGAATATCAAAGAAGCTCAAGAGTTTCAGACTCTTTTAGATGCAAAACTGTCAACTTTACAGAATGCTGATAGTACAGTGGAATCACAAGCTTCCCAGATTAAGCAGTTGCAAGACCAACTGGCATAGTCACAGTCCATTCCTCCAAGCCCCAATGTTCCTATGATTCCTTCTATCTCTAAGCAGGACTTGGCAGTTCTCCAGAGACAGGACACATTGTGTCCATTGTTTCCAGATAAAGTGGAAAGATTGCACTCCAAGATGGATTTGTTATGGTCTACATTTGAGCACTTTCAAGAGTATGTTCCTCTGGAAAATTCTTTCTTTGTTCATTATTAGTTTTGCAGAAGTTGGCCTTCTATATGAAGCTTTCAACGATGGATCTTCCTCTTCCAGAGGATGGTTGGAGTGGGGCTTGGTCTCCTGAGTTGTTGACAGAAGTGGTCCGTATGGTGTTTGAAGATTCTGTGACGATGGATATCATGTTGTTGTCTTACATGTATCTACGAGGTGATCTGTTGATTTCAGATGATGTAGATCTGGCCTGGTATGTAGGAGATGTGGTTTTTCAAGGTGTCTTGTATGTCAACTATTTGGAGTTGCGGATAGATGACATGTTCCAATGTCATTCTTCAAAAGTGGCCACTTGCCCTGACAATTCATGGCACTCAATGATTGATTCTGTGGTCCTGAATCAACATCAGAATACAGCTTCTACTTATGTGCAGAGCACTAACCAATTGAGGGTGGATCTCTTAGCTTATCTTTCCAAAAACCATCCATTTGATTCATCCTTTTTTGATGCCTATCAGAGAAGATCAGTCTTAGGTCCCTCTGTTCCTAGCCTATTATATTATAAAAAAATGGCTCATCGCCATGATACTTATCTTTCTCTTTATCAAACCAATTCAACAACAATTTTACCTCTTCTTTTTCAACCTCAAGGCTTTCTTCAAGTTCCTATATTTACCTATTGTTCTTTTATCAAAGATAGAGTTTTTTCCCCTTCTCCACCATGTCCTTCACTATCTATCCATATACCTTCTACTTTTCCTGTTTATCAATTGACACCTTTCCTAACTGATTCACTTAAATTTTCAGCCACTCCTTCTTTAGCCTATTCCTTCTTTTATGATTTTTCCTACCCATCTCTTTATCCTCTTTTACTTATTCAACTTCCATCTCCTGCCACTTCTATTTCTCAACCCCCTCAATTGGTTAGTGAGTACAATGGATTTGATCAGCAAATTCTGAGAAGAAGAGGACGGAGCTCGACTGATTCTCTTACGGGACCACAAATAAACTGGCCATTAATTCCAGGGGATTGAACTACTGCTAGTCAAGCATACCAGAATTACCTCCATTTTGCTCACCAATATTCACAATCTCTAGATCATTCAATGAGATTGATAGCTCATTTTGCTTGGTATCTAGCATACATGCATAGGCATTCCCATAATGATCAAAAGGCCATTCCAAAGCTTTATATGAATTTTAATGTGAACATTGATTCCCAACAGTTGGATGTCCTCTATTTTCATGCCCTATGTCTCCCTAGTAGATACCTTGTTTTGCTAGAAAGGATGTGCTGCCTCTAGTTCTTTCAAAATCCTCCAAAGACATTTGTAGATGAGTCATTTTCGAAACCACCAAGCCTTCAAAAGGGACCACCTTCATTGATGCCTTTGCAATGTATTGTGGATAATTTTTAATAATATATATCTCTTTTTGGAGGTGTCATTTAGATAGTTGTGTTAGTGTTTGTGTGTGTTGTAATAATTGTATGTGATGAGTTTGTGCTGATTGAGAATAATTTGTTCGAGAGCTCTTTTCAAACTATTGATGGTGGATGGAAAGCCTATGGTGGAAAGCTGAAGAAGAACCTCTTATATCCTTTACAAATTTGTTATGACTTTTAAATGTTTATCAGATGAGATAATGAATAATGAAGTTTTCCTTTAGTAGTTTTTTCTAGAGATACGGGTTATAAGTTGGGATAGTGGTTAAGAGAGATTATTGAAAATACTAAAGAAGATCAAAATTGAGCTCTTTAGTGAAGTTATATTCTTATTTTCCTTAGGTCACGAGGACGCTTCCTTTCTAAGTGTGGGGATATGTTGAGAGTGGAAAAAGACAGAATTTTTGACTGATTTTTGTTGTTTTTTATGTCTGCATGATTGATTTTTGATGGATTTAGAGTGATGTATGGTTGTTAATGGAAGTGTTTGAGAGTGTTTTGGATGATATTGATTATGTTTTGGAAGTTCTGATGATTCTCAGTAGAGATATGAAGCTTTGTGATGTTTTGATAGGTTCTGTTGAGGTTCTGATTGGTTTTGTATACCTTTTGTATAGCTTCTGTTTTGTTCTGATTTTCTTCTGTATGAAACATGGATTGATCATTGATGAAGATTGAGATCTTTTGAAAGCTTATTGAATAGTTTTTGATAGTTTGGAATGGTTTGAGTATGAGTTATGAAGTTTTGATGACCTTCTGTAACCCTCTGTAAACCTTCTGTAGAGCCTCTGTCTCTGCTCTGTAACTGTTTTGTATCTGCTCTGGTACTGTACTGTACTGTTCTATAGACCTTCTGTAAATGTTCTTTAGAATGTATGTGTGACTTTGGGAAAGTTTTTTAACTTTTGGAAAGGATGAATCTAAGTTCAAAAGAGCTAAAACAAATAGAAGAAGCAGCTGCTGAAGATTGAAGAGAAGACTGAGTGACAGTGATAGTAGTGAGTTGTGAAGAGACACTGTAGTGGCTCTGGAGCCTCTTCATATCAGACACCTCTTGGGAGATGCATCCACGACCTAAGAAGGATTATTGAGAGTTATTATGAGATTATTGTAGTGAGGAGATGATGTACTATTAAGAGAGAGAGAGAGAGAGAGAGAGAGAGAGAGAGAGAGAGAGAGAGTAAGAGATAGCCAATTCTATCAAAATAGTGTAACTGTATATGAGAGATTGAAAGAGAAACTATGAAGACATTGAAGATGAATACTATGTGATTGATTTCCATTCAAAGATGGTATATTCATTTGTGTTCATTGTTCTATTGATGGATTCTATGAAGATGTTGAAGATTATGGTTGATTCTATCAAATCCGTGGGAGATATCTACTATGATGCTGCGTGAAGATTTACTGTTTTCTTTGTTTTGGTCATCCAAAGAATGAAATAAAAGCTTGTTGATGTTACAAGATAGATTTTCTTGTAGTAGAATCCCCTTTTCCTTAATGTTCCTCTTGGGGCTCCATATCTGCCTCCACATCTATAAAGGGAAAAAGAGATCTTGAGCCCACAATGACAAAGGAGTGAGTTGATTCAGATGTTTCAATTGCATCTCATATGTTAGTGACATGAAGGTTCAAGGAAGGATTCAAAGAAGGGAAAGGCTTCAAAGTCTCCTGTGAGGGTCCCAGGGCTTTCTCAAATTATAGATGTTACAGCCTTTGAGAAGCTCTTGGATTTTCTCATAGAAAATAATATTGACCTTACATTCTCAAAGGAATTTTGCAATGAAGATTTTGTAGAGTTTGAAGAGTTGGCATATCCTATTGGTCAATTGGATTCCAAGGAGTATGTTCACACCCCCGTTGGAAGGTTAGGCACTGATAAGCCCTTGTTTACCAAGAAATGTGGTTATCATTCTTTTGATGGATTTTATGCAGTTGAGTTATGCTCTTTACACCCAAAAAAATGCAGGCGTATGCTTAAGTCTACTGCATTCATTGCATTTGCCCTTGTGAAATACCCTCTTAAATCTGATGAAAAGCATAAAGAAACCTCAAAATTATCTAGTTGTTGCCTTCTTAAAGAGATAGTTGATGAAGATGTTGAGGAGCAACTAGACACCTAGAAGGAAGCACTAGTTTAAAAGGACCTGGATGTTACTGAATTTAAAGCAGAGACTATAATTGAAGAAACCACTATAGAGGTTGATGAGCCATCTAATAGTCCTTCAAGCCTTATTGTTCCATCTTTGCCTACTTTCCCAATTAAAGACAAGGGATATATATTAATGTCTGATCTCTACAATTTGAGAGAAGATTATTGCTTGGTAGTTATTGCAGAGGCATCTATAGATGCAAAGGCATAGTGGATGTTGAAAATGAGTCCAAGGAGGACTTACTTAAATTAGATACTCAAATGTCCGATGATATGTTTATAGATGCATCAAATGCTTTATCCTTATTATGTTTAAGCAAGGTTAAAGATGCTGAGAGAAAGTTAATAGTTGCTGACAAAGAGTTTGAACAATTTCAAGAGAAGCTTGGAATCTCCAATTTTGAAAGGGAGGAGTTAGAATATGTAAAGGAGCTCAAGGATATCAAGGAGACATCAATCAGCTTATGGAATCCAAGCAAACTTGAGAGTGATGAAAATCAAATGGTAATGCGTTCTTTTGTTTTTGTGGAATCACATACATATTTTTTTTTTCATTTTGACTGTTGCTTTTACAGTTGGAGATTGCAGATGAGGATAATTTCTTGGGAAGAGCCAAAGGATCGAGAGCTGGTGGTATTTCCCTAAAGGATGTTGCACTTGGGCATTACATATCGAGGATTGATTCCAATATTCTGTTGGTTTTGCATAGCACTTTCTCAGAGGAGGCCTCATGGCCAATTGTCTGTGTTAAATCACTTACAAGGATTCTTGGATACTCAAATTTGCAATATAATGCGCGCAAAGTTATGTATTTGGAAAAGACAGCAGCCATCCGAATATTTGGTTATGGTCATGGCTTCTCTCCCTCCACGGCTGGATACTTCCTCCCATACTCATCTTATGTTTTAGCAGCAAAAAAAATAGATATCAAATCCATAGTTGGATACAAGATAAGAAAGTTTTTACGTTATAGAGGACAAATGCCCGAGGAGGAAGAGGATGCAAAGGCTCTTAAAATCTAGCCATGTATATAACATTTTGAAAATAGTATCGGTATTTTAGATTCCACCGTATTTATTGTGTTCTTTGAAGTTGTCTTCAAAAAAACCAATTGAATAACTCTTGAAGGACATTGGTTTTTTTTGCTCCTCCTCCACGTCTACTGCTCCGAAAGAAACACATGCGTGCTTGGTAGTGAGATTTCTCCATACCTTGGCTATGGTAAGTTGCTAGGGGCCCTTGCTCTTCCACAAAAAAAGGCCCATGAATAAGAAGAATATGCTGTGACAACCCAACAAGCAATAATCAGTTTAAATCCTTAAATCTTTTTTTCAAAACAGAAAGGTTCAAATTTATGTCCATCTTACCGATCTTATTGATTTGATTTGATCATCCATGTCTTCCAACATCTTCCTTGAAGCTTCTACTCTCAAAGTTGGATCTGAGAAGTTCAAAGGGGTACGACAATCATGCCCATTCATCTGAATACTCTGTTTGTAAGAAGCATTGTAGGCAAACTCAACCAGTGGTAAATATTGAATCCACTTTTTGGGTTCACGATAGCAGTATGCCCTAAGCATATCTTCAATGACTTGATTGACTCGTTCTGTTTGACCATCAGTTTGGAGATGGTAAGCTATACTGAAACAGAGTTGAGTTCCAATAGCCTCAAAGATAGCCCTCCAGAAGTGTGATGTGAAGAGAGAGTCACAATCACTAATGATTCTTCTGGGTAACCCATGAAGTTTGAATATTTCCTTGATGAATAATCTTGCGATCTCTGAAGCTTTGTATTTCGTCTTGACAGGGATGAGATGTGCTACCTTGGTGAGCATACCCACTACAATCATAATAGAGTTATATCCTCCCTGAACTTGGGGTAAGCCGATAATAAAGTCCATATTAATGAACTCCCATTTCATTTGGGGAATGTCAAGTGGTTGCAATTTCCAAGGCATTTTAACATGTTCTACCTTAATGCGTTGCAAGACAAACATTCTATGACATATTTGAGTACGTCTCCCTTGAGCCTTTCCCAATAATAGCTCTTTCTGACCGCATCAAGGGTCTTGGCATAACTAGGATGTCCTGAGAAAGGGGAGTCATGGGCTTCCCACAGTATCTTCTGCTTGAGAGTTTGGCTTGCAGGGATACATAATCTTGTCCTAAAGTAGACAAGCCCACTACTGAAAGAGAATTCTTGATACTTTGTCTTTAGCTTCGGGTCTTGATCCTTGATGGGGAACTCCCTTAGCATTTTCTGATAGAATGGGTCATAATATGCCCCTTCTTTTTCTAGCTCAAGTATCGGGCTGTTTGGCATTCATATCTTTGTGGCTAGAGACCTTGCTATTGATGGATCTTGCAAAATAAGAGAATTTAGAAATGCCTTGTCGACTGAGTGCATCGGCAACTACATTCTCTTCTCCAGGCCTATATTTGATTTCAAAATCATATTCTTCCAGCACTTCAATCCATCAACGTTGCCTCATATTAAGCTCATTCTGGGTGAAGATCCATGTAAGACTCTTGTAGTCCATTACTAAGGAAAATTTATTACCTAGCAAGTAATGTCTCCAAATTTTGAGTGTATGGATGATAGCCAACAACTCCAGGTTGTGGGTAGCATAATTCCTTTCATGGCTCTTCAATTTTCTTGAAGAATATGCTACAGGATGACCTTCTTGCATAAATACAAATCCTAAAGCAAGTGTACTAGCATCAGTTACCACTTCAAACTCCTTTACTGAGATCAGGAAGTTTCAGAATGGGTGATGATACTAAGCTTTGCTTTAGTTTTTCAAAGCTGGATTGTTCAGTAGGTGACCATACAATTGCTACTTATTTCTTTAGTATATCAGTCCAGAGGTGCTGCAATCAAAGCATAATCTTTGATGAAAATTCTGTACCACCCTGTCAACCCAAGAAAACTTTGTATTTATTTGGTGTTGTTCATTCCAAAACGTCTCTGACCTTAGTTGGATCTACTGAAATTCCTTCTGCTGATACAATGAATCCTAGATATTCAATCTGTCGCTTGAAATATTCGCACTTCTTCTTCTTGGCATAAAGCTTGTGTGCTCTCATTTTTTCAAGTACAATGCAAAGCTGGAGTTCATGATCCTTTTCCTGTTTCGAGTAGACTAGGGTATCGTCAAAGAAGAAGAGTACGAAGTCATCAAGATAGAGCCTAAAGATATCCTACATTAATCTATTGAAGGTAGTAGGAGCATTCATTAGCTGGGATGACATCACTAGGAATTTGAAGTGTCCATACCTTGTACTGAATGCAGTCTTTGGGATATATTCTTCCTTGATTCTTATCTGATAATATCCGGATCTGAGATTTGTCTTTGAGAAGGTCTTCGCCCCTTGAAGACGGTCAAGTAATTCATCTATTCTTGGAATGGGGTATTTATTTTTTATGGTTGCTTGATTCAACCCTCTGTAGTCAATGCATAGGCAAAGCATTCCATCTTTCTTCTTTTGGAACAACACTGGAGCTCCCCATGGAGAACTGCTAGGTCAGATGTAGCCTTGATATAATAGTTGCTTGAGTTGCTCTTTCAATTAGATAGCTTTCGGGATGGACATCTTATACAGCCTCTTTGCGACCGGTGTAGTCCTTGGCACAAGTTTGATTTCGTGGTCGACTTCCCTTTGGGGAGGAAGTTTTGTCAGATCTTCAGGGAATACGTCTGCATATTCCTTTAACCATGAAGGTTCTTCTTCGGATTCCTGATTCTGATCTAGCTTATTCAATTTAATTAGATAGACAGGTAGACCCTTTTGAACACCTTTTATTATCCGTGTTGCTTTTGCCAATTGTATTTTTGGTTTACTAGCCTCACCTTGAGTCGTGACTAGTTCCCCTTTAGAATTTCGGAAGGAGACTTGGCCCTTCCCACAGTGGATGTGGGCATCATTGGGTATTAGCCAATCCATTTTCTCCATTAAGTTCCCTTGTAATCTTTAGATCTCGTTGGTTCGCTCTGATACCAACTCTAATGTGTCCGCTCATCCACTTGATTGGGCACATCTTAGTAGCCCATCGGGAAGAGAGTCTAAAAAGCACCGCCTTGTACTTGCAAGGAATGTCACAAGGTTTGCGATCTAGGTCTTCCCGAGTCTACCCCAAGCAAAAATATCCGGCTGTTCCCACTTAGGACTGACCTGAAGTCAGGGTTTCTTTCCTATCAACCAAGTCTCTAAGCAGTAGCTAGCGTCGAGCTCCTGATGAACCACTATACGTAGGAACAACAGAGTTGAAGCAAATTTACAATGCACTTGGTTCATGGAGAATGGGAAACGAGAGAGATGTGAAGCTCAACCTCTCTGCCCATAAGGCATAGTCCCATTCCAATCCCCTAAAACAGCATAAATCGGGATTCTAACTCTACTAACTCTAGGATCTTCACAGTATCATTTTCACGTCCTTGGAGAAAAGTTTTCAGTTAATTGGGACCACCCTTCCATAGGACAGACCCAAGTCACGTCCAACGCACTTTCCTCGGTTTGCTTAGTTATCTAATTACCTACCACATTATGTTTGACATGCAAAAGCAGCTACCTTAATTAATCAATTTAAACACAGGTTCCTTCACATAACTTAGGCACTGACACAAAAACAATGTCAAGCAAGTTCCTTTTTCAAATATCTGATCTTTATTTATCATAGTCCCGGAATACATCAAGTATCATGCCCAAAGGCTATCCCAGCAATCAATAGGATTGCTACTCTAAGTTCCACCCGTGGACTAGTACACGGCCTCGAGATCCCATCTCGAGTCACGTCGGCCTCTTGTGCAGGATTCAAAGGCAAGGAATTTACAGCAAGAGCCTCCCCTAGCACCCAAGCATCCTGCCACTCCAAGCAGCACCCACGGAGAGACCTCTCATGTTGGGTTCAGTCCATATACCCGACGCGGCTAATAACCCCCTTGGATAGGGCCAGGCAGGTAGTCGGAGGTAACTAAACCTGCCACTCCCTCCAGGCCTTTAACCTGAAGCATTAAGTGTTTTTCATTGAATTAGTTCCTTGAGCAAAGAAGTTCAAACAATGTACCTAGGTGTACAATCATTTCAAAGGTCGTTTGTACAACCAACTACTCAGATGTGATTCCTTTCTCCCGAACGCTCCCAGCATTCAATCCTGGATCATTCGCGACTTGGCAAGATTCCAAGGGCTTGGCAAGCTTGGTTACATGTTTCCCCTTTTCCTTTGGGTTAGGGTTTGTACCCTACTGACCCTAATTATCCTTACCTTAGGTCTCCTTGCAAGATAAATCATGGATAACCCCGTTGTCCTTGGTTGGTTAACTTGATGGTTATCTCCTAGATCCCTTGAAGTACCTATGTACCTTTATCTTTGATCTTAATTGATCAAGATTGTCTATCCCCTTGGCCATGGTTGGTCAAGATGGTTCTGTTTAGAATAGTTCCTACTCTGTCTTAAGTATAATATTCTTAAGCCCTCTTAATAATGCTCATAGGCACTTAAGCTTTTACCTATCCCTCTTGAAGTCACCAAGGACTTTGACATGGGACTCATGGATCTCAGTCCCATTTGGTAGATTACAAACAATGTTGATTTTTCCCAACAACTTTAATGCACGCAACTTAATGCCATGCCTTCATTAATGCTCACAATTTTGATATAATCCATATGATATTTTATGCCACACATGCGAAGGTACTTTCTATGCATGCAATCTTAACATTATCCTCTATGTAATTATTTACACGATCTATGGCCTTCTTGAATGATCTGATCTTTATAACTTAATGTAATTATTGTATGAGTCGCTACGCTTTAATCTTTTCTGCAGCTTATTACATGTACCTTAGAATCCTTCTTGCGATACGGAGATGCACTTTTTTTTCTTTCAATGTCCTCTGAAATGCATTTTAAGCAAGGATTTGTGCAAGGAGAAATGCACTTTATGCAAGAATTCTTGCAATACATTTTTGGTAATTTATGATACAATTATCTAATCAATTTCACCTATTATGACATCATCTTACAACGAAAATTATCTTGCTCGTTACATACATCACAACTACCTAGGAAATTATCAAATACGCAATTAATATGATGCATGTGAATATGATTTTTTTCCGTGATGATTATAACCTATGATTTAATAATAGAGTAACCTAGGTTTGGAGTGATGTCGTGATTCCAGTGGTATTGATGCCTAATGAATTGTTCGCGGTTGCGGTGCCACTTTATTTCGAACCTCCATCCACACTTGCAGGGTTTCCAGCCATCTTTGTGGAACTACGCTTGAGGGCCATACTCGAAGACGTGTGTATGAGTGATAGAGTTCTTGCACTCTCCTATGCAAGAGTCTCGCTGTCTCTCCTTGAGTGGAGAAAAGATAATGAAGGGGAGTGTATTTTTAGAAATTCATCTTCTTCTTCTTCTCTTCTTCTCCTCTATCTCTCTCTTCTTCTTCTTCTTTTTCTTCTTGTGTTCTCCTCCTTCTCTCTCTCCCTCTTCTTCTTCTTCTTCTTCTTCTTCTTCTTCTTCTTCTCTCTCTCTCTCTCTCTCTCTCTCTCTCTCTCTCTCTCTCTCTCTCTCTCTCTCTCTCTCTCTCTCTCTCTCTCTCTCTCTGTGTGTGTGTGTGTGTGTGTGTTGGGGGGAGCGCTGTTCACGAGGGAGGGGAGGGCTGTGGGCTGACACGGAGGGGGTTGCTAAAGGCGACGAGGGAGGGGGCTGCCTTTTGTAGAGGGGGGGGAGGAGGTGGCTTTGGGGGCGGAGACGTCTGTTAATAGCCACCACCCCTCCACTTGGGGGGCTGCATGCCCCCCCTTTTCTTCTATTTACTCTTCCCTCTCTCTCTCTCTCTCTCTCTCTCTCTCTCTCTCTCTCTCTCTCTCTCTCCCCGCCATGCAGTCGGCAGGGGGAGAGAGGGAGGGAGTAAAAAATTTTGAATTAATTTTAAAAATTTTTAAGGGGGGGTTCGCATGGGGGAAGGCATGGGGGCATGGGGGATATTATAGAAATCATCAATTATGGGTATGGGGTACATGTTCTTCACTATAATCTTGTTAAGATCCCTATAATCAATACACATATTGAAAGATCCATCTTTCTTTTTAACTAATAAGATTGGAGATGCATAGGGTGAAGAACTAGGTTCAATGACTCCCATTTCAAGAAGCTCCTTGATTTGCTGGGCTACTTCTTCACACTCACATTTGGAAAATATGTAAGGTGGCTTATTAATTGGCTTTGAGTTGGGCTCCAAATCAATGGGGTGATCTATTGCTCTCTTTATTTAGGTGCAAAACAAAGATCTGTGAGCACCTCCTGTAATCCTTTTTAAGTTGTTGAATGGTGATAAGCTGAAAATCCGATTTACTAGGAATTCCTTGTAAATGGATGAGTTGTCCATCAAAGATAAATTCCATATATATTTGTGAGAAATCCATAGAAATTTTGCCCAATGTCATCAACCAACACAACTGAGTACAATATCTATAGGCCCCATTTCCAATGTTATCATGTTTACTTTTGCTTCATAATTTTCAACCAGCTATAAAGAAGCATGTGGGCATATTTGAGTGCTAATTTATTCTTCACCATTGGCCACCTGAACTCTTATGGGCTGTTGTAAGTCAGTGGAAAGACAATTCAGCTTGTCCACAATGGACTTATTCAAAAAGTTTTATGTACTAACTCTATCTATTAGGATGAACACGTCCTTCCACGAATATTACCCTTCATACGAAGTGTATTAGGGCTCTTAGAACCTATTCAAGCATCCATGGAAATAGAACAAGTGGCAGAAAGTGGCTCACCATAAATCCCTCCTGAGTCAAAAGGATCACTCCCACTTGGAGAGAAAGAGGAGAGACAAGTCTGCATAAGAGAGAGATGGAGTGCAGAAGTGAGAGAAAGAGAGTGATGAGGAGAGACAGATACTAGAATAGGAGAGAGAAAGACAAAGAAGTAAGAAGCCATTGAAGTTGAGAGCAAGGTAATGAGGAGAAGGACAGTAATGTATTAATGTGTCAAAAGATGAGAAAATTTACATATCCCCTCCTTTTATACCTATGTCAACGTGACATAGTATTACTATTATTTTCACACTAAACCACTATTCTTTCCAACTTCTTACAAACCCACATGATGTACACATATACTCATGAGTGATCTCCTTGAGATTCTACATTTCTACTATTCAAACGTTGAGAACAAAGTTATTTCAAGACAGGATGGTTTCTAATAAAAGACAACATTGGGTAAATGAGACCATTATTAATTTGTAAAGAGGAAAATAATTGCAAGAGAGCATTTTTATAGGAGAATAAAAAGGGGCCAATGGTGGTAAATAGGGAGCATTATTCTAGGAGAATAAAAAGGGGCCTTGCTCATTTTTCAAAAATCATCAAGAACATTCAACTTAGCATTAGTTGCTTCTTTGTATTTCCTATAGCAAACATGGCTCCATTGTGCTATGGATTAACACTAGTCTTATAGCAAAAAATCTAGAATGATGGCTATTTATATACCTTCTTAGAATTCTAAAGAGCACCCAAGCCATGGCACCATGAGAACCACGAACCGACTAAGAGAGGTTGCAAATATACTTTCCAGCCACAAAAACCTGCAAGAGAACACTCCTCTTCTTACCAAAAACCATATCCCCAAAACACACAAGAAAGAGGCACAGAAGATATTGAGAGATTCAAATCATCCTCACCCTCTTCGTCTTCCTCACTCTCCATGAGATCTTGCAAAGGAGCACAAGAGAGAAAGAAACAAGAAAAGGTGAGAGTTGTGCCAAAATGGG
This sequence comes from Lygodium microphyllum, assembly GCF_053477565.2. NCBI lineage: Eukaryota > Viridiplantae > Streptophyta > Polypodiopsida > Schizaeales > Lygodiaceae > Lygodium > Lygodium microphyllum. Next base: position 67,417,129 of record NC_141154.1, on the reverse strand, counting down.
AGAGGAAGAAATGAAGCATGAGAGGAGAAGATAAAAGAAGAGAGAGGGTGTGACCACCTCAACCTCCCACCTCCTGAAATCACCCGACAAGCCTCTTCCTTTTCCTTTCTTGATATATAAAATTGAATTTGCGTACATCTTGGCTAAGGTCTAAAGGGCCTCTCATTTGAGCATGAGACAAAAGATGTTGACCTTTCTTTTCCTTTCAACATTTTTTTAATGTGATCCTTTGGACTACACATTTTACATTGCTTCATATTTGATTTTTTTCCAATAGTTACAAAAGCAAAATGTTATTTTGCAAAGAATTTTTTCATGTTGAGCACAATTTGGTGCCTTTATTTTCACAAATTTCCCAGTCTCATCAAATTCTCATTTCTCTCTGAATATATGTTCTTAATGAAATTCCTTTTAGGGATTTGTAGTAAACCTAAGATAGGAGTTGAAAAAAAATACAAAGATGCTTTTTGGTTAAGAAATTATATTTTTCAAGGGGCATCATTAATTGAAGGTGTTTATGAAAAGATGGTTCATTTTGACGATTTCGTCAATAACTTTCTCAATAAAATTTTGAACACTTCAAACCTTTTATAAAAAATACTTTGATATGTATGAATCCAATCCATATAGGTATTATATCAATTTAATTAAAATTTTCAACTTTTTGAAGCACTTGAAGCTAGGGTGCAAAGAAAAAACAATATTGCTTTTGTGGCTTTATTTATAATGCTATTTTTAAAAACAAATCCAAAGCACGAAATAAATTCATTTAAATTTCCTATCATAGTTATTAATCTAGAATTTATCAACCTTATAAATTTTAAATACTTCATGCAAAAGTGATTAGCAAATTAGTGAAATCCTACCAAATCCTATTTTTGCCACTTATGTGGCTTGAAGCCACTTTTGTGGGTCCCTAACAAGACTAGTGTCAATGGAAGAATCTCTCCATGGCATGGCCATATTCAGCATTTACTATTCAATTTCCATGTTTCATAAATTAGGTGTTATGTTAATTTAGTTAGAATAATTCTTCCTTTCAAAGCTAGGTCGATAAATCCTCAATAGGCCCTTGCAATGTTCTTTGGATCTTTCTGACAAGAGTCAACCTTTTAAAAGGCCTCTCTTATGATCCACAATGCACAAGAGCAGATCTCTCTTGTTACATGCTTTGATACACTTGGAGTTTCAAGGGGTTCAAGCACTAAGGTTTCCACTCCTAACTCTTAGCCATTGAGAGTGGTGATATATCCTAAAGTCAAGCAAGCATTTCTAGTTTGTTACATTTAATAAGCCTACCTTGCCCTATCTTGGTTTTACAATTCGAGATTTAATCTTGCACTATTTTAGTTTCTTTCCTAGGGTGCTTGATAGCCAAACCCGCTAGAATACCAAGCTAGGCTCTATCGAGTGCCCTGCATCCTCATCTTGGAGGTCACTTGGTGCATGGATGTGGTAAAGCAACAAAAAGGGCCCTTAAACTAGCCTTACTCAAGGTCTAGGTAGGCCTCGGACCTATCATTCAAGCATTTCAAGACGGGGCATTAAGGCCTAATTGGCCTTATAGCTTCAAGTTGGATGCAATTGTCCTAATATTGGTCTTTTTGGTCATATGAATTGGCTAATGCTTGTAGTCAGACGTATAGGCTGCTGAATGAAGGTCTAAGTAGCCTTTTTAAGCTTTTAATGGCCATGACCATTTTAAAGGTTGTTTTGTTTGTTTGAAGTCCTATAGGGCCTAGTCATTTTCATTCAAGAGAAAGAAAACAAAAGATTTTGTGAATGAGATCTATAGGATTAGCCAATTTCCTTCAAGAGCAAATGAGGCCTATATGGCCTTCACCTTGTTAATGGCCCAAATAGGCTTGATTACAGCCAAGGAACTCATCTGAATGGGCTAATGTCTAATGGCCTTCAATGGACTAGAAATGGCCATGGCCATGTTTACTGATTTTGTGTGTGTGTGTGCGTGTGTGTGTGTGTGTGTGTGTGTGTGTGTGTGTGTGTGTGTGTGTGTGTGTGTGTGTGTGTGTGTGTGTGTGTGTGTGTGTGTGCGTGCGTGCGTGCGTGCGTGCGTGCGTGCGTGCGTGCGTGCGTGCACGCACGCGCGCATGTGCATGCAAAAAAGTAGCCAAATGTCATTTAAGGCTTTGTGGATTAAAATTATTTGGTTGCTTAACACCTAATTGTCATGGATGATGGCAAGCAAAAAAAGCCAATGGCAGTCATTCAATCATGTAGGATAGGCTCATGGCTTACACAACACTTGCATTGCCTTAGCAATTGAGTTGGCATGAAGGATGAGGCGGCTTGCTAAATTAACACATGGGGGCGAGCATAAAGGCCTAGTTGGCCAATTCCTCTTCATGTGAGGCCAAAAATTGGACAACTCTTGTGACCCTAAGGCCTTATTAAACATCCAATTAGGCCTGTGATTGCTAGGCCAATTTTCATATCCTTGGAAGCCTTCGGTTTTTAAAATAAAAGAAAAATGATTAAATAAAGGAGATATTGGTTGTCTCTTTACGACTAGGCCTTATGTCTTTTAGCATACAATATGCCTTATAGTCTTGCAGGACTAACTGGCCTAAGGGCCCTTCTATCCTACAACCCAAAATACAAAGCCTTAAGGCCTTTCAACAAGCTTCTTTGGCCAATTAAACAAGCATAGAGTTCAATCAAGGAAAGTGGCAAAATCCCTACTAGCAATCTTTTTGTAATATGCAACAACCCCCCCCCCCCCCCCCCCTCGGTGCTTCGCCTGTGCCTCCCCCATGAGAACCCCCCCTTTCAAAGAAGAAGAGAAGAAGAAGAAGAGGGAGAGAGAGAGAGGAGAAGAAGAAGAAGAAGAAGAAGAAGAAGAAGAAGAAGAAAAAGAAGAAGAAGAAGAGGGAGAGGGAGAGGGAGATAGAGAAGGAGAAGAAGAGAATAAGAAGAAGGAGAAGAAGAGGAAGGGAGAGAAAGAAGGAGAAGAAGAGGGAGAGAGAGGAGAAGAAGAAGAAGAAGGAGAAGAAGGAGAAGAAGAGAGAAGAGGGAGAAGAGGGAGAGAGAGAAGGAGAAGAGAAGAAGAAGAAGAGAGAGAGAGAGGTGTGAGAGATAGAGTGAGAATAGGCAGAGAGAGAGATATTGGGAGGCATAGAGAGAAGTGGAAGATAATTAGGGGAGGACATAGGGAGAGTGAGAGAGAAAGAGAGAGGGAGAGAAGACTATGAGATGGACAGGGTGAGATAGAAGGAAAGCAAATTGGGGAGAGGGTAAAAGAAGAAGAAGAGTTATGCATGTTTGAAGTCACATTGATTGGCCTTAGATTCCTTGTGGACCCTCGTACCACTTCCTTCTGCCAAGGCAAGAGCGGTCTATTTACCTCAAGGGTTGCAAGACTAAGAACACACAAGGATGGCACCCAAGAGACAAGTTACAAGGAGCACAAGTGCTGAAGTTGCAAATGGAGCTAGGAACATATCCAATGCAAGCAGAGACATGAATACCACCAACCCTCCGGCAACTATAGCTCATATCCAGGTTGTACCAAGATTTAGATTCTTCTGATGCATCTTGAATTCTTAAATAGAGGTAGAATTGCATGCATAAAATGGGTAAAATTCATTAGTGTTACATTAGATGAGTAATAGGAAAGGAGACTAAAGAGCAAGTAACAATAGATGATGCATTAAGGAAAATTGCATAAAATATAACAAGAAGCGTATCAAGGTTGCATAGGAAGATTGCATCAACTTCAACGTACATTGAAGTGCTTGAACTCAAGTTTTGTATGCTAGCCTTGAAATTGTAGGATAAAGTTAAAAGTTGTCTTAGAGAGAAGATGGGCAAGTTAGACCCTAATTCGACGTATCATGAAAAACATAAATGCGTGTATTCGCCATTAAAGGGCTTAAGATGGGCTGATCTTCTACCCTAAATAGGTAGCCATGATTAACAAAGGTCAAGGTGAAATCACATAGATCATCAAAAAGATCTAGCAGATAACCATTAAAGTTGTTCCTTGAGCATACCTAGATCCCAAGGGGGAGAGTAAACACTAGGGAGGCAGTATATCAAGGTTGAAAATGATTTAAGTAGGGATAAGCTAAGTTCCAATGTAACGGTGGCTTAAGTGACTTGTTGAGATGGTTTACCATTGATGTTTCTAATGAGGGTTGACCTTGTTTGAGATGGAAAAGAGGTTAGTACGCAGAGTGGTTACTTGCTGGATTAGGAAAGGATGTTTTCCTAGTTAAAGGATGTTAGGCTGGTTATTTCAGCTTGATTGTTTCTAAAAGGATACTTAAGGATTGGTTGTGGTTTTGGATGAATATCCAAGTGATTATATTTTCATGGCGGGAACTGTAAGGATAAATTGCCATGGGAACAAAAGGGATGTTTTCCCTAGAAAATGTTATTAGGATGGTTACTTTAGCTATGGATGATTTCCTAAAGGGATAATTAAGGAAGGATGGTGCTAGCTACCCCCCGCAAACCGCCAAACCCTAACCAAGGGGGTTATGAATCCGCATCGGGAATGTGGACCGAACCTCCCGCGAGAGGTCTCTCTGTGAAAATTACTTGGCGTAGGAGGACGCTTGGGTGCCAGGGGGGGCTCTGGTCGTAAATCCCAATGCCTCCGGACCCTACACAAGTGTTCTACATGACTCAAATGGAATCTCGAGGCGTTGATACTAGTTACAAGGTAGAATCTTGGTAGGATAAACCTTTGGGTTCTTTTATTGTCGGGAGACGGAAGGGTTTTTCTGCGAAGGCAGAAAGGGACATTTAATTCTCTTGTATGGGCGGGAGATAAACATTAATCTGAAGATAAGTTAAGGAAGTGTTTGATCTTGTTTTATCTTGTCTTCGTGTCTATGCCCTAAATTACGTAAAGGAACCTGTGATTAACGGGTTAATTAAGGAAGCTACTTTTATGTGTCAAACATAATGTGGTAGGTAATTAGATAACTAAAACAACCCTCGAGGGAAGCATGGTGGATGTGACCGTCGGGTCCATCCTACAGCAAGGTGGTCTCGGTTAGCCGAGAGCTTTCCTCAATGGAATTTATTTGATGGGAACATTAGATAGACAAGGACCTTAGAACTTGTAAGTTAAAAACCTGATCCATGTTGTTTTAGGGGACCGGAATGGGATTATGCCTTAGGGGTAGAGAAGTTGAGCGATGCATCCCTCTCGTTTCCCATTCTCTTTGAACCAAGTGCGGTATGAGTCTGCCTTGGTCCAGTTGTATCTACGCAAAGTGGAGCGGTTGTCGACCGATGCTATAAGGCTGCTAGGAAGACTAGACTGCTAGGAACCCAGACTTCAGGTCGATCCTAGTGGGAATGGCCGGATAAGTTCCGTTCCGAGGCAGACTCGAGAGACCCTAGTTGGCAAACCCCGTGTCATTCCTTGGGAGTGCCGGGTGGCGTCTCCTAGATATATCTCTCGATGGACTGCTAAGACGTGTCCCGCAATTTGAGGAGTGAGCACGTTACACTTTTGTTATGTGGATGAGGTGGAGAATTCTTCTTATCACAATCAAGCCATCACTCTCTCCCTTTTCTCTCCCTAGCAATGTGTAGCTTCTCATGCCTCCCTTCTCTCATCTCATCCTATTCTTATAACCCCAAAACTCTAGTGGCCTTTGGCAAAAAGTGCAAAAGCAAGAATGTATAAAGCCAATGCTTGAAAAGTGGAAGCCACACAAAAATAAAAAATCTCTACTACCCACAAGTTATAGGTTCTTGTCAAGCCCCCATCTTCATAGCACCCCTACTTCTAAGTTTCCTATATGTTGACATAGAGACTAAAAATTTCTATATTCTTCAAAATTTTTAACCTTTGAATCTTGGCTCTTCATGCTTCTTCCTTATTAATAATTAAATCTACCTATGATTATAGCAAAATTCTAAACACATAAGCAAAAAATTTATTGCCTCTAAATTCACTCATCTTAGGCTATAGCAACCATGTGTTTTTTCCGAGTGCAAGCTCCTATTTTACTACTCAAAGTAGAGAGCATGCATGTAGTTTCTTAATTCTATTAGTTCCAACCAATGAAATCAAAATGTTGTTACTTTTACAAACCACACATGTGAACCTAACAAAATGCTTGTTTCAAGTGTGACAGATGATTTTTGATTTTTGATGATTTTTGATTTTACAAACCACACATGTGAACCTAACAAAATGCTACAATCAATACGATTGTAAGCCGCAAGCCCCAAAAGTGTGTGAGAAATGCGGGATCTAGAGCATGGCAAAACCGGAAGCTATGGAGGATGAAATGAGAAGTGTGGACTCATGATGGAGAAGACAAGGACACTGTTTGTTACACAAGTGAATTAGGTTCCAAGATTGAGACTTGGACTCATAAACACAATCTTGTGTATGTGGACAATGACATTGACACTTCACTGAAAAGAAAAGAGTACTATCATTGCATTAAGAAAGGAAGCAAGTACAATGCTTTATAGGAAAGTAGGAAACTGGAGTAGGCACCATTGTGCATATGGGATAAGTTAGCCTGCATGTTCTTGACCCTGAAGCTCCATACAAAGAGGCTGTTTAGTGAGTGTGATTGCTGATTCTCAACACCCCTCCTCAATCAAAACTAGAAAGGCACAAAGTATGTAGAGGCTGTAATGAGAACCACCTGCAAAGTGTGGGCATACCACAAACATGGCAAAACACCAGAGGCTATCGCAGAAAAGGCTAAGTGTGGGTACCATAAACATGGTGGACATCCAGAGGTTGTAACAGGGGCCTCACAAAGTGTACAGGGACTGTAATGCCAAGTTACATAAGGAGTTTACAAAGCTTATGGCAGGAAGCATTAGGGTAAGGAAAATACAAGGCTATTAAAACAGTCTATCAGAATTATGAGAGTACAAGGACTGATGAGTCTTGTCCTTCCGATCTTGGTGGTCTTCATCTTCATCATCTTCTTCCTTTGCTCCATTTTCTTCTTCTTCTTTGACTGCGACTAGATAGGCCTTTTGGGATCTCTTTCTTGCATGGCAGAACTTCTCGGTGTGTCCGGTCCTTTTGCAGAAGTCGCAGAAGAGCTGATCCTTCTTGCCTTTGTACCTGTTGCCAACATATAATGCATGCTCATCTCTAGAGATACTTGGTTTTTCCTTAGTTTTTAGCTTCTTTTCTTCTTCTAACAGTGATGCCTGGATATCAACAAGTTCAGGATTTGGCATGTTGATTAAAGTTGTTGATACATTATTATATTCAGGAGGCAAGCTCTTAAGTAGAACACCGATGCAAACATCTTCATCCATTTTAATGTTGATTCCTGCGAGTTGGGTTAGGAGTCCTTCCATGTAATTAAGATGTGTGGCAAGTGATGTGCTGGACTTCATTTCAAGCCTGAAGAACTCAATCAGGAGACCATACTTTGATGATTTAGATTGTGCACCGAACAGGGTGTCAAGTCTTTTCCATGTATCCTATGAGGTCTCACAGTTATCCACATGATGGATATAACTGTCGTCTAGCTCCAGTTTTATAATGGCCTGGGCTCTGTCATCATTCTTTTGCCAAGTAGTTGCAAGGTCCACGTCCCGAGGTTTCTTCTCTTTGCCATTTGTGATGGCCCAAAGACCCTTCTTCATCAGGATGAGCTTGATGCGGGTTTTCCAAGTGTGGAACCCGACTCCTTTGAATCGAGCATTTGGAGAGTCTTTTCCCATGTTAGACTTACGGGAACAGTAGCAAATCAACTTTAGACTTATTAGATTTGAGCATCAAAAGAGTTGGTTGAGAGACACAAGTGCTAAAAAACACTAACTGAGTGTCAATGAATACCAAATATGCAAAAGTCTTTTACTCTTTTAAAATCCAAGTGATCTTCCCCTTCTTGATTTGATGCTGATACCTTCAAATCTGAGTGACAGTACTTTAATGAACTTCAGAGAGTATTGCTCAGTGATTAAAATCACTGTTGATAACTTCAGTGAGAGAAACAGTGAGAAATGTCAGAATTTTGAAGCTTTGGCTATCGCTTCTGCATTAGGGTTTCTGGGGGCAGCCTAGTTTTTTGCTAATTGCAGGAGCTACAGTGGATCATTTTCAAAAAATTTTATATGCCTAGGAAGCTGACTTCATGGGCTATCAAAGCCCCATGATAATCGTCAACATCGTGGACTGTATACAGCACGCAGGCAGCTCGAATGTAAGTAGGCGCAGTTCTGACAGATTTCCACGATTTCCGCAATGTTGGAGCTAGGGCGCAGTAATGCAGTCAATTTTTGTGCCAGGATGAAGCGCCTTGTGCAGAGGAACAACTCCCTAGAAGAAATCGTGGGCTGAAATGGCCTAGTTGAAGAGTTATGGAAGCTCCAAGTAAGGTAGGTCCTGTCTGGCTATGGCAGACACAGAGCAGAGATTGAGGATTTTCACAATGCTGAGCTCCACATGGTCCAATGTCCTGGATTGATGTGATACAGGGAAGCTTTGTGTGTTGGGAATACTTTTCTAGAAGGAATCTCCAAGAGATTTGACCTGTGGAGTGAGATATAAGCAGCTCAATCTGACAGGGTGCTGCTGGCTATGGCTGCCATGGAAGCTTCAGTGAGAGTAGAGTTGGGAGATGAAGTCATGAGCTGACATTGAGCTAGACTGAGGTTGAAAGGAATCAAGAGAGGCTAGAGAAGCAATGCCATGCCCAACTGGGCTCTGATACCATGTGAGAAATGCGGGATCTAGAGCATGGCAAAACCGGAAGCTATGGAGGATGAAATGAGAAGTGTGGACTCATGATGGAGAAGACAAGGACACTGTTTGTTACACAAGTGAATTAGGTTCCAAGATTGAGACTTGGACTCATAAACACAATCTTGTGTATGTGGACAATGAAATTGACACTTCACTGAAAAGAAAAGAGTACTATCATTGCATTAAGAAAGGAAGCAAGTACAATGCTTTATAGGAAAGTAGGAAACTGTAGTAGGCACCATTGTGCATATGGGATAAGTTAGCTTGCATGTCCTTGACCCTGAAGCTCCATACAAAGAGGCTGTTTAGTGAGTGTGATTGCTGATTCTCAACAAAGTGCTTTAAAGACACATTGAGTGGCGGTTGGGGAATTTTCATAATTTCTCGGCATGTTAGATGAGACTTTGGGAGATGCTCAGTAGTGGGGGACTTCGAGACGGACACCTAGGAATTTTCAAAAATCGATTTGGACGTTGGACAGGGAGCCCAAGACCAAAGAAGGCATTGTAAATGGACTTTAGAAATAGGAAAGGGTGCGACCCTTGGGGGCCCCTAACAAAAATTTGATTTTTTGGGGGAGGAGGGGCTGTTTTTTTTGGCTACGTGAAGAAGATGATGGCGTCCTCCTTGTTGGGCGACAATTTTGGAGAGGGGGGTCTAAGGAGGTTGAAAGCAACCCCCTGAACTGATTACATCCCTAACCTTGTGTGTTTCTTCGCTCCCTATTTCTAGTATTCACATGTCAAATGGCTACCCGGATGGCCTAAACAAAAACCTTTCTTTCTCTCTCCTCCCTCCCTCTCTCCTTAAGGGGCAGCATGAGCACATTGAGAAGAATGAAGACCAGTTGAAGGATGCTTGTTCGGCATGAACCGGATTGCTCCAAGATCAAGAGGAGGCTAAGGGGAGATGTTCAGCATTGAATATTTTCTATTGATTGGTCCGTTGGAAGCCCGAAAAAATAATAAAAAAACCCACAACACGCAAATAAGTGGTATGCCTCATTTTTACAAAGGAAATTTGCTTCTTGTTGATGTTTGATAGTTGAAATGGAATTCATATGGAAAAAAAATTTGTTTAGAGCCTTTTTGCATTATGTTTGAGGGCTATGCATAAAAGAAATACAGATCCATAATAATAAATAGTCACAATAATTAAATTATAGCCTGAAAAGCACATTTTTAGTGTAAAAATGAAGGGTTTATTGGTTTCAAGTGGGAAAAAGAGATGCACATGGGATAAAATTTTGAGAAAAAAACATCTTTCAGCTATAACAATCAGTCACTAATCATAGATCAGAAAATAATCTATTTTTATACACAAATACATAGAGAAAAATAGCAAAAATTGGAAAAAAAATAGGATTTTGCATTATAAAAATCTAGAAAATTATGATTCGTGATTGTGGCTGTAAAAATAAAGTGAGGCATACATTTTGGCTTTAGTTCGGCTTTTTTTATGTCTCATAGTTCATGTTTTTTCCATTTTATGCGAAAAATACATACAAAATAATACCCTACATCTATACAACGCAACATAACCTAAACGTTAGAGAGAAATGGTGACATTAAGAGATTGAGAGGGCTGAGAGGGTTTTGAATCTTTGAAATATTTGATTGTGCATTTCTTTTAGAATTGGGATATTTCAGTTTAAGGGGCTAGTAGCACGAGGAATCGGTGCTAGTCTCCATACATCGAAGCATACGTTTAGTGAAGATCATGAAAGGGTTGTTTTTTTCGCACATCACAAAATGCTGATTTGATAAATATTATTTGTGCACTAGGATCGTATGCACTATGCATAATGCATAGCAATTGTCTTTAGGATATGACTTATACGTTGAGTGGAATGGAGCCTTTGCTGTAGGTCAATTGTACACTTTCCTTGGGATTGTTGGTTGAGGATCTATGTTCTCTTGGATCACACAAAAAAAGAAAAGAGTGGAGTTTGTGCGTTATGTTTTATATGTTGGAGCGATACATGTTGGGGCCAATCCCCGAGGTGTGGGAGAGTCACAGTGGAGCCGCACCAATTAGTCGAAGGGAGCTTCCTCATGTTTGTGTTACGAGGCACTATGCCTATATGTTATGGGATCTCCCTCTGAGGAGAAGGGAAGGCAAACGGTGGACTACATATCAGCTACAAATGCATAATTAAATCTATCTAGTGTACATTGGTGTATTACAAACACTCCTGGCCCATGAGGCCATGTGCAAGATTGTCTGTTTTGTGCATGAGGTTCGGCTCGTGTCATAGCCAATGCCAGCCCATTTTAGGTCCCATCAGTGGTGCATCTACCGGGAACCGCCAACAAGTGGTGGTTCCGAATCTAGGGTTTCTAGGGACCAAATAGTTGGTTTATGTCCTCTGACAAGAACCATCAAGCCGAAATACAAAAAGAAGAACATGCTGAGAAGGCTAGATGGCGGTTGGAGATTGTAAGGCATTATTTCCCTCAAAGAAGCAGCCCACTACACATAAGCGGCAATGGTTCTAATAACCTAAGTGTCTAAGTAGCCCTTTGAGTGCAAGTGGAAGTCTTAGGACTTCCCCTCTTCCAGTCAATCAACCCACTTCAAGTGGGGCTGTAGTTTTACCTATGCAAACTCCTACTGTCAATCCGCTTGTAGCTATGGCACATTGCAATTCCAGCAGGGACACTGGATTTACAACCCTTAGGAGCACATTTTCCCATTTTCCTTGGGTTAGCATAGAAGAAGATGGAGAACTCCATATTAAGGAGTTTCAAATGCTCATGTTCAACTATCGAATCCAAGATGAAGGACACCTAATGATGCTCTTCAATATGACATTAAAAGGAAGGACAACAGTGCGGTATCGTAGTCTAGAGGCCGGAACCATAACTAGCATTGACCAATTCTTCACGGCCTTCCCTAGAGAGTTTGATCTTGAGAGGAGTGGACAGTATTGGTTGCATGCTTTGAATGTAACACGCCAAGAGTCAAATGAGAATGTCCAGGCTTATGCCAAGAAGCTAAAGCAAGTTCTTCACTAACTTAATACTTATATCCCCATTCCACTGGCTGCATAGTTGCAATATTTCCTACATGGATTAGATTCCAATATCCAGGTATAGCTTAGTAGTGTTTCTTTGGCCGACATTGACACAGCTATTACCCAAGAAAAAGGAGCAGAGTCGCACTTGCAAGCGGCTTACACAGCAAGGATAAATTGGAATGGTAATAATATGGAATTAACAAACGGGAATCAAGGGGACCCCATGTCAAATGTGAATGGAAGAGTGAGTATCAAGCCAAATATGCCTATGTTACAAGCTCCTCTGAATAGTATGACTATGCCTATGGCTAGTCATGCAGCCCCACTAAATAGTGGAGGCCAAATGATGAATCCTAATGTTATCCCAGTAGGTTGGCGGCGGCCAATTCCTAATCAAGTGGTTAGGCCGATGGGACGACAGACAGACAATTGTGGCTATGAGTCGAGTGCCTCTAATGTCCTTGGCAAAGTTAAGAACATGATGAAGTACTACATCGATATGATTTCTGAACAATATAGACAAATATATGGATGTCAATTTTCTTAAGAAGTAGCAAATTTTGATAGGGAGTCGACGCCCTGAAGAGGGTGCCCCCTCAAGATTCAACTGTAAGTGATGTGGTGGCCAACATTTCCCTAGGAACTTTCCAAATGTCAAATGCGATATTTGCGGGAAGTCTAGCCACTTAGTTGCTACCTATTAGAGTAAGATTAGTTCTCTCCAACAAGGGAGTAAATTGCCAAGTCTAGTTAACCATCGCACACAAGGGAATAATCTCTAGCAAGATGAGGGACCAAGACAAATACTGCAACGAGGAAAGACTATTGTAGAGGAGTTGCCTCATGGTAGTGGAGTCAGCCTTATTGAGGCCGTACGTGTCAACGATGTTGAAACTTCTAATCTACGAGCCATAACAAGAGGTCAAAAGATCAAAGAGGATGATAAAGGAACTATAGAACCTGTCGAGGGAAACCCTAAGCAAGATGCTAGGGGAAAGCAAGTTCTAAATCCTGATATGAAAGATAGACCTCTAAGGCCTGTGATAGTAACTTGATCTCGAGAAGGATAGGGGTTTGCCAAGAAAGAAGACAAAAGAAAGAAGACCAAAGCAGAGAATGGTTTGGCGCAAGAAGAGAGTTTTGGCTAACTATCATAACTTTGATCTAGCAAGTTCTCTTTGCGAAGTTAAACCAGATGTGAATCTCCTGCAGTTGATTAAACTTTCTTAAGGAGTACATAAGGAATTCAAGAAAATCCTACGTATTCGATATATTGTAGAACCTTTGGGCATAGCATGAGTGGGAGAGGATTGGTTTGATCATGTTGAAAAGCATTACCCTAGGGTTCTAGCATACGTGGATGAAATATTAGTAGAGCATGCTATGGTGGACACTGGATCCTCCATAAATATTATGAGTTTAGACTTGATGGAGAGGCTAGGTCTCGAAATTCAAAAAAAACAGCTCCACACTTCTTAGGATGGTGGATGACAGTCTAAGACAACCAAAAGGTTGCATCACTAGAGTCCACGTTACAGTTGCGAGCGTAGAATGCTATCTGGACTTTAGGGTGATAAGGTTTGTAAGACATCCTAGCTATCAAGTTTTGCTAGGTAGGCCATGGATCTTACGAATAGACTACCAAGTTGATATACCGGCTAGTCGAGTGATTCTAGGTAGAGGTGCTAATCGTGTAATAGTGGATGCTTACCTTGAGTCTCCTTAGAGTGAGAGAGCTCCTTTATCCTCTACTGAATTAGAAACAGTAGATGATCCATCTGGTACTGAGACGTCATCGAGCAATGGATCTAAAGAAGAATCCACTATAGAGTACATTTATTAGATAATATTGAATGAGCCGATAAAGCCTCAAGATCAAATAAGAGACACGGACATTATTGAGTTGGACCTTGGTACGCCTAATGATTTGCAGCCAATTAAATTAGGTTCCACTATGTGTCCCTGATTCAGGAGTTGTGTGACATCTTTGCTTAGAGCTATGACAAACTTAGGGGCATTCCCCCCCAATTTGGCTGTGCATACTATTCCTGTAAAAGGAAGGTACCCACCTTGTACGTCAGAAAGTAAGGTGTATGCATTTTGAACTAAGGGACGTGTTATTTGGAGGAGCTACATTAGTTGTGAAAAGCGGGTTTGATCTTCCATGTTTAGCATACTAAATGGTGTTCACCAGTCGTGATTAGAAAGAAGAAGAACAATTAAATACGGCTTTGTGTAGACTTTAGAGAGTTGACTAAACAGACTGTTAAAGACTACTAGCCATTGGCCTTTATTGACCAAATTTTAGAATAATTAGCAGGTAGAAAAGTATATTCATTCATGGATTGCTTTGTGGGATATAATCAAATGGAAATTTCTGAGCAATACAAGCTTAAAATGACATTTATTACTATCTTTGGTACCTTTGCGTACCATGTGATGGCATTTGGTTTATGTAATGCACCTGGTTCATTGCAAAGAACAGCTGACAAGACCTTTGGTGACATCTCCCGAGAGGAGTTGAAAGTATTCATTGATGACTTGGGGGTAGCCACCATAAGAGAAATGCAGTTGATTATTTTGCGGAAGTGTTTTGAGCATTGCAGACAATTTTGCATAGCTCTCAACCCACGAAAGTGTATCTTTGGAGTCCCTTGTGGGATCTTGTTAGGCCATGTGGTTAGTTCCGTAGGGATCACGACTGACCCTCAAAAGATCAAGGTCATAGTCGCCATGAGTCCACCATGTACTCCAAAGGAAGTACATAGCTTTCTGTCATCGATAGGGTATTATTGGAGGTTTATCAATGCCTTGGCAAAAAGAGTGTTGCCATTGACGAACCTATTGTCTTTCAACTGTCAGTTTACATGGAGTGATGCTTGCAAAGTATCTCTTGATGATGTGAAGCAGGAGTTTTCCAAAGCACCTATTTTAAAAGCACCTAAAAGGGGTGAAATGTTCTATATATTTTCAGTAGCCTCTATGTATAGTATCAACTGCTACTTATCCCAAATTTGGGAGGAAAAGTGGTATCATCTGATAGCCTTTACTAGTTGGAAGTTGGGCATATCGGAAATTAACTACACCTATATGGAGAAGTTATGCCTTGCAATGATATTTGCGACCAAAAAGTTCAGGCATTACATTCTTTATGAGAAGGTGGCTTTTTATACGAAGGTAGAAGGGCTTTGATTGTTGTTGAATAAGTTACAGTCATCGGATCGTTTAGCAAAGTGGTTAATCACTTTGCAAGAGTTTGATTATGAGATTAAGAGCAAGCCACCGAGGCTACAAGGCATTATGTAATGTCTTGTGGATTTCAGAGAGCCGAAAGAGGTATTTTCTAAAGGAAGTGACATGGCAACATTGTTTAAGATTGACATAGCATCTATTCCTTCCTGGTATGCTGCTATAACGCACTATTTATCTATGGGAGAGACTAGAGCTACTTTATCCAAATCAGAGAAGAGGAAAATTAAATAGCAGGCATTGAATTTTTCCTTGATTGCATGAACACTATATTAATAGGGTGTTGATGATATCTATTTCCAATGTGTGATGCTTGACGAGGTTCAATTTATCTTCGAGGAGTGCCATGACTCCACTTGTGGACAGCACTTTGCTGCGATTGTGACAGCACAGAAGGCTTTAAGAGTTGGACATTGGTGGCCATCCATCTAGTTCCAAGATTCATTTGAGTATGTTAAGAGATGTGATACATGTCAAAGACATGACAATAGAGAGAATAGGAAGTGCCCACTTATGCCTATTATGGCTATTCTTTCATTTGAGAAGTGGGGCATCGACTTTGTGGGTCCCATTATCCCGTCATCGACTACTCAGAAGAGATACATTATAGTAGCCCCACTGATTACTTTAAAAAGTGGTCAAAAGAACGAGCGACGAGGCAGAACAATGCAAAGGAGACTATCAGTTTCCTCCTTGAGCAAATCATTTGTTGTTTCGATCCGCCAAAGGAAATAGTATTGGACCGTGGAACCCGTTTTTTGAGCAAGGTGATTAAAAGCTTGACTAAGACATGGAAAATCAAGCATAACAAGATGACCCCCTATAATCCGCAAGCCAATGGACAAGTTGAAAGTACCAATACACAGCTTGTGGGTATCCTATCCAAGATAGTGTTCGGAAAGAAATGGGACTCGGATACAAAATTATATATGGCAGTTTGGGCGCATAACACAATGTTTAAACGAGCCATTGACCATACCCCGTTCAAATTAGTTTATGGGGAGAAGTGTGTCTTGCCCTTGGAAATTGAGTTTCCGACCATAAGATTTGCAATCTATCATTCTTTGGGTGATAAAGATGCCCTATTTGAGTGTTTTACGACTATGGCCCACTTGGATGAGCTTAAACTGCAGAGTTTGTTGCACCAAGAAGTGGCTAAGTGTCGGATGAAGCGGCTGCATGATCTAAAAGTGCAAAAATGTATCTTTAAGAAATGACAATTAGTTCTCTAGTATGATGTGCATAGGGAGCTATTTCCAAGGAAGTTGGAACCTAGATGGGATGGCCCTTACAAGATAGTTCTTAATAAGATTAAACCTTATTATTTTTGAGTATGCTAATGTGCTAAATGAATTGCATGTCCATGCTAGGTTGATTTCAGACCTGCACAAGATCTTAAATTGGTTGATGGGGCGGTTAATCCCTTATTTGGAGCACCCATATCTAGAGCAAATGTATCATCAAGGGAAGCTTATCTGATGGAGAAAAGGGTACAAAGTGATTGAGCAAGAAGATAGTACTTTTATGTGGGAGATTAAAGTTTTCTGCCATCACTATTTACAAATCTTGACAAGCATCTATGTTGAGTTTAATGAAGAAGGTGGGATGGAGCCGATAGTTCATCCTCTAAATATGTTGAATTTTGACTATCATAATTATGAATAGTGGAGTTCTTGATGGCTGGTTGTGTAAACCCATTGTGGATGTACACGTTATACTTTGATGGAGCATCTTGGGGCCCTAATAAAAAAGGGAGTGTTGGAGTAGTTTTCTGAGATCCCCGACGTAGAGTTACAATGAAATTAGTTGCTTATCTTGAGATAGGATTCGCTAACAATATGGCAGAGTATAAAGCCTTGATTATGGGATTGAACATTGCTAAAGAAATTTATTCTACTCAGGGATTGTTTGAATTGTATGATTGTTCCTGAGATAAATTATGTAAACGAAAATGTGATTTAATGGACTAATTAAGGAAGCTGGTTGTATATGTTCCAATAAATGTGTTGTAGGTAATTAAAAAACTAAAGATAATCCATTCATCAAAGGAAAGAGAGTGAGCAAGTAATCCTGTAGAAGTGGGAACTCAAAATTACTATCACTAGTTGGCTGTTAGGAGACTCATCTGATTTTAGAAACCCGAAAATTCAGGTCGATCCTAGTGTGTTCGGCCAAAACTCTCCCATTGCGAAGTAGACTCAGTAGGGCCTAGGTGACAAACCCCGTAACATTCCAAGGGAGCGCCGGATGACATCTATTTTGGAAAACCTACTGATGGACTACTAAAAGGTATATTGTGGTTTGAGACCAGTGAACACCTCACAATATAACAACTTCTTGTGAGCTTTCTTTCTCTAAGTTTCTATATTTTTCTTTGAGCTCTTGTGTACTATTGAGAGAGAGAGAGGGAGAGAGTGTCACAATGAGAGCATGAGCGACATGGCATGCATCACCACTTGGTGATTCTCTTCTCTCTCCTTGCCTCTGCATTCATCTCATGATGGTGACTTGAGGCTCATCGTGAAATGTGCATCAAGATTGAGAGATTGTAGAACAAGACAATTGCACAAGGTTTGTGGTACACCCTTCAGGTTGCAAGAGACTACAATGATGATCGAGTTGTACATGTTTACCACAATCTTACTACTATTAGTTGCTCTTACTATTTGTGAGGGTATCTACTGGTTATGAGCAAGTTGTGACTTCACACATTGATGATTCTTTTTCGATAGACTATGATAAGAAGGTAAATCAATGAATTCACTATGCTTATTGGTAGAGTTCTCAATGGTTATATGAGAGGTAGCCATAGCCACATTGCTTGAAGCACTTTGATGGAACATAAAATGGGCCAGCACTGGCTATGGAACTAGTCGGACCTCATGCACAAAACAGACAACCCCCCCACATGGCCTCGTGGGCGAGGAGTGTTTGTAATACACCAATGTACACTAGATAGACTTAATTATGCATTTGTAGCTGATATGTAGTCCAATGTTTACCTTCCCTCCTCCTCAGAGGGAGATCCCATAACATATAGGCATAGTGCCTCGTAACACAAACATGAGGAAGCTCCCCTTGGTTGATTATTGCGGCTCCACTGCGACTCTCCTACACCTCGAGGATTGGCCCCAAGATGTGTCGCTCCAACATATGAAACATAACACACAAACTCCACTCTTTTCTTGTTTTGTACGATCCAAGAATATATAGATCCTTAACCAACAGTCCCAAGGAAAGTATACAACTGACCTACAACAAAGGCTCCTTTCCACTCAACATATAAGTTATATCCTAAGAAGACAATTGCTATGCGATCCAGGACTGATACCATGTCATGTGTTATGCATAGTGCATATGATCCTAGTGCACAAACAATATTTATCAAATCAGCATTTTGTAATGTGGAAAAAAAATAGCCCTTTCATGATCTTCACTAAAGGTATGCTTTGATGTATGGAGACTAGCACAAATTCCTCATGCTACTAGCCCCTTAAACTCAAATATCCCAATTCTAAATAGAATGCACAATCAAATATTTCAAAGAATCAAAACCCTCTCAGCCCTCTCAATCTCTTAACACCACCATTTCCCTCTAACGTTTAGGTTATGCTACGCTGCGTAGGTGTAGGGTATTATTTTGTATGTATTTTTTACATAAAATGGAAAAAACATGAACTATGACACATAAACAAAGCCCAACTAAAGCCAAAATTTATGCCTCGGTTTTTTTTTACAGCCACAACCATGAATCATAATTTTCTAGATTTTTATAATGCAAGTCTTATTTTTTCACAATTTTTGCACATAAAAATAGATTATTTTATGATCTATGATTAGTGACTAATTGTGATAGCTAAAATATGTTTTGTCTCAAAATTTTATCCGTTCTCTTTTTCAATACGAGACATGAAAACTTCAATCATTGCCCTCTTTAATGCATCCCATGTCAAGAATTCATTACCAATCCTTGGCATGTACCGCCACTAAGTGTGTGCACATCCCTCCAAATGTAGGGCTGCAAATCTAATCTTGGCATTATCTGGTCTAGGATAAAAAGAGAAATACATCTCAAGCTTGTCAAACCATTCTTCTAATTCCGTAGGGGATGGATTTTCACCCTTGAAATTAGAAATTGTTATTTTCATCTTGTATTCCCATTCATATTGATGAGATTGGCCATTATTTTGTTGCTGTCCATTAAAGCTTGGAACAAAAGAAATTTGCCTTTGAAAATTGTTACTCCATGTTCCATGAACATATGGTTTTTGTTGTCCATGAATATTTACAAACCCATTTGGCTGATTGAATTGTCCTTGTGGAGAAAAAAAAGAGTTGCCAACAACATGAGGCTATCCATAGACTTGATGTCCATAAATTGGAGAGTGTATATTTGTTGTGGCATTCATTAGTGGTTGTTGTACAATCATTTGATGAGGCCAAAACTGATTTGAATGAATGCCTTGTCTAGAAGGCTAATTATTTACACGATTATTGTTGACTTGATAATGCTGTCCAAAAGAATTTGGAGCTGAATTTACATAGCCATGTCCATTGCCTATCGGTTGTCTAGGCACGTTTTTAGCGGTCCAACAAATCTAAGTGTCACTACCTAGCACTCCCATGGAATGTTGCGAGGTTTGTCACCTAGGTTTTCTTGAGTTCGCCTTGCAATAGAACATTCGCGACAACTGAACCCACTGGGATCGACCTAAAATTCAGGTTCCTAGTGGTCAAGGTCTCTAACAACATTCTAGCATTGGGTCCTTGACATCTGGTCCCTTAAAATGGTATGAGTCGGGGTTCTATCCTAACAATTCCTAAGGGTTGATCATTGGTAAGACCTTGTAAGAAGCCTCCCGGTTCTCTGGGACTACCCTGTTGTAGGACATATCCGTTGGGGGTTTCGCTCACCCGCTTCCCTCAATAGGCGTTCTTTAGTTATTTAATTAGGTCCTATCACATTTATGCGTGAGATTTAAAATCAGCTTTCTTAATTATGCCTTTTAGGGAATAGTGTTCATTCGTGTAGTTTATGGAACAAACACAAAAGTAGAGCAAGCAGTCCTTTTGACAAACAAGTTCCTTAACGTATCTTCAAGTTAATCTTTGTCTCTTGCCCATATAAGAGAAATTATATATCCCTTCTGTCGTGCAGAAGTAACTGGTCCAAATCACATGGCACCACAATTTCCATCATTTATCTAGAATAGGATCTTCCAATGCCACAAACCTTGGGGCCATGAGAGTCTTCAACTCTGTTCTAGATGGGCAAGGGGTGTCTAGAGCTCCACCTGACCCACAAGTGGCCTAGGAGTGAAACATAATTTCCGTGGTTGGTCTTTTCACCACTCAACCTTTGGCCATGAATCGAGCAGTGCCCTCTCGGGTTGAAGCACAGTGTGACCTTGGAGATGATCCACACATGAAAAATATCATTTCCTTAATTTATCCAATTAAGAATCAAGCACAATCAAGGCAATCATCCCTAATATCATTTTCCAAGAAAACATTCATTTACGCTCATGCCAATTTGTCATCACAGATCCCTGCCATGAATTTGCCATCAATCACAAGTACTTGGAATAATCATTCAAACGATAAATCAATAAGCAGTTGGATGTAGAAGCATTTAGGGCATTACTTAATCAACCAACAAAACCAATTGTATTTCCAAATAATGCAAGAATAGACGCGATAACATTTCCGTTGTATATTCGTTCTCCCCCTTGGGGTCAAAGAGCGATTCTATGTAAAAATCACTTAGTATTTCCTTCCTTTGGGTAAGGCATATGTTAAGGTTTCAAACACTATACAAGACATAAGTTCCATAGGTCACTTATATTGGTCGATAACCCAACCTTCTTTTCAATAAGTACAGAAGTATCGGTCTTTACTTTGGTCTCAAGGTTTCCTAATTCTTGAGCTCTCCACTTGCCTTTGAGGTCAGGAGTTGTTTTTTGCATCTGGCCTAACCTGGAATAGGATTGATGAACATAGTAGCTATTGGAGGGATCTCAAAGCATCTTAGTTTTAAACCTTATGATCGTTGTTTGTACTAGCTACGCACATCCTCAAGATCCCAATCTATTAGATATGAGTTATCAATTCATCCTATTAGCAAGAGCTTGGGCAAAGGTCTGGAGCCTTGAAAATGAATTTCCTTAGGCTAAATTGCTTACCATGCCATCCGTTAAGCGTACAAGCTACAACATACCTTCGGTGTGGTGGAAACACACCTACTATTGTAAGGATGGGAAGATGGCAATGCTTTAAGCCTTATACACTGTTTATGAGTTCATCGCATGGCATCTAAATGCAATTAACTTCTCTTGATTCATGCATTTGAGAACTCAATTTTTCGAATAATCGAGATGAAGTTTATCTTTTTGAATGAACTATTGTCACGTGGTATAGTTTGGGTCTAATGCATCTCACCTGAATATAATAAATAATGAGTCAATGGCCATGTGAGAGTCATAATGACCACCAACGTGCTAAGTGTAGACGTGTGGACCCATCTAACCAGGCGGTCCATCATCAATGTCTGCATGTGTTGAGCTTGTCATCTCAACACTCCCCCTCAAGCTCAACTGCATCTCTGCAACTCCAAGTAAGCTTCGAAACTTTTGAAGCTTCTCTGTACCCAATGCCTTTGTAAAGATGTCAGCTATCTAATCCTGTGTGCTGACATACACTAAGTCAATCTCACCTACTAGTACCTTCTCTCTCACAAAGTGGTAGTGTACCTCAATATGTTTTGTCCTGGCATGGAACACAGGGTTCCTAGCCAACTGTATACTGCTCATGTTGTCACAATAAATGACAACTGGACCTTCCACCTGCACATCCAAATCAGCCATTAACTTTTGTACCCATACTACCTCACATGCTGCAACAACAGCATCTCTATACTCAGCCTTTGTACTCGACAAAGCAACTGTAGATTGCTTTTTGCTGCTCCAAGCAACTGCTGCACTACGAAGAGAGAACATGTATTTGCTGGTAGATCTTCTATCAAATATACTACCAACCCAATTTGCATCTATGTATCCAAACACCTGTACATTTGTACTTGCGTCATAGAAAAGTCCATAATGTAATGTGGACTTCACATATCTCAATATGCGTCTGACTGCATCCAAATGTGGCTTTCTAGGTACTTGCATAAATTGACTCACAAGACCAACAGCGTAGCTCAAGTATGGCCTTGTAATGGTCATGTAGATCAAACTCCCCACTATCCTCCTGAACATAGTAGGGTCTTCTATCTCATCCCCAACATCAGCACTCAACTTTACATTCTGCTCCAACGGGACTGAAAGTGGTTTGCATGCTGTCATACCATAATTGGACAACATATCCAAGCCATACTGTCTTTGGGACAGCCATATACCATCATCACATCTGATCACCTCAATGCCAAGGAAGTACCTTAGCTCATCTAAATCCTTCATCTTCTTCTTCAAAAAGTCCTTGACTTTAGCAATCCCACTATCACTATCACCTGTAATAATCAAGTCATCCACATAGATGACTATGATGACCAAACCTACATCTCCCTTTCTCACATAAAGTGAGTGATTAGCATCAAAAACATAAAAGCCAATATTGACAAGATACTCTCTGATCTTGTCAAACCATGCTCTAGGTGCTTGCTTGAGCCCATAGAGCACCTTCTTCAACCTACAGACATACGTGGGATGCTCTAAATCTTCATAACCTGCTGGCTGATCCATATACACTTCTTCCTGTAAATCACCATGCAAGAAGTCATTCTTCAGATCCATTTGCTGCAACTTCCAACCTTTGGGTGTTACCAAAGCAATCATATATCTGACAGTTGCCATCCTAACAACTAGACTGAAGGTTTCATCATAATCTATGACATATGTCTGGGCATATCCTTTTGCAACCAGCCTAGCTTTGTACCTACTAATAGAACCATCTGCATTGTGCTTAATCTTATAAACCCACTTACATCCAATAGCTTTCTTACCCTTCGGCAATGATACTAGATCCCAAGTCTTATTGGCCTCTAATGCAGCCATCTCCTCATCCATTGCTGCATCCCAATGAGTATGACCAACAGCATCCTCAAAACAAGTGGGCTCAACATCCTCAACTAGTTTCACCATATAACCATAATGGTGAGCTGCATAACCTTCAAAACCAAATCTTTTAACAGGGTATCTGACCCTGCTAGATCTGCGTACCACCGGATCACTCAATTTAGCTTTTACATTATTATGAGCTCTCTGTACACTTGGTGTCCTCATTGAAAGAATGCCAATCTCATCATCCAAGCTCTCTAAGCCACTGGAGTCTCCATCAAGAACTGCATCAATGCCTTCTGACACTTTATTCTTTCCTTTGTCTTTACTTGTAGTGCTACTAGATGCACCTGAAGATGTAGAGCTACTCCTTAGTCTCCCAGACCAAGGACTACCAGATGATGTCTCTGGTCCACTAAGAGTCTGTGATTCTTGCTTTTCAGCCTACACATGAGTGTCATGATCATGATCATCATCTAATGCATCACCACTTGATGCATACCAACTGCTCATTTCATCAAAGATGACATCCTTGCTCACTCTGAACTTACATGTGACAGGGTTATAACAGCAATACCCTTTCTGCTCTAAAGAGTATCCAATAAAGACACATTTTTCTGCCTTTGGATCAAGCTTCTTCCGTAGCTCATCTGGAACATGAACGTATGCAACACAACCAAATACCTTAAAGTGCAATACATCAGGCTTCTTGCCAGTAAAATATTCTTCAGGAGTCATCTCATGAACTGCAGCTATGGGAGTTCTGTTCATAATATAAACAGTAGTATGAACAGCCTCAGACCAAGGCATATTCTTTTTAGCCATCAAGGCACGTGCAACTTCTGCAATATGCCTATTTTTCCTTTCTGCAACACCATTTTGCTATGGGGTATACCTGCATGTGAAGTGTCTCTTTATCCCATGAGACCTCAGAAAATCATTGAACTCATTTGAGAGGTACTCTTCCCCTCCATCTAACCTCAAGCACTTTACTTTCAAGTCTGTTTCTCTTTCAACTGCAGCCTTGAAAGTTCTAAAGTGCTCAAACGCTTCACTCTTTTCCTTCATAAAATATACCCACAGCTTTCTAGAATAATCATCAATGAATGTGACAAAGTACGAACTGCCTCCAAGAGATACATTTTGTGTAGGCCCCCAAATGTCTGTATGCACAACATCAAGGATATTTCTGCTTACATCTCTATCATGTGAAAAAGATTGTCTTGCCTGCTTACCAAACTGACATGCTTCACATACCTTATGAAATTCTGCAACTCTAAATGTAGGCAAACCTGTAACCAACCCTTTGGAGTGCATTAATTTCAGCCTTTGTACATTTGCCTGTCCAATGCATTTGTGCCAAATTTCAATATCTGCAACAACACCTTTTCCTTTAGCATATATAGCAGCATTCATAGTAGGAATTCCAGTATCCAGAGTAAACATACCTCCAACTCTACTTCCCTTTGCAACTAACCTATACTTGTCATTGAAGTCTTCTACAAAGCAGCCCTTTGCATTAAATCTGACTTGCAGCCCTTGCTCTACCATCTGACCGACTGACACCAAGTTCTTTGTAATAGATGGCACATGTAATACATCTGAAAGACTCTTTGTCTTACCATCATGCAAGGACAAGGGAACTTTCCCAATGTGTGAAATTGGGTGGCATGAATCATCACCCGTCTGCACATAACCTGCATTTTGCAAATCCTGCATCTCTCCAAACCATTCTGCATGGCTGGTCATATGATTGGATGCACCTGAATCAACATACCAAACATCATCATGTCCCTTTCCTGTAAAAGCATTCAGCATATGCTGCATAACAAATAGACGTTTATTTTTATCTTCATTCTGTCGTGAAGACGATGCATAGTTTCCTTGCTGCAACTTACCACTGCGGATATAATCTTTCTTAGCATAACATTGGGCTGCGATATGACCTGTTTTGCCATAGTAGTGGCACACAATACTGTCAAGAATCGTGTGGTGGAGGGGGTTGCTCAAGATGTTGCGCCGAACACACACAGAATGCACAAGGAGAAGCTCACTCAAGAGACAAGAAGAGAGATGGAGGCCAAAACGTTTTCTTGCTGATTTCTTCTTCTTCTTCCACACACTTCACAATGTACACAAAGTATAGATAAGATACAACATAAAAAGAAAGTGGCCTACTAAGTCAAACAATGCATAACCGACTACACTAGTCGACTGGCGCTATAACTATGCCAGCTATAAATAGGTGTAACAACTTGAATATAATAAGTAGTGAGTCAGTGGCCATGTGAGAGTCATAATGACCACCAACGTGCTAGGTGTAGACGTGTGGACCCATCTAACCAGGCGGTCCATCATCAATGTCCGCATGTGTTGAGCTTGTCATCTCAACACTCCCCCTCAAGCTCAACTGCATCTCTGCAACTCCAAGTAAGCTTCGAAACTTTTGAAGCTTCTCTGTACCCAATGCCTTTGTGAAGATGTCAGCTATCTGATCCTGTGTGCTGACATACACTAAGTCAATCTCACCTACTAGTACCTTCTCTCTCACAAAGTGGTAGTGTACCTCAATATGTTTTGTCCTGGCATGGAACACAGGGTTCCTAGCCAACTGTATACTGCTCATGTTGTCACAATAAATGACAACTGGACCTTCCACCTGCACATCCAAATCAGCCATTAACTTTTGTACCCATACTACCTCACATGCTGCAACAACAGCATCTCTATACTCAGCCTCTGTACTCGACAAAGCAACTGTAGATTGCTTTTTGCTGCTCCAAGCAACTGCTCCACTACGAAGAGAGAACATGTATTTGCTGGTAGATCTTCTATCAGATATACTACCAGCCCAATTTGCATCTATGTATCCAAACACCTGTACATTTGTACGTGCGTCATAGAAAAGTCCATAATGTAATGTGGACTTGACATATCTCAATATGCGTCTCACAGCATCCAAGTGTGGTTTTCTAGGTACTTGCATAAATTGACTCACAAGACCAACAGCGTAGCTCAAGTCTGGCCTTGTAATAGTCATGTAAATCAAACTCCCCACTATCCTCCTGAACATAGTAGGGTCTTCTATCTCATCCCCAACATCAGCACTCAGCTTTACATTCTGCTCCAATGGGACTGAAAGTGGTTTGCATGCTGTCATACCATACTTGGACAACATATCCAAGCCATACTGTCTTTGGGACAACCATATACCATCATCACATCTGATCATCTCAATGCCAAGGAAGTACCTTAGCTCACCTAGATCCTTCATCTCAAACTTCATCTTCAAACAACCCTTGACTTCAGCAATCCCACTATCACTATCACCTGTAATAATCAAGTCATCCACATAGATGACTATGATGACCAAACCTGCATCTCCTTTTCTCACATAAAGTGAGTGATCAGTATCAGAAATATAAAAACCAATATTGACAAGATACTCTCTAATCTTGTCAGACCATGCTCTAGGTGCTTGCTTGAGCCCATAGAGTGCCTTCTTCAATCTGCACACATACGTGGGATGCTCTAAATCTTCATAACCTGCTGGCTAATCCATATACACTTCTTCCTGCAAATCACCATGCAAGAAGGCATTCTTTACATCCATTTGCTGCAACCTCCAACCTTTGGCTGCTGCCAAAGCAATCACACATCTGACAGTTGCCATCCTAGCAACTGGACTGAAGGTTTCATCATAATCTATGCCATATGTCTGGGCATAGCCTTTTGCAACCAGCCTAGCTTTGTACCTGCTAATAGAACCATCTGCATTGTGCTTAATCTTATAAACCCACTTACATCCAATAGCTTTCTTTCCCTTTGGCAATGATACTAGATCCCAAGTCTTATTAGCCTCTAATGCAGCCATCTCCTCATCCATTGCTGCATCCCAATGAGCATGACCAACAACCTCCTCAAAACATTGTTGAGTGTTGAAATGACTTGTTTTTTGGCTGATTTTTGTTGTTTTTGAGAGCTGAATGGTTGATTTTATGGGATGATTGATTGATTTGGAAGTGGTTTGAGAGTGTTTTGGATGATATTGATTGTGTTTTGGAAGATCATGATGTTTGTTGATGTTTCTGTGATGTTCTGATAGGTTCTGAATGGTTCTGTATACCTTCTGTTTTGTTCTGTTTTGGTCTGTTTTTGTTCTGATTGTCTTCTGTAAAGAGGGATGGAGTATTGATTGATGAAGAATGAGATATTGTGAAAGCTTAGTGAATGGTTTGTGAGAGTTTTGAATGATTTGAGAGTGAGTTATGTAGTTCTGATGACCTTCTGTAACCTTCTGTAGGTCTTCTTTAGAGCTTCTGCTTCTGTTCTGTTCTGTACTGTAACTGTTCTGGTACTGTTCTGTAGACTGTTCTGTAAGTGTTCTGTGGAATGTATGTGTGATTTTTTGGGAAAGTTTTCTAGCCTTGGAAAGAGGTGAATACAAGTGCAAAAGAGCTGAAGGAAGTGGAAGAAGTAGCTGTTGAAGACTCAAGAGAAGACTAGAGTGAAGTGACAGTAGTGAGCTGTGAAGAGACACTGTAGTGGCTCTGGTGACCTTTGATATCAGACATACCTCTTGGGAGGGGTATCCACGACCTAAGAGTGATTATTGAGAGTAATTTTTGAGAGATTGTAGAGAGGATATGATGTATTATTGATGGAGTGTGAGAGAGAGTCAGAGATAGCCAATTCTACTGAAACAGAGTGATTGTATATGAGAGATTGAGAGAGAAGACTATGAAAATATTGAAGATGAATACTATGTGATGTATTTCCATTCAAAGATGGTGTATTTCTTTGCTTTCTTTGTTCTATTGATGGATTTTGTGAAGATGTTGAAGAATATGGTTGATTCTATTAAAAACCGTGGGAGATCTACATGATGCTGTATGAAGATTTGTTGTGCCTGGTGTTCTTTTCTTCATTGTGATCATATGAAACATGATAAACAAGCTTGTTGATGTTACAAGATAGATTTTCTTGCAAGAGAATTCCCTTTTCCTTGGTGTTCCTCTCGGGGCTCCATGTTTTTGGTGCGCAGCCGGGGAACCTTGCCATCAACAAGCACCAAAAGAGGCTGAAAATGAAGGAATTGGCATTGCCAAGAAGAGAAGAATTCAATGGATGTTTGTAAAGTTCCTTCTTCCACAAAAGAGTTGGAATTCCTCATAATCAAAGCCATTTTCCACAAGAAGTTCATCCCACAATGGCGGAAACACATCACCATCATGATGCATGCTCTATGTGGTGAACAATTTTCTCTTCCTATTGAAGCAGTAGAAACTTGCATCTTGGTGGCAAACTGTTTGGGAACAAACTGAAGAACAGAAACAGAGAGAATGAACATCCATGGAAGATTTGGCATTCATTGAGAAGTTTCCAGACAACATCAAGTGGGAGATTGTGAAGAAGCTTCAGGAGTCTTGGTCTGTAGAGGTTCACAAAGACAAGAAGGAAAAGAGTTGGAATTTGTTAGTGGACGCTCAATAGCAAGATACATGGGATGCTTGGTGTACTGATAATCTTCTGTTTGTTCAATTAGCAACCCACTAGAAGTTGGTAGACAGAGTGTTTTTCACAACATACACTGTTGAAACCATCAGAAGCTGGCATTACTATGATGATGGCACCACCACAATGCTCAGACGTATGCATTATGACACCTTCAGAACCGAATACCTTCCTCTGTGCAGTGGCATGAAAGCAGAATTTAGGGACGTTGAAAAGAAAGAAGTAGAAGAAATGTTGGCAAGAGAGTCCTCCAGAGACTGAAGCCTTCTGTTAACCCTCTGTGGAGCACTAACAACATAGTGGAGTCAACCCCCTGATGAATGACGCAATAAAAAGGCAAGCGTTAGAACGAGTCCAGAGGTACGTGAGAAGAGAGAAAGCAAGAATCAGAGCCGAGAGCGAGCTCGAAGCAGAAGCCGTCTTTGACGCCCTTGCGGAACTCTTTACAGAAGTCCCAATGGCACATCAAGCCCTTCCTCCTCCTGCTGGAGGTCCACTTCCAAGCCAGATCCGTCCTGGAAATATTGATGACGGACCAACGAATGTAGTCCCATTGCCAGTTTTTAAGGGAGAATACAATGAAGACCCCGATCTTCATGTAGCAGAGTTTATGGTAGCGTGTGTGGCTAACAATGCCAGAACCCCTGAGCATTGGTTGGCAATATTCCCCGTCACTTTCAAGGGCGCGGCGTTTTAGTGGTATGAGAGACAAGCAGCAGGAACTTTTGGCACATGGGACGACCTGAAGTTGGCCTTCCTCACTAAATTCAGGCGTGAAGGTTTTGAAGAGCGGATGAGAGAGGAATTCATGAACCTAAGTCAGTCCTCTGGAGAAAGAGTAGAAGCTTATGTCTCACGAATGGAATCCATCCTGAAGAGATGGACTAACCATAATCTAGATGATGGAATTCAGAAGGGAGTGTTTCTCAGAGGATTACAACCAGAAGTCCGTAAGTTTGTGGAGCTACAAAGACCAGCCACCCTGCAAGCTGCAACAGAAGGTGCAAGACTGTACGATGAAGTGGAAGCTAGATTAGCAATGAATACAGGAAGAGGAGTCCTACCTCCTCTGGTGCCAGGAATGATGTACCCACCAAATGCAGTTGCAGGGTCTGTTCCCTATCCCTACCAACAGATGCCCCCGGTATCACAGTACAGTGCACCAAATCCACAATGGCCACAATCTATACCTCAAATGATGGTTCAACCACAACAACAATGGTCCCAACCAATCTCCTCAATGCAAAATCAGCAGCAACAGTGGAACCCTACCAACTGGAGTCAACAGCCAACAGTTCAAACAGGAGCTCTGAATCAGAACCAGAACAGAGATCCCTCTGTACCAGCCCAACCCGTTTATGCAGTGATTACAGAGCCTCCTCAAAACCCTCCTGCCAGTACGCCCGGAGGAGAAAGCTTGAAGGATTATTTATCCAACTCAGTTGCAAACATAAAAAAGGAGTTGATGGATGTGATTACAGAACAACTACAGACGTTGAAAGTGAATACCGCTAGCATATCCAACGTTGCAGGAGCAGGAAGAGATGTGATGCGGTCAAATACTTGGTGTGGTAAGTGTCATCAAGCAGGTCATTTAGCCACTGAATGTACACGAAAACCAATAATCCCTGGAGCCTTCTGTTCCTACTGTTTGCGGAAGAACCATACAGAGGACATTTGCTCTCTGAAGGAAATGCATGATAGGAGAAGAAAGGAAGAAGACGCAAGATTTAACTTGCTGGAATCCAAAATGACAACACAAGATATTGGACCCAAGCCTAGAGAGTTTGGTCCTAATTTCGGACCCAGAAGATTTCCTTCTCAAAGTTACAGAGGCAGACAGTCTGGCGGTGGTCAGAGATCAGAAGTGGAGTGTTACAGATGTGGAGAAAAGGGCCACATCTCACCAAATTGTCCAAATCCTCGAAGGTCAGTGGATTACAAGCCCTTATGCAGTCGATGCAAAGGAGAAGGCCACACTGCAAAAGACTGTCCAAGCCCAGCCCCAGTGAAAAATAGTGCTACTGATAGTCCAGCCAAGGCCCAAGAGCCTACCTCCAATTTGGTGGAATTGGAAGTTGCTGCCATCACGCGTGCAAAGCAGAAGGAACCACCTATCCAGAAAGAAAATAACCCTCCTGCCAGAACAGTGAAGTTCAGTCTTCCACCAGAAGAACAGAACAGAACAGAGCCTAACAGTGCCGTACAGAGCCCTACAGTGCCACAGAGAGTTACAGAGACAATTACAGAGACAGGACCAGAGGTCCAGGATACAGAAGAGGAGGAAGTGCCACAAGTGGCAGAAGAAGCTCCTGTAATGCCTCTGTTGGAAGAAAGAGGAAAAATGAAAATGGGTGTTGCCCCATTCCCTAACCGGTTAGAGAAGCCAGTGGATCCTATTAAGGAATACGATCTAGTTAGAGATCTAGATACCTTTAAACCAAACCTCACATTCCGACAATTATTGATGTTGTCTCCTAGTTGCCGGAAAAGATTCAAAAGTATATTGACAAGAAGACGTGGTTTAAGGATTGCTCCCTCAACAGTGACAAAGTCCAACAAGGCTCTAGAGCCTGTAAAAGAAGTGGATGTGGCTAATGCTTTCCTAGATCCGGGTACCCCAGAGACTGGCATGTGGATAGAAGGCTGCTTCATTGCAAATGCACTGATTGATGGAGGTTCATCAGTAAAAATTATGACGGATGTGACGATGAAGGATCTAGGCTTACAAGGTATGCAACCAACCCAATGGCTCATCAGACTGGCGGATCAGAGTAGAATCAAGCCTTTGGGCATTCTCCCATATGTGAAGACTACTGTGGCTGGAAAAGATTATTGGCTAACCTATCTGGTGGTGAAGCCAAACTCTTATGGTACATCCTATCCTCTGTTACTAGGTAGACCATGGCTTTTTGAAGCCCGAGCAAGGACGGATTGGTTTAAAGGAACTTTGACCTTGGGTAGAGGACCCAACAAAGTGGTGCTGAAACTGTATGGTTCTCAAAAAGGACATGGATCCACCTCCTTGGAATTATCTTCTGACTCCCCTAATGAGGCTACAGATGGAACATCAGCAGATGAAGATGCTGTCAAACAGATCCTTCCCAAGAAAACAGTGGCACATTCTTTAACAGTGGATACTGTAAGCCGACTTCCAAAAGATGCAAAGCCATTATCAATGGGTGAATACTTCCTGCCTGAACCAGGAATGCCTTCTGAAATCACTTCTGACAGTGAGATAGAAGCATGGATGTACTGCTCTCCCTGTTATATGGCCACAGCAGAGGCAGAGGCAGGAGAGGAACTAGAGAATCTATTCTTCTGTTACAGAGCTCCTACAGAAGCAGAAGCAGAAGCAGAAGCAGGAGCAGAAGCATCAACAGAGACAGAAGCAGAAGCAGAGACAGAGACAGAAGAGGATGAGTATGATATGGACGAAGAGAATGATGAAAGTGAGCCAGAAGAGTCTATCCCACCTGAAGAGGATACATTTGAGGAAGAAGTTCCAGAAGCATCAGAAGCCGATGAGCTCATGCTATGGGACAGAATGGCAATGATACCATTTGGTCTGGTAAATGGATCTTCTCATATGCAAAACCTTTATAAGAAATGGATTAAGAAGAGCAAGCCGTCTTTCAAGTGTGGCTCCTGCCGTCCTAACCCATCCTTGCCAAAGAAAGATGATGATGATGCACCGTGCCAACAAGCACCAGTCCCACCAACCCAACAAGCATCAGAGGGTCCCTGTTATGTGACGTTCCTGGATGTATCATCAGAAGATGAGTCTTCAAGCCATGAGGTAATTAACCTTGAAACCAAATCCGAAACGGCGCTTATCCCATTCCAACGTCTTAAGGAGCAACCTAAGTCTCCACCAAAAGAAGAAGTTGATTCTAGTGGGACATCAGAAGAGGACATCACTCCCTTGAAGGAGTCGGATCTATATCCAGAAGCAGTCCGCGGGACCTTCATTCGTGAAGTAGAAGGTGAAAGGCAGTTAACCTTTGTGGATGCAAAAGGCACTGAACGCCACTTGAAGGTGGGTAGCAGTCTCCCAGAAGAGGAGTTGTTAACCTTGTACAATTTGTTGAAAGAAAATTTGGACGTGTTTGCGTGGTCTTACAAAGACCTAAAGGGGATTGATCCCACAATATGTCAACATCATATTGACTTGGAGCCTGATGCCAAGCCAGTACGGCAACGACAGAGGCGAATGAACCCGAATTATTCCACATTGGTGAAAGCGGAGCTCTTGAAGCTTCTAGAAGCCGAGTTCATTTATCCAGTGGCAAACAGTGAATGGGTTTCACCCATCATGGTTGTACCCAAGAAGAATGGCAAATTGCGAATATGTGTGGATTTTCGAAAGCTTAATTCCAAGACGAAGAAGGATCACTTTCCTATCCCTTTCACAGACCAACTATTGGACACAGTGGCAGGACATGAGCTTTATTCCCTTCTGGATGGATTCAGTGGATACAACCAAGTGCAAATCGCAGAAGAAGACCAATCCAAAACAACCTTCACCACAGAATGGGGGACCTACGCTTACCGAGTGATGCCATTTGGGCTCTGCAATGCCCCTGCTACTTTCCAATGAGTCATGATGGCCGCATTTCAAAATCATCTGCATGACTTTATTGAAGTATATTTGGATGACTTCTGTGTTTATAGTTTGATCAGTGAACACTGGGGACATTTGGAACAATGCTTTGGCCGATGCCGGGAGTATGGGATTTCCCTCAACCCCGACAAATGCATTTTTGGGGTCTCTTCTGGAGTCTTGTTGGGCCACATTGTCTCTGCACAAGGGATATCAACAGACCCTGCAAAGATCGAAAAGATCTCAGCTCTGCAAGCACCCACCAACCTCAAACAGTTGAGGGGATTCCTAGGCCATGTGGGTTACTACAGAAGGTTCATAGCCCATTTTGCGACAAAGGCAACCTCCTTGCACAAGCTCCTGAGGAAAGATGCAGAGTTTACTTGGATAGAAGAATGTGACAAAGCCTTCCACACTCTGAAGCAGTGTCTGATAGAGGCACCCATTCTGCAACCTCCTGATTGGACGAAAGAGTTCCACGTACACACTGATGCATCAATTGAAGGCTTAGGCGTAGTCCTTTGCCAAAAGGGCTCCTCGAAGCTGGATCAACCGATCTATTATGCAAGCCGAAAAGTCACTGATAGGGAACGAAACTATACAGTGACAGAGCTGGAGTGCTTGGCAATGGTGTTTGCCCTGGAGAAGTTTCGCCATTACCTCCTATCTACCCACTTTAAATTTTATGTGGATCATGAGGCCCTGTCCTTCTTAATGAACAAAGCAGATGTGAAAGGACGATTGATGAGATGGCTCCTTTTATTCCAGGAGTTCGACTTTGAGGTGATTACTAAGCCTGGTCATTCCCATGTTCTGGCTGATCATCTGTCGCGTATCCCACAAACTGCAGACGAGGAGCAGGATGATCCAGATCTCCCTGATGCTTCCCTATTCTTGGTAGAAACTGTCACTCCCTGGTATGCGGATATTGCCAATCTGCTGGCAACCCAACAATACCCTCCTGGTATCTCCAGTCGGGAAAGGAAGAAGCTCATGCTAGAATCAGCCCCATACACCCTGCTAGGTGGTGCACTGTACAAGAAAGGCAAAGATGAAGTACTCAGAAGATGTGTTGCAGGAGAAGAGATTGGGATTGTTTTGAAGGCTTGCCACGACGAGCCATGTGGAGGTCACTTTGCAGGAGAAGCTACGGCCAGGAAGGCTCTGCTAGCAGGATATTGGTGGCCTACCATTCACAAAGATTCCTATGATTACTGTAAAAGATGTGATGCTTGTCAAAGAATGGGGAAACCCACCAAGACAAGTGCCATGCCGTTGCAACCTATCCTTCCTTTGAAGCCGTTTGAGAAGTGGGGCATTGACTTCGTAGGTCCAATCGATCCTCCCACCAGAAGGAAACAGAACAGATACATCCTCGTATGTACGGATTATGTCACAAAGTGGTGTGAAGCTAAAGCCCTCAAGCGGGACGATGGTAATAGCGTGGCCCTGTTCATGTACGAGAATATCATCACCCGTTTTGGCAATCCCTTAGAGCTGGTAAGTGACAGAGGCACTCATTTCCTTAACAAAGTCATGGAAGAGTTGACAGAATTGTATAAGATCTGCCATCGCAAGTCCACTCCCTATTACCCCAGAGCCAACGGCCAAGTCGAAGTCACCAATCGCATCCTCTGCTCGATTCTGACAAGGACGATTGCCGCACATCGTCGTGATTGGGATGATCGACTTACAGAGGCCCTCTGGGCGTACAGAACCTCCCATAAAGCAGCAACGGGACAAACACCTTTCCAGTTGGTGTATGGTACAGAAGCAGTTTTCCCTGTTGAATTGGAGCTACCCTTGTTGAGAGTGGCGATCAAAGAGCGTTTGGGGGATGATGATTCACTGCAACGCCGTCTCTTGCACTTGGAATGTTTGGACGAAATTCGCAGGATGGCTCTACAGTGCATGGAAGCCACGCAAGCTCGACGCAAGGCTTACCATGACAGTTTCATCAAGCACAAGGAGTTCCAAGAAGGTGATTTGGTCCTAGCCTATGATTCACGCTTTGGCAAGTTTCCTGGCAAGCTCCAACAACGGTGGATGGGCCCCTATAAGGTACTTGCAGTCAACCCTAATGGTTCTGTCCAAGTGCAGACCCTGGATGCCTCTGATGATCCCTTTCTGATCAATGGATATCGCCTGAAGAAGTACTTCCCTCCTTGGGGATCTTGACAATTACGGACACTTGATCCTTCCCCTCGTTGGCACGGCACTGTACTTCTTATGATGCTACTTCTGATAGCCGTTCTTCAATCACTCCTGATATGGTGGACGCAACCCTCTGTCCCCTCCAAACCCCCTTCCAGCCTTGATCTCTTATCCTCTATTTTTCACCAGCGGCAGTACAGAGGTTGGTTCTGACACATGGTCTTTCTACCATTCCCTTGCTCACTTTGGAAAAAAAAAAAGAAAAGAGAAAAAAAAAAAACAAAACATATCGGTCATGGGAGAAAAGGACTTAGGTCCCTGTCATGCCGACCTATTCTTCAAGAAAAGGCCCTCGAGAATAGGGGAAAAAAAAAAAAAAAAAAAAAGAAACAAAAGAAAAAAAAAACAAACAAATAAATCTGTTATGAGAGAAAAGGAAGCAATTCCCTGTCATAGCAGGCCTCGTTCCAAGAAAAGGTGGTAAACACCCTTGGGCGGGAAGCTGGCTGTGGAAAAGGTGGTAACACCCAACAGTCCAGAAAGTGGATTCATTAATTGATATCCCTCGGATCCAATTCCGAAGCTGCCTCCCTTGGTACGCTGTGTCCTGGGTCTCTTTGCAAAGTGAGTACCTGTCCTCCAGCAGACGACATATTCCTATCCAACACAATGTTCGAATTTGATGGCTACCTCCCTGGGTACGCCTCTTCAACAACTGATGACGCGATCTTCATCGACAACCCCTTGAGTGATGTGAGCTTTCATCCTAACCGGATGGGGACGTGAGTATGGTTGCCCTCTGTAACTATCAACAGAGAGTGAGACAGAGGGTGGGGCGAGAGACCAGTCTTTTCCCTTCCAATCGAATGAGAGGTGAGAAGTATGAATGAAGTGTTGCACGCACGGGATGGGCCTCTCAATGCACAAAGCACAATTTGTTTCTGTGCACTGCACCATAAGGCTCCCTGGCCTTCCTTCTCGCACTGTATGCCGGCACAGGGCGGGATGCACAGTTGCACCATCAAATGCGCACAAGGCATACACTTTTGCACAAGTGACTGTGAGGATTACATCAATGGGTTTCAGGAAAAGGCTGCCCTCCTGTATCTATCAACAGAGAGTGAGACAGAGGGTTGGTTGAGTGTGACTGGAGTTTCTTCAATCATTTCCCGAGAGGTGAGATTGAGGGACGTTACGACACTTGGAGTCAGGTATGTTCCTGTTTCCCTATGCACCCACGGGATGGGTTTTTGCCATCATCACAAGACACATCACCCTGTTCTGTACACGGCACTGTAAGGCTCCCTTGCCTTCCTCCTTGCACCTATGCCAGACGGGTTGGACGCACTCATGCACCGTCAATCGTGCACCCTGGCATACTCCTTCTGCACCATTTCCCCCTTTGTCGATTCCTCAACCGGGTATGAGATATGGGTTTTAATCATTCTTTCTCGTGTGATATTAGTCATGGGGCGAGTGACTGTTCTTTCATTTCGTTTGAGTGACTGTGAGTTGAGTGCAATATCCCTCATCATCGACAACGAATTTCCTGCGATTCCTTCCATCAGCTACCTCCCTGGGTGCTGCTGCGTGGTCCCTGCCATGACGAACGTGTGCCAAGAAGATGCCTTGGTCCCTCTAGCGCCGACAACAACTCTGGACGTGCCGTCGACACTCCACCTTGATTCTTGACGAAATGGGCCAAGTTTTTCTAACCCTCCCATTTCTGTTTCTTCGTGACGGTCATGTTTTAAGTGTGGGGAAGTTAGTGGATGGTCTGTGGCATGGTCCTAGGTCGCTAATGCTCGGTTAACCCTATCCGTTAAGGTCTTAAGTGTGGGGACGCGTCCCTGCACGTCTCCCGTGCATACTTTTCTGCATATGCCTTAACCTGTTCATGCATGAATGCCTTGCCTTGCTTTTACCCTAATGGGGTCCCTTCCCACCCACCCGGTTATGTTCCACCCACCCTTGGGGCTGTTCCTTTGCAGTTTTCCTTCATTCCCTGATTTTGAGGTCCTGCTATGTGAATGCACCCTACATTCACTTAAATCCACATCCAACCTTATAGCCCTGTTTCTCCCATTGACCTGACCATTTTTCCTTTTTACCTACCCCTGTTCCGGTGCACGGTTTTTGAGTTATTAATTTTTGAACCATTTTACACAATTCAGACGGTTTTCCATGTGAACGCGCTTTTCTTGCTTCGAAACCGTGATTTGACGTCATAACCCTGACCAACGCTTCTCCCCTGACATTTTTTCTTTTTATTCCACATCATCCCGATACATGGTTTGTCCGTTATTAATTTTTCGGGTTTTCACGACTTTTTCGTGTGTATTTTTGACATCTTTCCATGTGAACCTGCCCTATTTGCATCGGAATTCCAATTTGATTTGACAACCGTGTCCCCTGTGCCTTCCCCTACCTTTTTCCTTTTTCCTCCACCCTTTTTCGACTTCTGGATTTTTTACTTCTTAATTTTTAAATGAGTTTTCGGGAGTCTTTTTGGAGTTTTTCACATGTGAACCCCTCCTATCTCCGCCGGAACTACGTTTTAATGTGATCACCCTGTGCCACCCCTTCCTGCGGACATTTTTCCCTCTTATTGCATGTCATTCCGGTGAACGATTTGTTCGATATTAATTTCCGATCCCATTTTCGGGTTTGTTTTTTGGGTTTTTCCCGTGTGAACACGTCTTACCTTCGTCGGAATTCTGCTTTGACAGGATAGGATTGTCGGGCACAACTTTCTGCACAGTTTTCCTTTTTTCCACACCTCATTCCGATGCACGGATCTTTCGATATTAATTTTTAAATTGCGTTTTTGGTTCGTTTTTTGTGTTTTTTGCACGTGACCGCCCTTTACCCCTCCCGGAACCTCCGTCCCATATTTTTCTTGTTTCCTCCCTGTCGTCCTGCCCACTTTTTGTTTTTACGCTATTTCGTTTTGACATCCGGATTGGGAGTTATTAATTTTTCTGTATTTTTGCATTTTTTCTTGCGCTCGTTGTGCGCGTGAACGCGCCCGTTTTCGATTTAACGCGTCTCCACGCGCCCCGGTCGTGTCCGCGTACCCCGTACCGTCATCCCAGCGTAGTTTCAATCCCATCATGGCAAAGTTTTTTACTCCGCCCCGCGCACGTGCGCGGGACAGGGATCCGCCTCCTCTTGAACCCGCCCATCCTCCTTTACCCCTGCCCGCCCACCTTTTATTTCAAAAAAATAAAAACAATTTATTTCAAAAAAAAAAATGGATACCCCCTCCCGCCAACCGTCTCTCTCTCTTCTCTCTCTTTTTCTTTCTCTCTCTCTCTCTCTGTCTCTCTCTCTCGTGTGTTTTTCTTGAGGATCGCTCTCTCTCTCTCCTCTCCCTTCTCTCTCCTCCTTCTTTCCTGCCCGCCATCGCCCTCTCCTCCTTTCTTCCTCCTCCCTTCTTTCTTCTCCCTTCTCTTCTCCTTCTCTCTCCCCTTCTTCTCCCTCTCCCTCCTTCTTTCCTCCTTCCTGCCGACCTTCTCCTCCTTTTCTTCTTCCCCTCTTCCTCCCCTTTTCCTTCCTCTCCTCGCCACGCCACCCCGTCGTCGCAGGAGGCCGCGCCGTCGCCCGTCAGGAGGCTCTGCGCCTCGCCGCCGCCAACAGTCGCCCCACTGCCCGAAGCCGCTGTCGTCGCAGGAGTCATCGTCGCCCGCCCCTCCGTTTGCCGTCCGTCGCCGTCGCCGTCGTGCCCGTCGCTGCCGTCCCGCGCCGCCAGAGCCGCCACGTCGCCGCCACGGTTGCCGTCGCCACCGGTCGCCTCGCCGCGCCACCAACCGCCCCGCAGCGCCGCCCGAACGTCGCCCTCCACCTCCCTTCTCCTTCCACTCCACCTCCCACCTCTAACTAACCTAGGTTAGTAACTAACTAACCTAAGTTAGTCACTAACTAACCTAAGTTAGTAACTAACCTAACTTAGTTACCACTTAACTAACCTAACTTAGTTAAAACTTAATTAACTCACTTAGTTAGACTTAACTAACCTAGGTAGTTTTTCCTGACTAACATGACTAACCTAACTTACGTAATTTAAGTAACCTAAGTAACTTCAGTAACTTAAGTGACTTAAGTGATTTGTGACTAATGTGACTTCTGTGATTTATGTGATCAATGTGACTTACTTAATCACAACATTCATTTTTTCATTAAAAAATTTCAAAAAAATTTCTAAAAATTCCTTCTGTCTTTTGTTAATTTTTGGACCTTTGTCTGCTAGGAATTGCCTTTCCTATAATTTTAGAAAAATTCATCTTTCCTAAAATTGCCCATAAATTGCCAAAAAAATAGGAAAAATCATTTAAAAATTGTAAAAAATTGTAAAAAATTCTAAAAAC
Organism: Lygodium microphyllum; assembly: GCF_053477565.2. NCBI lineage: Eukaryota > Viridiplantae > Streptophyta > Polypodiopsida > Schizaeales > Lygodiaceae > Lygodium > Lygodium microphyllum. The sequence continues at coordinate 67,377,456 of NC_141154.1, read as the reverse complement.
CTTCTAAAAAATTCCCCTCACCTCCCTTGCTCATTTTCCATTTATTCAAATAGACAAAAATTACAACTAAAAATACAATAAAATAAATAAAAATAAAAACCCAACATCAATCAACTTAATACATCTGCTAAGGTGTTATTTGTTGTTTCATCAGTGCTTTTTGCTTTTCCTTTCCTGGGACTCTTCCGTGCGCATTCCTGCATTTCATACACACCCTGCCAGGTATTTATTTTCTGTTATTTATTTATTTATTTCCCCCCTTAATCACAATTAATTGTTAAAATAAACCCTTTAATCCACCCACCGTTTCCACGCGCATTCGCGCTAAATACACATTTTTTTTAAATTAAAAAGAACCAGCCGTCACATGAGCACGCGCTGGCAAAAAAGCGCTCCACATCACTTTAATTATAATTAATGAATTGCATTTAGAGACCCAGTCGGGAATCGAAGTCCGGGAATCGTATAACTGCACCGTTTAACCTAATAATTGGTAATTAAATTTGTAATAAGGAACCGCCGTTTTCTTATTAAGGTTTATCACCTAATAAAAATTCACCCATTTTTAATAATTGATTAAAATCAATCATTCATTAAATTAAATCCCCCCTCACTGCACTTAATCCCTTTTTTAATGAAGCGTTTCGTGGGATGGGTATACGCAGTTCTTAATGTTATTTTCGATGGTCCAGTCTTGGTTCTATCACAGATGTCGTATTGATAGATGTTGGATATGGTATGGTTTTTGTTTCATGTCTTAGTTACGGTTACGGGTCCGGTATGTAGTTTTTTATTTTGTTGCCTGATACGGGGTTCAGGGTGTTTGTTTGATGCATCGCATGAAGCTTTCGGTCGCATTTGTCTCAAGGTCATGTCAAATTTTTTCTAGGATGTGGTTTGCCTGGGGTTAGTAGGTCGTGTCACGTCTTGATTGGTAATTCTCTTATCCTTCGTTTTTTGTCTGTTGGTTTGCAGGCATTCTCTTTGATTGTCTGTGTTTGTGGTGTGTGTGTAACCATCTGAATGGCGCCTTCTCATGCTCCTCCCCCTATTCAATACGTCCCACTAGTTAGTAGGGATTACTCGTCCCTACTTACTTTTGAGCCCCTCACGAAGGCAGGACTTGCTGCTTTTGTGGCCACTCCTTTTCCATTACTTCCAGAGGATCCGTCCGTCTGTGATGAGTTCCTGGCCTCTTACAGCAAGAAGATAGGAGTAGTCCAAGGCATGTCTATGACATTGACGTCTCGAGGCTTAGGGAAGGCTTTGTCCTTACCCTCCAAAGGGGAACCTTTTGTGACCACTCGACAGCTCTTCTCTAATGAAGAGATTCTCAAACTGTTGCAGAAGCAGACAAGGGAGGTCCTTGATGTTAAGAAAGTGATAAACTCTTCAGGAGTTTCGTTTTCGATGATCACTGATCCCGTCTGGAAGACCATGTGCCAGTTCCTTCAGGACAGGTTCATGCCTGCCAAAACGCCGTCACACTATTTGTCCAAAGAGCTTTTCACAGCTTCCAGGATGGTGCTAAAAGGAGTTGCCATTGATTGGAGCACATACCTCCTTACTAAGATGGATCAGCATTTTGTTAAAGTCACGAGGGGTAATGTTACCAATGTTACCTATGGATCCTATTTGTCTGCCTTCTTGACCTATTCAGGTTTACAGAAGACTGTACCTCCACCTCCTCCTTCAGATCCAGTACCACCTCCTCTACCTTCAGAAGAGTCAGCACCTATTGACATTGAGGATGATGATTCTCCGCCTCCCCTGGTCATACAGCGCAAACGCTTGAAGAGGGTAGCGGACAAAGCCCCTGCTGTACTTCCCTCAGTGCCTATCCCTGCTACTTCTGGTAGTGACCTCCCTGGGTTTCTCACTTGCAATAACCTGTTCAGAGCACATAGAGAAGGATCCTTGGATATCTCAGTTCCCTCCCTGAACAGTCTCGTTTCAGGAGATGCCATTCCTTTCCTCTGCAAGGATATTTAAAGTTCCATTGAGTTGTCAGTGACAGCCTGTGTTCAACAGCTGTACGCATCTTTCTATGAGGAGCTCATGCAGTCCAAAGACCAGTTGCATAAGGCAACATCTGAATTAGCTTCTACTAAGGATACCCTAGCAGATCTATTTAAGCAAATGGAACAGCAAACCCAACTGGTTGCCACTCAGAGTGATGAGATTTCTTCATTGAAAACCCAGTTATTCGAGGCTCAGTCACAGGTTACTAGCCTTTCAGTAGAGAAGGAGAGGATGTCCAGTGAAGCGAAAGAATTCCAAGTTCAATTAGATGACAAGCTTTCAGCTTTACAAATGGCTAATGACACAGTGGCCAACCAAGCCTCCCAAATCCAGCAGTTGCAAGATCAGCTTGCGCAGTCCCGCTCTGTTCCTCCAAGCCCTCCTGTTCCATTATTTCCTTCTCTTTCACAGCAGGACTTGGCTGCCCTACAGAGACAGGCTACTTTGTGCCCTCTATTCCAAGACAAAGTGGAAAGATTGCAGTCCAGAATGGACTTGTTATGGTCTACCTTTGAACAGTTTCAGGACTTTGTCTTACCTGACCATTCTTTCTTTGTCCACTACCACTTACAGAAGCTGGTCTTCTATATGAAGCTTTCCACAATGGATTTACCTTTTCCAGAGGATGGCTGGAGTGGGGCTTGGTCTGCTGAGTTGTTGACAGAGGTAGTTAGAATGCTCTTTGAAGATTCTGTCACGCCAGACACCATGCTGATGTCATACATGTATCTCCGAGGAGATTTGTTAATTCCAGATGAGGTAGATATGGCATGGTATGTGGGGGATGTGGTCTTACAGGCTGTTCTCTATGTCAATCATTTGGAGTTGCGCATAGCTGATATGTTCCAGAGATATTCCTCCAAAGTGGCTGATTGTCAGGATAATTCGTGGCATCCCATGATTGATTCGGTGGTCCTCAATCAAAGACAAAACACAGCTCCTACCTTTGCCCAGAGTACTAACCAACTGAGGATGGATCTCTTAACCTATCTTTCCAAACATAATCCATTTGATGCTACTTTCTTTGATGCCTATCAGAGACGATCTCTCTTGGGACCTTCTGTTCCTACCCTCCTCTATTACCAACAATTGGCTCACCGTTATGCTATATATTTTTCCCTTTGTCAAACTCATTCCACAGTAATTTTACCACTTCTTTTCCAACCTTCCAATTTCCCTCAAATTCCTATTTTCACTTACTGTTCCTTTATTGAGGATAGGGTATTTTCCCCTTCTCCACCCTGTCCTTCACCCCTCATTAATGTACCCTCCACATTTCCTATTTATCAATTAACACCGTTCCTTAGTGATTCCTTACAAATTTCTGCCACTCCTTCTTTAACCTTTTCTTCGTTTTATGATTTTTCCTATCCTTCCCTACATCCACTTTCCCTTATTCCATTACCCTCTCCTAGCACTTCCATATCTCAACCACCTCAGTTGGTTAGTGACTGTGCCGGTTTTGATAATCAGATTTCCAGAAGAAGGGGATGGAGTTCAGATGATTGCCTTACAGGACCGCAGATTAATTGGCCAGTAATTCCAGGGGAATGGACAGTTTCAAGTCAAGCTTATCAAAACTATGTTCATTTTGCCCAACAATATTCACAGTCTGCAGATCCCTCAGTGAGATTAACTGCTCACTTTGCTTGGTACCTGGCGTATATGCATAGGCACTCTCATACTGATTCAAAGCCTATCCCAAAGTTGTGCATGAACGTCAATGTTAGCATTGATTCCCAACAGCTGGAGATACTGTATTTTCATGCCCTTTGTTTGCCTAGCAGATATCTAGTCCTGTTGGAAAGGATGTGCTGTCTCCAATTTTTTCAAAATCCTCCTAAAAACTTTGTAGATGAATCCTTATCTATGGATCGATTCAGACAACATCAATCTTTTAAGAGGGATCATCTTCATTGATGCCTTTCCAATGTATACTGCAAGCTTTTTAATGCCAAACTCTTCTTTTTGAAGAAGTCATTCAGATGGTTGTGTTGTGTATTCGTATTAGTGTTGTGAGTTCATGTATGTCAAACGAACGTGGTGGATTTTGTGTACGAGCTATATTTTGGAGATTTGTAGAGATGGGGTCGTGGTTGGAGAGTTGAAGCAGATGAAGATGATGAAGAAGAAGCAAACTCTTATATCCTTTACCAATTTGTTGTGATTTTTAGTTTGATAAGAGGTGTTAATGTCAATAGAGTTTTCCTTTCTTTGTATTTTTATATCAGAAACAGGTTATAAGATGGGGTCGTGGTGGATGGATTCTTTGTGAGAAGATATTGAAGATCAAAGTGAAGCTTTGAAATGAACTTGTATTACCTTTTTCCTGGGTCGCGAGGACGCTTCCTTATTAAGTATGGGGATATGTTGAGTGTTGAAATGACTTGTTTTTTGGCTGATTTTTGTTGTTTTTGAGAGCTGAATGGTTGATTTTATGGGATGATTGATTGATTTGGAAGTGGTTTGAGAGTGTTTTGGATGATATTGATTGTGTTTTGGAAGATCATGATGTTTGTTGATGTTTCTGTGATGTTCTGATAGGTTCTGAATGGTTCTGTATACCTTCTGTTTTGTTCTGTTTTGGTCTGTTTTTGTTCTGATTGTCTTCTGTAAAGAGGGATGGAGTATTGATTGATGAAGAATGAGATATTGTGAAAGCTTAGTGAATGGTTTGTGAGAGTTTTGAATGATTTGAGAGTGAGTTATGTAGTTCTGATGACCTTCTGTAACCTTCTGTAGGTCTTCTGTAGAGCTTCTGCTTCTGTTCTGTTTCTGTTCTGTTCTGTACTGTAACTGTTCTGGTACTGTTCTGTAGACTGTTCTGTAAGTGTTCTGTGGAATATATGTGTGATTTTTTGGGAAAGTTTTCTAGCCTTGGAAAGAGGTGAATACAAGTGCAAAAGAGCTGAAGGAAGTGGAAGAAGTAGCTGTTGAAGACTCAAGAGAAGACTAGAGTGAAGTGACAGTAGTGAGCTGTGAAGAGACACTGTAGTGGCTCTGGTGACCTTTCATATCAGACATACCTCTTGGGAGGGGTATCCACGACCTAAGAGTGATTATTGAGAGTAATTTTTGAGAGATTGTAGAGAGGATATGATGTATTATTGATGGAGTGTGAGAGAGAGTCAGAGATAGCCAATTCTACTGAAACAGAGTGATTGTATATGAGAGATTGAGAGAGAAGACTATGAAAATATTGAAGATGAATACTATGTGATGTATTTCCATTCAAAGATGGTGTATTTCTTTGCTTTCTTTGTTCTATTGATGGATTTTGTGAAGATGTTGAAGAATATGGTTGATTCTATTAAAAACCGTGGAAGATCTACATGATGCTGTATGAAGATTTGTTGTGCCTGGTGTTCTTTTCTTCATTGTGATCATATGAAACATGATAAACAAGCTTGTTGATGTTACAAGATAGATTTTCTTGCAAGAGAATTCCCTTTTCCTTGGTGTTCCTCTCGGGGCTCCAAACATGTAGGCTCAACATCCTCAACTAGTTTCACCATATAAGCATAATGGTGAGCTGCATATCCTTCAAAACCAAATCTTTTAACAGGGTATCTCACCCTGCTAGACCTGCGTACCACTGGATCACTTAATGGAGTCTTTGCATCAGCCCGTGCTCTCTGCACACCTGGAGTTCTCACTGAAGGAATGCCAAGCTCATCATCTAAGCTCTCTAAGCCACTGGAGTCTCCATCAAGAACTGCATCAATGCCTTCTGACACTTTATTCTTTCCTTTGTCTTTACCTGTAGTGCTACTAGATGCACCTGAAGATGTAGAGGTACTCCTTAGTCTCCCAGACCAAGGACTACTAGATGATGTCTCTGGTCCACTAAGAGTTCGTGATTCTTGCTTTTTAGCCTGCACATGACTGTCATGATCATCATCAACATCCAATGCATCACCACTAGATGCATACCAGCTGCTCATTTCATCAAAGATGACATCTCTGCTCACTCTGAACTTACATGTGACAGGGTTGTAACAGTGATACCCTTTCTGCTCTAAAGAGTATCCAATAAAGACACACTTTTCAGCCTTTGGATCCAGTTTCTTCCGCAATTCATCTGGCACATGAACATACGCAATGCAGCCAAATACTTTCAAGTGTGAAACATCAGGCTTCTTACTTGTAAAACATTCTTCGGGGGTCATACCATGAACTGCAGCTGTGGGAGTTCTGTTCATAATATAAACAGCAGTATGAACAGCCTCAGACCAAAAATGCTTAGGCATATTCTTTTCAGGCATCAAGGCGCGTGCAACTTCTGCAATATGCCTGTTTTTCCTTTCTGCAACCCCATTTTGCTATGGGGTATACCTGCATATGAACTGTCTCTTTATCCCATGAGACTTCAGAAAATCACTGAACTCATTTGAGAGGTACTCTCCCCCTCCATCTGACCTCAGGCACTTTACTTTCAAGCCTGTTTCTCTTTCAACTGCAGCCTTGAAAGTTCTAAAGTGCTCAAACGCTTCACTCTTTTCCTTCATAAAATATACCCACAGCTTTCTAGAACAATCATCAATGAATGTGACAAAGTATGAACTGCCTCCAAGAGATACATTTTGTGTAGGCCCCCAAATGTCTGTATGTACAACATCAAGAATATTTCTGCTTACATCTCTATCATGTGAAAAAGGTTGCCTTGCCTGCTTACCAAACTGACATGCTTCACATACCTTCTGAAATTCTACAACTCTAAATGTAGGCAAACCTGTAACCAACCCTTTGGACTGCATTAGTTTCAGCCTTTGTACATTTGCATGTCCAATGCGTTTGTGCCAAATTTCAATGTCTGCAACAACACCTTTTCCTTTGGCATACATAGCAGCATTCATAGTAGGAATTCCGGCATCTAGAGTGAACATACGTCCAACTCTACTTCCCTTTGCTACCAACCTGCACTTGTCATTGAAGTCTTCTACAAAGCAGCCCTTTGCATTAAATCTGACTTGCAGCCCTTGCTCTACCATTTGACCGACTGACACCAAATTCTTTGTAATAGATGGCACATGTAATACATCTGAAAGACTCTTTGTCTTACCATCATGCAAGGACAAGGGAACTTTTCCAATGTGTGAAATTGGGTGGCATGAGTCATCACCTGTCTGCACATAACCTGCATTCTGCAAATCCTGCATCTCTCCAAACCATTCTGCATGGCTGGTCATATGATTGGACGCACCTGAATTGACATACCGAACATCTTCATGTCTTCCCTTTCCTGTAACAGCATTCAGCATATGCTGCATAACAAACAAACGTTCATTTTTGTCTTCATTCTGTCGTGAAGACGATGCATAGTTTCCTTGCTGCAACTTACCACTCCGAATATCATCTTTTTTGGCATAACATTGGGCTGCAATATGACCTGTTTTGCCACAGTAGTGGCACACAATACCAGAGTTGTTAGAACCTCTATTCTGCCATCCACCTCTTCCTCTAAAGCTCCCCTTGCCTCTAAAGTTACCACGACCTCCTGAAACTTGCATATCGCCAAATTGCTGATTCAATCTATTTTGCTGGTTATCACTACCACGTCCTGTACCACGGCCTCTTGAAGAGAACCTACTACGTCCCCTTCCTGAACTGGAGTAGAAAGCCTGGACCTGTTCTCCACTTCTTTCAGATGTCTCACTCTGCATGTTGATTTCTTCAGTGATCATTAGAGAGACCAACTCATCAAAATCTGGAAATGGCTTTCTGACATATACGGAAGTTACAAAAGACTTCCAAGCCTTTTCATTGTTAAGTCCACCCAAGGTAGACGACACCAAATCATCATCATCGGGCATTGCATCAATCGCTGCCAATGCATCTGCAATGCTCCTTACCTTCAATGCATACTCATTGATAGACATCTTCCCTTTCTTCAATGTATTCAACTCTTGCTTGAGTTGAATCTTTCGTGCCTTTGTATTTACAGAAAACATACTTTCAAGTATGGTCCAAGCTGCATATGCATTCTCTGCATTTCTAATGTGTCCCAACATATTATTGTCAATTACTGCAGACAACCAATACATGACCTTCTTGTCTTTTGCATTCCATTCCTTTCGTGCCTTTATCTCTTCTGCAAGTGGAGGATCACTCACCTCCGGCTCCTTTTCTTCACCTGAAACGAACTGGTAGAGGCCTTTTCCAAAATAAGAAAGTTCGTGACACAGAACTTCCATGAAGGGTAGTTGTTCTTGTCAAGCTTCTCAATGATGGGGCTTCCACTGTTCTCTGCCATTATCACAAGAATAATACCAAACAACAAGCAAATCTTCTGCAATCCTCGACCTGTAGTGCACAGCAATACACTAGACAGCCTTTTTCACTGTCTGCTCAACAATACATGCAATCTGCAACCTGTTTGCAGATAAACCTCGTGTTTACTCACTGGTAAACACCTTTAATCTTACAGATCTGAAATCTGTAACCTGCGCACTCACTGTCGGTCGATACAGCTGAAGTCATAGCGCACCCTAAAACTGCTGTCCGCAACTTGCGGCTCTAAAACGGGCCCTGAAACGGCCTCAAATGCCCAAAATAACTGTGGCAAAGCCCTAAAGGGCTATCTACAGAATATACAATGCTCTTCGCGCACACCAAATCTCACTACAATCTGAGATTTTTGCTCTGCCCTGCTTCCGGTGCCTCCACAAGCACTATCCAAGAGAAAGAGTGGAAGGATGGGAGAGCTTCTTACCCGTGGCTTTCTTGCTCGAACCTTGCTTCTTCTCCTTTGCTTCAACCTTCAAAATCAGCCTCTCTCAGTGGTGCGGCTCTGATACCATGTCAAGAATCGCGTGGTGGAGGGGGTTGCTCAAGATGTTGCGCCGAACACACACAGAATGCATAAGGAGAAGCTCACTCAAGAGACAAGAAGAGAGATGGAGGCCAAAACGTTTTCTTGCTGATTTCTTCTTCTTCTTCCACACACTTCACAATGTACACAAAGTATAGATAAGATACAACATAAAAAGAAAGTGGCCTACTAAGTCAAACAATGCATAACCGACTACACTAGTCGATTGGCGCTATAACTATGCCAGCTGTAAATAGGTGTAACAACTTGAATATAATAAGTAGTGAGTCAGTGGCCATGTGAGATGCATAATGACCACCGACGTGCTAGGTGTAGACGTGTGGACCCATCTAACCAGGCGGTCCATCATCAATGTCCGCATGTGTTGAGCTTGTCATCTCAACAAATACCAGAGTTGTTAGAACCTTTGTTCTGCCATCCACCTCTTCCTCTAAAGCTCCCCCTGCCTCTAAAGTTACCACGACCTCCTGAAACCTGCATATTGCCAAATTGCTGATTCAATCTGTTTTGCTGGTTGTCACTACCACGTCCTATACCATGACCTCTTTAAGAGAACCTGCCACGTCCCCTTCCTGAACTGGAGTAGAAAGCTTGGACCTGTTCACCACTTTTTTCAGATGTCTCACTCTGCATGTTGATCTCTTCAATGATCATAAGGGAGACCAACTCATCGAAATCTGGAAATGGCTTTCTAACATATACGGAAGTTACAAAAGACTTCCAAGCCTTTTCATTGTTAAGTCCACCCAAGGTAGACGACACCAAATCATCATCATCGGGCATTGCATCAATCGCTGCCAAGGCATCTGCAATGCTCCTTACCTTCAGTGCATACTCATTGATAGACATCTTCCCTTTCTTCAATGTATTCAACTCTTACTTGAGTTGAATCTTTCGTGCCTTTGTATTTACAGAAAACATACTTTCAAGTATGGTCCAAGCTGCATATGAATTCTCTGCATTTCTAATGTGTCCCAACATATTATTGTCAATTACTGCAGATAACCAATACATGATCTTCTTGTCTTTTGCATTCCATTCCTTCCGTGCCTTTGTCTCTTCTACAGTTGGAGGATCACTCACCTCCGGCTTCTTTTCTTCACCTGAAACAAACTCATAGAGGCATTTTCCAATAAGAAAGTTCGTGACACGGAACTTCCATGAAGGGTAGTTGTCCTTGTCGAGCTTCTCAATGATGGGGCTTCCACTGTTCTCTGCCGTTATCACAAAATTAATACCAACAACAAGCAAATCTTCTGCAACCCTCGACCTGTAGTGCACAGCAATACACTAGACAGCCTTTTTCACTGTCTGCTCAACAATACATGTAATCTGCAACCAGTTTGCAGATAAACCTTATGTTTACTTGCTGGTAAACACCTTTGAACTTACAGATCTAAAATCTGTAACCTGTACACCCACTTTCTGTCAATATAGTCGAAGTCATTGTACCCTGAAACTGTTGTCCACAACCTTGAGGTTCTAAAATGGGGCCTAAAACGGCCTCAGATGCCCAAAATAACTGTGGAAAAGTCATAAAGGGCTCATCTGAAGAATACACAGCGCTCTTTGCGCACACCAAATCTCACTGCAATCTGAGATTTTTTCTCGACCATGCTTTCGGTGCCTCCACAGACACTATCCAAGAGAGAGAGTGGAAGAATGGGAGAGCTTCTTACCCATGGCTTGCTTGCTAGAACCTTGCTTAGTCTCCTTCGCTTTAACCTTTGAAATCAGCCTCTCTCAATGGCGGGGCTCTGATACCATGTCAAGAATCTCGTGTGGAGGGACTTGCTCAAGATGCTGTGCCAAACACACACAGAATGCACAAGGAGAAGCTCACTTAAGAGACAAGAAGAGAGATGGAGGCCAAAACGTTTTCTTGCTGGTTTTTTTCTTCTTCTTCCACACACTTTACAATGTATACAAAGTATAGATAAGATACAACATAAAGGAAAGTGGCCTTCTAAGTCAAACAATGCATAACTGACTACACTAATCAACTGGCGCTATAACTATGCCAGCTATAAATAGGTGTAACAACTTGAATATAATAAGTAATGAGTCAGTGGCCATGTGAGAGTCATAATGACCACCGATGTGCTAAGTGTAGACGTGTGGACCCATCTAACCATGCGGTTCATCATCAATGTCCGCATGTGTTGAGCTTGTCATCTCAACACCCATTCGGTCTGCGCTCAACTTCTTACAGTGTGTGGCCTATAGTCCTTGTCAACTACAATATCCCTCCATGGATTTCTACGAAGAAATGACATCTCATCCTTAGCTTATTCGTCCCCGGCCACTACAAAGTCAAAAATATAGACGTGTATCTTCGTCCATTAGTCGATGAGCTTAAGATTTTGTGGGAGGAGGGGGTCACCGTCAAAGATATGAGCAGGCATGATGGTCGGCGGTTTGCCAATATTTGAGCCATCTCATGTGGACGATGCATGACTTTTCGGGGTTCAGAGAGTGCTCAAGTGAAAATGCCTCCATTCTCGTTGGTAATATCTATATTTTATCTCATTTAAAGATTCTATTCACTGGGTCATGGTGTTGGAATAGGTCTGGTTACCTTAGGTTATCATGGATGTCCATTGTGCAGGCCACAATTAGACTCCCGAAGGTCACGAACCATGAAGAAGATGGTATATCAAGGACACGCCGCTTTCTTGCCAGAGGATCATGAACTCAGGAAAGGTTTTCTTGGACGACCTCCAACACATATGAACGCCGCAAGCTGGTACGAGCTGAAAATGGTCCATATGGAGTCACATCCAAACGGAATGCAGCGGTTCTCAGTTTTCTACAAGTTGCCATATTGGACCCACTTATAGGTCAACCACTTGTGTTGGATCCCATGCATATTTTCAAGAATGTAGGCAGCTTGCTATGGGACTACATCACAGGAAAGAGAGATACTATAGGGGCACAAATGGATTTAAAGGAGGGAGGTAAGATGGAGGCACTTTAGCCGCAGTCGAGTACTGATGGTCGCGTGTAGCTACCTCGCGCTCCTTGGGTTTTGTCCACTAAAGAAGAGCACATTGTGAAGCAAGTAGTCAAGTCTATCCGTACTCTGACGGGTATGATGCGTTCTCTCAAGTCTGCATTTTCTAAAGATGACCAATTATCAGGGCTAAAATCCCATGACTACCATAAGATATGTTAGGTTTGTACTACGAATGGATTGTAATTGGCATGCACATTTTGCTATTTGGAGTATAGCCATTATTCATAATGCTTTCTCATTTGTGGTAGTTTGTACTACCGATCGCGATCGCAGGATCTCTTACTCTAGAAATACGTGGGACCATTTACATGTTGTCAACTTTGGTGCAATGGATCTCACAGAAGGAGATTAAGACGTCCTCTATTGAATCTGTGAGGCGGGGAGCAGTGGAGACGGTCTGTCTCTTTGAGAAATACCTACCCACAAGCATGTCACACTTTGTATTATTTAAATTGATTATTCTAACATCATTTTTTATTTGTGCAAGTGACATTTTTAGGATGAGTCGAGGGATGAGCGATGAGGAGTTACAGGATATCTTCACACGCATGTCTCCAGACCAGATCACGAGATTCAGAGATATGGCAGACCAGGAGCTGCCTCAGTCTTCGTCAGGGCGCTCTGCTAGATCTACTTCAGCACGATCGGATGCTTCAGGTTCGAGTAGACGAGCTTAATGCTCCAGACTTGGGCCAGAGGGAGGGAGTGCTTTAGGGTTAGGGGGATGCTACAGAGATATAGAGGCAGTGAGCCTGCGGTCGACATGGGATACAGGTGCGACTCCTCGCTCTCGTGGCTATTCCAGGGAGTGTGGCTCAGGCTCAAGTGGATGTTGTGGAGGCACGAACGCAATGTCTCCGTCTCGTCATTCAACTGGAGTTGTGTCACCTCCAAGATTTGTCACACATGTGGGGATGTCTACTCCAGTTACTTCAGCTTTTGCTCAGCCGTCAGCAGAGGTGGCACCCTTATGGATGACATTCCGACAAATATTACCCCAGTCAGTACACCGGATGCACAGGGGTCTCCTAGATATGCCCAGGAGTATGGACGCAGATGCGAGAGGACCCATATTAGGCAGACCCTAGGGGGATATGCATATCTAGTTGATGATAGGTCAGGAGCCATCATCATGAATGATGAGGGGAGGAGGGTGATGGCTCACATGAGAGAGTTGTGCCAACAAGTTTTTCGGCACAGCGTCTTAGATCATTGGAAGAATATACCGAAGGGGAGCAAGGACTACAGAGTAGCATCCTTGCATGAGGAGTTTCCAATTCCAGGCTCAGTAGATAGATTTTCTATGGGCTAGATGATGGATTGTATGCGTGTCTATATGTCACACAGACGATCCGATGCACGCAAGGTAATCAAGAGTGGGGTTGCAAAGCCCGAGTGGTTAGACGCAGACGACTGGCGCCGACTGAGGGAGGAGCCTACAGATTCTCCAGGACGTTGGAGTCAGCAGCGCGAGGTGAGAGGGCACAACTCGAGGCCGGAGTGGTCCATCATCTTGGGAGTGGCGGCCACAGGACATATTTGGAGGACTTTGTAAGTTTTTCTTTTGTTTTGCTTGTTTATTTTTTTGTAATATCCTTTGTACGGACAATCATGTTTCTAACAGTTAGCATTTTGTTTTCTTTGTAGTACTCCATTACAAATCGCGATCCGATCGTCCTTGAGACTCGATATGCAGAGAGGCACGGTCTCACTTCATTGATCGACCGATTGTATAGACGCGGTGGCCCTGTAAGTCACTCATCTTTCTTGTCCGTAGTTACCATGTTTAATTAGAATGCATTATTGTATAGTGGATTGATGTGTTGTTGTTTCTTTTCTTGTAGAGTCTGTTTGATGCTCCTTTGCAGGGGAAGAGCTTTCGGAGGGCGAGGATATGTAGCTCGCCCTTGGATCCGTGGAGCTCACACACCTTTACTTTTTGGTCGCCTGATCTGTGTAGACATTTTCTATGTATTAGTGATATCTTGTCATGATTGTACCAATCGCTTATTATGCGATCATGTATTTATTTCATGTATCAGTGTTATGATTTTAGTATACTTTATTTTTGTTTGCGTGAGCATTGTACACAGTGCAAAAACTATTTTGTATGGCTCAAATAAAGTACACAGTGCTATATCTTGCCACAAATTTTTTTTTCCTGCTACCATCGCTATTAGCATCGCAAATTTACTACTCGCGTCATTATTGGCATCGTTATTTTTGTCGCAAACCGTCGCTATCAGCCTCAGTACAATACCGACGCTGATACCAATTGTTCTATGGTGTCATCAATAACGACACTTTTTGTGACGACGGGGGCAAATCTTGTTATTTACATTTTCATCGCTTTTAACATCGGTATAAGGCCTATATCTTGTCGTATATTGGATTTTGTAATCCACTCTATGGCAGTACTTTTAATAACCAAACATGTGTCTTCAATGAAAATCTCTAATTCCTTTAGTCTTTCTTAAATTCTTCACATGCATCATCTTTCATATAAATCTCATTTATGCATTATAGTTTCAACTCATGAACCACAAGCCAAAAATCTTGGCTCATCCTATGTGGAGGTATCCCAAAAGATTCCATCTTCTCTAAATAGACCTTCAAGTAGTTGGAAACATTCTGACCATCAGAGAATTTGAACTAGATTTCCATAGCTTGCAATGCTTTTCTTACAATAGATTCATGCTGTGTAAAAGATTGTAGTACTAACTACTGCAAACATATAGTGAAATTCTCCAATAATTGCCTCACATCAATCATCCGAGGAACTTGCAGCATCACCCATCTGGCAAGACTCTTCTATTGGTCTTTTATATCAAGTTCACCAAACATATCAAGGTATTTGTTGTGTCAAACCTAAAACCACCAAGGTTCTAATAAGAAGATATTAGAGTAGAGAGATAAGAAATCTATACAAGATAAATGTAAGAATCTATAATTAGAATATAAGAAATAGAAGGAACCCAACAACAGATTGTATTTATTGCATAAGATCTTTGACTCAATTCCTATGTAGCATATACATCCATTTATATACAATGGTTTTGAGGCAATGACTCATAAAATTCCAAATTTAATTCAGCCCAAAAGATTCACCGATTGCTATACAAGAGTTGAAGCATAATGAAATTTTTCTATGGCTCAAAATTAGGCCTAGAATATGCATGGAATAACTTTGTCCAAAATAGCCCATATACATCAACATTCCCTATCTTAAAGCTTCAAAAAGACTATTTTTTTAGGCCAAACCCCTTATTTTGATTTTTTACAGAAGTGTAATAGGAAAATCTCAAATCTATTCATAATATGTCTTTCCCTTCAAGTTTACATATAATCTATATCTCTTTCTTGTTAAAATATTAGATAGAGGAGAGATTATGTGAGGATGTGATCTTTGACTAGAGGTGTCATCACTTTTTACTTTATATGTAGACATACATTCCATTATTCCATTAGTTAGAATTGGGAATTTCAATATCTATATAGATTTAGTTATATCACTTACATTCCTATCATTCGAATTTAAATATATTCATTTGCAATTGTAATTGTCTTCAAAATGCTTTCGTTAGAGGCTTAGTATTATGGTCATAATTATACAAATTGTAAGTAGTTTGTTTGTTATGATATGTATCAATTTTTTTTGCATATTTTCGTGGGTTTATGGTTATACAATATTCCATATCTAACAGGATAATAGACATGGATAGTAGGGGTATATGCTTCACTATAAAAATCATATAGCCATTGAAATACATGTTAGAATTTCTCTATGCACATCGAAAAGAGAACTAGTAAATTATTTATGGCATGAATTTTGGCTCGCATATTGACATCATACTAGTGTACTCATACCAATGCTTTTGGTGGTAATTATTTCGATGGTGGGACCTAACATTGGAAACAAATTCATGCACATTTTTTATCTTAAATGTCATCAATACTCCTCTCATCCCTTATAGTGACTTGCATTGTTTGAGTATTTATAAAAGCTCTTACATATTTTTGAAGATTATATACCTCTTTTAGGGTACATTTATTCCTTATGTACCAAATTCTTTCTTTCAAATCGAAGAATCTATTGTGTCTATGAATTTAAGACTCCAAATATTAAATTCATGTGCTAGTTTACATATATTTCAATTGACCCTTGCAATATAAAACCTGCTGCTTAAGTTTTCTGTTGTAGCTTCTCTTATAGCTAGCAAGAATCTCATTTATGTAGATGCCATTCCCTTTTCCTTCAATTGAATCAATGTTTTGTGTGGCGTTTGGCCATTGCATAGGTTCTACTATGACCTAAATGTATGTAGATATTCAACAATAGTGTATATATATATATATATATATATATATAATTCTCACATTATGGCTAAATTCATTCTATTCTAAGAGCTCTTAAAATCAAGGAAATTATTCATATTTTTTATATTGTATTCTTCAAATATAAATCATGTTTTTTTAGAGTGCTATAAGAAAAAAAATCATTTTCAACGTTTGGGAAAATTATTAGATCATTTGTACAACTTAGTTATTTGAAAAATCATTTCAAAGCATCATCCATATGGCTAGAATTATAAGTGAAAAATGCAAACTTATAGTGGATTTATCAATGCACATGGTGATGACAGTATCCCAAATTGTGTATAAGTGTGATGTGGCAATAGAATTTGCAAATGTGTGTCATTTTGAAAAGAATGCTTTACATATACTACTATTAAAAACTAGTTAATGAAGGATGAATACATGATCAAAAGGAAAGGACATGCACATAAAAATATCTGACCAAGTATAGTAATTATTTACATGTAAAGTGTGGGCTTCAGGTTGGATCCATTATGGTCAAAGTTTGAAGTCTTTAAGGACACATATTATCATCTACTCCACTAACTTTTATATAGGATTGGCAGTGACAAAATTACTCAGTTTTGTACACATTATTAGTTTCCATAAAATTCATGTTTAATCCATAAAATCATGTATATGTATGATATATGCTTGAGTGGAGAATAGATCTTCCCTACAAGCCTTTGTAGAAAGTGTGAGAAAAAAGCTACAAGTAAGGTTTCTCATCATTGTAAGCTTGAAATTCTATTGAGACTTTGATGTTAAAATTTTTGGAAAAGTCAAAGGTCTCACCTATGTTTTGAGAAGCATGTGGCAACAATTGCACTATAAATTCACCACATTAATGAACTCAAATAATTCTAGAAGTTGGTTAATAAGTAGGGCATATATTGTCCAGTGTATTGTCCTAATGAATTGTAAAATCTTCATCAATCCAAACCCTTATTCTTTTTGTGAATGTAATGTTTGATAGATATTGAATATATCATAAACTGAAAGTGTACATTTTGTCTTTCAAAAAATGAGTCCTATGTCTTCATTCTTAATATCGATGTATTTTCTAAAGGTTAGTCAATTTCATAAAATTGACATATGTCCATTATCTTTCAAGAAATTCAATAATTTTTTGATGAAGCTCTCTCATAATAATAATTGGAGCATGTCCAACATCTTTGAATAGAATGAGTTCAGCCTTTGGTTGAAGAAACCTGCATAGATACCACATATTTGGATTTAATACCTAACACATTTAAGAAGCTAACCATAGGTATAAAATTTAATAATATTTGTACATAAACATGTGATGTCATACTTACTCCTTGAGCTCATGAGCAAGTTGCACATCAAAAATTTGATCTTGGTCTCCCCATATTATCAATACATCCTGTAAGAAAACTCAATGTTAATGTCATGATACTATATTTCTCATGTTCAACACAAAACTTCCAACCTGTTGAGACCTGTTTGAGTTTTGGCAATGGTGGTGCATTCTCCTTTCCAAGAATAATCCCGTGAACTAGTTCGAGTCTTCTTTGGGAGTCACCTTGCATTAACTAACAACAAAAGCCACTTACAAGATGTTTAGTCAAATTTGTAATCAAAATAGAGAAGCATGGTCTTGGTGAATTAGATGACAAATTATGGGTGTTTACTTATTTTTCCAATAATTTAAGCCCAAGTGTTATATTTTTCGATGATATGAGATAATAAAAAATACTATTTAATCTTTTTTATTTTGTCTAATTGTTTGTTTTGAACCACAATAAATGAAGACTTGACAATGCCAATACATGTAGTTGTTCATAGCATTTCTTACATCAAACACATCATAGTTTGTTATTATTATGACATAAGAGATGCCAATTTCACTTTTCACCAAATTAGTTTATGTTGATGTGGTATTATCATAGAAGCACATGAAATTTTACTTGGTGCATAAGTGTTAATAAATATGTTTCCCAATGGGGAATTTGAATATATGTGCTATGCTTGTGTGATGGTTGTTCATGCTTGCATAATTTGACTTGATTCCTATGTGGCCTACACAAACTATGGGCTCAATTGAGAGGAGGCCCAATCAACAATTCTTTGTGAAGTACTTGTGGAGGATCTTAACAAAAACTTGAGGATGTTGACTCAAAAGGGATGCAACATTGATAAAAAGAGGTATCCCTAGCTCTTAATGAATAATCAATGCAGTGTGCATAGTCTATTCATCACAATTATGGGAGTGCTCCAATGTTAAAGGACTACTTGTGAAACTAGTTTAGAGATTTGAAGCCTTCACATGACATGCTTAAAAGCCTTTGCATGAAAGTTGCTTTACTTATATACTTGGGTTGCAAAAGAAAAACCCGAAGAAGTTTGGAAATTTTTCAAATTTGGCATAGAAGTGGGCTTATTATGAGACAAAAGAAGGCCATGATGTCTTTTGGCCTTCAAAACGGTCAAACACTTTTCCTTAGAACTTTACTTTAGGCATACAATGAAGTTCTTGGCAACCTTTAGAGGTATTGATAAGGAGTGGGAGACCCCTCAAGCAAGGCCATATATACACATCAACATGTTGAAGCACATTAACATGCTACATTTTTCACACTTATTATCAACATGTATTAAACTTTCGTGAATGAAACCGTAATTGGTTAGAGATAGTGGATCAATGCTCATTGGTTCTTTCCAATAATGCATAACATGATGGAAATGTTTGCATTTTGGAGCATATTTAGATCTAGTTAGCATATTCAAATTTTTGTTGATTAGTGATGTCCTTGGACATGTTATTATGTGAAGATAAGATGTTGACATGCTTCCACAAGTACAAACTAATTCACAAGACTCTAATTATACTTCTGACCTTTTGAAGTATCATAGAACTAGAAGCTACTACTTGCAAGGATTATGATAGCATCATACCTACTAGTTAGGCAACAAACACACCTAACCGGGTGAGGTTCAGGTTGACTAGCCCAAGCACCAACACCTAGCTAAGTTTGTAGTGCCTTTGCAGCAGTAGAGTCCTTTGCCCACAACTACACTTAGTTAAGCACAAGATGCCTCTAGAGTAGAAGCTCACACCTAGCTAGGTATGAGGTGTTTCTCAAGTAAAAGCTCACGATGTTGAATGCTTCAATGATAAGATATAAGAAGAGTTAGGGTTTGGTGGATACTATATACCTTGTGCATGGCTCATAGAGGTACTTGACGTGTAAGGGGAGAGGGGGTGAAAGCAAGGTCCATAGCCTATGCTAATTACTAACAAATGGCATGGCACTAGTAATTAGCACAAAATCATTGTGCATCAACTAGCCCTAAAGATGATGCACAATGCAAGATTTCCTACCATGCTGTATATGATGCGAAAGCTCTTGCAACAAAGAATCTAAATGTGCAATTAGTGAGAACAAAAAAGATCTAAACGTGCAATTGGTGAGAACAAAAAAGATGAACGTTAACCTAACTTTTGCACATAAAGAAGAATTAGGGTTTGGCGGGTACTTTGTGCATGAGAGATGGGAGATAAGATAAATAAGAATTAAGGTACCTTGCGCATGGGAGATAAGATGAAGAACTAGGGTTTGGTGGGTACTACCTTGTGCATGGCCGGGTGCAGGTACTCGGGGGCGTAAGGGCGGAGGGGGTAGCAGATAAGGGAGAGGGTGGTGGAGAAGGCCTGGACGGTGGGGGGCACCAGGACGTGCTCGATCGAGGGAGCGCGCGCCTTGGCAAGGACGGCGTCGTTGGAGCGGGGGTTCATGGCGACGCCGGAGCTCACCAGCACCACGCGCCGCACGAATCGCGGGTGCAAGTGCGCCATGCGGTAGGCTACGAAGCCGCCGTAGCTGTGACCCACGACCGCCGCCGTCCGCCGCACGCCCAGCCGCCGCAGCGCCCCCACCACGCACTCTGCCTGGAAGGCTTCCGACCTCTCGCCGCGCCTCGTGCTCGACCGCCCAAAGAAGAGCAAATCGGGCATGAACACGTGGTAGCCCCGCTCCCGCAGCGCCGCCACCTGCGCCGCCCACGCCATGCCCTCCGCCCCGAAGCCGTGTAGCAGCACGATCACTTTATCGTCGTCGCCGTTGCCGTCATCGTCATCGTCGTCGTCGTGGTGATGATGATAATCGTTCTTCTCTTCACGATTGTCATCATCGCCGCCGTCGTCCTCGTCATGATGATCATCATTGTCATGCTTCTCTTCGCGACCGTCGCCACCATCATCATCACGCTTCTCTTCACGATCATAATCGTTCCCTGCTCCTGGAGCTCCCCTAATATCACCACCATGATCATGGCAATCCTTTATTCCTGCAGCAGCTCTAATTACCTTCGTCTCTGCATCTCCTGCCAGCTTCGCCTGCCACCCGCTCGGAACCCAGCAGTGTATTATCGTCGACCCCTCATCCAGCTCCACCACCCTCTCCTCCATGCCCATCCGTCGCAGCTCCCACCGCTCATACCTCCGTCTCAGTTCCAAAACCTTGCTGCTCAGGCCTGCCCCCATGATTCTCTAGCTGTTCAACAACGTTAGCTGTGTGATTTCCTCTCTGCCTCAACAAGCTTGACAAGAGAGTTATTTTCCTTTGCCATCGGGTATATTGAGAGCGATCTCTTTTCTCGGACCCATGCTTTTGTACTGCACTTTCCTCTTCTCGGAGGCGTGCTTTTTACTGCTGATTTCAGTGCTTAGTGTCTTGCGCATATGCAAAAGTTGTTGTGACGTATAACAACTCTAAAAAACCTGTTTGTCCTTTGAAGCAAGATAGTATTAGGCCGGAATAGACCATCTCGCATGTAATTGTGAAAAGAAATAAGAGAGGGCAATAGTCCGCCGGTAGTAGCCAAGCCAATAAGTCAATGAAATCTTGAGCTTAGGGTCTCGACCTATAAGACTTTATCTATATCACATGCGTTCAAAAGGAATTAAGAATTATATTTTTCTTATATATTATTTAAAAATAAAACTTTTCACTTTTTCTTCAAATTGTAATTTAAATCAAATTTTCTTTTGTAAAATTAATCTTACAAATTTTTTCAGAATTTAACAAATAAATAACCCTTTTGTTGATCGCATATGGTACACTTAAAATTTTTAAGGAGCATCCCTTCGGGACTTGAGTTAGGAGAGATCCACTTACCTCATTTACTTGCATAGGATCTCTCAAGCCTAGGATGTTTCTACTCAATGCAATGAAGTTAGTCAATCAACCTCCTCTGCAACTTGGAAGAAGAATGCCCAAGCACAAGCTCCTAAGCACCCAAAAGCTTGCCACCTCCAGTAGTAGAGGGCAAAGGAAAGGGTCCACTTAATCCCTTCCCACCTATCCTAATGCCCACCACCCCAGTCTCTGCACCAACCCAAGGCTCTTCTATCACAGTGGATGCCAGCAACCTTGTGGCCTAGGTATAGTTTTTGGTCAATAAAGAGACAACTCAAGGCACAACTGGAGGAACCCCCATGTGACATGAACAAAAAGACAATGTTACTAGATTGATTGCTTATTACGCATTCTCTATTTAAAAAAATTATGTCAATAAATTAATGGCTCACCTTTTTTTAAGTGTTGATGATGATCTAGCATGGCCATGAGACCATTTACATACTAGTATTCCTAGTGCATCACTTAATGGGGTGATCAAAGCACTGTGACGGGGATTTCTGGTACAGATAGTACAAGTTATGAAGGGGGGAAGAAGTGTCTGTTAAGTGTAAGAGTATATACAAGAACCAAGGAGTTACACATAAATGAAGATGGATTGAGTTCTAAGAAGAGGAATGCATTAGCATTATGTATATGTATTTATGTGTGCATCCAGGGACACCTAAGAACGTTTACTTGTGTGTAATGAGCATTGCATTCATTTGGGTCATCCTCTCCCTTACAAGTCAAGCTGATTTAAGGTCTTTTCCTTCATTAAGAAAGACACGAGAGGTAATTCGCTCACTAAGAAAGCCAAGAGACGTGATCCTCTAAAAGTGAGGAGATAAGTGATTTTCTCTTTCTAAGGTCTAAAATGACACAAGATTTTGTGTGGAAGTCAATCTTAAGGTTGATGCCCAAGGCAATTTAATGAACTCTCCTTAAAGTGGTTGCATATACCACAAGTTAAGAGGACAGTTTAAGAAGGTGTTTTTTTTAAAGACATGGTAAATTCATTTTTAAAATATCTTGTGATGAAAGATGATCTCTAAAAATGGCCCGCATAGTTATTGGAAACAACGAGATCTACAACTTTCGTGTACGAGATCTATAGCTTTCATGTTGAACATTTTTTCATCCGAGTAACACACAGAGAGATATCTCAAAATTGGTGCTACAGAGTAGATCCTAGAATAGCCACATCTTGCAGGAAGATAACCTCAACTTTCTCTCCAAGAAGAGAAGCTCTTGAAAGCCTATAAAAGAGGAGGCTCTCCTTGGGTGTGAGAGAGATGAAGGAAGCATCACTTTGCATGCATCCAAGAGGAGAAGAGAAGGTACAAGTGTTGCGAAAGCCCTACTGAAATCAAGTGCTACGCAAGATCTGTTGCTGAAATTAAGTGATGCGGAAGCTCTATTGGAATCAAGTTCGAAGAGGAGAAAAGAAAGCACAAGTGCTGCGGAAGCTCTAATGAAATCAAGTTCCAAAAGGAGAAGAGAAGGTGCAATTGTTGTGGAAGCTCTACTAAAATCAAGCTCCAAGAGGAGAGCCCTACATGTGTTGTGTAGGAGAGAAGGAGACTCAATAAAGATCAAAAGGTGCCTCCTTCCAAGTTGTGCAAGTGTTACACGGTTGTATATCGTGCAAGGAACTGTGATCTTGTTTCCAAGATCTACAAGTAAGAGTTAATTTATGTGTAACGGAGGAGCTTGTTGTAACGTACCCACCTTTGATTATGTGACGAGTAACATTTTAGTAGTCACCTAGAGTTTACCTTCCAACCATCGCCATCTGTACACTAACCAGAATGATCGGATTTTTTTCGTCGGTTGGTTAATCTTACGTCTACCTCGCACGGGAAGCATCCTGTCGTTATCCACGGAGGACAGACCTAAAGGTTCCTAATTGATCTATGTAACGTGCCCGCTCCTCAAATCATGGGGCATGTCTTAGCAGTCCATTGAGAGATATATCTAGAAGACGCCACCCGGCACTCCCAAGGAATGACACGGGGTTTGCCAACTAGGGTCTCTCGAGTCTGCCCCGCAACGGAACTTATCCGGCCATTCCCACTAGGATTGACCTAAAGTCCGGGTTCCTTGTAATCAGGTCTTCCTAACAGCCTACAACTGCTCCACTTTGCACAAACACAACTAGGCCAAAGCAGACTCATACTGCACTTGGTTCCAAGAGAATGGAAAATGAAAGGGATGCATCGCTCAACCTCTCTGCCCGTAGGGCATAGTCCCATTCCGGTCCCCTAAAATGGTATGAATCAGGGTTTCAACTTACAAGTTCTAAGGTCCTTGTCTAACTAACGTCCACATCAAATAAATTCCATTGAGGAAAGCCCTCGACTAACCGACACCACCCTTTCGTAGGATAGACCCATTGGTCACATCCACCACACTTCCCTCGGGGGTTATTTTAGTTATCTATTTACCTACCATATTATGTTTGACATATAAAAGCAGCTTTCTTAATTAACCCGTTAATCACAGGTTCCTTTACGTAATTTAGGGCACAGACACGAAGACAAGATAAAACAAGATCAAACACTTCCTTAACTTATCTTTAGATTAATGTTTGTCTCCCGCCCATACAGGAGAATTAAGTGTTCCTTTCTGCCTCCACAGAAAAACCCTTCCGTCTTCTGGCAAAAAACCCGAAGGTTTATCCTACCAAGATTCCACCTTGTAACTAGTATCAAGGCCTCGAGATCCCATCTCGAGTCACGTAGAACACTTCTGTAGGGTTCGGAGGCATTGGGATTTACGGTCAAAGCCCCCACTGGCATCCAAGCGTCCTCCTACGCCAAGTAATTTCTACGGAGAGACCTCTCGCGGTGGGTTCGGTCCACATTCCCGGCGCAGATTCACAACCCCCTTGATTAGGGTTTGGCAGTTCACGAGGGGTAGCTAGCGCCATCCTTCCTTAATTATCCTTTTAGGAAATCAACCACAGCTGAAGCAACCAGCTTAAAAACAATTACTAGGGAAAACATCCCTTTTGTTTCCATGGCAATCAGTCATCTCAGACCCAGCTATGCAATCATCAATCACACCCCACTTGGGTTAACATCCAAAACCACATTAACAAACAGTTGAATGCACAACCTCTTGCTTCAAGGCATCGCAATCCCATTGCATGCACAACCAGAATTTAACTTGGATGTATCAAAACACTTTTACAACTTTTTTCAAACAACCAAGCATAACTTGGGTCAACAATCCATCTTTAACAAGATCAATCTTCATTAAAACCATTTCAACAGTTCCAATCAACATGCTTAGAATGAATCAACTACCCTAAAGTTCGCTCTCCCCCTTGGGTTAGGGATTCGCAAGGTCGATTTAACAAGTTCCTTCTAGAGTGATTTCACCTTGACCTTTATTAATCCTGGCTACCTATTTAGGGTAGATCAAGATCAACCCAATTCCTAGAGTAGCTATCTAATATCACAGGTCAGCAAGTGCTAACCCACCAAGAGTACATTAACGAGATTCCAACCTGATTAGCCATAGGTTATCCAATCTCCATCTATCGGCTAGAGTTCGGACAAGGATCTCTAAATAGAATTTCTTTTAGAACTACTATTCTAACAATGTTTATCATGCAATCCCATTGTGTGTGCAAGTTAACATATATTGACATGTGCATGATCTAACTGTTTCTTTAATGTACTCTATGATCCTTACACATGAAAAACATGTTTGCAATCTTAGGATGCTATTGCATTTTTTGATAAGGGAGTATTTTTATCTCTTTCGATGCGAGGCTCCAATCCTTTCCATGAAAATAATGCAAGATTCTAGCTCTTTCTAAATGCAAACTAAGGTAATCCATTCAGTGTATAATACAAAAATATCTTCTATTATTAATCAGTAGAATGTTCTTCATGCAAGTGTTTGTGTCAGGCATTTCGGCATCCTTTAATGTGTTTTCCTTAATCAATTTTACCTATCATTTCATTGACCATAAACATGAAATATCTTATGATTATTACAACTATCGTAACTAGATTCATGCCTAGGTTCTTTACCTATCAAACCATGCAATATGAATTTTATTATGATCCCCTATCCTCATGAGATAAGCAAGACATCGAAGCAGTACCTCATTGTGGGGAGAAACTTTAGTGTTTACCCTTGGTAGTGTGTTTGCATGGATGGTGGCATCTTGACCCGAATCTTCGTCCATGGTTGTGGGAATTCCCATTCACTTGGGAAGATCTCCGCTTCGGGGCCATCCTCAATTATGAGACTCTCCGAGTTGTGGAGAGAAAGTCTGTAAGAACCTTGGCCAAGAGACAATTACGAATGGGGAGCGTCTATTAGGAGCCGTGCATCTCATACACGAACTTCGGTAGAGAGCTTTAATGGGATGCATCTTCTTGTGCAGGGATTGCAGAACTCTAGCACTCCAATGCCACCTCAGCGTATCCTAATGATAAAGATATACCCCCAAAGGCACAAAAAGGGAGCCCGTGCGTGAATAAGGCTTGGGGGAGGGGGGGAGGTGCTGATCATGGCGAAGGGCCGCTGCCTGCAGTCACGGGGGCGGGGGGGGAATTTTCAAATGAAACAAGGAGGGGGGTGGTGGAGTACTCTGACGGAGCCCTAGGGGCCGCGTAGCTGCCGAACGGAGGGGGGAGGTGACGGCGCAGGGAGGGGGGTGTTGTCTCTATAGATGATGGAGGGGGAGGAGCCTCCCCTTTTATAGGAGGGGGAGGAGGTGGGTGGCATGGCCGCCACCCCTCCCACCTAGGGGTTGCATGCCCCCTATGACTACCACATCACTTTCTCTCTCTCTCTCTCTCTCTCTCTCTCTCTCTCTCTCTCTCTCTCTCTGCCATGCACACGGCAGGGGGAGAGAGAGGGAGAGATTTAAAAAATTCATATTGCATGGTTTGATAGGTAAAGAACCTAGGCATGAATCTAGTTACGACAGTTGTAATAATCATAAGATATTTCATGTTTATGATCAATGAAATGATAGGTAAATTTGATTAAGGAAAACACATTAAAGGATATCGAAATGCCTGACACAAACACTTGCATGAAGAACATTCTACTGATTAATAATAGAAGATATTTTTGTATTATACATTGAATGGATTACCTTAGTTTGCATTTAGAAAGAGCTAGAATCTTGCATTATTTTCATGGAAAGGATTGGAGCCTCGCATCGAAAGAGATAAAAATACTCCCTTATCAAAAAATGCAATAGCATCCTAAGATTGCAAACCAGTTTTTCATGTGCAAGGATGATAGAGTACATTAAAGAAACAATTAGATCATGCACATGTCGATATATGTTAACTTGCACACACAATGGGATTGCACGATAAACATTATTAGAACAGTAGTTCTAAAAGAAATTCCGTTTAGAGATCATTTTCCGAACTCTAGCCGATAGATGAAGATTGGATAACCTATGGCTAATCAGGTTGGAATCTTGTTAATGTACTCTTGGTGGGTTAGCACTTGTGACCTGTGATATTAGATAGCTACTCTAGGAATTGGGTTAATCTTCTACCCTAAATAGGTAGCCAGGATTAATAAAGATCAAGGTGAAATCACTTAGTTCATTTAAAGGATCTAGAAGGAACTTGTTAAATCGACCTTGCGAAGCCCTAACCCAAGAGGGAGAGTGAACTTTAGGGTAGTTGATTCATGCTAAGCATGTTGCTTGGAACTATTGAAATGTTTTTAACGAAGGTTGATCCTGTTAAAGATGGATTGTTGACCCAAGTTATGCTTGGTTGTTTGAAAAAGGTTGTAAAAGTGTTTTGATACATCCAAGTTAAATTCTGGTTGTGCATGCAATGGGATTGCGATGCCTTGAAGCAAGAGGTTGTGCATTCAACTATTTGTTAATGTGGTTTTGGATGTTAACCCAAGTGGGGTGTGATTGATGATTGCATGGCTGGGTCTGAGATGACTAATTGCCATTGAAACAAAAGGGATGTTATTCCTAGTAATTGGTTTTAAGCTGGTTGCTTCAGTTGTGGTTGATTTTCTAAAGGGATAATTAAGGAAGGATGGCGCTAGCTACCCCCTGCGAAATGCCAAACCCTAACCAAGGGGGTTGTGAATCCGCGCCGGGAATGTGGACCGAACCCACTGCGAGATGTCTCTCAGTGGAAATTACTTGGCGTAGGAGAACGCTTGGGTGCCAGTGGGGGCTCTGACCGTAAATCCCAATGCCTTCGGACCCTACACAAGTGTTCTACATGACTCGAGATGGGATCTCGAGGCCTTGATACTAGTTATAAGGTGGAATCTTGGTAGGATAAACCTTCGAGTTTTTTTCCGAAAGACGGAAGGATTTTTCTGCGGAGGTAGAAAGGAACATGCAACTGCCATTACCCTTGGTTCATGGAGTACAACGCTCTTTTCCAGTAACAGGCTAAGGATTTATAAAATCCCTTGCAATGCTCCAGCACAGCCACCGTACCTTTCCCCTAAGATAATTTACAGTTCGGGTTCTGAGACCAAACCCTAAGTAAGTCAACGAATCGACCCTTCCTAGAGTTTCTTCCTAGTGTTTGTTTTTGGGGAAACCTCTCGGCTAACCGAGACCACCCTGCCATAGGACTGTATTCATCCATAATCCATCCACCTGCATTGATGCCAGGAGGCATATGCCACGGTGGATTCCGTGAGGTTTTATGGTGGATTCCGTAAACTTTGATGACCGGGGCTCATACACAAAGTGGATTCTTTGTGCGAGAAGTTGATGGGGATGCCTGTCCTTTTCGGGCATTTCATTAATTTAGTGTGTACATGGGTGATTCCATAGCGTGTGATTCCGCAAAATACATATTAAATTAATAAACGTTTAAGAGTTTAGAGTGCGCACTCGTAATAAATTAAGGTTAGGCTTTATTTCTAACCAGTTGATTTATTTATATAGCTGAAGACTGCTAGGTATTCACTTTTGTTGGTTTAATTGTATTATTTTACTAACGATTGTGAATGCTTCAGTTGATGTGTAGAGATAGCAGCAGTGGCGGAGGAAAGCATTGGAGTCTAGCAAGTATTCGACCTATGGATTATATTTTGATAGGCGCCACGCCTATATTTTGTTATGTCTATTGAGGCATCGATTATTTATTATTATTTTGTATGCGCCTATGCGCACGGATATGTTATTTCTATTTGGACATTGTGATTGGGCGTGCTAGACTATATGGGCACCGTCCACTAGCTTTATTTCTATTTTTGTAAAAGCAAACTCAAAAGCTAAAAGCTTGTCATATTTTTGTAAATTGGGCTATTATTGAGCATGAAGATGGAAATATACATAAAATACATGCTTTGTGAAGTGCTCACACAAGGCATGGGGGGAGATTGAACCCAATTGGTCTCTTGCTCTTGTCGTTCATGCTTTTTACATTGTAATTTGTGCAAAAAGGTAGAGTTCATTGTTCTTGGGGACCTTCCGGGATTCACTACGTGAGCATACTGCGAGGCCGATCTGCGCACCAGTGGTATCAGAGCGGAGCTGAGATCAAGAGCTTCCAATCGCTAACCATCTCGTGCGAAGGCGGAGCTCCTGGAACGATCGGGCTCTACGGTCAATCTCGTCGCGAACCGTCGATACAGGCAGACTTCTGGCAATCAAGAATCCCTGTTTCTGTTATCAGATCGTGAAGGACCGGGCTGTACAGGCGGAGGACCACTCCCTCATCTCCATCAACAAGTCGTGGATAAACAGAGTAATTTCTTTTCATCAAGCTTCAAAGCTTAAGATTAATAATCAATAAGCTTATTAGAAGCTTAAGAAAGCTTCAATTCAAAAAATCGTTTGCAAGCGGCAGCATCCCGAGAATCGCGGCGGCAAAAACGGCCCCCCCTCCCCCACGACTGCGCCGTTTTTGATCCATTAAGCCCCCCTTTCAAGCTTAAGCTATTAAGCTTAATACATTAAGCTTTAATCAAGTCAGACAAGACAAGCAAGTCACCAACTCCAGGTCTTGCACTCCAGAAATCAAGTTCTGCAAGTCAACTGTGATCAAGTCCTCCAAGTTCATTAAGTCGGCTAAGTACTGCAAGTCTGCAACTTTGCAAGTCACCTAAGTCTGCAACTCTGCAAGTCAGACTAGTCAACTGGAGTCAGAACTGACTTGTGCTCAAAACTCCTAGAAGGGCTATTCCTGCACAAAAACTCCGAACTGCAAAGTTGTTCGTGGCAAGGTATTCTACCTATACGCAGGTTCACTGAAGTATTTTCAGCATACGAAGAAGGAAATATCACAGATTTTCTGAAGATTGAGAAAGAAATACCCAAAAACACATAGCCTTGTAACCCCGAATTTGAGCTACGCTCATCCCGCTAACCTGATTTTGAGTGAGAAAGGTCTTTTGAGTTTTACAGGATGACAAAACCACATATGGATGATCCTATGGCTGAAGACGACCTACCTGAGCCTACGATGGAGCAAAAGCTGGACTTAATCATGATGCAATTAGAAGAAGAACGAAGGGCTAGGCAAGCATTGCAAGCGCAATTGGCAAATTTACAAAGAGCGTCTACCGACAAAGAAGAACCTCAAGCTGAAGATTTGATTCGACGTACCATCGACGCCACCCTTGAAGCTCAAACCATTCGCAAGGAATCAAAGATAAGTAAACGAAGTTTCAAATTTTGCACTTTCAATGGCATACGAGAAGGAAAGACTGTTTTATCATTCATTAGTCAGTTTGATGACTATTTCCATGAGGAAACTTATCCAGAAAAAGATAAAATCAAGTATGTTACTAATCATTTGGTAGACAGAGCATCACTTTGGTGGACTGTAGTACGCAAGAGCATAGAATGTCCTGCTACTTGGGAAGATTTCAAGAAGAAGTTCATGCAGAATTTTCTTCCACCGCAATTTCATGAGAAGGCTATCAAGCAATGGGATCTACTTAAACAATGGGATCGTGAGCCTATTCCACAGTATACAGAGCGTTTTTGGAATGCACTTCTACAGCTACGCATGCTTGAAGACGTACCAGAGACGACACATAAGCAGAAGTATATGTCTGGACTTCTTGGATATTACTACGCTGAAGTGAACATGTTCAAGCCTGCTACCCTTGAAGACGCCATTTCACTAGCTCATGACACTGAAGATAAGTTACGCGGTAGAAACAGATGACCACAGCAATTCCAAGCCAATGGTAATTATGGATCTAAACAATTCAATTCCAATTTTAGAAGATTTAATCCAGGTCGTTTCTCTTCATCATCTTTCTGCAAGAATTGGGCTAAACCACCTGCATTACCATCCAATGTCAATCCAAATCCTAAGCCTATTCCACAGCCAAATCCAAATGTACCTAGACTTCCCGCTATTGCAAACAATGTAACCAAAGCCAAGCCAATAGCATGCTATAAATGCCACCAGCCTGGACATCTCGCAGGAAATTGTCATTCAAAGAAGCCACCAGCTCATATCAACTATCTTGGAGCCATGGACGAAGACGAACATGAGGATATGCCTGATTTCACTGAAGATGAGGACGACACTACTACTACTTCCGATACTTTACCAGGTATGCCTACTCCACATTCATTATTGACTATGAAATGTTTGGTGCATGGAAAGGAAAATACTATTTTGCATGATGACGGTAGTACTCATGATTTTATTTCAGCAAAATTGGTAAAGGAATTGAAATTACAGACTATACCTACACATTATCGCATAAAAGCTGCATTTTTAGGCATTAGGTATAATGGTACACAGGAAGTGCAAGATTTAGAGATTCAAATTGGTTCATACACTGAAAGAAGAAATTTCTAAGTTGTTCCATTACAGTCGAGTGACATTATTTTAGGAATGCCTTGGCGACATCAGCATAACCCAGATATAGATTATTCCACACACACAATGAATATTAATTTTCAAGGAAAATCTATTACATTATATGGTATGCATGCATCTAATGTTTTTCCACTTCTTTCGCATACTCAAGCAAAACGTGCATTACGCAAGAGTAGTAAATCATATCTTATTTGGGTGAATGAATTGCAAGTAAAGGAAAATCATATGCACCCTAGACATAAGGAATTTCTTGCATATTTTAAGGATTGTTTTGCAGAAGACCTACCACCAGGTTTATCTCCTTCACGACCAGAAGACCATAAGATTGATTTGATCCCTGGCACACAACCACCTTGCAAAGCACCATATAGGCACAACCAGATAGAGCAAAAAGAAATCCAGAGTCAAGTTGAGGAATTACTAAATAGAGGTTTGATTCGACCTAGCAGTTCTCCATTCGGTGCACCTGTATTGTTAGTCAAGAAAAATAATAATACTTATCGTATGTGTATTGATTACCGAGCTTTAAATAAGATCACTGTAAAGAATAGGTATCATATTCCTAGAGTTGATGACCTTATGGACAAACTGCAAGGATCTTCTATATTTAGTAAAATTGACCTTAAGTCTGGTTATCATCAGGTGAGGCTAGATAAATCTGACATATTTAAGACTACATTCAGAACACAGTTTGGTCATTACGAATTTTTGGTCATGCCATTCGGATTGACTAATGCACCTGCTATCTTTAGTAGAATGATGAACCGTATCTTTTTGAAATATCAATATTGTGTAATTATTTTCTTTGATGATATTTTGGTGTTTAGTCAAAATGAGAAAGAACATTATGAGCATTTATCATTAGTTTTTCAATTATTGAAAGAAAATCAACTATTTGCAAATTCTGAAAAGAGTGAATTCTTTAAGATAGAAATTGAGTATTTAGGTCATATTGTATCATCTGAAGGAATTAAAGTTGATCCTAAGAAAATTAATGCAATATTGCATTGGCCTATTCCTAAAAACGTGCATGAGTTACGCTCATTTCTTGGTCTTGCTAGTTTCTATAGGAAGTTTGTACGTAATTTTTCATTACTTGCTTTACCATTAACCAAACTTCTCAAGAAAAGAATTGTTTATCAATGGACTGAAAATCAACAGAAATCCTTTGACTTACTGAAACATGCGTTAACCAATGCCCCTGTTTTACAATTGCCTGACTTTAATAGACCATTCTTGTCAAGATTGTGGGAGAGAAGGAAGGAGTCTCGCTTGAAGCTTTCTTGCTTGCACAATGGGGGAAGACACACAAGGGTGGAGGCTGAAAACAGTTTTCCTCTTCTTAGTTGTGTAAGCCAAAAGAACTCTAGTACAAAGAAATAGAAGAACCCACTATATGGGTCTCAAACCAAACTCAACTAACTAAGGTGGCATACTAACTGAGCCACGAACTAGAGTAGATAAGGATAGCTATCATGTGGCTATTATTCATGGGCGGTGTACCAACCGCATCTGCAACTGACAAGTCGGTGACATAAATACACAATGGTCACCCTGGCGTATCACGAGTGGAGCTCGATATCTCAACACTCCCCCTCGAGCTCAATCCCAATTCCTGCACACCAAGCAGGTCTCTGAACTTGCGCAGCTTCTCTGCGCCCAATGCCTTCGTGAATATGTCAGCTACCTGATCCTCTGTGCTGACATAAACTAGATCAATAAGACCTAGTAAAACCCTCTCTCGCACATAGTGATAATGCACCTCAATGTGCTTTGTTCTAGCATGATAGACTGGGTTATTTGCCAAGTGTATACTACTCATGTTGTCACAATAAATGACAACTGGCCCATCTGTAGACTGATGCATATCATAAAGTAGCTTATGCAACCAAGCTACCTCACATGCAGCCATTGCTGCACCCCTGTACTCAGCCTCTGTGCTCGACAAGGCAACTGTAGGCTGTTTCTTGCTGCTCCAAGTGACTGCAGCACTCCCAAAAGAGAATACATATCCACTGGTAGATCGTCTATCAGAAATACTACCAGCCCAATCAGCATCAGTGTATCCATGCAACTGTATCTGAACCCCAGTCTCATAAAATAGTCCATACTGCAATGTGGACTTCACATACCTAAGTATGCGTCTAGCCGCATCCAAATGTGGTTTCCTTGGAGCCTGCATAAACTGACTTACCAATCCAACAGCATAGCTCAAATCTGGCCTGGTAATAGTCATATAAATCAAACTTCCTACTATGCGTCTGTACATAGTAGGGTCTTCTAGAAGCTCACCTGCATCTGTGCTCAGCTTCACATTTTGCTCCAAAGGAACTGAAATAGGCTTACAGCCTGTCATCCCATATTTGGACAGCATGTCCAATCCATACTGCCTCTGCAAGAGCTGTATCCCACTTGGTGATCTAATCACCTCAATGCCCAAGAAATAACGCAGCTCTCCCAAATCCTTCATCTCAAACTTCTGCTTCAATAGCATTTTCACATGAAGGATATCTTCATCACTGTCACCTGTCATAATCAAATCATCAACATAAATGACAAGTAGCATAATACCTTTCTCTGTTTTTCTCACATAAAGTGAGAAATCTGCCTTGGAAATCTGAAAGCCAATAGTGACAAGATACTGTCCTATCTTGTCAGACCATGCTCTAGGTGCTTGCTTCAAGCCATACAAGGCTTTCTTCAACCTGCAAACAAACTCAGGATGAACAGCATGCACATAACCTGGTGGCTGCTCCATATAGACCTCTTCTTGCAAATCACCATGCAAGAAGGCATTCTTTACATCCATCTGATGTAAAGACCATCCCTTTGATGCAGCCATAGCAATGACTGCTCTTACGGTTGCCATCCTTGCAACCGGACTAAATGTTTCTTCATAGTCAATGCCATATGTTTGTGCATACCCCTTGACTACTAATCTTGCCTTGTATCTATTCACAGAACCATCTGCATTGTGCTTCACCTTATAAACCCACTTACAGCCAATTGCATTCTTACCTTTAGGCAAAGGTACTAACTCCCATGTAGCATTTGCTTCCAAGGCATCCATTTCTTCATCCATGGCTTTCTCCCATTTTTCTTTTCCCATGGCTTGCTCAAAAGAAGTGGGTTCTGGTTCCTGTATCACCTTCACCATATATGCATAGTGAGTGGCTGTAAATCCATCATATTTCAGCCTATCCACAGGATACC
This sequence comes from Lygodium microphyllum, assembly GCF_053477565.2. NCBI lineage: Eukaryota > Viridiplantae > Streptophyta > Polypodiopsida > Schizaeales > Lygodiaceae > Lygodium > Lygodium microphyllum. Next base: position 67,343,052 of record NC_141154.1, on the reverse strand, counting down.
TAGTTCTCGTAGACCTGCGCAAAGTAGGTTCACTCCCAGGTGCTCTCAAAACATCCCTAGTCTTCCTTACTCCAGGTGTAACAATAGAAGGAATACCCAACTCATCATCAATGCTGTGTTCTGAGCCACTGGATTCACCATCCACATAAGAGTGACCTGCATTCACATCAAACATGGGCTGATCAACCTTCTCTTTTCCTTTTCGTGATACCTGCATACCACTATCTGCATTACTTTGAGAAGATTCTCTTGATCTCAATCTGCCTGTCCATGGCGAAGAATGTGAACCAATACTAGAGGACGCTCCAGGTCCACTAATATTTTGTGACTGCTGCTGTGAATTTTGTGCAGCATTACCATTTTGTGCATCTACATCATCAATCACATTTACTGGTTTATACCAGCTACTCATCTCATCAAAAACAACATCTCTGCTCACTGTAAACTTACGAGTAGAAGGGTTATAGCATCTATACCCTTTTTGCTGCAGAGAGTAACCAATAAAGATGCACTTCTCAGCTTTTGGATCCAACTTGGATCTCAACTCATCTGGCACATGTACATAGGCAATGCAACCAAAAATTTTCAAATGAGAAATATCTGGTTTCCTACCAGTATACCTCTCCTCTGGAGTCATCCCATGTATTGCTGCAGTGGGAGTCCTGTTCATTATATAGACTGTTGTAGCAACTGCTTCAGCCCAATAAAAATCTGGCAAGTCTTTTTCATTGAGCATGGCACGAGATACCTCTCCAATATGCCTGTTTTTCCTTTCTGCAATTCCATTTTGTTGTGGGGTATAACTGCATGAATATTGCTGCTTTATGCCATGCTCCTGCAAGAACTTTGCAAACTCATTTGAGAGGTACTCTCCCCCTCCATCTGACCTTAGGCATTTTATTTGCAGACCTGTTTCTTTTTCAGCCATAGCTTTAAGGGTTTTGAAATGCCCAAACACTTCACTTTTCTTTTTCATAAAATACACCCAAACTTTTCTGCTATAGTCATCAATAAACGTGACAAAATAATGACAGCCTCCAAGAGATGCAGCTTTCGTAGTCCACACATCAGAGTGGATTAATTCCAATGGCTTCTTACTCTCTTGAACATGTCTAGGAAATGGTTTCCTTGCCTGTTTTCCAAACTGACAGGCTTCACATACCTTATGCATTTCTGCAACCTTGAATTTTGGCAAACCTGCAACAATATTTTGGGCCTGCATTGATTTAAGTCGCTGTACATTAACATGACCAATGCGTTTATGCCAGATATCAATATCTGCAACTACACCGGTCCCATGTGCAAACATTGCTGCACTCAATTCAGACATGTCTGCATCCAGTGTAAACATTCTGCCCTTCTTCTTTCCTTTTGCTATCAAGCGACCTTTATTTTTCATATCCTCAACAAAGCATCCATGAGGATTAAATCTGACCTGCAAGCCCTGCTCAACCATTTGACCGACAGAAACCAGATTCTTGGTGATATTCGGGACATGAAATACATCGGACAAGTATTTCTTTTTTCCATCCTGCATAGACAATGGAATTTTTCCAATCTGCACAATAGGATGTGCAGTATCATCACCAGTCTCCACAAATCCTGGTTTTTCCATTTCCCTTGCATCCTCCATCCATTCTGCATGACCTGTCATGTGGTTTGATGCACCTGAGTCAACATACCATACATCATTTCTTTCTTTTGCACTTGTCACAGAATTGTTCATGTGCTGCACCATGAACAAATGCTCATTTCTGTCATCACCCTGTCTGCTAGAAGATGCATAATTCCCTTGTTGCAGTTTTCCATTCATGATGTCATTCTGCTTTTTATAGCAGTCTTTAGCCATATGACCCATTTTACCACAATAGTAGCATTCAACATTACTGTTTGCATTTTGGCCTCTTTGCCATCCACCACGACCTCTTTGGCTCCCCCTGCCTCTAGAGTTACCACGTCCTCCTCCATAGGACTGGTTTTCTTGAGTTTGCTGCATACTCTGATTTCTACCACGGCCTCCAAATCGGCCTCCTCTACCTCTGCCTCTACCTCTTCCAGCATTTGAGTAGAAGACAGCTTCTTTTGAAGTTCCTCCTGAAGAAGATGCACCACCATTTCTCTGCTCCTCAGAAATTAGAAGAGCAATCAACTCCTCAAAATCAGGAAATCTTTCACGAACTGAAATGGATGTCCGAAACTGTGCATAATCCTTTCCTAGACCATTCAAGGTCACGGAAACTAAATCATCATCTTCCACTGGCGACCCAATGGAAGCAAGTGCATCTGCAATCTTCTTCACCTTCATGTGGTAGTCGTTGATGCTCATACTTTCTCTCTGCACATTATGCAACTCTTGCTTGAGCTGCATTTTCCTGGCTTGCGTATTTGTGCTATACATTTTTGACAAAGTATCCCATGCCTCCTTTGGCGTACTTGCATCCTGAATATGCACAATCATAGAGTCCGAAATATTGATAGACAGCCAGTACATAACTTTCCTGGCTCTCTCATGCCATGCTTTGAATGCCTGCATTTGCTGTTGATTGGGAACATCAGGAAGAATTGGTTCTTCTTCATTTCCTGCAACAAATTCCCAATATCCTTTTCCCATAAGGAAATTCGTCATTCTAAACTTCCATGCTTGGAAGTTGTTCTTGTCAAGTTTTTCAGTGACAATCTGGGAAAGAGAATCAGATGCCATTACAGAAGACTGCAAAAAATTCTGTCACTGCAAAAACCACAGCTTCACCCTCACAAGGGAAAAACTGTAAAACTGGCGAAAGTGGTATTTGACCACACAGTCACTTCCTAGTGACGATTTTGCATAAACAGGAACCAAGGATGATTCTGTAACCCAATGTCTTTGCACACAAGCATACGATGCAATTTCTGTGGTAACTTTTCACCAACCTGTAGAGCAGTGGTTGCAAAGCATAAAACAGGGCTTTCTTCTGAGTGCGTGCAGAAAACTTCCGCCTCCAAAACAGGCCCCGAAATGGCCTCAAATCAAAAAAACAGGGTCGCCGAGGGCTAAAGCCTTCCCCGCAGTATATACTACCCTCTTGCTTCACCGCGAAGGGCGTCTCAACCTGAGACAATGCACTCCTGCAATTTCCGGTTGTGCTGCCTGCACAGATCTGCTCCCAAAACAGAAAATGAAAGCAACACTGCTCCTCTTACCAGAACACCGCGAGCTTGGCTTGCTTTCTTGAGCTCCTTACCACGAACAAGGCTCTGATACCATGTCAAGATTGTGGGAGAGAAGGAAGGAGTCTCGCTTGAAGCTTTCTTGCTTGCACAATGGGGGAAGACACACAAGGGTGGAGGCTGAAAACAGTTTTCCTCTTCTTAGTTGTGTAAGCCAAAAGAACTCTAGTACAAAGAAATAGAAGAACCCACTATATGGGTCTCAAACCAAACTCAACTAACTAAGGTGGCATACTAACTGAGCCACGAACTAGAGTAGATAAGGATAGCTATCATGTGGCTATTATTCATGGGCGGTGTACCAACCGCATCTGCAACTGACAAGTCGGTGACATAAATACACAATGGTCACCCTGGCGTATCACGAGTGGAGCTCGATATCTCAACAATTCTTCCTAGTAGTGACCGATGCTAGTGGATCAGGAATAGGAGCCGTACTAATGCAAGACAACCATCCTATAGCATATTCCAGTTGTAAGCTGAAACCCTCTGAGCTGAAATATTCCACCTATGACAAAGAACTATTAGCAGTTGTACAAGCATTAAGACAGTGGAAACACTACTTAATGGGTTCAGAATTTATGATAAAGACCGATCAGCAAAGTATTAGACATTTGCTTAGCCAACCCCAAATCTCTGACCGTCATATCAAATGGGCTTCCTTTATTCAAAGTTTTCATCCTATCATTCAATACCAACCTGGAAAAGAAAATGTAGTGGCTGATGCATTGAGTAGAAGACCTGCCATTCATAATATTTCTGTCATATCTTTTGATTCTTTGATTACTATGAAAGATACATATCACCAGAATATTACTTTTCATTCTGATTGGAACAAATTAGTTCAAAATAATTTCATTCCTGTTGATTCATTGTCATATAATGATGGATTTATGTTTTATGAAAAGAGACTGTGTGTTACTATTCCATTCCGATCTTTTGTTTTGAATGAAATTCATTGTCCCCCATATCAAGGTCATAGAGGTATCATATCTACATTACGTATGTTAACTGAAGATTTTTATTGGCCGCATATGGATGCAGATGTATCTAACTTTGTTTCTGAATGTTTGATTTGTCAAAGAGTTAAGAGACATCATGGTAAACAGTATGGATTACTTATGCCTTTGTCTATTCCATCTAAACCTTGGGAACAAATTTCTATGGATTTCATTACTGGTTTACCAAATACTAAATCTAACCATGATATGATTTGGACAGTTGTAGATAGATTTAGTAAACAAGCATATTTCATTCCATGTAAGAAAACTTTAACAGCATCACAAGCAGTACAGTTATTTTTTAAAACTGTTTTTACTAACCATGGATTGCCAAAAGTGATTATTTCAGATCGTGATTCTAGATTTTGTAACAATTTTTGGATTACACTGTTTGCTAATCTAGGCACAAAGATTGATTTCTCATCTGCATTTCATCTAGAAACTAATGGACAAACAAAAGCCACAAACAGCACCATTTTAGATCTTTTACGTGCATATACTATCTCTAAACCTCAGACATGGGACACTCATTTGCATTTATTACAATTTGCATATAACAATACACCGCACACATCTACAAAGAAAGCACCATTTGAAGTCATTTATGGATATAGATTATCTACACCTGTTGCATCTTTATCTAATAGAATTCAGAGTGCTGATGATATTGCTAGTATGCATAACAGTATTTTTGATGAAGTTAAAGATATGATTGCTAAAGCCCAGCAATCATATACTAAACAAGCCAATAAGAAAGACAAGCCATGAATTTCAAAGTTGATGATTATGTTTGGCTGAGAATAGAAAAACGTAGACTGCAAAGTGTAGATAGACATCCAGTTGTCAAATTAGCTCCTAGATTTTATGGACCATTTAGAATCATTCATAAAATTAATGATAATGCATTCAAGTTAGAATTACCATCTCATTGGAAAATTCACAATACATTTCACATTAGTTTATTGAGACCATTTAGAGGCCAATTACCTGTCCACCCTGTTTATGAAAACCCACCTTTATTAGAGGAAGAGACTGAAATACTTGAACCAGAAGCTATCATAGACACTGACTTTATGACCACTAGAACTGGCCGAAGGTATTCTAGATATCTAGTTAAATTTAAAAACCATCCTGTAGAGGAAGCACAATGGATGCACGCTAGAGACTTAAATGCTTTCCCCACTTTGTTAGCTCCACATTGAGCTAATAGCAATTGAGGTCAATTGCTATCCCACCCCGGGGATATGATGCCAGGAGGCATATGCCACGGTGGATTCCGTGAGGTTTTACGGTGGATTCCGTAAACTTTGATGACCGGGGCTCATACACAAAGTGGATTCTTTGTGCGAGAAGTTGATGGGGATGCCTGTCCTTTTCGGGCGTTTCATTAATTTAGTGTGTACATGGGTGATTCTATAGCGGGTGATTCCGCAAAATACATATTAAATTAATAAACGTTTATGAGTTTAGAGTGCGCACTCGTAATAAATTAAGGTTAGGATTTATTTCTAACCAGTTGATTTATTTATGTAGCTGAAGACTGCTAGGTATTCACTTTTGTCGGTTTAATTGTATTATTTTACTAACGATTGTGAATGCTTCAGTTGATGTGTAGAGATAGCAGCAGTGGCGGAGGAAAGGATTGGAGTCTAGCGAGTATTCGACCTATGGATTATATTTTGATAGGCACCACGCCTATATTTTGTTATGTCTATTGAGGCATCGATTATTTATTATTATTTTGTATGCGCCTATGCGCACGGATATGTTATTTCTATTTGGACATTGTGATTGGGCGTGCCAGACTATATGGGCACCGTCCACTAGCTTTATTTCTATTTTTGTAAAAGCAAACTCAAAAGCTAAAAGCTTGTCATATTTTTGTAAATTGGGCTATTATTGAGCATGAAGATGGAAATATACATAAAATACATGCTTTGTGAAGCACTCACACAAGGCATGGGGGGAGATTGAACCCAATTGGTCTCTTGCCCTTGTCGTTCATGCTTTTTACATTGTAATTTGTGCAAAAAGGTAGATTTCATTGTTCTTGGGGACCTTCCGGGATTCACTACGTAAGCATACTGCGACCGATCTGCGCACCATGCATACCTCTATGAAAGTTCTTAGTTATCTAATTACCTACCACATTACGTGAAACATATAAAAACAACTTTATTAATTAATATTCTTTTATGCACAATTGTTCGTTTACGTAATTTACTCACGGACATACAATCACAATAAAATAAGTTCATTGATTGTCTTTCATAATGTGTGTTCTCCCGCCCATACAGGAGAAAAATTTCAATTTCACGTGCTACCTCATCCAATGCATTTGCATGTCACATGTTGTCTCATCCGGCGCATCTGCAGGTCACCAAGATCAAATCCACCTATAGCTAGTGTTCATAGGTGTCCCAACTAGAACTCTAGCCATACAGGGGACCAAGTAGTTCCTAGGTGCGAAAAAGGATTTACTAGCCAGAGCCCCCATGGCACCCTTCCACCTCATAATACGATCCCTGCTGTGAGACCTCTTGCCATCAGAGCCCGTCCATGCTTCTGCGGCGATAAAAACATCCCCTTTTGGTATGGGGATTAAAAACCTATCCTTGGGGGAGTTATAGGGCTCCTCAATTCTTATCTATTCCAATACTTAATTCAATCAAGATCTAATCTAGAAAATCACAAACAAGATTGATGTTTGCAAGCAGTTATGACTTCAATCAATCATGAAACTTTCAAGTGATGATTAATTCTAGTAACAATCGACACTTGAGTTTCACATAATGAAAATCTTCACTAGGGGCATCTAGATTTTGGGATCTCTAACTTCCTAGTTCTTGTAACCAAGTTTCTAGGCCTTAAGTCAGTATTTCTCAAGAGACTTATCTTATTTGGATAGAACTTTTTTAGAAAAACTTGTGGTATCGTGATTGGTAAAGAGTTGTTATCCACGCCTGTAACTCCGTTAGTGACTCCTGTGCTTGCAACTCCAAATATTGCTTTTACATTAGTAGGGTCATTCATGATTTCTACTTTTGAATTCTTTTTCTTCAGGGCCATAACGGAATAGAGACGAGAGTAGAGGTATGATAGAATAGGATAGAGTTCTTCAGTGTCTTCTCTTCTCGGATCAGAGTAGAAGAGGATGAGAGACCTTCAACATATCTCGGATAGAGTTTTCTCCTTCTCGATCAGCGTCTCACCCTCGTCAAGATTGCTCTTATTGCTCGTCCTTCTCGATCAGCGTCTTATCCTCGTCAAGATTGCTCTTGTTGCCCTCTATGGTCATCCCCAAGCCCTCAATTTATAGTTTTTGCAAGGGGGGAGATAAAGAGAGGGCGCCTACTTTTTGGGGTTTTTTATGACATCATCGATGACAAGATTTTGTTTTCTTTTTCTGTCCTGTAACTTGTTTGGATCATAACTTCGTCGCATGAACTTCAAATATAGACGTTTGGTACTTAAAACAATTGGAACACATCTAATTGACAAGCCAATGCGGACAGAATTACAAAAATCCATCAAAATTAGGCGAAAATGATGATTTTTATAAATCGCGTTATTTTTATCCATCTTTTGTCTTGAACAACTTATTTACTTCAAAATAAGTCACAATATACATTTGAATCCATCTAAAGTGGAAATTAAGTCATCTAAACATGATACTAGAGATTTCAGACTATTCTAGAAAACTAATCCTGCTTCTTGTAAATCCTGTAGAGATTCTGCAGTTTTTTTTTTCCCATGTGTGGACGTACAACACCACGTATATGCATCTTAAAATAAACTAAGTAATGGGGACATTACATTCTTCCCTCCTTAGAGAAATCAAGATGTCCTCATCTTGAGAGAAACTGGGGGTATTCTTTCATAAGGATTACCTCATCGACCCAAGTGGCATCATCTCCAGGATAATCCTTCCACTAGATGAGATATTCTCTAAGGATCCTATTTCTAAGGATTATTTCTTTTACATCCAAGATTCTATCAGGTTGAAGTTCAAGTAAACCTTAGCTTGGCATTACAACTTGTTGATAATCAAGAACATGATTAGGATTAGGTACATAGGGCTTCAAGAGACTGACATGGAATACATCATGAAGTTTTAGGGTTTCAGAAAGTTACAGCTTATAAGTATTTGGTCCAAGAGTCTTTATGATTTTGTAAGGTCCACAGTATCTTGGGCTTAGCTTCTTAAATTTTCCCAAGGATAAGGAACTCCACTTTGGGCGTACACGGATAAAAACCTTGTCCCCTTCTTGGAAGATTCGCTCTTTTCTCCCTAGGTGAGCATAGGCTTTATGCCGATCCTTGGCAGCTTGTATGTCTTTCTTGATGGTTTTGACTTATTCATCCATTTCTTCAAGCATATTTTTAGAAGCTTCAACATTCAAGATAGGGTCGGAGAATTTTAGCGGGGTTAGGCATTCTTGCCCATATAGAGCTGGAAATGGGGTTATTTGGATGCTCTGATGATAGGGCGCATTGTAAGAAAATTACACCAAAGGTAGATATTGTATCCACCATCTAGGTTCTTTGCAACAATATGCCCTAAGTATGTCTTCAATGACCTGATTTACACGCTCTGACTGTCCATAAGTTTGAGGGTGATAAGCTGTACTAAAACAAAGCTGTGTACCGATTGCTTCAAATAATCCCTTCCAAAAATGTGAAGTAAATAGAGAATCACAATCGCTGATAATTCTCTTTGGTAGTCCATGAAGTCTAAAGATTTCTTTGACAAATAACCTGGCAATATCTGAGGCTTTATAGCTGGTTTTGATCGAAATAAGGTGGGTGACCTTAGTCAACATGTCCACAATTACCATGATCAAGTTGTATCTAGCTTGAACTGAGGGTAATCCAACTACAAAATCCATACTAATGAATTCCCATTTCATCTAAGGAATATCAAGTGGTTGTAGCTTTCCTGGCAGCTTAACTCGTTTGGCTTATATTCGTTGGCAACTCAAGCATTCGATTACATATTTAAGTACGTCACTTTTGAGTTTTCCCAATGATAGCTTTTCCTAACTGCATTGAGAGTTTTGGCATAGCCAAGATGTCCTGAAAATGGAAAACCATGAGCTTCTCATAGTGTCTTCTTCTTAAGATCTTGACTTGAAGGAGTACATAATCTTGTCCTGAAATAGGCAAGCCCTTCGTCAACGGAGAAGTTAAGATACTTTGTCTTAAGCTTAGAGTCTTATTCTTTATTCTTAATTTCCTTCAGCATTTGTTGATATTTGGGATCATTATTCGCCTTCTCCTTGGCTTGCTCGTTGATAGGATTGCTAGGCATTGATATCATTGTAATTAGTGTTTGAGCTCTAAGAGGTTCTTCTGAGATAAGTGCATTGAGAAAATATATGCGGCTTAAAGCATCTGCAATAACATTCTCTTTGCCTGGTCTATACTTGATCTCAAAATCATACTCTTGCAAGACTTCGATACACCGATGTTACCTTATATTTAGATCTGGTTGAGTGAAGATCCATTTAAGACTTTTATGGTCCGTTACCAGTGAGAATTTCTTCCCGAGTAGATAATGTCTCCATAACTTAAGAGCGTGGATAATTGCAAGTAATTCCAAGTCATGAGTAGCATAATTTCTCTCATGAGTCTTCAATTTTCTGGAGGAATATGCTACTGGATGTCCTTCTTGCATGAGTATGCATCCCAAAGCAAGAGAGCTCGCATCGGTCACCACTTCAAATTCTTTGCTAAGATTAGGTAGTTTGAGGATCGGGGCTGTGACTAAACTTAGCTTGAGCCTGTCAAAGCTAGATTGCTCAACTTGGGTCCATTTAATGGCAACCTGCTTCTTGAGTAGGTTGGTAAGGGGTGTAGCAACTAAGGCATAATTCTTGATAAAGACCTAATACCATCCTGTTAAACCCAAAAAGCTATGAACTTCACTTACATTGGTTGGAGGCGGCCAGTCTTGTACATCCTTGACCTTGGCCAAATCTATTGAAATTCCCTCTGCTGAAACTATAAACCCTAAATACTCGATTTTCTTCTTGAAGGACACACACTTCTTCTTCTTAGCATACAACTTGTGAGTCCGCATTGTCTCAAGAACTGTCCATAGTTGTGACTCGTGACTTCCTTCATCCTTGGAATACGTTAAGATATCATCAAAGAATACAAGGATGAAATCATCAAGATAAGGTCTAAATATATCTTGCATTAATCTGTTGAAGGTAGTGGGGCGTTGGTTAATCCAAATGACATTACGATAAACTCGTAATGACCGTACCTTGTGCTAAAAGCAGTTTTTGGAATATCTTCTTGCTTGATTCTGATCTGGTAATACACTGATCTGAGATCAATCTTGGAGAAAATCTTCACTCCTTGTAATTGATCAAGTAGTTCGTGGATCCTTGGAATCAGACACTTATTTTTTATTGTCACCTGATTTAGCCCTCGATAATCAATGCAGAGATGGAGAGTCCCATCCTTCTTTTTCTGAAATAACACCAGAACTCCCTAGGGTGAGTTACTGGGTCTAATGTATCCCTGATCTGAGAGCTGTTTGAGTTGTTTCTTTAGTTCTATGGCTTCTGGAATGGACATTCGATATGGTCGTTTTGCAACTGGTGCAGCTCCTGGTACTAGCTTGATTTCGTGGTCGACTTCTCTTTGTGGTGGAAGTTCAGTTAATTCTTCAGGGAATATGTTAGCATATTCCTTAAGCCATGACAGTTCATCTTTAGTTTTATTTAATTTGATTAGGTATATAGGTGAGCCTTTTTTTTAACCTTTAGTGATTCGAGAAGCTTTTGCTAATTGAATCTTCGGTTTTCCTGCTTCTCCTTGTGTAGTCACTTGTTGTCCTATAAGATTCAAGAATGTGACTTGGCCCTTTTCACAATGAATATGAGCGTCATTGGGAATTAGCCAATCGATTCCTAACATGCACTTATAGATTCCTAGGTTCATCATTCTGAATTTTATATTGGTGTGACTGCCACCTAGATTAAACTCCACCTTACTTGTTTGTTGTGTTGAGAAAACTTCTTTTCCATTAGCTAACTCAACTATTAGCCCAGGTGCACGCATTGTGTCTATGTCTAGTTTTCTAGCACACCTTGGTGATATGAATGAATGTGTGCTTCCACAATCGATCAAAATTTTAAAGGGTTTACTGTTATAGGTTGATGGTGTTTGAATCACTGAGAATTGTTGATTTGGTCCCTTCGTGTTGAGAGAGGAGTGAATTCTTGCTCTCTCCATGTCGGTTTCCAAGGTGGGACCGTTGTCATCGTCTACTTCCTTGAGGGTTATGCTGGCAACTCTTCCTCTAGCTATGGTTGTCCAGCTCTGGTTGTTACCGAACTTACTTTGGCATTCATTATGTCCGACTTTTGGGCATCGCCTTTGCATATGGCTAGGTTCATTACAATAATAGCACTTGAAAGTGTCTTTATTACCACCAGTAAAGTTCTCCACTGCTGACGTCTTAGCCTTTTTGCTATTAGCATATTGGAATTGACCTTGGGCTCTTTTTGTATAGCCCCTAGTTATATTTCTATTTTGGAACTTATTATTCCAAGGCTTATTGTTTCTTGGTTTGGACTGGAGTTCCTGTTCAATTGGTCTTGCTCTTATCAATGCATCTTGGAGGTCGAATGGACGCATTGCTTCAAGCCATGTGTTCAAGGAATCATTTAATCCATGGCAAAACTTGGATACTTGTTGCACAATGTCCATAGACGGTGCATACTTGAGAAGTGTTACAAACTTCGAGTAATAGTCTTCCAATGTCATTCCAAGTTGCTTTAGACTAAGAATTCATTCATCTTTTGTGTGTGGTATGCTAGCGGAAGATACCAGCCTCGCATTGCATCCTTTAATACATCCCAACTCACAGAAACTTCAGAGACTCCTTAGTCTTTATACCATTGTTTCCACCAAAATTGGTCTTCTCCTATTAGCTTTTTAGCTTATCGATCATTGCTTGATTAACTGGGGTAATTCTAACAATAATGAAATAAGCTTCCATGGACTCGACCCATATTTTTGATTCAACCTCAATGTTTTTGCCTTGGCCCAAAAAAAAAAAACTCATATCTCAAGCTACAATACCAAGTTTCTGATTTCTTTTTGCTCTGATACCACTTGTGATGTATCTGCCTTTGGTTATTGGACGAGCAACATTTTAGTAGTCACCTAGAGTTTATCTTCTAGCCGTCACCATCCATACTCTAACCAGAATGATCGGATTTTGTCTAGCTAGTTAACCCTAGGTCTACCCCGCAAGGGAAGCGTCCTGCCATTACCCATGGAGGACCGACCTGAAGGTTCCTAATTGACCTAACAGTCACCTATCAACAACTAACTCACATCCGGAGGTGTCCTTGAGAGGCTTCTTGTCCGGAAGGAGCAACTACCATTACCCTTGGTTCATGGAGTACAACGATTTTTTCCAGTATCAAGCTAAGGATTTATAAAATCCCTTGCAGTGATCTGGCACAGCCGTCGTACCTTTCCCCTAAGATAATTTACAGTTCGGGTTTTAAGACCAAACCCTAAGTAAGTCAACGAATCGGCCCTTCCTAGAGTTTCTTCCTAGTTTTTTTTTTTGGGAAACCTCTCGGCTAATCGAGACCACCCTGCCATAGGACTGGATTCGTCGGCGGGAATCCATCCACCCGCTTCCCTCTATGAAATTTCTTAGTTATCTAATTACCTACCACATTACATGAAACATATAAAAACAGCTTTATTAATTAATATCCTTTTATGCATAGTTGTTCGTTTACATAATTTACTCACGGGCATACAATCAAAATAAAACAAGTTCATTGATTATTTTCCATAATGTGTGTTCTCCCGCCCATTACAATTTCACATGCTGCCTCATCCAACGCATCTGCAGGTCACGTGCTGCCTCATCTGGCACATCTGCACGTCACCAAGATCAAATCCACCTATAGCTAGCATTCATAGGTGTCCCAAGTAGAACTCGGGCCATATAGGGGACCAAGTAGTTCCTAGGTACGAAAAAGGATTTACTAGCAGGAGCCCCCCTGACACCCTTCCACCTCCTACTTAATACAATCCCTGTTGGGAGACCTCATGCCATCAGAGCCGGTCCATGCTTCCACGGCGGTAAAAACATCCCCTCTTGGTATGGGGTTTCAGCACCTATCCTTGGGGGAGTTATAGGGCTCCTCAATTCTTATTTGTTCCAATACTTAATTCAATCAAGATCTAATCTAGAAAATCACAACAAGATTGATGTCTGCAAGTAGTTATGACTTCAATCAATCATGAAACTTTCAAGTGATGCTTAATTCTAGTAACAATCGACACTTGAGTTTCACATAATGAAAATATTCCCCTTGGAATTGAATTAGGGGCATCTAGATTTTGGGATCTCTAACTTCCTAGTTCTTGTAACCAAGTTTCTGGGCCTTAAGTCAGTATTTCTCAAGAGACTTATCTTATTTGGATAGAACTTTTTTAGAAAAACCTGTGGTATCGCGATTGGTAAAGAGTTGTTATCCGCGCATGTAACTCCGTTAGTGACTCCCGTGCTCGCAACTCCAACTGTTGCTTTCACATTAGTAGGGTCATTCACGATTTCTACTTTTGAATTATTTCTCTTCATCAGGGCCACGATGGAATAGAGACGAGAGTAGAGGTATGATAGAATAGGATAGAGTTCTTCAGTGTCTTCTCTTCTCAGATCAGAGTAGAAGAGGATGAGAGACCTTCAGCATTTCTCAGACAGAGTCTCCTCCTTCTCGATCAACGTCTCGTCCTCATCAAGATTGCTCTTGTTGCTCCTACGTCTTGCCCTCATCAAGATTGCTCTTGTTGCCCTCTTTGGTCATCCCCAAGTCCTCAATTTATAGTTTTTGCAAGGGGGGGAAGGGGGAGGGGGGTAAAGACAGGGCGCCTACTTTTTGATGTTTTTGATGACATCATCGATGATAAGATTTCGTTTTCTTTTTCTATCCTAAAACTTGTTTGGATCATAACTTCATCATATGAACTCCAAATATAGATGTTCGGGTACTTAAAACAATTGGAACACATCTGATCAACAAGCCAACGTGGGCAAAATTACAAAAATCCATCAAAATTAGGAGAAAATGATGATTTTTATGAATCGCATTATTTTATCTATCTTTTGTCTTGGATGACTTATCCCCTTTAAAAATAAGTCACAACATATATTTGAATCCATCTAAAATGAAAATTAAGTCATCTAAACATGATACTAGAGATTTCAGACTATTCTAGAAAACTAATCTTGCTTCCTGTAAATCCTATAGAGATTCTGCAAATTTTATTTATTTTTTTCCCATGTGTGGACGTACAAAACCACGTATATGCACCTTAAAATAAATTAAGTAATGAGGACATTACATTCTTCCCTCCTTAGAGAAATAGAGATGTCCTTATCACTTTCATAAGGATTACCTCATCGACCCAAGTGGCATCCTCTTTAGGATAATCCTTCCACTAGATGAGATATTCTCTAAGGATCCTATTCTTAAGGATTCTTTCTTTTACATCCAAGATTCTATCAGGTTGAAGTTCAAGTAAACCTTAGCTTGGCATTACAACTTGCTGATCATCAAGAATATGATCAGGATTAGGTACATAAGGCTTTAAGAGACTGGCATGGAATACATCATGAGCTTTTAGGGTTTCAGGAGGTTGCAGTTTATAAGCATTTGGTCCAAGAGTCTTTATGATTTTGTAAGGTCCACAATATATTGGGCTTAGCTTCTTGAATTTTTCCAAGGATAAGGAACTCCACTTTGGGCGTACACGGATAAAAACCTTGTCCCCTTCTTGGAAGATTCGCTCTTTTCTCCCTAGGTGAGCATAGGCTTTCTGCCGATCCTTGGCAGCTTGTGTCTTGGTTGATGGTTTTGACTTGTTCGTCCATTTCTTCAAGCATCTTTTTAGAAGCTTCAACCTTCAAGATAGGGTCGGAGAAGTTTAGCGGGGTTAGGCATTGTTGCCCATATAGAGCTTGAAATGGCGTCATTTGGATTCTTTGATAATAGGGCGCATTGTAAGATAATTCCACCAAAGGTAGATATTGTATCCACCGTCTAGGTTCTTTGCAACAATATGCCCTAACTATGTCTTCAATGACTTGATTTACACGCTATGTATGTCCATCAGTTTGAGGGTGATAAGCTGTACTAAAACAAAGCTGTGTACCGAGAGCTTCAAATAGTCCCTTCCAAAAATGTGAAGTGAATAGAGAATCACAATCGCTGATAATTGTCTTTGGTAGTCCATGAAATCTAAAGATTTCTTTGACAAATAACGTGGCAATATTTGAGGCTTTATAGCTGGTTTTGACCAGAATAAGGTGGGTGACCTTAGTCAACATGTCCACAATTACCATGATCAAGTTGTATCTAGCTTGAATTGAGGGTAATCCAACTACAAAATCCATACTAATGAATTTCCATTTCATCTAAGGAATATCAAGTGGTTGTAGCTTTCCTGGCAGCTTAACTCGTTTGGCTTTTATTCATTGGCAACTCAAGCATTCGATTACGTATTTAAGTACCTCACTTTTGAGCTTTTCCCAATGATAGCTTTTCCTAACTGCATTGAGAGTTTTGGCATAGCCAAGATGTCCTGAAAATGGGGAATCATGAGCTTCCCATAGTATCTTCTTCTTAAGATCTTGACTTGAAGGAATACATAATCTTGTCGTGAAATAGGCAAGCCCTTTGTCAATTGAGAAGTTAAGATACTTTGTCTTAAGCTTAGAGTCTTGTTCTTTATTCTTAATTTCCTTTAGCATTTGTTGATATTTGGGATTATTATTCACCTTCTCCTTGGCTAGCTCGTTGATAGGATTGCTAGGCATTGATATCATTGTAGTTAGTGTTTGAGCTCTAAGAGGTTCTTCTAAGATAAGTGCATTGAGAAACGATTTGCGGCTTAAAGCATCTGCAATGACATTCTCTTTTTGTGGTCTATACTTGGTCTCAAAATCTTACTCTTACAAGACTTCGATCCACCGACGTTGCCTCATATTTAGATCTGGTTGTGTGAAGATCCATTTAAGACTTTTATGGTCGGTTACCAATGAGAATTTCTTCCCGAGTAGATAATGTCTTCCTAACTTAAGAGCGTGGATAATTGCACGTAATTCCAAGTCATGAGTAGCATAATTTCTCTCATGAGTCTTCAATTTTCTAGAGGAACATGCTACTGGATGTCCTTCTTGCATGAGTACGCATCCCAAAGTAAGGGAGCTCGCATCGGTCACCACTTCGAATTCTTTGCTAAGATTAGGTAGTTTGAGGATTGGGGCTGTGACTAAACTTAGCTTGAGCCTGTCAAAGCTAGACTATTCAACTTGGGTCCATTTAATGGAAACCTACTTCTTGAGTAGGTCGCTGAGGGGTGTAGCAATTAAGGCATAATTCTTAATAAAGACCCGATACCATCCTATTAAACCCAAAAAGCTATGAACTTCACTTACATTGGCTGGAGGCGGCCAATCTTGTACATCCTTAACCTTGGTCGGATCTACTGAAATTCCATCTGCTGAAACTATAAACCCTAAATACTCGATTTGCTTCTTGAAGAATGCACACTTCTTCTTCTTAGCATACAACGTGTGAGTCCGCATTATCTCAAGAACTGTCTGCAGTTGTGACTCGCGACTTCCTTCATCCTTGGAATACTTTAAGATGTCATCAAAGAATACAAGGACGAAATCATCAAGATAAGGTCTAAATATATCTTGCATTAATCTGTTGAAGGTAGTGGGGGTGTTGGTTAATCCAAATGACATTACGATAAACTCATAATGATCGTACCTTATGCTAAAAGCAATTTTTGGAATATTTTCTTGCTTCATTCTGATCTAGTAATACCCTGATCTGAGATCAATCTTGGAGAAAATATTTGCTCCTTGTAATCGATCAAGTAGTTCGTCCATCCTTGGAATCGGATACTTATTTTTTATTGTTACCTGATTTAGCCCTCCATAATCAATACAGAGACGGAGAGTCCTATCCTTTTTTTTTTTAAATAACACCAGAGCTCCCCAGGGTGAGGTACTGGGTCTAATGTATCACTGATCTAAGAGCTGTTTGAGTTATTTCTTTAGTTCTATGGCTTATGGAATGGACATTTGGTATGGTCATTTTGCAACTCGTGCAGCTCCTGGTACTAGCTTGATTTTGGTGGTCGACTTCTCTTTGTGGTGGAAGTTTAGTTAATTCTTCAGGGAATATGTCAGAATATTCCTTAAGCCACGATGGTTCATCTTTAGTTTTATTTAATTTGATTAGGTATATAGGTGAGCCTTTTCTTAAACCTTTAGCGATTTGAGAAGCTTTCACTAATTGAATCTTCAGTTTTCTTATTTTTCCTTGTGTAGTCACTTGTTGTCCTATAACATTCAAGAATGTGACTTAGCCCTTTTCACAATGAATATAAGTGTCATTGGGAATTAACCAGTCCATTCCTAACAGGCATTCATAGGTTCCTAGGCTCATCACTCTGAATTTCATGTTGGTCTGATTGCCACCCAGATTAAACTCCACCTTACTTGTTTGTTGTGTTGAGAAAACTTCTTTTCCATTAGCTAACTCAACTATCAGCCCATGTGCACACATTGTATCTATGCCTAGTTTTCTAGCACACCTTGGTGATATGAATGAATGTGTGCTTCCACAATCGATCAAAATTTTAAAGGGTTTACCGTTATAGGTTGATGGTGTTTGAATCACTGAGAATTGTCGATTTGGTCCCTTCTTGTTGAGAGAGGCGTAAATTCTCGCTCTTTCCATGTCAGTTTCCAAGGTGGAACCTTCGTCATCTTCTACTTCCTTGATGGTTATGTCGGCAACTCTTCCTCTAGCTATGGTTTCCCGGCTCTGGTTGCTACCAAACTTGCTTTGGCGTTCATTCTGTCCGATTTTTGGGCATCGCCTTTGCATATGTCCAGGTTCGTTACAATAATAGCACCTGAAAGTGTCTTTATTACCACCAGTAAAGTTTTCCACCATTTCCATCTTAGCCTTTTTGCTATTAACAGATTGGAATTGACCTTAGGCTCTTTTTGCATAGCCCCTAGTTATATTTATGTTTTGGAACTTATTATTCCAAGGCTTATCGTTTCTTGGTTTGGACTAGAGTTCCTGTACAATTGGTCTTGCTCTTATCAATGCATCTTTGGCCGGATGGACGCATTGCTTCAAGCCATGTGTTCAAGGGATCATCTAATCCATGGCAAAACTTGGATACTTGCTGCGCAATGTCCATAGAGATGGTGCATACTTGAGAAGTGTTACAAACTTCAAGTAATAGGCTTCCATGTCATTCCAAGTTGCTTTAGACCAATAATTCATTCATCTTTTGTGTGCGATATGCTAGCGGAAGATACCGGCCTCACATTGCATCCTTTAATACATCCCAACTCACAGACGCTTCGAAGATTCCTTAGTCTTTATACCATTGTTTCCACCAAATTCGGGCTTCTCCTACTAGCTTTTTAGCTTATTGATCATTGCTTGATTAACTCGGGTAATTCTAACAGTAATGAAATAATCTTCCATGGACTCAACCCATATTTTTTATTCAACCTCGATGTTTTCTCCTTGGCCAAAAAAAAACAACTCATATCTCAAGCTACAATACCAAGTTTCTGATTTCTTTTCGCTCTAATACCACTTGTGACGTACCCGCCTTTGATTACGTGACGAGTAATGTTTTAGTAGTTGCCTAGGGTTTATCTTCCATCCCTCGCCATCCGTACTCTAACTAGAATGATCGGATTTTGTCTAGCTAGTTAACCCTAGGTCTACCCCGCAAGGGAAGCGGCCTGCCGTTACCCATGGAGGACCGACCTGAAGGTTGCTAATTGACCTAACAGTCACCTATCAACAACTAACTCACATCCGGAGGTGTCCTTGAGAGGCTTCTTGTCTGGAAGGAGCAATAGCCATTACCCTTGGTTCATGGAGTACAATGTTTTTTTCCAGTAGCAGGCTAAGGATTAATAAAATACCTTATAGTGCTCTGGCACAGCCGCCGTACCTTTCCCCTAAGATAATTTACAGTTCACGTTCTGAGACCAAACCCTAAGTAAGTCAAGGAATCAGCCCTTCCTAGAGTTTCTTCTTAGTGTTTGTTTTTTAGAAAATCTCTCGGCTAACCGAGACCACCCTGCCATAGGACTGGATTCCTCGGGAATCCATCCACCCGCTTCCCTCTTTGGAAGTTCTTACTTATCTAATTACCCACCAGATTACATGAAACATATAAAAACAACTTTATTAATTAATATCCTTTTATGCACAGTTGTTCGTTTACGTAATTTACTCACGGACATACAATCAGAATAAAACAAGTTCATTGATTATTTTCCATAATGTGTGTTCTCCCGCCCATATAGGAGAAAAATTATAATTTCACGTGCTGCCTCATCCAGCGTATCTGCACGTCACCAAGATCAAATCCACCTATAGCTAGCGTTCATAGGTGTCCCAACTAGAACTCGGGACATACAGGGGAGCAAGTAGTTCCTAAGTGCGAAAAAGGATTTACTAGCTAGAGTCCCCCTGGTACCCTTCCACCTCCTACTTAATACAATCCCTGCTGGGAGACCTCTCGCCATCGGAGCCGATCCATGCTTCCACGACGGTAAAAACATCCCCTCTTGGTATGGGGATTAAACACCTATCCTTGGGGGAGGTATAGGGTTCCTCAATTCTTATCTGTTCCAATACTTAATTCAATCAAGATCTAATCTAGAAAATCACAAACAAGATTGATGTCTGCAAGCAGTTATGACTTCAATCAATCATGAAACTTTCAAGTGATGCTTAATTCTAGTAACAATCGACACTTGAGTTTCACATAATGAAAATCTTCCCCTTGGAATTTAACTAGAGGCATCTAGATTTAGGAGTCTCTAACTTCCTAGTTCTTGTAATCAAGTCTCTTGGCCATAAGTCAGTATTTCTCAAGAGACTTATATTATTTCTATTGAATTTGGATAGAGCTTTTTTAGGAAAACATGTGGTATCATGATTGATAAAGGATTGTTATCCATGCCCGTGACTCTATTAGTGACTCCCATGCTCGCATCTCCAACTGTTGCTTCCACGATAGTAGGATCATTCGTGATTTTCGCTTCTGAATTCTTTTTCTTCGAGGCCATGACGAGTTAGAGACGAGAGTAGAGGTATGATAGAATAGGATAGAGTTCTTCAGTATCTTCTCTTCTCGGATCAGGGTAGAAGAGGATGAGAGACCTTCAATGTATCCCCTTCCTTGGGTTGTTGAATGGAATGATGTCTCTTCATCTCATGGAATAGAGTCTCCTCCTTCTCAATCAGTGTCTCGTCCTTGTCAAGATTACTCTTCTCGGTCCTTCTGGTTATCCCCAAGCTCTTAATTTATAGTTTTACAAGGGGGGGTAGAAGAGAGGACGCATCATTAATGACAAAGAGAGAACACTTTCTTTTAGTACTTAGCTTTAAAGCTTATGTTTTTTGTTTTCGTTTTTTCTACCCCTGCAACTTGTTTGGATCATAACTTTGTCGTATGGACTCCAAATATGGTTGTTCGAGTACTCAAAATGATCAGAATGCATCTAGTTGACTAGCTAACGTGAGTAGAATTACAAAAATCTATCAAAAATAGAAAAAAATGATGATTTTTATAATTCACATTATTTTTATCCATCTTTTATCTTGGATAACTTATTCCCTTAAAAATAAGTCAGAGTTTATATTTGGATCCATCTAAAGTGGGAATTAGGTCATCTAAACATGATACTAGATATTTTAGACTATTCTAGTAAATCAGTCCTACTTCTTGTAAATCCTATAGAGATTTTGCAGTTTTTTTTTCTATGTGTGAACATGCAACACTACTTATACGCACATTAAAATAAACTAAGTAATGGGGACATTACATTCTTCCCTCCTTAGAGATATCGAGATGTCCTCATCTCGAGAGAAACTAGGGGTATTCTTTCATAAGGGTTACCTCATCGACCCAAGTGGCATCCTCTTCAAGATAATCCTTCCATTGGATGAGATATTCTCTAAGGGTCCTATTCCTAAGTATTCTTTCTTTTACATCCAAGATTCTATCAGGTTAAGTTCAAGTAAACCTTGGCTTGGAATTACAACTTGTTGATCATCAAGAATATGATCAGGATTAGGTACATAGGGCTTTAAGAGACTTACATGAAATACATCATGAACTTTTAGGGTTTTAGAAAGTTGTAGCTTATAAGCATTAGGCCCAAGAGCCTTTATGACTTTGTAAGGTCCACAATATCTTGGGCTTAGCTTCTTGAATTTTACCAAGGATAAAGAACTCCTCTTTGGGCATACACATATAAAAAACTTATCCCCTTCTTGGAAGATTCGCTCTTTTCTCCCTAGGTCAGTATAGGCTTTCTGCTGATCCTTAACAGCTTGTATACCTTGCTTGATAGTTTTGTCTTGTTCTTCTATCTCTTCAAGCATCTTCTTAGAAGCTTCAACCTTCAAGATAGAGTCTGGAAAGTTTAGCGGAGTTAGGCATTCTTGTCCATATAGAGCTTGAAATGGGATCATTTGAATGCTCTGATGATAGGACACATTGTAAGATAATTCCACCAAAGGCAAATATTGTATCCACCGTCTAGGTTCTTTGCAACAATATGCCCTAAGTATGTCTTCAATGACTTGATTTACACGCTCTATCTGCTCATCAGTTTGAGGGTGATAAATTGTACTAAAACAAAGCTATGTACCAAGAGCTTTAAATAATCCCTTCCAAAAATTTGAAGTGAATAGAGAATCACGATCGCTAATAATTCTCTTTGGTAGTTCATGAAGTCTAAAGATTTCTTTGACAAAAATCATGTCAATATTTGAGGCTTTGTAGCTGGTTTTGACCGGAATAAGGTGGGTAACCTTAGTCAACATGTCCACAATTACCATGATCGAGTTGTATTCTCCTTGAATTGAGGATAATCCAACTATAAAATCCATACTAATGAATTCCCATTTCATCTGAGGAATATCACGTGTGGTTATAGCTTTCCTAGCAGCTTAACTTGTTTGGCTTTTATTTGTTGGCAACTCAGGTATTTGATTACGTATTTAAGTACGTCAAATTTGACTTTTCCCAATGATCGCTTTTCCTAACTGCATTGAGAGTTTTGGCATAGCTAGGATGTCCTAACAATGGGGAATCATGAGCTTCTCATAGTATCTTCTCCTTAAGATCTTGAGTTGAAGGAATACATAATCTTATCCTGAAGTAGACAAGCCCTATGTCAACAAAGAAGTTAAGATACTTTGTCTTAAGCTTAGAATTTTATTCTTTATTCTGAATTCCCTTAAGCATTTGTTGATATTTGGGATCATTATTTGCCTTCTCCTTGGCTAGCTCGATGATAGGATTGCTAGGCATTGATATCATTGTAGTTAGTGTCTGAGCTCTAAGAGGTTCTTCTGAGATAAGTGCATTGAAAAATGATTTGCAATTTAAAGCATCTGTAATTACATTCTCTTTACCCGATCTATATTTGATCTCACAATCATACTCTTGCAAGACTTCAATCCACCGACGTTTTCTCATATTTAGATTTGGTTGAGTGAAGATCCATTTAAGACTTTTATGGTCAGTTTATCAGTGAGAATTTCTTCCTGAGTAGATAATGTCTCCATAACTTAAGAGTGTGGATAATTGCAAGTAATTCCAAGTCATGAGTAGCATAATTTCTCTCATGAGTCTTCAATTTTCTGGAGGAATATGCTACTGGATGTCTTTTCTGCATGAGTACGCATCCCAAAGCAAGAGAGCTCGCATCAATTACCACTTTGAATTCTTTGCTAAGATCAGGTAGTTTGAGGATTGGGGCTATGACTAAACTTAGCTTAAGCCTATCAAAGCTAGTGTGTTCAACTTGGATCCATTTAATGGTAACCAGCTTCTTGAGTAGGTCAGTGAGGGTGCAACAATTAAGGTATAATTCTTGATAAAGAACCCATACCATCCTGTTAAATCCAAAAAGCTACGAACTTCGCTTATAGTGGTTGGATGTAGCAGTCTTTTACATCCTCAAATCTATTGAAATTCCCTCTGTTGAAACTATAAACCCTAAATACTCGATTTGCTTCTTAAATAATGCACACTTCTTCTTTTCAGCATATAGCTTATGAGTTCGCATTGTCTCAAGAACTGTCCGTAGTTGTGACTCGTGACTTTCTTCATCCTTGGAATATGTTAAGATGTCATCAAAGAATACAAGGACAAAATCATCAAGATAATGTCTGAATATATCTTGCATTAATATGTTGAAGGTAGCAGGGGCGTTGGTTAATCCAAATGACATTACGATAAACTCGTAATGAGTGTACCTTGTGCTAAAACCGATTTTTGGGATATCTTCTTGCTTGATTCTGATCTTGTAAAACCTTGATCTAAGATCAATCTTGGAGAAAATATTCGCTCCTTGTAGTCGATTAAGTAGCTCGACAATCCTTGGAAATCGAATACTTATTTTTTATTGTTACCTGATTTAGCCCTCGATAATCAATGCAAAGACGGAGAGTCCCATCCTTCTTTTTTCGAAATAACATCGCAGCTCCCCAAGGTGAGTTACTGGGTCTGATCTAAGAGCTGTTTGAGTTGTTCCTTTAGTTCTATGGCTTCTGGAATGGACATTTGATATGGTCATTTTGCAACTGATGCAGCTCTTGGTACAAGCTTGATTTCAAGGTGGTCGACTTCTCTCTGTGGTGGAAGTTTAGTTAATTCTTCAGGAAATATGTCAACATATTCCTTAAGCCACAATGGTTCATCTTTGGCTTCTTTACCCTGTTCAGTCTTACTTAATTTGATTAGGTATACAGGTGAGCCTTTTCTTAAACCTTTAGCGATTCGAGAAGCTTTCACTAATTGAATCTTCCTTATTTTTTCTTCTCCTTGTGTGGTCACTTGTTGTCCTACAAGATTCAAGAATGTGACTTGGCCCTTTTCATAATGAATATGAGCGCCATTGGGAATTAACCAGTCCATTCCTAACATGCACTCATAGGTTCCTAGGTTTATCACTCTGAATTTCATGTTGGTCTGATTGCCAAACCTTACTTGTCTGTTGTGTTGAAAAAACTTCTTTTCCTTCAGCTAACTCAACTATTAGCCCAGGTGCATGCATTGTGTCTATGCCTAGTTTTCTAGCACACCTTGGTGATATGAATGAATGTGTGCATCCACAATTAATCAAAATTTTAAAGGGTTTACCATTATAGGTTGATGGTGTTTGAATCACTGAGAATTGTCAATTTGATCTCTTCTTATTGAGAGAGGCATGAATTCTTGCTCTTTCCATGTCTGTTTCCAAGGTGGGACCTTCATCATCTTCTATGTCCTTGAGGGTTATGCCGACAACTCTTCCTCTAGCTGTGGCTATTTGGCTCTAGTTGTTACGAAACTTGCTTTGGCATTCATTCTGTCATAGCACCTGAAAGTATCCTTATTACCACCAGTAAAGTCCTCCACTGCCGACGTCTTAGCCTTCTTGCTATTAGCAGATTGGAATTGACATTGGGCTCTTTTTGCATAGGCCCGATTTATATTTCTATTTTGGAACTTATTATTCCAAGGCTTATCATTTCTTGGTTTAGACTAGATTTCTTGTACGATCAATCTTGCTCTTATCAATGCATCTTGGAGGTCAGATGGATGCTTTAACTTGCCGATCATTGCTTGATTAGCTGGGGTAATTCCAACAGCAATGAAATAATCTTCGATGGACTCAACCCATATTTTTGCTTCAACCTCGCTATTTTTTCCTTGGCCATCAAACTCAAGTGGTTTAATTTTCTTAAGCAAGAACTTCTTTTCTTGGATCTTAGTAGCATTAAGGGTAGGAACAGCTTCCTGTGGTATCGTAAGATTTTCTCTAGTTAGCTCTACGAATGTTATCATACAACTTGCTTGTATCTTTTCAAAGAGAAATCATTTCAAAAAGATCGAAATGTTTTATATTGAAATTTCAAAGAAGGTTATATCATGATAGAGTTTTTCCAAATGAACTTAAGGAATCTAACCATGTATTTTTTATATATCTACTGACTCGTAATTCTTAATTACTAGAATGGTAACCAATTTCATATTCAATGGATAGACAAAATAATTTCTTTTGCTATAGGGGATAAATACATGGTTTATTTTTGGGATGGCTAGTTATTTGGGAGAGAAGATTTCCCTAATACAATCTAGGCATGATATTTGGATATATCCATTAGGTAATAATTGGGCTTTGAAGAATGTATATCTAAAAATTAGTACATTAAAGAAAGATCAGGAAGTCCATCTTTGATGTAATTGTGGCATTTAGAGTGACCAACAACTACAATTGGGTCCACTGGGATGATATTTGTCGCTTCCTTATAAATATATCGATTTAGTTTAACCTCCTGACCTCTAGTGAATAAAGTTGAATTCACTCTGGCTTCATGGAATAAATAAACCTTCACAACTTTAAGGTTTTCCATCCATCTTATCCTCTTCAAATTTTTCTGAAGGAAGGCAAGACATCTTGCGTCGATGTAACAAATTCAATCGCTTATCATCCATCGTCTTTCTCGGCACAGTGGAGAAGGATCGTAGATGCAATCCAAAATCGGCATCACTTGCATTCTCCATCCATAATCTGTAGAATGCATTACCAATGTAAACATCACTCGAAAGACTAGGAATCGCTTCCAATCTTCGTCTCTCTGGGTAAGAGAAAAACAACTCATATCTCAGGCTACAATTACCAAAGTTTTGATTTCTTTTCACTCTGATACCACTTGTAACGTACCCACCTTTGATTACCTGATGAGTAATGTTTTAGTAGTCGCCCAGAGTTTACCTTTTAACCGTCCCCATCTGTACTCTAACCAGAATGACCGGATTTTGTTCCACTAGTTAACCCTACATCTACCTCGCAAGGGAAGTATCCTATCATTGCCCATGGAGGACCGACTTGAAGGTTCCTAATTGATCTAACAGTCACTTATCAACAACTAACTCACATCCTGAGATGTCCTTCGAGAGGCTTCTTTTCCGAGCAACTGCCATTACCCTTGGTTCATGGAGTACACACTTTTTTCCAATAGAGGACTAAGGATCTATGAAATCCCTCACAATGCTCTGGCACAACCATCGTACCTTTTCCCTAAGATAGTTTACAGTTCGAGTTCTCAGACCAAACCCTAGGTAAGTCAGCGAATCGGCCCTTCCTAGAGTTTCTTCCTAGTGTTTGTTTTTGGGGAAAGCTCTGACTAACCAAGACCACCCTACCATAGGACTGGATTCGTTGGGAATCCATCCACCGGCTTCGCTCTATGGAAGTTTTTAATTATCTAATTACCTACCACATTACGTGAAACATATAAAAATAGCTTCATTAATTAAAATCCTTTTATGCATAGTTGTTTGTTTATGTAATTTACTCAAGGATAGACAATCAGAATAAAATAAATTCATTGATTATATTCCATAATGTGTATTCTCCCACCCATACAAGAGAAAATTTACAATTTCACATGCTACCTCATCTAGTGCATCTGCACGTCACCAAGATCAAATCCACCTATAGCTAGCATTCATAGGTGTGCCAAGTAGAACTCGGGCCATACAGGGGACCAAGTAGATCCTAGTTGTGAAAAAGGGATTTACTACCCAGATCCCCCCTGGCACCCTATCCACCTCCTACTGAATACAATCTGTGCTGGGAGACCTCTCGCTATCGGAGCCGGTCCATGCTTCCACGACATTAAAAACATCCCCACTTGGTATGGGGATTCAACATCTATCCTTGGGGGAGGCAGAGGGCTTCTCAATTCTTATTTGTTCCAATTCTTAATTCAATCAAGATCTAATCTAAAAGATCACAAACAAGATTGATGTCTGCAAGCAGTTATGACTTCAATCAATCATGCAACTTTCAAATGATGCTTAATTCTAGTAGCAATCGACACTTGAATTTCACATAATGAAATCTTCCCCTTGGAATTTAACTAGGGGCATCTAGATTTTGGGGTCTCTGACTTCCCAATTCTTGTAGCCAAGTTTCTTGGCCTTAAGTCAATATTTCTCAAGAGACTTATCTTATTTCTATTGAATTTGGATAGAAATTTTTTAGAAAAACCTCTGATATTACGATTGATAAAGGGTTTTTTTCCGCGCCAATGCCATTAGCGACTCCCATGCTCACAACTCCAACTATTGCTTCCACGATACTAGGGTCATTCGCGATTTCCAATTCTGAATTCTTTTTCTTCGGGGCCATGATGGAATAGAGACGAGAGTAGAGGTATGATAGAATAGGATAGAGTTATTTGGTATCTTCTCGGATTAGGGTAGAAGAGGATGAGAGACCTTCAGTGTATCCCCTTCCTTGGGTTGAGCAGAATGATGTCTCTTCATCTCATGGAACAGAGTCTCCTCCTTCTCGATCGTCGTCTCATCCTCATCAAGATTGCTCTTATCTCTCCTTTTGGTCATCCCCAAGACCTCAATTTATAGTTTTACAAGGGGGCGGGGGGAGGGGGGGGGGGGGGGTAGAAGAGAGGACGCATCATCGATAACAAAGAGAGAACACTTTCTTTTAGTGCTTAGCTTTAAAGCTTATACTTTTTATTTTAGTTTTTTTAAATCCTGCAACTTGTTTGGTTTATAACTTTGTCGTATGAAATCCAAATATAGACATTTGGGTACTCAAAACAATAGAAATATATCTAATCGACAAGCTTGCGCAAGCAGCATTGCAAAAATCTATAAAAAATAGACAAAATGATGATTTTCATAAATCACATTATTTTTATCTATCTTTTATCTTGGACAACTTATTTCCTTCAAAATAAGTCACAGTATATATTTGGATCCATCTAAAGTGGAAATTAAGTCATCGAAACATGATACTAGAGATTTCAGACTATTCTAGTAAACCAGTCCTGCTTCCTGTAAATCCTCTAGAGATTCTACAGTTTTTTTTTCTATGTGTGGACGTGCAACACCACGTATATGCACATTAAAATAAACTAAGTAATGGGGACATTACATTTGCTCCTTGTCAATAATATAACTCCACAAGGGGGGGATTTGCCCATCTTCTAGTCCTTAGTGTGTTGTCAATCTCTCTCTCTCTCTCTCTCTCTCTCTCTCTCTCTCTCTCTCTCTCTCTCTCTCTCTCTCTCTCTCTCTCTCTCTCTCTCTACTTCTTTCTTTTCTCTCATATGTTCTCTCTCTACGCTAGCATAATATTCACCATATAAGTATTAAGTATATAAGAAAGTCAAGCGTGTATCTCAGATAGTATAACAGGCAACTGCGGATGCGGAATCCAGACGAGACCCCAAAAGGCAGAAGATAGAAGCATCCACAACCACTGGCCCCATTATAATGCTATTGTGTACAAACTATGACAACGACTATATTTAGGAACTCCTATCGTCACAACTACAGCGGGCGAAAGAAGACAAGAAAATAGCCATCAATGAGCTTGAGACCGAAAAGGAGACAATGGTAGCCTCTCAATGAGAAAGAACCTGTCAAGTAGCCATGTATCAAAGAGAGATCAATGAGCTAAAGGAGAATCTTAAGGCCAAGGGAGGAGAAGAAGAGAAGTGGCAAGCAAAGCTCACAACAGAAACACAAAGCCTCATGCCCCCTACAATGCCATTATGATGAGCTGGTAGTGCTATATAAAGACATGCAAAAGGAAAATGAAATGATAAAAAATTCCATGGAGTAGCTAGTAGCAACAGAAATAGAGAGAAGCTGACAACACCAAAAGCACATAGAAGATCTTGAAAAGAGAATGACCTCGGAGCTTGAAGAGCAACAATGCTTGGAAAGAGAAATCGAGGAATAGGAGAGGAGACTAAGGGCGTTAACCTACAAGCATAATGAAAGTCTAGAAAAAATGCAGAAAAAACCAGATGACTGGGTGGACAAAAGCGAAAGAAGGGTGAGAGACTTAGTGTTCCGGCTAGCCCTTATAGAAGGCAACAAGATGTTAGTAGAGAGCAGGGCAGAGGCCACACAAGTGACTTTAGGAGCCTAACAACATACCTTCCTCAACACTCTCTTGGATGCCATGCAATCTAAGGAGGAGGATTCTGTTGAATCATTGAGGAGAAAGCTGGAGATCACCTGCAAGGCTCTAAGACATGAGCTACACATCGAACCACAAACTGCAGGGCCTAAAGAGACAGAGCCACTAGAGGATAGGGGAGAAGAGAGGCAAAGGATGACTAAAAAAACATGGCCAATTTTTGAAATGGGGCAATGAGATGTGGCTCCTTAGTAGAAGGTTATTAGGACAAGACCCTACTTCGCAAGAATACCACCTCCCGCCACTCTTTTTTTATTTCAATGCTGACAAAGATAGCTGTGCAATAGCTAGGTAAGTGATGTGTGTGGGCCTTTTACCATCCTTTTTTCATGGCCCTAAAAAAAAAGGACAACAAATGAATAAGAGATCAAAATAAGAAAATCATAGGGAAAGCAACTAGACGATCTTGCTCCATGTAGGCCACAATTATTAAGGGCGACTAGGCAGAGGCGCTTTTATCCCCAACAATCTTGACCTCGTGCTAAAAACTACAGCTTGCTTTCTATGTGGTAGAGATCTTGCATAATCTTGTGAACAAGTCTTAAGAAACTTGCCTTTAAAATAGTGAAATTAAAACAACACTAATGCTT
Source organism: Lygodium microphyllum (assembly GCF_053477565.2). NCBI lineage: Eukaryota > Viridiplantae > Streptophyta > Polypodiopsida > Schizaeales > Lygodiaceae > Lygodium > Lygodium microphyllum. Next base: position 67,313,116 of record NC_141154.1, on the reverse strand, counting down.
CTTAATTTCTTTAGGCCAAAGTACTTGGCTTCTACTTGTGTTTCTTATGGGGATGCTAAGAAGGATCCCTCTTAGGGTAGCTTGAGAAAGTTGGATTAGATTGAGAAGGGGGTGGTCTGTTTGTAGGTTATGAAGTATCATTTTTAAAGATTAAATTTAAGCTCGTAAATACTCCAAAGAGATGAACATTATATAGGGCTCTAAGGGAAAGCTTATTCGTAGCTATCTTAGATCTAGCCATCTTTCCTAAATAGTAAGAGATTTGAAAACTCAATGAACAAGACAGAAAGTGAAACCCTCTTATATAGTGCTTAAACTTTTACACTCACTCACATAGATGCATAGTCTCTCTTTCTCTCTTAAACAATGAATTGCGTTGAATATATTCTTGATCTTACTATCTTGGCTCTTTTTGGACCCATATGTTACCTTCTTAAAGCCTTGTTTCTAGCCACTTTGCATGGTTTTCTTTGGCACTTTGAGGCATCATAGCATGCTCTTTTAGTAACATGAGGAGATTTTATTATGTCTACACACTTGATTCATCAAAACTTTCATTTGCTGCCTTTTGCAAGAGTTGAGTTTCATTTGCTACGATGATCCTATACCACCAAGATAGCAATTGGATCATTTGATTGCTACCGTTCACCCCTCAACCATGATGAATTTTTCTTTGCTAAGCATCACACCCTATTGAATGTGAATTTTCCATGTCTTATGTGGATTGAACTTCAATGCTTCCCTTTTCTGCAAAGTATGGCCCATGTTTCTCAATGAGGATATGGTACAAAGGCACATATCATAGAAGCTTGAAAGTCTAGCGAGTAAATTCAGACACATTAGATGGAGAAAGGTTACATCGTAACTTTAAGCTATCACTATCCCATAAACATGTTTTATGTCTTTTTCTACCAATTTGCCATGAAATTATCCAATTTGTATTATTACAAGATGGCCAAGTTATCAATTCACACACACACACACACACACACACACACACACACACACACACACACACACACACACACACACACACACACACACACACACACACACACACACACACACACACACACACACACACACACACACACACACACACACACACATACACACACACACAACAAGAGTCCTATCACCTTTGGGTCTTTCTCACATGTTACAAGGTTATATTTTGAGTTTCACATTATGGGTGTTACTTTAGACCAAGATTTCACATGATATAAGTCTTTTCTTCAATCCATTAAATAAAGGCTAGCATCATCTTGCTGATTTAAATAAGTTATACAAATACCAACATTTTTTTCTAACAAGAGTAATAAGATATCTCAAAAAGATTGGATCATTTCAGCCATCTAGGTCATTAGTCCAAACACTAAAACCATTCAAAAGCTTGATTGTATCTCACCCAAGGGTCATAGGGTGCTAGACCAAGATTATGTTTACATTGGCATGTCTAAGCTTACAAGGGTGAGTATTTTACTATTGTTCTTAAATTAACCATGAGTTGTAGACCAATTCATGCAAGGCGTGCATGAGAACTTATAAGGTTTTTAATCCAAACATTTCCATGTGTGCCATTATACAGTATTCTATGTCTGCATGAAATGCATTTAACGGTTACATCACTGGAAAAGTTAGAGAAAAGAGAGTAATGTTGCACAAAATATTTATGTAGCTACTTGGTTTGAGGCCTCCTCTTTTTGCAACATGGTGGTCATTTCCAACATTTAGTGCTAGGATAAACAAGCCCATAACTCTATTTAAATATTACCATTTGGTGACTAAAAGTGAAGAGGGGTGCGTGCGTGTGTGTACGCATGTACACATGTGTTCATATGTGTATGTGTGCACATGTATGTGCAAGCAACATGTTCATATGTGTAGGGGGATTAGAAAATCTAGATTCACATCCATATGGTTACTTCCATTTTCATTAATTTCATTACAATTGGAGAACGATGTTCTTACATAATTATGTTATATAAGGAATTTTTAGAGAACATAGGGAATCTTCATAGTGACCTATGATTCCCTACAAGTAGAAGTAGAAAATTATGTTCCTGTATACTCTTATATAGGAAATTTTTAAAGAAGGTAGAAAATAGTCTATATTGACCTTTAATTTCCTACTATTAAATGTGGGGAATGTGATTCCCTAGTTGTACATAGGAAATACATGCATTCACACATAGGAAATATTGCAACATTTCCTACATTTCACAAGTTTTCCTAAATAGGGATTGATTAAAAGTCCCTTGTGTATGTAAGTGGAAGGCATTATTCGAGACCCCTTTTTGGTAAAAAAATCGTGGCTAGTTTTATGAATTAATAATACCCTAATGTAAAAAATACACATATGGAATATAGATACTCCTTTTATGAATAAATTTATGCATTAATTTTTTTTCCTTCTGTGAATGTATATTTGTAAGACTATCTTTTTTAATATTCCCTTCTTTTGAACTCACGTGATGCACATTTTTATTCATAGTAACTTACCTGAGTGTCCAGCTACTAAAGGCAAAGAATGCAACTCCTCTGTAATTTTTTGTTTAAAAGAAGAGGTAGAGGGAATGAAAATCTTGCCATTTAACTAGATAAGGCCATTTTTAAGCTGATAATGCGAGTTATCTTCCATGAGATCTTGCTATAACTTCTGAAAAATATGGCCCTAACAAGATTGGAGATGCATAGGGTGAGGAACTAGATTCAATAAATCCCATCTCAAGAAGTTCCTTGATTTGATTGGCTACTTCCTCTCACTCACAATTGGAAAATTTGTAAGGTGGCTTATATGATTGGCTGTGAGTTGGGCTTCAAATCAATAGGTTGATCTACTGCTCTCTTGGGAAGCAATCTGGAGGCAATGAAGTAGGCACCTCAAACAAATCCCTATACTCCTCAAGAAGAGATTTCAAGGCTGGATGGCTTGCTGAATTTATGGACTAATCTTTAATCTCTTTATTCAAATGCAAAACAAATATCTATGAACGCCTCTTGTACTCCCTTTTGAGTTGTTGAATGATGATAAGCTGAAAATCTGATCTACTAGGGATTTCCTGTAAATGGATGAGCTGTCCATCAAAGATAAACTTCATATACAGCTTGAGAAATCCATAGTGATTTTGCCTAATGTCATCAACCAATCACAATCGAGTATAATATCTATGGGCCCCACTTCCAAGGTAATTAGGTTTACTTTTGCTTCAAAATTTTTAGCCAGCTATAAAGAAACCAATGGGCATATTTGTGTATTGATTTATTCTTCACTATTGGCCACTTGAACTCTTGTGGGCCGCTATAAGTCAATGCGAAGACAATTCAATTTTTCCATAATGGACTTATTCACAAAACTGTGTGTATTGCCACTATCTATCAAAATGAACACAATCTTCCCATGAATGTTACCCTCATAAGAGTGTAATAGGGCTCTTAGAACGTGTCCAAGTATCCATGGAAATGGAACAACTAGTGGTAGCAAGTGGCTCATGATAAGTCCCACCAAGGTCAAAAGGAACACTCCCACCTGGATCAAAAGGAAAAGAGTTGGACGGATAATAAAAGTACTCTTGAACAACTTCTTCCTCAAGATTATCATTTTCAACATTAGGTGCAATGCATTAGCCTCATCAATTTCATCTTCAAAATCCTCAAAGACTAACACACTATGAACCAAGCTTGGCATTTTTGTATACACACTTTGTGGCATGATCAGGTGTATAATTTTCCCCACACTTGAAGCATAAGGCCTTTTCCTTTCTTTCTTTGTAGAGGTCCATAGGAATAGACTTGGGATCCGTATTGTCTAAAATAGATTTAGGCTTGTTGTCCCCTTGTTTGAAGTCAACTCTAGGATTGTTTACTGTCCTGAAATTACTTCGATGTCTTGAAGCATTGAATGGTGGATAAGTTGGCACCCTTAAGCCTCCACTTGGCAATGATTTTTGCCATAAACATTACCAACTTGTCCATGTTTTAAAACACCTGAAATGAGGACTCCCTTCTATATTTCCTTCCATAAACACCATATTAAATAATTTGGGAATCTCCTAGGTCCCACTTTCAAATAAGGGGTAAAGATTTTGGTGTGCAGATCGGATGTTGTATGTATGCATAGTGAATGCTGAAAGGTCCCCAAGAACAAAGAACTCTACAATCCTTCTTAATTTCAAGTACAAAGCAAAAAGCCAATTTGCATGACATGAGACAAAAGACATGAAACAAAAGGACATATTGGGTGCAATCTACCCCCATGCCTTGTGTGAGCGCTTTACAAGGCATGTATTTATAGATTTATTTATCTTGAAGCCCAAAAATAGCCCACTTTACAAATAGCATGCTTTTGCTTTTGTGTTTGTGTTTGCCCAAATATAGAGTAAGGCATTCGGGCGTCGGGCTATGCCCAAATACAAATATCAAATAATGAAATATTTAACCGAGCGCCTATGTGCATACAAGATAATAAATATTTTGTCAAGAACTTTAATAAATAAAGCATGCTTAAATAAATATTGACGCCACACCTTTAGTGATAAGGCGCGCGCCCATCAAAAATACTAATTCTTCTAGGCATTTGGATTCACACTATCGTCCGGTGCTACTTAATGTCATCGATGCCTGCTCTACACATCAACTGAAGCATTCACAATTGTTAGAAAATAATTAAATAAAACCCAACAAAAGTGAATACCTAGCTTCCTTTAGTTATAAAATAATTAAATAGGTTAGAACTCTGTCCTAACCTTATTTTAATTCAAGTGCGCACTCTAAACTTATAAATGACCATTAATTTAATATGTATTTTACAAAATCACATGCTATGGAATCACCCATGTACACATTAAATTAATCTGATATTCAAAAAGGAGAGGCGTCCTCGTCAACTTCTCGCACAAGGAATCCACGTTGTGTATGAGACCCGATAAATAAATATGGTCACGGAATCCATCGTAAAATATGCCTCTGGGATCATACCCCCAAGGTGTAGTATTAGTAGCTTCAGTTTGCTCATTGTTTTCAAGATGAAATGCAAATGAGAAATCAATCTTAGTACCCAATTAGCAAACAAAGTAGTCCACAAATTATTACAAAATCTAGAATCATGATTAGAAATAATAACTTTTGGCAAACCATGATTAGTGAAAACAATCTTCAAAAACAATTGTGCAGCTTGAGATGCAATTAATGTTTTCTTGCATGGTAGAAAATATGCTTGTTTACTAAATCAATCTACTATAGTCCAAATCATATCATGATTAGTTTGTGTATTAGCCAAACCAGTTCTAAAATTCATTGAAATATGTTCCCATGGTGGACGGTCATGAATTGGTAAAGGCATTAATAAACCATATTGCTTACCATGATGTCACTTGACCCTTTAAAAAATTAAACACTCAGAGACAAAGTTAGAAACATCAAATTCCATTTGCGGCCAGCAAAAATCTTCAACCAATGTCCTTAAGGTAAAAATAATACCTCTATGACCTTGATATGGAGGATTATGAATTTTGTGCAACACAAATGATCTTAATTGAACAATGACACACAATCTTTTCTCATAAAACATAGATCCATCCGAGTAAGACAAAGAATCAATTGGAATCCAGTTATTAGCGACTAATTTGTTCGAATCAGCTTGAAAACTAGGGTCATGGTCATAGGTATCCTTCATAGGAGTAAGGGAGTCAAAGGATAGAATGAAAATATTATAGATACTTGGTCTTCTACTCAATGTATTGACAATAAAATTCTCTCTTTCTAGCTGATATTGGATAAGGGGATGAAAACTTTGAATGAAAGCAGCCCATTTAATATGACGGTCAGAAATTTGTGGTTGACTAAGGAGATGTTTGATACTTTTCTAGTCAATTTTAATCATAAATTCAGATCCCATTAGATAGTGTTTTCATTGACGTAAAGCTTGTACTACAACTAAAAATTCTTTATCATAAGTGGAATACTTCAATTCAAAAGGTTTAAGTTTGCAACTAGAATAGGCTATGGGATGTGAATCTTGCATGAGCACAGCTCCTATTCCTAATCTGCTAGCATCAATGACTACTAGAAAGAATGGTCGATTAAAATAAGGTAATTGCAAGACAGGTGCACGTGTTAAAACATGTTTCAACAGATCAAAAGACTTTTGTTGGTTGTCAGACCAACGATACACAACACCTTTCTTTAACAATTTTGTCAAAGGCAATGCAAGCAATGAAAAATTTCTCACAAATTTTCTATAAAAGCTGGCAAGGCCTAATAAAGAACATAACTCATATACATTTTTAGGGATTGTCCAATCCAAAATTGCCTCTATGTTTTTAGGATCAACATGAATACCATCAGAAGAAATAATATTACCTAAGTATTCAATCAAAACCGGTTTGGAAGTACCATAGTATGAACACCTGCTATATCAAATAATTGATGGTTAAGATTTAAAGCTTAATACCTTAAATCTTTTTAATAAAAGCTTAAGTAATTCGTTGATTCAACACAGGATGATAGCATAGGAATGATTGATTCGACGCTCTTGAGTACATGCCATGTTATTTGTTGGAGGAATTAGAGCTTAAGCTCTCTCTAAGCTTAAACAATAAGCTTAACATTCCATTAACATTACTTTCTCTATCTCTTCTTTGAAAATCAACAACGGACTTCTTGAGTGGTCATTCGCCTCCTCTGAGAGATTCTTTGTGATCAGATGGTACAACAGGGGGTTCTTCACTGCTAGGAATACACTTGTGTTGTCAGCTCATTCGAGATAGCCTCTAGAACCCGTTTGTTCTAGGAGCTTTGCCTTCGCATGAGATGGCAAGCGATTGGAAGCTTTTGATCTTAGCTTCACCATTGGTGCACAGATCGGATATTGTATGCATACGTAGTGAATGTCGGAAGGTCCCTAAGAACAAAGAACCCGAAAGGTCCCCAAGAACAAAGAACCCTACAATCCTTCTTAATTTCAAGTATAAAGCAAAAAGCCAATTTGCACGATATGAGACAAAAATACATATTGGGTGTAATCTCCCCCCATACCTTGTGTGAGCGCTTCACAAAGCATGTATTTATAGATTTATTTATCTTGAGGCCCAAAAATAGCCCACTTTACAAACATCATGCTTTTTATTTTGTGTTTACATTTGCCCAAATATAGAGTAAGGCATTTGGGCGTCCCAAAAGTCGACGGGCTGTGCCCAAATACAAATATCAAATAATAAAATATTTAACTGAGCACCTATGTGCATACAAGATAATAAATATTTTGTCAAGCGTTTTAATAAATAAGTATTCTTAAATAAATATTGGCACCACGCTTTTAGTGATAAGGCGCATGCCCATAAAAATTAGTAACTCTTTTAGGCATTTGGATTCATATATCGCCTAGTTCTACCCAACACTATCGCCGCCTGCTCTACACATCAACTAAAGCATTCACAATTGTTTGAAAATAATTAAATAAAATCCAAAAAAGTGAATACCTAGCATTCTTCAACTACAAATTAATTAAATAGGTTGGAACTCTATCCTAACCTTAATTTAATTTGAGTGCACACTCTAAACTCGTAAATATCCATTAATTTAAATAAAATTAATTTGACGCCCGAAAAGGACATGCGTCCTCGTCAATTTCTCGCATAAGGAATCCACCTTGTGTGTATGAGCCCTGGTAAATAAACATCATCACCGAATCCACCGTGAAATATGCCTCCTAGCATTAGATCAATTCTCTACAAGTATGTTTTTCTTTTTAATATACCTCCACCAAGTATGCACAAATCCATCCAAATGCAAGGAAGAAAAATTAATCTTCGTATCATCAGTTTTAGGAATATGTCAAAGTAAGATTCCAATTTGGAGGTCCACTCCTCTAGATCAGATGGTGAAGATGACTGACCATTGAACTTGGACAAAATGATCTTATCTTTCAACTCTCTTTCATGGAAGGGTTGTTGTCCCAAAATAGATTGGTCATGAGTACTAGGCATCGATCCCCCAAAATTTGATGGAACTCTCCAAATAGGTGGCTGAGAACCAGTATGAAACCTTCTCGTTGGTAAAGGACCTTTAGGAAGTTGGGTATTCAACCCAAAAGCTTGAGAATTGGTACCATTCAAACTGCCCAAACAGTCATCATGTCTTTGTGAAGTCTCACCTACTTCATATTGACTATTTGGGATACCCCTTCATCCAATGATTCCATGACCTTGACCATTTTGGTTAGTGGTGGCTGAAGTCCTTGTTTTACCTTGTTTTGATCCTGAAAGTATTTGAGCCTTTGAGAACACTTTAATCTTCAATTCTCCACTTGTACTTATGTGAGGCTAAAATGGCAGGACAAGTTCCCTACATGGACTCCGAATCACTAGGAGGTAGGCAAAGTTCCCCTCGGGTCGGTTGGTCGCAACCCTTCGGGATCTTCGATAGTGAGGGAGGGTCACCTCTCTTTTGTCTCACTATCTCCCTTAGCATCCACCTTTTTCCTCGGTGGGTATATTAACATGGCAGTAGCATACTACTCTAATCAATCAATATGAAATGTATTTTTGAAATATTCATTCAGCCCCTTTCATGAAATGCAATTGGATGGAATCTTGAAAATTTGGATAGGAAGAGCGTCTTACCAATGCAATTCAGTGACTCACTGATTGCTAGAACTTACCCTTTTACAATATTTCAAGCTTGGGTAAAAGAATTCAGCCAATCAATGGATTAGAGTGAGCAATCTCATCAATCAATAGGTTTAATCAATCGGATCAAATGTAATGTTGGAATTTCAGTTTGAAGCCTCTAATTCACTGACTAGAACTAATATGCATAAAGCAAACTTTGCATTACATACATGAATGAATTGATTCAAGCAGTTGTTGGTGGCTGAAATTTGTTGAAAATTGTTTAATTTTTTAATCTCTCAATCAAGTGGATTAAGCTTAGCAAATGGATTAATGAGAGAGATTAAGAATTGAAAAAGAGTACCTTTGGCATGGTTGATGATGACTTGATCAATCCCCAAATGCTTGATAAAGCCTCCGATGGTTCAATGTTACCAAAATAATCTTCAAGAGTTGTGTATTTAATTCTTGAGAGTAATCTTGAAGCTTCAAATGCTTAAGATTGAAGCATTAAACCTGTTTCCCCAAATTTTGGCTCCATGGAAACTCTTGAGCTTCAATCTTTGACCAATCGTGCTTAATCCTTGCAATTTCTTCAAGAATCATTACTGAAATGATGATGAAGAATCTTCAAGAAATTGATGAGAATTTAAAGCTTGGGCTAAAGCTTTCATGACTGCCCATGGACTGGTCATCTAGGGTTTCAAGAGAGTGAAAGGATGATGAATAGGCAGCTATCTAGACCAAAGTGACCTCCAAAAGAAAGTGACATGTGCCAAAGATTGATTAGAATGGGGCGGGAGGAAGAAGAGTGGCATCTCAATAAGAAATTTGAGGTTGAAAATTAGTGCAAATTGCACCAACAGTCTACTATCCATGCGGCCAAGATCTCCATCAACATTGGTAATCAATGTGACCTTTGAAGTGAGAAGAATCAAGAAAGAGCAAGGGTTGATGCTCTTGATGCCAGAGAAGAAAGATATTGAAGGAAATCCACAATGGGAGATGAAGGAAACTTGCAAGAAGAAGAAGACTCTTGCTCCAAAAAGTAACCACAGTTTAACTCCAAACTAAGCCCTGTTAACTTCCATTTGACCTAGTTACCTCCAGATTGCATGAAAGTTTGGTGACGACTTGCTATTTTAGCCTTCTACCGTTATATCTGACCTTAAATATCTCCAAATGTAGTCTCTTGCTAAATGTAGATCGTCTGCAAACCACTATTAGTCACTGTCTTTGTCAAATACACGTAGTACTTGTCTGAAATTGATTTTCATGGAGAAAAAATTGGACTGAAATAGAAGGAAAAATGGATCAAAGACCAATGCTCTGATACCACTTGTCAAGAAGTGAACTAGAGAGAGAGAAAGAGGAGAGAGAATATTGCAAAAGAGATAGAAGGAGTGCAGAAGAGAGAGAAATAGAGTGACGAGGAGAGAGAAATATTAGAAATGGAGAGAGAAAGATAGAAAAGAGAAAAAATCCATTGAAGCTAAGAACAAGGTGAAGAGGAGAAGAATGGTAATGTATTAATGTGCCAAAAGATGAGAAAAATTACATGTCCTCTCCTTTTATACCAATGTCAGTGTGACATGGCATCAATATTATTTACACACTAAATCCGTATTCTTCCCAGTTGCTTACATAATTTCTATGAGAGAAGAGGGTTGGATCCAAGAGAGGGAAATGTGAGAGTGGTATTAAAAATAATGCTTGTGGTATGATGTTAGAGTCTATGGAGGATTTTACAAGAGTGTTATCAGCTATCTCAAGTGTCAGGTAGCCTTAGATTCCACACGGCGTCTCATACATGTTTCGGTGCATAAGTGCTCTAAGCATAAGTGCTCTAATTTTTATAGTAAATAAAATCCAAAGTGAAAAAATTTAAGTGATGGATAGAAGAAGGTTTGAACTTAATTTTTAACACTTTATATTTGTTTCTTGATTTTTTTAAAAATTTGGTACAAAATAAATAGTCAACAACAAAGAAAAAAATAAAAAATAGCAAAAAATTATCAATAATTAGTAGCATACTAAGAATAAAATAAGAAACTAAAAAATATAAAAAATGTCCCATTTTTATTCTAAAAATTATCCAAAAATAAGTATTTTTATATGTAAATATGGCAATTTGGTAGTACGAGATATTGGCCTCGATGCCATGTATTGTATTTTAAGTGTGCCAAATGTTTAAAACTTTGATAAATATTGCTAAAATATATCAAATTATGATGCATGTCATATATAGGTTGATCGTGTGTTATTTGTTTACTCAAGGGTAGAATGAGTTGGGATACTTAGTGCCCTTGAATTTGTGTAGAAACGGTGCATATTGTTAGAGCATGTTTATGGAAAAATATGGAAAGATTGTTTGTTGTACTTTCACTTTGTCTTCTTCATTAATAATTCTTGGACACCTTGCATTCACTTATTCATACAAGCATTATTTTGCATATAGTGATGCATAGCACTTGTTTTACATTGACCGAGTATGTGAGGAAGATTCAAGCTAATTAGTCATGAGGGTTCGAGGGTTAAGTGGTGAGAAAGAGTAGAGTAAATGTTACGATCTATGTAAAAGAAAAGGATTGGTGGGCTAAATCCCTAACTAGGTAGTTCACTCGTGATTAGAGGCCATAGTGATCAATCGACGGGGAGGAGCTTGTGTTACGTTTATGTGGTTTACTACACACCTTATATTGGGAAGTCCCGCACTTGGAGTTTGGGGTAGGTAGTTAGTTGATTAGATTACAATGCAATATGTTAATTTATAGAGAGTTCTTCCAACTATATCTCCCTATTTAAAAGATCCATGGTTCACATTTATATCTCCCTATTTTAAGGTAGAAGGAGAGGAACAAGGGGTCATTCCTAATGGTTTCAACTTTGTATCATACCTTCTAGAATGAGTAGTTCAACAAGTACTAAAGATAGCATATTGACCCTTTGTAGATTGGCAAGGGCTATTGTTAGCCAATGGGGCATGTTATTAAAGATTTTCCCCACAAATGACATTATATTTCAATTTGAGGCATTGTGGATTAAGTCTTCTTTTGCATGTCATGTAAATAAATCTACTAAAGTCCCTATGGGACATTTCCACTTTAAGGATGGCCAAAGCATTGCACAATATGCAACTCAAGGTAAGAGTTTCCTTAGACCTCAGGGAACTTACTATATGTATATACTTTATATCACATGCATTCAAGGCCTATTTATAAATATCCTTATCAGTGAATTTTTCTTGAATAAAAAATAACCCTTTTCTATTCAATTTCTAAATAATCCCTTTATATTACACCCTTTCGTATGTAAAAAATGTATAAAATGATATTTTAAAAATACCTTATTTTGAACCCACGTGATGCACACATATATTCATGAGTAACTTACACGAGACTTAGACCTCATATGCATGATGTCACAATTCTTGACTTGCTTTCACATCTTGACACTATACTAAGGATATGTTAGGTCTTGGATAATGTGACATGCTTGCTCGAGATGCTTCCTTGTTGGCACTTTCTTAGTAGCCCATCAAGAGAAATCCTAGACAATGCTATCCAAAATTCCATGGAATACCTCGGAGTTTGCTATCTAGGCTCGCTTAAGTCTATCTCATAGTGGAAGTTTCGACCATTCCCACGAGGATCGACTTGAGTTTTAGGTTTCTATTATTGGTCAACTCACCTAACGGTTAGTTTTAGCATCAGTAATGCGAGTTCCCACTTCTTACAGGATTATTCAAACTAAAGTGGACTTGCATTGCACTTGGTTCAAAGAGAATGGGAGATGAAGGGGAGTATCACACATCGACCCTTCTATCCATGAGGCAAAATCCCATTTCGACCCTCTAAAACTATGCAAGTCATGTTTCCTAATATCCAGTGGTCATTTGTCTATCTATTTATGAACATAATATTTTTCTTTTCAGAAAAGCTCTTGGCTTACTGAGACCACCCAGCCGCCGTAAGTCTGGACGTGTCGGGGATCCATCCACCTACTTCCCTTGACAGAGAAACTTTAATTACCTAATTACTTACCACTTTATGTTTGACATATAAAAATAACTTCTTTGATTATCTCTTGACACAAGTTCATTACACATCTTTATTTCATGACACAAAAACACTGTAAAGAAATTCTTTCTTAATACTTCCTTTAAGAAAAGTATCTTTTACAATGTTCACTAACACGAAAACAAACTCCCTGGAAGTATGTTTTATTCACACTGCCCTTAGGGAGGTCTAGCACCATTAGAGAACACTGCCTTAGTCGGTGTTCTATGCTTATTTGAATATCATCTTAATCGGCAATCTATACCCGATTATCCATGTTTTAGCCTGACAATTTAAGAAAGATCAGTATCTAATTTACAACCACAAATAGCTTACTTTGAATGCATCATATACTAACTTTCAAGAAATTTATTTCCAGGACAAACCCTTTTCTTAGAATAAGTGTATCAAGGCTAAACTTGGCATAAGTGGCAATATCTTCCAATAATCCTCTCGGATTACTCTTCCCCTTGGGATCTAGCCTAGGATAAACTTAAGCAAGAATTTGTTTTTTTCCTACACACACAAATAGAAATTTGTGGGTCCTTGCCTTGTGATAATTCACTAGATTTAAGATTCTTGGATATTTTATTACGAAGAGTATTCAATAATTTCATCTCAAGATTTGTCAAGGAAATAATGTTCATGTTTATCGATCAGTGGTTCCATCAATTCAATACAAATCAAAATTTTAACTTCTTAGAATATATATTATTACAAAAATCTTAGTCCTTGAATCTAGTTCTTGGAAAAATCCTATTTTGATGTATAAAAATCATAATTTTTTTTGAAAAGTGCAGTATCTTCCTTGCACCCTATTCCTAGTACATCTCATGTAAACCCGGATTATTCATTGGAATTTGAGATTATGAAATTATCTAGGATTTTCTATGCAAAAGATTAAAAAAAAGGTCATACAGATGTAGCTTTTTGTTACCAGCCCATGGGATGAATGATCTATTTGTTATCTTATTATTTAAAATAATAATCAAATATGGCACCTGGGGATTTACAACGAGTGCTTGGTTGTTGTTGGTATTCGTAGCTTCATTTTTAATCCCAATACAACTTTCCATTCCATTTTTCATGGTCACACATCCAACGTTATTAGCAGCTCCCGCTTCTGTGGCCTTCATAATTTTCTTCTTTGGGGCCATGATATTTGATCACGAGATTTGTAATATCCCCGTGTCCCCCATAGGAACTCCCCCCCCCCCCCCAAGAGAAAAATTTCAAAATTTTTTTAAAAAAATTACCCCCTCTCTCTCCCCTGTCGATTGCATGGCGGGGAGAGAGAGAGAGAGAGAGTGAAAGTAAGTTACAAGAGGGGGGAATGCAGCCCCCCCAGACGGCGAGAGCGCCATCTCCCCCCATACCTCCTCCCCCTATAAAGGCCCCGCCTAGGCTACGACGGGAGGAGGGAGCTCCCCCCATACTGCAGCATGTCCCCCCCCCCCCCCGTTGTAGCACAGCGGCCCGCTCTCCAGCCTAATATACAGGTAGCCCCCTGCGGCCGTACTGACAGAACACCCCCCTTGATCGCCAGCCCACTGGGGCTCCATAAGAAGGAGAGAGGAGAGAGGAGAGAGGAGAGAGGAAGAGGAAAAGAAGGAGAAGGAGAGAAGAAGAAGGAGTGGGAGAGAGAGGGAGAGAGAAGAGAAGAAGAAGGAGAGGGAGAGAGAAGAGAAGGAGAGGGAGAGAAGAAGAGAGGGAGAGAGAAGAGAAGGAGAGGGAGAGAAGAAGAGAGGGAGAGAGAAGAGAAGAAGAAGAGGAGGGAGAAGAGAAGGAGAAAAGAAGAAGAAGAGAAGTAGTGAGAGAGAAGGAGAAGAAGAAGAGAAGAAGAAGAAGAGAAGTAGTGAGAGAAGGAGAAGAAGAAGAAGAGAAATAGTGAGAGAGAAGGAGAAGAAGAAGAGAAGACGGAGAAGAGGAGGAAAGGAGGTAGAAGAGGAAGAGGAGAGGGAGAGAAGAGGAGGAGAGAGAGAGAGAGAGAGTAGGAGAAGAAGGGAAAAGAAGAAGAAGAAGAGGAAGGAGAGAAGGACAGAGAAGAAGAGAAGTAGAGGGAGAGAGAGTAGGAAAAGAGGAAGAGAAGAAGAAGAAGAATAGGAAGAGAGAGAGTCAGAGAAGGAAAGAAGAAAGGAAGAAGAAGAGAGAGAGAGAGAGAGAGAGGAGGAGAAGAGAAGAAGAAGTAGAGAGAGAGGGAGGGAGGAAGTTGGAGAGTGAAGACGGTTCGAGGAGCCACACTCAAGCCACCCCCTCATCGGCAAAGGATCCCCTGGCCGTGACCCTTCCCACCCGAACCGATAATCCTGAAAGCCACTAAGGCCCGGACTTCCCAAAACCCCGAGTAGAAATGGCACCCAAGAAGAAAATCATGGGAAGCGTAGGTGCCAAAGCCACGGTTGGCACCGGTAATGCGGGAGAGGCGAGCGGAGCAACCAACGCAATAAATGCCCCTATGAACGCGAATCAAACCCAGGTTCTTTAAGCGTATAATTAATTATGTATTTCCTCTCGTGAAGGAAATACAAGGGTTAGCTACATGTATGGAACAAGGACGAGTCGTAGGATTTTTTGTTTACTCTAAGCGCTCGGTTGCATGCGTGAAATGGTAGAGTATGGAGTTCGCATAAGTTTAGATGCATGATAGCTTTTACACACATAAAATGATAAGGTTTTTGCATTATTTCACATAAAATAATAGCTTTTAAACCAGTTCAGTGTATGAATAGTCATTTAGAATTCATGCTTCGCGATCATGACTAAAAGAAACACATGAAATGATAGTTTCCGATGGATAGAAACCTAGACCTTCATGAGAACCGGTGCATTAGGAATAAGTATAATTTCTTGCGAACTGTTTTATGGATCATGCTGTGGTCTATCGCAAATGGATACGCTCCTAGCTTAATTGAAGCTAGTGATCTAACCCTAAATGGATTGTTAACCCAAGCTAGGCTTGGTTGTTTGAAAAGGTTGTAAATCCCTTGAGCAAGTGTTTTGATACATCCAAGTTAAATCTGATTGTGCACACAATGGGTTTGCGATGTCTTGAAGCAAGAGGTTGTGCATTCAACTGTTTGTTAATGTGGTTTTGGATGTTAACCCAAGTGGGGTATGTTTGATGATTGCATGGCCGGGTTTGAGATAACTGATTGCCGTGGAAACAAAAGGGATGTTTTCCCTAGTGATTGTTTTTAAGCTGGGTGCTTCAGTTGTTGTTGATTTCCTAAAGGGATAATTAAGGAAGGATGGCGCTAGCTACCCTCGGTGAACCGCCAAGCCCTAACCAAGGGGGTTGTGAATCTGCGCCGAGAATGTGGACCGAACCCGCCGCAAGAGGTCTCTCCGTGGAAATTACTTGGCGTAGGAGGACGCTTGGATGCCAGTGGGGGCTCTGGCCATAAGTCCCAATGCCTCCAGGCCCTACACAAGTGTTCTATGTGACTCGAGATGGGATCTCAAGGCCTTGATACTAGTTACAAGAAGGCAGAATCTTGGAAGGATAAACCTTCAGGTTTTGTTGCCGGGAGACGGAAGGATTTTTTTGCAGAGGCAAAAAGGAACCCTTAATTCTCGTGTATGGGCACAAGTCAAATAGTATTCTGAAGATAAGTTAAGGAAGTGTTTGATCTTGTTTTATCTTGTCTTCGTGTCAGTGCCCTAAATTACGTAAAGGAGCCTGTGATTAACGGGTTAATTAATGAAGCTGCTTTTATGTGTCAAACATAATGTGGTAGGTAATTAGATAACTAAAACAACCCCTGAGGGAAGTGTGGTGGATGTGACCAATGGGTCTATCCTACGGAAGACTGGTCTCGATTAGCCGAGAGCTTTCCTCGAAGGAAATGCTAACGAGAAATGTTAGGTAAAAGTCGGGGTAAAAGTCGGTCTATGACCTTAGACAATGTTGGTTAGGAACCCGGACTTCAAGTCGATCCTAGTGGGAGTGGTCGGATAAGTTCCGTTGCGGGGCAGACTCGAGAGACCCTAGTTGGCAAACCCCGTGTCATTCCTTGGGAGTGCCGGGCGGTGTCTTCTAGATATATCTCTTGATGGACTGCTAAGATGTGTCCCGCGATTTGAGGAGCGGGCATGTTACAAGATTGTAGAGAAGATTTTGACAATAGAGCTTTGGGTCATCGCAATTGGATTGACGAAGATGGTGATTATTAGGAATTGAGAGAAAATTGAGTAGAGTCTTGATTCCACAGGAAAGTGAAGATAGAAGAGATGGGATTCGATTTTAAGAGCCGATGGGGTATCCTCCTTGTCTTTGCAAAAAAAGAATTTCCTCTCTTTGTGCTCTTCTTACCTCTCTCCCTCTCTTGCTGCTCTCTCTTAGTTCAAGAAGAGTCTCTTCTCTTGGTTTTGGCTAATGTACTCAACGACTCCTCATGCCCAATATTTATAGTTAAATTGAAGGGGGAGGGGGGGACTTGTCCTTGTCTTCTTCGATGATATCTGAACATATTTCAAGAATGAAAAAGACCATGAACCATAGCTATAAATAGTTCTTGAAACAATGAGAACCCACAAGCTATATGCTAAAATGAAGAAGTGTGTTGTTTTCAAAAAGAAATTGAATATCTAGGGTTCATAGTGTCAATAGATGGCATTTTAGTGGATCTAGTCAAGGTCAAAGATGTAAAAGATTGGCCACCCCCAACAACAGTCAAAGAAGTACAAAGATTTCTAGGGCAAACAGGTTGGTATAGAGTCACTAAAGAGCCTCGATCATCATGCCTCTCACTGACCTTCTTAAGGAACAAGTATTCATTATATGGATGTCCACCAAACAATCTGGCTTTGAAAAGCTTAAGTATAGTTTGGTAATCACCCCTATTTTAAGGCTACCTGACCTAAGTGTAAGAAGCTGTGAATAAGGATTTAGTGTAAATAATATTGATATTATGCCATGTCACACTGACATTTGTATAAAAGGAGAGGACATGTAATTTTTCATATCTTTTTGACACATTCATACAATTACAGTCCTTCTCTCCTATCTTACTCACAGCTTCCATGGCTTCTCTCTCTTTCCTGTCTTTCTCTCTCCAAATCTAGTCTTTCTCTCTCCTCGTCACTCTTCTTTTCTCTCTTCCTGCAATCTTTCTCTCTCTTCTGCAATATTCTCTCTCCTCTTTTTCTCTCTCTAGTTTACTCTCTGACAAGTGGTATCAGAGCATTGGTCTTTGATCCATTCTTTTTCTTCTATTTTTAGTGATGGGACCTCAAATGGGCCGGCACTGGCTATGGCACTAGCCGGACCTCATGCTCATAACAGACAAACACACCCTCACGGCCTCATGGACCAGGAGCATCTATCTGCTGCTAAAGGACAAACTGCCCTAAAGCCAATCTATGCATTTATAGTTTTATAGTTTTGTAGTCCAACATTTCCCTTTCTATAAACTCCTCAGAGGGAGAACCCATACACATTCGAAATAAATACCATGATAATCACATACATGGGAGGCAGCCTCTCGGTAGAAACACCGCGGCCCCACTGTAGCTCTCCTACATCGCATGGATTAGCCCCTTGATGCGCTGCTCAACATATAAAACAAACAAACAAACTCCACTCTTTCATTTTGAAAGTTTCCAAGAGATACCATGTGTCCTTTCCAAATAATCCCCCAAGAAACGAACGTCTATCCTACAGCTTAGGATGCCTTTCCACACTCAAGCGTAGTCATTGTCATTGAAAACAGGTGCTATGCATCCAGGTTTTTTATTCTGACACCATGGTTTACATGTACATGCAAAGGTGAATGATCCTAAAGTGCTCAAACATGATTTTCAAATCAGACACATGTTGTGCACAACCAGGCTTTCAATGCTTATTCCCTAACCCGTTGCGGCGATGTAAGGATAGCACCGAGACAACACTCGTGCTACTATCCTCCTAGTTAAAATATACCAAACTCTATGTCATGATATGCATAAAAAAATCAGCAACAATCAGCATGCAAATCACACCATTCAAACATCCCAATCCCCTACGTTTAGGTATTACTTCCGTTGCATAGGTGTAGAGGTTCATTTTGTCATGTTTTGATATATAAAAAGCGATAAATCACAAGCTTTGACAAAGAGATAGGGCAAATTAGGCTAAACCTCATGCTTTGCCGCTACCATATATCCACAAACAATCATTATATTTTTCCTTATTTTTCCAAGACGTATTTCTATTTTTTCCTTACTTTTCCTATTTTCTTGGTTTATTTAGCAATAAAATATACTATTTTTTTATTTTTCTTATTCCAATCACTTCACATACTAACATTCAATTTATCTTCCATATTCCCCCCATGGGAACACCTTTTACCCACCCGAAACGGAAGAACTACCATTTTACCACTTAAAAACCGCATTTCGAGTTTAGGGGAATTAAATAAAGCATGTAAATCATTGCAAAATCCGAATTTCCTAATAAACAACAATTACTCATAATGTAACCAGCACACAAACAAATTTTCATCCAATAAGAACATAATTATCATTATAAACTATAAAAAATCCTTCATTTTTTTCATAAAAATAGTCATACCGTGTTTTTACGTAACTCGAGACGCCTTGAATGACTGCATAACTAGCAAATGGAGCCTCCGTTGCTCTCAATCCAATGCTGTACATCAATCTTCAGCATCTCCATCAATCTCCACCACCATTTCCTTCATTCTCCTTCCCCGTTCCTTCTTCAAGATGGTACACATGAACAGCCCATAGGGAAGAGAGAGGGAGGAGAGAGAAAGACTAGATTCTGATCTCTTCATCCAGACAGCCATATCTCATGTGAAGACCAGCGATATGATCAGCCAAGAGGGAGAAGTTGAGGCCCAATGTCGGTTGCATAGCTTATTTGCAACTTAACATCATGATCATGAGGGGGGAGGGTGCATTTTTCGACACCTGTTGCTACCGCCATATCCCACGATTCTTCACGTTTTTTCATCAAAATTTTCGGGGGGGTTAAAAGTCCCCAAAGAGCACCCCTCGTTTGGTCTTCAATTTGGTCCACCTTTTCAAATCTTGACCAAGTTTTGGCCTCTTCCTCATCCGGGCTCCGTTTTAGCCTCTGAAAAATGCTGCGCGTCTGTCTTGACATCCCGCACTGACTGGCAGCTCCTGGCATCCCACACGGTAGTCGAAAAAATGATCAAAAATCCACAAGCATCGCTCGAGCGCTGTCGTGTTGCTGCGCATCCGAGTCGTATACACCTCCATTTCTTTTGTTGTGCATTTGTGTTAATTTCTGCGTGTGATTCATTGTTTGTGTGATGCATTTTAATAATCCGCATCCAATGTATATATTCCCTTAGTGCATGCGTATGATTTTGTTTGGATGCATGATGTGCGTGTATTAGAAAAATATTAAAAATTGATGCCAAAGGACATTATCCAGCTGATATTTGTTCTAGCTCTATGTGCAATGACAGTCTTTAAGATCACCACATGCTATACATCTCGGTATGAAGGTAAAAAACCAGGAACTTCAGGGTTGAGGAAAAAGGTTACTGTTTTCAAACAACCAAATGAAGTCACTTTTGTTTCTGCAATCAAAGTTTGCTCCAACATGACAGCCTTGGTGCAAGTGTTTTGAAGATATGCTACAAGAAGGACATTTAAAGGAGGAAGCAGAGTTGCTGCAAGATATGCCTCTTGCAAATAATCTTGTTGCTTGGATGTTAATGTTAAATTAATGCAAAAGGCATGGTGACATATTGCTAGCACAGCAATGCTTTGACAAAAATTATGCTCATGTCAGACCTTTATAAAAGTGCTGGAATGCGGGAAGAAGCTAATGAGATACAGAAGATGCGACAATGTTCCAGGAGATTACATAAGAAGCTAGGAGAAGCTTTTGTTGAAATTGACCACAGACTCTATGGTTTTGTGGCAGGAGACAAAAGCTGCATGGATACTCGAGACATATACACAAAAATCAAGAGATTGGAGTCTCAGATAAATGAGGAAGGTTGCTTGCCTAATTTTGACATGTGAACAAGAAAAAGAAAAACTAAAAACAGAGGAGAAAAGGAAGGGAAAAAAAGACTAATTCGGGAGAGAATTCGAATAGTGAATAGAGGGAAGAACAGACCGCCTGTGGGAGCCCATGGTCACGAGGACGAAGTGAGTTCAACCGATGAAAGAGATAGTGCTGAAAATCGAGGATCATCCTATTAGATGGCACGAGTCATCGTAGAGCAGCAGAGTTGATGTAATTTGCAGATGATGGGATGACAAGGAAGCTACATTTGATGCTCTGACAGAGAAAGATGCAGGCTAGCAGAGAAATCGATGGCGCTATCTCCAATTTAACACACAAAACGGAGTCTTGGGAAGGACTGCTGATCTCATGCTTTGTCAGAGCTTGTTTTCGATGTGCTGTGCAGTAAAGGATTAGTTTCTGATTGCTGTTTTGCAACTCTCGATGACCTGAGAATCAGAAGCTTCAGGTCTTGAGGATTCAATCTTTGTATTGCTTTGGAAGTCTATATACAAATCATGTATGCGGAGAGAGAGCAGCTCGTAGTTGAAAGCACAAAGATATCGAGTGACTTCAAATTGCGTTTCACTATCAGTCATATTCGTGCGTTGATCAAGAAAGGTTGTTTCCAGGAAAGGAGAAGCTCAGAAGGCTAAAAGACAAAACTGAGCTTTGGGTTTGTGAGCTGTCATCTTGCCAGAGATATATCTGCTATTGGGGATTTGCAGAGTTGGCTTGGAAGCTTTGCCTTTCATTGGTTCTGCACAGTCGTGGAATTTTTGGGAGACATAATGATGACGATGATGAATGCGATGGCTTTTGCCGGGGCGGAAAAAGCTGGACACGGAGAGAAAATACAGCAAGCTCAAGAATAAACAATCTTCTTATGATGCTACATTGACGTCAGTTCATTATGCTTGGGGGCAGTTAACCAGCAAGCTTGAGCTACTTGCGAGCAAGCCAATACTTCTTCAAACTGCACGGATGCTGATGCTGCAAAAGATAGTATCAGCCCTCCTACTCTCCCTGAGGAAGCTTTCCTGCACAGATTGTTGGATAGAGGTGCAACCGACTGCAGCACTAGGTGCAATGATGATATGCTGGTACCATTGTCTTCTAAGTCTAGAAAGTCTGCTACATTGAAAAGCGTGGAATATCTTGTTCGTGTCATTGATAATCAACATGCTGAGAGAGAGGAGCTCTTTCGCAAACTCAGGCAGAACACACCCAGCCAAAGTTCTGGACAGCAGGTTCTGAAACTTTTGTGAGGAGCTAATGGAAGAGATAATATCACTAAGATCTAGTTTGGCACACACTATTGGCCATGTTGCTTCTAATGTAAGCATGACCAATTGAAGGTATGGTTGGCATAGATGCTTTGGGTCTTCATCAAGAAAAGAGCCTTACAACATTGAACAGAAACAGAGGCTGTTCTATCCCAGGTCATTAATCTTCTGCTAATGAGTCGGAGAAAAAGAATGATGAACTTAAATTGCAACAAGAGCAACTATTTTTTACAGTAGGAAACATGGAATGCATATGTCTTGAACTTTTAGTTGTGACACTGCCCTCTCCTTTAGCCATGAATCCAATCAACAAAAGATGGAAGTTGTAAAGACTTGCTGATATCTTTTCAGCAAATAATGATGGACTTGACCTCATTATAGAGATGTTCCTCTGGAGTTTCTGAAATTCTCTACTGATCTAGCAACTGCCAAGTTACGGAATGAACATGCTGATGTGAAGAATGTTTTCCTTCCTACTGCAACTGTCATCATACACCTGAATGTAAACAGTTTATGAGATACTTCAGATTATTCTGAACATGAACTTCTTATAACTCATTTGATAAGGAATTTAGTGAACTTTGACATCCAATATTTGAGTTCTTCTTGTTAGCCTCATTTCTTGCTGTACCTTGAACCCCGTGTTCTGCAGCCCTTGCGTGAATTCTACGACATTTCTGGTGAACCCGACGTGAAAGTGCTGCGTCATCAGCAAGATGGAAGACTCGCAAGAAGAGATGACAGATGATAATGTCATGAAGAACCTGTTTCAGTCATTTACCATGTATATGCAGCAGCAAGCTCATGCAAAACGAGACAATGATGCTATGGATGCTTTGAAAGCTGTCCAACAGGAGATGAAGCAGTTTAATGGCCAGCAAGTGTCAACTTACCTGCATTTATATGAAGAAAAGATGAAGTTTTTTGGGGTTTCTCAAGATGTTTGGAGCCGCTACTTCTTGCGGATCGTGGTGCGCGCTCTTGAAGGACGAATTGCAGAAATTCAAGAGGCACATGCAGGTTGGGCTGAATTTAAAAAGGCATTAAAAGATGAATATTTCCTGGAGGATACAGGTCTTATGAATCGCAGGAATTTTTTAGCATGGGTTTCTATGCCTAATAAGGGACTTTCTATTACTGCTCTTCTGCGAGAGTTTGAAAGCCGTTATGATCAGTTGGATGGGACTGAACAGCAAGCTTTGGAGATGCAGAAAGTGGAGTTATTTTTGCAAGCTGCAGATGCTGATTTACAGGAAAAGTTGGATGATCTTTTGGAAGATCAAGCTACTGATTCAGGTTTAAAGACTGAGTGGAGACATGTTATTGATGCTGTGAATGCTCTTGTTAAGAAGCAGCGCAGGAGAGTAAGATTGCATCGAAATACAGGATCAGTTCCTGAAAAATCCTTGGAGACTTCTTCTTCTACCCCTGCTGCAATTTCTTTGCCTAAGCCTACTCCTCCTGTTGTGAATCCACCAGTTCCTGCTGCTCCAGTGCCCTTATCTGTAGATGATGTTATTAAAGGCTTGGCGGATTTGATGATTGAAGCAGTCAAAGCTGAAGTTGGTAAGTTAAAGGAGCAACTTATGTCAGTACCTGCTGTAGCACCTGCTCCAGTGACTGCTTTTCCAGCTGGTCAAAGAAAAGGGCGACGATGTATTTGGTGTGATAGTACAGAGCACCAACACTGCAGAGATTGTGATGCTTTTCAGGAAGCACGTAAGAAGAATGTAGTGTTCTGGGGACAAGATGGGAAGATATGGCTGACAGAGACTGGCGCTCCTCTTGACACGAACTTTGGTAAGGGAGGTATGAAGAAGCTTGTTGATGATATGGCTGCGCGATCAGCTTATGTGAGTGTTAGAGGAGATGCTTCAGCTTTTGGAGTCCAGCTTGAGCAGAAATCTGATGGAGACTCTGCTTTATGGTCTTCTGCCTTGGAGATAGCGAGAAGAGGGAAAGTTCAAACTTCTACTATGACTTGTGTGGGCTCTAGCATCTGAGGAGAAACAGGATGGGATTCTCCTGTTGACAAGTATTCTATTTTTGCTTATATGGCTAAAACGCAAGGTTTAGATGCCATGGTTGAGGAAAAGAGAAGAAGAGATGAGGAGGGTCCTAGCTCCTCCAAAAAGACTAGAGGGGGTGACTTTGTTTCACCACCTGTTACAGCTCCACCTATGCCAAATTCTCCAGCTCAAACAGGTTCTGATCAACCAATGGGAGACAAGCAGAAAGAAAAGAGGCAACCAAGAAAAGAGCCAGGATTCAAGCTCTTGTCAGACCTTGATATGCAAATGGATATGAGTAAGATTTTTCATGAAAGAATTTTGAATAGTGAAGTCACTTTTACTATTGGAGAGGCTCTTGGGATTGCTAGAAGAGAAATACAGGATCAGATGCAGGATCTTTTGCGGAGGAAACGACATGCGATGGAAGGACCTGCTTTACAGGGATTGTGGCATGGAGCTCTTGGGGAAGAGCATGATGATGCAGTGATGGTTGAGAATGCTTCTGTTAATCCGCAATTGGAGAAAATAGTGCAGCCTATGCAGTATGAAGATGATGAGACCCCTATTCTCATTCCTCGCAGCCATTTTTCACGAAGTCATTGGGCTAGAGCAACCACTGAGACAGTGGTAAGGATTGGAGAGAAACAAATTCCCTTGATCGCTTTAGTTGATCATGGTTCTGAGATTAATCTTATTGCTCGAGGTGTTTATGAGAGTGGCAAGTGGCCTATGGATGCAGAGCATGGCTGGCGCATGAGAGCCGCCAATAATACTTCTGGTGATATGTATGCTGCTTGTCCGAGTATCAGAATTTCTATTGGTAATGTTGAAGAGGATTATCATTGCTTTGTTCAGGATTCATGCTCTTATCCGATTATTCTTGGACAGCCTTTCATTACAGAAGCAAGAATGGAAACAAAAGTGATAGATGACGGATCAGCTTATGCGCCGATACGCAGTAACGATGGTATGCGAGCTGTTCAGTTTATGACTGTTGGGGTAAATCATCCGAGAAACAGGGACTCCTTGCGTGAGGCACCACTACCTGTGAAGGAGTTGGATTTTCATTAGGTACCGCTGTCTTGCGAGACGCCAGTGGTACGGAGCGGAGAAAAGAGGAGGTCTCGCCTCCTGGCAGCCAGTCTTTCTCCAATAACTTTGTTGGGTTTACTTCAGATAGTTCAGTAAGTTATCATAAAATTTCAGATTTGCCTAGAGCTGCCAGGCAGTACATTGGTCATAAGGAGAAAGAGTTGAAGAATGCAGGTATTTTGCAAGCAGAAGAGCATGTGGATGGATTGTATGAAGGGATGTCTTATGTAGATACATTGTTTGAGATGAGAGCAATGCTGAAAACTGATGTATGCAAGGGTTCAATGATCATACCTGTGCAAACCTTGGATATGTTTCAGGAAATTTCTGGTTTTATGCTGCAAACAGAGTTAGAGGCTGAGAAAACTTAGCAAACTGAATTTATGGCTGATCTTGATCAGCTAATAGAATTGCAGAGGGCTGAATTCATTCAGCCAACAGAGTTGAATGCAGAAAAATTTCTGCATAAAGAGTTTCAGGCTGCACCCATGCAGTCCATAGAGCTAAAGGCTGAAATTTTTCAGCCAACAGAGTTGAAAGATGCTGAAAATTTGCAGAAATTGCAGCAAAGAAAAGAGTGCTTGAATGATGCCAAGGTTGACACAAAATATAAAACAGTTGATAAGAAGGTTAAGCCGGTTGCAGGCCCGCTTCCCTCTGATAGTGATGAACAGATTGAAAAAGCTATGAAGCAGCCTATGTTGAGGGATCCTGCAAATATTGGACATAAGTTTACAGCTGAAACTCTTGCAGAATTGAAGATTGGAAATGATGATTTTTTGCTTCCAGTGGAAAAAGAATGTTTTAGAGAGATGCTTGGACGTCATGGTAAGGCATTTGCTTTCTTTCCACATGAAATTGGCTGCATTAGTCCCGAATTGGTTGCACCTATGGTCATCTTCACTGTTCCTCATGTACCATGGAATATACGTCCTATACCTGTGCCTAAAGCACACTTGCCAAAGCTGATAGAGTTGCTGAATGAGAAGATTAAAATGGGGATTTTGGAACCCTCTTCTGCACCTTATTCTAACAGGTGGTTTACTGTACCAAAGAAGAATGGTACTTTGAGATTTATTCAGGATATGCAGCCCGTGAACAAAGTGACAATTAGGAATGTGGGAACAGGTCCAGTTGTGGATGAATTTGCTGAGGCTTTTGCAGGACGAGCTATCTATTCCCTAGGAGACTTGTATTCAGGTTATGATCAATTTCAGCTTGCCTTGGAAAGCAGGGATATTACTACTATGCGGACACCTATTGGTCTTGTGAGGATGTGTACCTTGCCACAAGGTGCTACAAACTCAGTTGCTCATATGATGAATGCTATGCATAGAGTTCTTCGAGACTATATTCCGCAGTATACCATGCCTTTTCTAGATGATGTGCCTATTAAGGGTTGTGCAGAAGAAGAAAAGAATGAAAGTCTTGATTTGCGTGGATGTAGACAGTTTGTGGCTGACCACTTGATTGCTTGTGAGCAAATATTGACACGATTAGAGGAGGTAAATTTGACACTTTCAGGGCTGAAATCTGTCTTTGGTGTTAATGAAGTCATCATAGTTGGGCATATGGTTGGATATTATGGCAGAAAGCCTTCTCCTGCAAAGGTGGATGCCATAAACAGGATTGCAGAGTATTGCTCGACTACTTCAGAGGTGCGGAGATTTGTGGGAGCTTGTGTATTTTACATGATTTGGATTCCTCATTTTGCTCATATTGCAGATGTTCTCTATCAGCTGCTTCGAAAGGGGCAGAAATTTCATTGGGATGAGAAGCATTCAAAAGCCATGCGTAAGCTCAAGAAGCTATTGCAATCAGCTCCTACTCTACGCAAGGCGGATTATCAGTGTGGACGGCCGATCATGTTGACAGTTGATACTAGCCCTATTGGCATAGGTTGGGCTGTGGGACAGGATGATGCTGATGGAAATAGGTATGCAATCCGCTTTGGAGCTAAAGTTCTTAATGAGCGACAAAGAAGATACCCGCAGATCAAAAGAGAGTTGTGGGGAGTTGTCACTGCACTGAAGTGTGACAAAGGATATTTTATTGGAGCTTCAGTTATTGTGGAAACAGATTGTTTGCCTTTGTTTGGCATGATTACTAGTTGCTCGACTCCAGATATAGCGATGCTTCGGTGGATTGCCTATATCAAATCATTGAATCCAGAATTTCGACACATAGCAGGGAAAGATAATCCAGTTGCTGACATGCTTTCTAGAGCGAGATATGAGGATGAGGAGTCAATGCTTGCAGAAGATGATGAGACAGAGTTTGCTGCTTCTGTCCTTATTCATGATTGTCATGTATCTACTGTTGAAGCTTTTATTGAAGAACTTTATGTTGATGAGTGGCTGCAAATTGGACAGTATCTAAGTTCATTGACTCGAAGAGCTGATTGGACAGATGATGAATTCAAGAAAATCAGAAGGAAGGCTTATGGGTATTTCTTGAAAGATGGTTTTCTTTGGAAGCATCCAAGAAAGAGAGGAGGCTTGCCCTTGAGAGTAGTTTGTGATGTAGCGATGCAGATACAGATTATGCGAGAGTTTCATGAGAGCTCATGGGCTGGACATAGAGGTGTGTGGGCTACCTATGAGAAAATCAAAGAAAGATACTGGTGGAAAGGGATGTATAAAGATGTTTCTCACTTTGTGGAGACTTGCAGGGACTGCCAGCTTTACTCTTTAGTGCGACATCGTGATGAGTTGCATCCGACTTATCCACTATGTATGCATTACAAGTGGGTGGTAGACTTGGTTACTTTGCCAGTGGGACTTTGGCAGATGAGATATCTTGTCTTGGCTAGGGAGGATCTTACAAACTATGTTGAAGGTAGACCGTTGCGAACGAAGACCACCACTACAGTATGTAAATTCTTGTTGGAAGAAATATTTTGCAGGTATGGATGTATAGGCAAGATTACAGCTGATCGTGGAGAACTAGATGCTGATGAAGCTAGAGAATTCTTCTCACGGCTTGGGATTAAATTGGCTCTTACTACTACCTATAATCCAGAGGGAAATGGCAAAAGTGAAAGAGGACATCCGCCAATAGTTAAAGCATTGGCAAAAGCTTGTAGAGGTCGGATTGGAGATTGGCCGAGATTACTACCTTTTGCATTGTGGGCTGATCGCTCTACACATAGTGTGACTACTGGATACATGCCTGCGGAGTTGATGTATGGGCAAAAACCTATCATGCCTACTGAAATTTGTGCTCTCACTTGGAGTGTTCTTCCGTGGCATGAGAATTTATCAAGGGAAGAGCTGTTAGCCCTTCGGATTCGTCAACTAGAGAGAAGGACAGAAGATGTGCAGCTAGCCGTTGACCGTTTGAAGGCAGCCCGTCTCAGAAATAAGGACAGGTTTGATTTAAGGCATCGCTTGAGGCCTAGAGCCATAAAAGAAGGAGATTGGGTTCTAGTCTATGACAGTAGTCTAGAAAATCAGCATAGTAGCATGAGAAAAATGGTTCAAAGATGGTTTGGACCGTATGAAGTGAAAAAGGTTTTTGACAATGGTACCTATGAGCTGGCTGAGTTAGATGGAACAAAATTGAGGGTGCCTATTGCTGGAAAACGAGTCAAGATTTTCAAGAGAAGAGAAGATGAAGAATATGCACTTGAAGCATTGACAGAAGAAGAGCAGGTAGAAGAAAGACAAGCAGAAGAAACAGAGAGCATAGATGATGAAGCTGATCGAGAAAGAGGTCTACTAGAAACAGAAGATGGACTTGACATGTTTGTGGACTTGAATGATCCTAGATAGTTGGCACATCCGGAGGATGCGCAGGTTTAGAGGGGGTGGATGTCGTGTTGCTGCGCATCCGAGTCGTATACACCTCCATTTCTTTTGTTGTGCATTTGTGTTAATTTCTGCGTGTGATTCATTGTTTGTGTGATGCATTTTAATAATCCGCATCCAATGTATATATTCCCTTAGTGCATGCGTATGATTTTGTTTGGATGCATGATGTGCATGTATTAGAAAAATATTAAAAATTGATGCCAAAGGACATTATCCAGCTGATATTTGTTCTAGCTCTATGTGCAATGACAGTCTTTAAGATCACCACATGCTATACATCTCGGTATGAAGGTCAAAAACCAGGAACTTCAGGGTTGAGGAAAAAGGTTACTGTTTTCAAACAACCAAATGAAGTCACTTTTGTTTCTGCAGTCAAAGTTTGCTCCAACATGACAGCCTTGGTGCAAGTGTTTTGAAGATATGCTACAAGAAGGACATTTAAAGGAGGAAGTAGAGTTGCTGCAAGATATGCCTCTTGCAAATAATCTTGTTGCTTGGATGTTAATGTTAAATTAATGCAAAAGGCATGGTGACATATTGCTAGCACAGCAATGCTTTGACAAAAATTATGCTCATGTCAGACCTTTATAAAAGTGCTGGAATGCGGGAAGAAGCTAATGAGATACAGAAGATGCGACAATGTTCCAGGAGATTACATAAGAAGCTAGGAGAAGCTTTTGTTGAAATTGACCACAGACTCTATGGTTTTGTGGCAGGAGACAAAAGCTGCATGGATACTCGAGACATATACACAAAAATCAAGAGATTGGAGTCTCAGATAAATGAGGAAGGTCGCTTGCCTAATTTTGACATGTGAACAAGAAAAAGAAAAACTAAAAACAGAGGAGAAAAGGAAGGGAAAAAAAGACTAATTCGGGAGAGAATTCGAATAGTGAATAGAGGGAAGAACAGACCGCCTGTGGGAGCCCATGGTCACGAGGACGAAGTGGAGTTCAACCGATGAAAGAGATAGTGCTGAAAATCGAGGATCATCCTATTAGATGGCACGAGTCATCGTAGAGCAGCAGAGTTGATGTAATTTGCAGATGATGGGATGACAAGGAAGCTACATTTGATGCTCTGACAGAGAAAGATGCAGGCTAGCAGAGAAATCGATGGCGCTATCTCCAATTTAACACACAAAACGGAGTCTTGGGAAGGACTGCTGATCTCATGCTTTGTCAGAGCTTGTTTTCGATGTGCTGTGCAGTAAAGGATTAGTTTCTGATTGCTGTTTTGCAACTCTCGATGACCTGAGAATCAGAAGCTTCAGGTCTTGAGGATTCAATCTTTGTATTGCTTTGGAAGTCTATATACAAATCATGTATGCGGAGAGAGAGCAGCTCGTAGTTGAAAGCACAAAGATATCGAGTGACTTCAAATTGCGTTTCACTATCAGTCATATTCGTGCGTTGATCAAGAAAGGTTGTTTCCAGGAAAGGAGAAGCTCAGAAGGCTAAAAGACAAAACTGAGCTTTGGGTTTGTGAGCTGTCATCTTGCCAGAGATATATCTGCTATTGGGGATTTGCGGAGTTGGCTTGGAAGCCTTGCCTTTCATTGGTTCTGCACAGTCGTGGAATTTTTGGGAGACATAATGATGACGATGATGAATGCGATGGCTTTTGCCGGGGCGGAAAAAGCTGGACACGGAGAGAAAATACAGCAAGCTCAAGAATAAACAATCTTCTTATGATGCTACATTGACGTCAGTTCATTATGCTTGGGGGCAGTTAACCAGCAAGCTTGAGCTACTTGCGAGCAAGCCAATACTTCTTCAAACTGCACGGATGCTGATGCTGCAAAAGATAGTATCAGCCCTCCTGCTCTCCCTGAGGAAGCTTTCCTGCACAGATTGTTGGATAGAGGTGCAACCGACTGCAGCACTAGGTGCAATGATGATATGCTGGTACCATTGTCTTCTAAGTCTAGAAAGTCTGCTACATTGAAAAGCGTGGAATATCTTGTTCGTGTCATTGATAATCAACATGCTGAGAGAGAGGAGCTCTTTCGCAAACTCAGGCAGAACACACCCAGCCAAAGTTCTGGACAGCAGGTTCTGAAACTTTTGTGAGGAGCTAATGGAAGAGATAATATCACTAAGATCTAGTTTGGCACACACTATTGGCCATGTTGCTTCTAATGTAAGCATGACCAATTGAAGGTATGGTTGGCATAGATGCTTTGGGTCTTCATCAAGAAAAGAGCCTTACAACATTGAACAGAAACAGACGCTGTTCTGTCCTAGTTCATTAATCTTCTGCTAATGAGTCAGAGGAAAAGAATGATGAACTTAAATTGCAACAAGAGCAACTATTTTTTACAGTAGGAAACATGGAATGCATATGTCTTGAACTTTTAGTTGTGACACTGCCCTCTCCTTTAGCCATGAATCCAATCAACAAAAGATGGAAGTTGTAAAGACTTGCTGATATCTTTTCAGCAAATAATGATGGACTTGACCTCATTATAGAGATGTTTCTCTGGAGTTTCTGAAATTCTCTACTGATCTAGCAACTGCCAAGTTACGGAATGAACATGCTGATGTGAAGAATGTTTTCCTTCCTACTGCAACTGTCGTCATACACCTGAATGTAAACAGTTTATGAGATACTTCAGATTATTCTGAACATGAACTTCTTGTAACTCATTTGATAAGGAATTTAGTGAACTTTGACATCCAATATTTGAGTTCTTCTTGTTAGCCTCATTTCTTGCTGTATCTTGAACCCCGTGTTCTGCAGCCCTTGCGTGAATTCTACGACAGCGCCTTTTAAAAGTCGTCTTTCACTTGGTGCTTAAAATCATCCTAGCTGCAGCC
The DNA here is from genome assembly GCF_053477565.2 of Lygodium microphyllum. NCBI lineage: Eukaryota > Viridiplantae > Streptophyta > Polypodiopsida > Schizaeales > Lygodiaceae > Lygodium > Lygodium microphyllum. The sequence goes on along the minus strand of NC_141154.1, from coordinate 67,281,438 downwards.
GCCGCCTTCGATGTTAAATATTTTTCCCCTAAATTCTAGATTTTTTGGCAAATTTTAAGCACATCCCGGGCTCAAAACTCCTCTCTCATTGGCGACCACAGGATAGGGTGACTCAGCCTGTCGAATCCCACAACAGATCTGCACAAAACAACCAAAGGAAGCATCAAGTTGATACAAAATAGACACATATTAAAACACAGCACATTGCTCACCCTACCCCCTGACAAAACCAAGGCATTAAATCCACAAGGAGTAGACCTAGCATAATCTGATAGAAGGTCTGAAGCTAGTCACTAACCGACTGCTCCAACATAGCCAAACTAAAAAGAGCTATCAAAGAGGTCACCCTAAGTGGTGGTCTGAACTACCTACCTAACTAAGGACAACACAACCAAGAGGTCCTACTAGGCGAGGACTCCTATAGCCTGATCAAGAAGTATTTTCTTTTAGCGCATTTCTTCTTTTATGCTTTTATTCCCCCATACTCGGGTGTTTAAAGAGGAGGGAGCTGAGCGTAGTGGCCCAAGGAGAACAGGGCATTGGCCTTAGGTCCTGTCTTGGTACCCAAGAACCTACCAAGCCCTAGTAAGGTGACACTTAATCCTTTTCTGATGCTCACTTTTATTTTCGCTCCAACCTTCCTTTCTTTCTTCTTTTCTAGCGAGACGCCACCCCTAGGAAGACAAGGCATCGGCCCTGGGTCTGACTCATCCCCAGGAACCTACCAGACCTTCGCTAGGCGATGAGCAATTGCTTCTAAATTTTCATTTCTTTTCTTTTCTATTTTTATAGGGGTTAGAACCCCTTTTTATACACCTTTGTATATATTTATTGTCTTTGAGATATTCAATGTTTTTTTTTTCCTCTCTATCATCATCATTTTCCTTCGACATGCTTCTCTAACTGCCTCACAACTAACAAGAACTCCTAGAACGGCTACCTAGCAGGCTAGCAAAACAGGGTCACTAGAACTGCCTTCTAAAAACAGGTCTTTCGATGCCTGGCAATGTCTTTACAGGAGGCAACGACTACTCAGACCTCCCTCAGACATACCTATCTAAACCTGGGACTTCATGCCTTGGACGCCGGTCCCCAACAAGAAAACAAAATCCCCTACAAGTACACAGACACATATAGCATAAAAACGCGGTGCTCGTAAAGGAGAGATATCACCTGGATAGGGCCACGAGAAGCTCCCACGCGACATAGGCTCCTTCCAAGCTCTTCTTCGGACCTGTCTAGCACAGAACTAAAACAAGAAACCATTAACCGCACCTATACTAAACAGACAACTAGCCCCCTTGGCCTAATGAAATAAAACAGTTAAAACCTTGCAAAACTGGCCCTCTTGGACTAACGAGATAAAACAGAATAGCACCTACACATCCCTCCCCGAAATAGTACAAATATACAATAATATATTCCTTTCCAAGGAGGAAAAATAGGGCTTACAGCCCTAAACTAAATGCATAAGATTATGACCCATCCCTCCTGCATATATAGCAAGAGGCGTACGCATAACATGTTGTCTAATCAGCCTATGGGTCTAGGATAACAACGGTAGATTGGTCTTGGCTACTCTTTGCATCACCCATATCAACCATTGCCTGCTATAAATTGCATGCTCTGATAACATTCCCCACAAACAACCGGGTCCTGTCTCATTATTGATAGCAATATCCAAACTAGGACCACAGTTGAAGAAAATGTATTCTTCATAAGCAAGATTTGCCAGTGAATCCGCAAGCTGATTCCAGTAACGTGAAATCAGCTGAAGAGACACTCTCTCAAACTCCTCAAGTAGGGTCATCGCAGTTCGATGATACACACAAAGGATGGGATTCCGCACTGTGTATGTCCCATCTAGTTGATTCAAGATCAACTGGGAATCCCCTTTTACTAACAACCGCCGAATACCACCTTGTTTGGCAATATGCAGTCCCATAATCAAGGCTTTATACTCAGCCATATTGTTAGTGAATCCTACCCCGAGATAAGCAGCTAACTTCATCGTAACTCTATGTCGGGGATCTCGGATTACTACTCCACCAGTCCCTTTTTTATTAGGGACCCTGGACACTCTGTCAAAATATAATGTGTACGTCCACAATGGGTTTACACAGCCTGCCATCACGAACTCCTCTATTTGTAATTATGATAGTCAAAATTTAACATGCTTAGAGGATGAATTGACGGCTCCATCCCACCTTCTTTATTGAACTCAAGAGGGATGCTTGTTAACATCGGTAAGCAGTGATGGCAGAAGACTTTGATCTCCCACACAAAGGTTCCGTCTTCTTGCTCAATCACTTTATATCCTTTGCTCCAGATATGGGTGCTCCAAATAAGGAATTAACCACCCCATCAACTAGCTTTAGCTCTTTTTTGCAGGTCTCAAATCAGCCCCAGTATGGACCTGCAATGCATTTTTCCATGTTAGCATACTTAGAAATAATAAGGTTTAATATTATTAAGGTTAACCTTATTTTTAAATTCTACTCCCTACAGATCAGCTAGTAGAGCCGTAGACCTATTTTTCCCTATCCTGACAATCTTGTAGGGGCCATCCCATCTAGGTTCTAGCTTCCCTGGAAACAACTCCCTATGCACATCGTAGTACAGAACTAATTGCCCTTCTTTAAAGGTATATTTGTTTGCTTTAAGGTCATGCAACTACTTCATCCGATGTTTAGCTACCTCCTGGTGTAAAAAGCTCTCCAATTTCAGCTCATCCAGGTGGGCTATAGTCGCGAAACATTCAAAGAGTGCATCCTCATCTCCCAAAGGGTGGTTAATTGCAAACCGTATGGATGGCAACTCAATTTCAAGGGGTAACACACATTCTTCCCCATAAACTAATTTAAATGGAGTATGGCCAGTAGGTCGCTTAAACGTTGTATTGTACGCCCATACTCCCACATATAAGTTCCTGTCCCAGTCTCGTTTCTTCTCAGAGACTATTTTAGACAAGATACCCACAAGCTGCTTATTAGTACTTTCAACTTGCCCATTGGCTTGCAAATTATAGGGGGTCGTTTTGTTGTGCTTGATTTGCCAAGATTCAGTCAAGCTTTTAATCACTTTATTCAAAAAATGGGTTCCACAGTCTGACACTAGTTCCTTCGGTGGATCAAAACGACAGATAATCTACTCTAAAAGGAAACTTGCAGTCTCTTTTGCATTGTCCTGCCTCGTCGCCCACGCTTCTGACCATTTTGTAAAATAATCACTTGCTACTATAATGTACCTCTTCTGGGTAGTAGACGAGGGGGTGATAGGACCCACAAAGTCAATGCCCCACTTCTCAAATGGAAGGATAGCTGTGATAGGCATAAGTGGGAATCTCCTATTCTCTCTGTTGTCATGTCTTTGACAGGTATCACATCTCTTAACATACTCAAAGGAATCTTGGAAGATGGATGGCCACCAATATCTAGCTCTTAAAGCTTTCTATGCCATCAACCGTCCAGCGAAGTGCCCTCCATATGCAGAGTCATGGCACTCTTCCAAGATAAAAGGAACCTCGTCAGGCATCACACATCGGCGATACATATCATCAACACCCTATCGATATAGTGTTCCTGCGATTAAGGAAAACTTCAAAGCCTATTGTCTAATTTTCCTCTTTTTTGATTTTGATAAACCAGCTCCAGTCTCTCCCGTTGATAGATAATGTGTGATAGTAGCATACCAAGATGGGATAGAAGCTGTATCAATTTTAAACATTTCTTCAATATGACTTCCTTCAGCCAAAGTCTCTTTCGGCTCCCTGAAATCCACAAGGCATTCCACAATACCCTGCAACCTCGATGGCTTACTCTTAATCTCATAATCGAACTCCTGCAAAGTGATTAACCACTTTGCCAGACGATCAGGTGGTTGCAGCTTGTTCATAAGCAATCTAAGCCCTTTCATCTTCGTATAGAAAACTACCTTCTCATAGAGGATGTAGCGCCTGAATTTTTTAGTCCCAAAGACCATCGCAAGGCACAACTTCTCCATGTAGGTGTAGTTAATTTCTGATATGCTCAATTTTCGACTAGCAAAAGCTATCGGATGATACCACTTTTCCTCCCAGATTTGGGCTAAACAGCAGCTGATACTATGCATGGTGACTGCTAAAAATATGTAAAATACCTCGCCTCTTCTAGGTGCTTTTAAAACTAGTGCTTTTACTAGCTCCTATTTCACATCCTTGAAAGCTACCTTACAAGGGTCGCTCCATACAAATAGACAGCTAAAAGATAATAAGTTCGTTAATGGCAACATCCTTTCTGCCAAGGCATTTATAAACCTTGGATCGTACCCTATCGATGACAGAAAGCTATGTACCTCTTTTGGAGTGCGTGGTGGACTCATAGCGACTATGACCTTGATCTTTTCAGGGTCAGTTGCGATCCCTATTGAACTGACCACATGGCCTAGCAATAGCCCATAAGGCACTCCAAAGAAACACTTCTGTGGGTTAAGAGCGATACAGAATTGTCTGCAGTGCTCAAAGCACTTTCTTAAGATAATCAACATCCTTTCCCTTATAGTGGCTGCCCCTAGGTCATCGATAAATACTTTCAACTCATCTGGGGAGATGTAACCAAAGGTCTTGTCTGCTGTTTGTTGCCATGATCCAGGTGCATTGCACAAACCAAAGGCCATCACATGGTACGCAAAAGTACCAAAGACAGTAATGAAAGTTGTTTTCAACTTGTCCTCTTCTGCAATTGCCATCTGGTTGTATCCTGCAAAGAAATCCATAAACGAATATATTTCCCTACCTGCTAATTGATCCAAAATCTGGCCAATAAATGGCAACGGGTAGTAATCCTTAGCCGTCTACTTATTCAGCTCTCTAAAATCTACACATAGTCGGATCTGGTTGTTTTTCTTCTTCCTGATAACAACTGGTGAACACCATTCCGTATGCTGTACAGGGAAGATTAAACCAGCTTTTCGTAACTTTTGTAACTCCTCAAACAGACCGTCCCTCAATTCAAAAGGCATATGCCTTACTTTCTGATGCACAGGGTGACTGCCTTCTTTTAGGGGAATAGTATGAACAGCCAGGCTAGGAGGAATGCCTCTCAGCTCATCATAACTCCAAGCAAAAATATCGTGAAATTCTTGAATCAAGGACACATAGTCCTCCCTTTCTACTGAACTGAGCATGGAACCTAATTTAATTGGCCGCGAATCATTCGGCGTGCCAAGGTCCAACTCAATCACATCTGCATCTCTTATCCTATCTTGCGATTCTCTCGGCTCATTTAGAGTTATCTGATAAATATCCTCTGTAGTGGATCCCTCTTTAGATTCATCACTCGATGATGTCTCACTACCGGATGGATCATCTACTATTTCTAATTCAGTAGAGAATAAACGAGCTCTCTCACTCTGAGGAGACTCAGGGTAAGCATCGACTATTACTCGATTAGAACCTCCACCTAGAACCACTCAACCGGCGGGTATATCAACTTGACAGTCTGTTCATAAGATCCAAGGCCTGCCTAGAGAGTCTCGATAGCTAGGACGTCCTGCAAATCTTATCACCCTAAAGTCCAAGAAGCATTCTACACTTGCAACTCTAACATGGACCTTAGTAACGCAACCTTCTGGTTGCCTTAGACTATCATCATCCATTATAAGAAGGGTGGAACCATCTTTTTGGATACCTAGACCCAACCTCTCCATTAACTCTGAACTCATGATATTGACGGAGGACCCAGTGTCTACGATAGTATGCTCCACTAATATTCCATCCACGTATGCTGGAACCCTAGGGCAATTCTTTTCAGCATGATCAAACCAATCTTTCCCTACTCGTGCTATGCCCAAAGGTTCTACAATATACCCAATATGCAAGATCTTCTTGAATTCCTTGCGTACTCATAGAGATAATTTAATCAACTGCAAGAGGTTTACATCTCGTTTAACTTTGCAAAGAAAACTTGCTAAATCAAAATCATGATAGGTAGCCAAAGCTCTCTTTTCTCGCCAAACCATTCTTTCTTTTGGTCTCGGGACCGGCTTTGGTTCTTTATTTTTAGCTCTTGCCTTCTTTCTTGGCACTTCCTCATCCTTCTTAGGATCGACTTTTTTGTCAACAGGCCTTAGAGATCCACCTTCCACACCAGGATTCAAGACTTGCGTCCCCTTATCCCCTTGCTTAAGGTTTCCCTCGGCCGGTTTTACATTATCTTTATCACCCTCTTTAGCCTTTTGGCCTCTTGTCACAGCTCGTAGGTTAGAGTTTTTAGCGCCATTAACGCGTACAGCCTCAATAAGGTTGACTCCATTGCCTTGTGGCAACTGCTCTATAGTGGTCTTTCCCCTTTGCAATATTCATTTTGCTGGAGGTTACTACCTTGCGCTCTATGATTAACTGGACCTGGCTATTTACTCCCTTGTTGGAGGGAACTAATCTTACTCCAACACGTAGCAGCTAAGTGGCCCGACTTCCCGCAAATATCACATTTAACATTTGGACATTTTCTAGGGAAATGTTGTTCGCCACACCACTTACAACTGAATCTTGAGGGACCACCCTCTTCAGGGCGTCGATTCCCTATCAGATTCTGCTACTTCTTCAAGAAATTGACGTCAATAGCTATTTTCTGATATTATTCAGAAATCATTTCAGTGTAGTGCTTCATCATATCCTTAACTTTGCCAAGGACATTAGAGGCACTCGACTCATAGCCTTGATCGTCTATCCGTCGTTCCATTGGCCTAATAATTTGATTGGGCATTATTTGTTGACTCACAAGAACAACATTAGGGTTCGCAACTTGGCCTCCAACATTTGGTGGAGCCAACTGACTAGCCATAGGCATAGTCACATTGGGAGGAGCTGGCAGCAAAGGTACATTTTGAACCATGCTTCCTCTCCCATTAGGGTTATTCATAGGCATCCCTTGACTTCCATTTATCAATGGTAAATTTCCTCCAGGTACTAAACTCGCATTAAGATTTATTCGAGAGGAGTAGGCCGTTTGTAATCGTGACTCTACTCCTTCTGCCCGTGTGATGGCAGTGTCTATATCAGCCAAAGCCACATTGCTCAATTGTACCTGAATATTGAAATCCAATCCATGCAAGAAGTATTGCAATTGGGCAGCCGGCGGAATAGGAATGTAAGTTTGTAACTTACGAAATACTTCCTTAAGCTTCTTGGCATAGGCTTTGACATTCTCATGGGGGTCTTGGCATGTTACATTCAAAACACGCAACCAGTATTGGCCACCTCTTTCAAGGGCATATTCTCCTCGAAAAGATGCATAAAATTGGTCGATTGTGGTTATGGTTTCAGTCTCTATGCTATGATACCATGCTACAGCCCTTTCTTTTAACGTCATGTTAAAGAACATCATAAGATGTCCCTCATCCTAGATGTGGTAATTAAACATTAATCTTTGGAATTCACAAATGTGAAACTCCGCATCTTCTTCGACTAACCCATTAAAAATGGGCAAAAGAACTCCTAAATCTGGCAGATCTGGCGTCCCTGCAGGAATTGCAATGGGTTGTGCCATGACGATAATCGGATTGACAATAGGAGTTTGGACTAATGGGATCACACCCCCACTTGATGTGGGCTGACTTGGTGGAAGAGAGAAAGAACTTGTGCTTCCTTCTGCACCTAAAAGACTATGTGCAGCAGTTGGGTTACTAAGACCACTGCCTCTTATGCATATCGGGATACTCCTTTGAGGAGAATAGTGACCTACAATCTCCAACCGTCGTCTAGCCCTCTCAGCACATTCTATTTTTGTATTTCGGCTTGGCGATCCTTGTCAAAGGATATAAACCAACTTTTTTGGTCCCTAAAAATCCTAGATTTGAGAATCACCACTTGTTGGCAGCTCCCGGCAGACGCACCACTGATGGGACCTCAAATGGGCCGCACTGGCTATGGCACTAGGCGGACCTCATGCTCATAACAGACAAACACACCCTCACGGCCTCGCAAAACCAGGAGCGTCTATCTGCTGCTAAAGGACAAACTGCCCTAAAGCCTAATCTATGTGTTTATAGTTTTATAGTTTTTTAGTCCAACGTTTCCCTTTCTATAAACTCCTCAGAGGGAGAACCCATACACATTGGCAATAAATACCAATGGGAGGCAGCCTCTCGGTAGAAACACCACGACTCCACTGCAGCTCTCCTACATCGCAGGGATTAGCCCCTTGATGCGCTGCTCAACATATAAAACAAACGGACAAACTCCACTCTTTCATTTTGAAAGTTTCCAGGAGATGCCATGTGTCCTTTCCAAATAATCCCCCAAGAAACGAACGTCTATCCTACAGCTTAGCATGTCTTTCCACACTCAAGCGTAGTCATTGTCATTGAAAACAGATGCTATGCATCCAGGTTTTTTATTCTGACACCATGGTTTACATGTACATGCAAAGCTGAATGATCCTAAAGTGCTCAAATATTATTTTCAAATCAGACACGTGTTGTGCACAACCAGGCTTTCAATGCTTATTCCCTAACCCGTTGTGGCGATGTAAGGATAGCACTGAGACAACACTCGTGCTACTATCCTCCTAGTTAAAATACACCGAACTCTATGTCATGATATGCATTAGAAAATCAGCAACAATCAGCACGCAAATCACACCATTCAAACATCCCAACCCCCTACGTTTAGGTATTGCTTCCGTTGCATAGGTGTAGAGGTTCATTTTGCCATGTTTTGATGTATAAAAAGCGATAAATCACAAACTTTGACAAAGAGATAGGGCAAATTGAGGCTAAACCTCATGCTTTGCCACTAGCATACATCCACAAACAATCATTATATTTTTCTTTATTTTTTCAAGATGTATTTCTATTTTTTCCCTTATTTTCCCCATTTTCTTAATTTATTTAGCAATAAAATATACTATTTTCTGATTTTTCTTGTTCCAATCACGTCAGCATACTAACATTCAATTTATCTTCCATATTCCCCCAATGGGAACCCCTTTTACCCACCCGAAACGGAAGAACTACCATTTTACCACTTAAAAATCGCATTTCGAGTTTACGGGAATTAAATAAAGCATGTAAATCATTGCAAAATCAGAATTTCCTGATAAACAACAATTACTCATAATGTAACCAGCACACAAACAAATTTTCATTCAATAAGAACATAATTATCATCATAAACTATAAAAAATCCTTCATTTTTTTCATAAAAATAGTGTTTTTACGTAACTCGAGACGCCTTGAATGACTACATAACTAGCAAATGGAGCCTCCGTTGCTCTCAATCCAATGCTGTACATCAATCTTCAGCATCTCCATCAATCTCCACCACCATTTCCTTCATTCTCCTTCCCCGTTCGTTCTTCAAGATGGTACATATGAACAACCCATAGGGAAGAGAGAGAGGGAGGAGAGAGAAATACTAGATTCTGATCTCTTCATCTGGACAGCCATATCTTGCGTGAAGACCGGCGATATGATCAGCCAAGAGGGAGAAGTTGAGCCCCAATGTCCGTTGCATAGCTTATTTGCAGCCTGACATCATGATCATGAGGGGGGAGGGCGCATTTTTCGGCGTGTGTTGCTGCCGCCATATCCCACGATTCTTCACTTTTTTTCATCAAAATTGGGGGGGGGGGGGGGGGGGGGGGGGGGGGGGTTAAAAGTCCCCAAAGGGCACTCCCCCTTTGGTCTTCAATTTAGTCCACCTTTTCAAATCTTGGCCAAGTTTTGGCCTCTTCCTTATCCGAGCTCCGTTTCAGCCTCTGAAAAATCCTGCGCATCCGTCTTGACATCCCGCACTGACTGGTAGCTCCTGGCATCCCGCACGGTAGTCAGAAAAATTAGCAAGAATCCAAAGTGTCGCTCGGGCGCCTTTTAAAAGCCGTCTTTCACTTGGTGCTTAAAATCATCTTAGTTGCAGCCGCCACCTTCAATGTTAAATATTTTTCCCCTAAATTCTGGATTTTTTGGCAAATTTTAGGCACATCTTGGGCTCAAAACTCCGCTCTCATTTAGACCTATTTTCCTCCATCAAAATCAATTTCAGATAAGTATTGTACAAGAGAGTGACTAGTGGAGTGCTGCAGATCATCTATAGTTAGTAAGAGACTACATCTCGAGATATCCAAGGTCAAATATGGAGGAGGATGGCTTAAGTGGCAGGTCGTCATCAAATTTCATGCAAAACTAGAGGTAATTAGGGTAAAGGAAGGTTAACCGGGCTTAGTTAGAGGTTAAACTCCAGTTACTTTTCAAAAGGGAGTTTCTCTTCTCTCTCTTTCAAACTTTTGGTTGAAGCTTCAATGGTGGCTATCAAGAAATCTTCCAAGTTCTCTCTCTACTGATAATCCCTTATAGCCAAACCATGGTGCAATGATTCCTTATTACCTGAGCTTCAAGAAGAGTATCCTAGTGTAACGTCTCCCCCCGTCCACTTGTGGGACACGTCTTAGCAGCCCATCGGGAAAAGAGTCTAGAAAGTGTCACTCGGCACTCCCAAGGAATGACACGAGCTTCAAGAAGAGTATCCCGGTGTAACGTGTCCCCCTTGTCCACTTGTGCGACACGTCTTAGCAGCCCATCGGGAAGAGAGTCTAGAAAGCGCCGCCCGGCACTCCCAAGGAATGACACGGGATTTGCGATCTAGGTCTTACAGAGTCTGCCACGAAGCGGAAGCATTCTGGCCGTTCCCACTTAGGACTGACCTGAATCAGGGTTTTTCTAATGGTCAAGCTTCCAGAAGGTAGCTAGCGTCGAGCCCCAAACGAACTACTTTACACAAAAACACCAGGGTCGAAGCGAATTTATACTGCACTTGGTTCAAGGAGAATGGAAAATGAGAGGGATGCGAAGCTCGACCTCTCTACCTGTAAGGCATACTCCCATTCCATTCCCCTAAAACAACATAAATCGGGATTCTAGCTCTCTAGATTCTAGGTCATTGTTACCTTGCTGTCAATTTCTTTGAGAAAAGTTCCCGGCCAACCGGAACCACCCTTCCGTAGGACGGACCCAGGGTCACATCCACCGCACTTTCCTCAGGTTGCTTTAGTTATCTAATTACCTACCACCGCATTTCGAGTTCTACAGGAATTAAATAGTGCATGTAAATCATTGCAAAATCAATATTTTCTAATAAACAACAATTAATCATGATGCAACCAGCACTTAAATAAATTTTCATCTAATAAGAACATCATTACCATCATAAAATACCAAAAACCCTTCATTTTCTTCATAAAAATGGTCATACCATGTTTTTACGAAACTCGAGACGCATTAAATGATTGTATGACCAGTGGACGGAGCCTCCATTGCTCTCAATCCAATGTTGCACATCAATCTTCAGCATCTCCATCACCGTTTGCTTCAATCTCCTTCTTGATTGCTCCTTCAAGATAGTGTGCATGAACAGCCCATAGAGAGGAGAGAGAGGGAGGAGAGAGAAATACTAGATTCTGATCTCTTCATTCAGCCAGCCATATCTCGCACAAAGACCGGTGATATGATTAAGGGAAGAAGGAGCATTTGCGAGGCATTATCTGATCCATGGGGTACTTGCAACCCCAAAATCGATTTGTGGGGGGAGGGGGGGATTTTTTCGGCGCCTCTGATCAGCGTCGCCATATCCACGCCACGCCATGAAAAAATTAAGGGGGGGGGGGGTGCCCCCTCCCAAAGGGCACCCCCTTTTGGCCTAAGTTTTGTACACCTTTTCATTCTTGGCCAATTTTTGGCCTCTTTCGCGTCCGGGCTCCGATTTGACCTCTGAAAAATCCTGCGCATCCATCTCGGCATCCCGTACTGACTGGCAGCTCTCCGAATCCCGCATTGCAATCGAAAAAATTATCAAAAATCCACAAGTGTTGCTCGGGCACCTTTTAAAAGCCGTCTTTCACTTGGTGCTTAAAATCATCCTAGCTGCAGCCGCCGCCTTTGATGTCGAATATTTTTTCCCTAAATTTCGGATTTTTTGGCAAATTTTAGACACATTCCAGGCTCAAAACTCCGCTCTCATTGGCGACCACGGGATAGGGCGACTCAGCCCATCGAATCCCACAACAGATCTGCACAAAACAAGCAAAGGAAGCACCAAGCTGATACAAAGTAGATACATATTAAAACACAGCACTGTGCTCACCCTACCCCTAACAAAACCAAAGCATGAAATCCACAAGGAGTAGGCCTAGCATAATCTGATAGAAGGTCAGAAGCTAGTCACTAACCAACTACTCTAACACGGCCAAAGTAAAAAGAACTATCAAAGAAGTCGCTCTAAGTGGTGGTTTGAACTACCGACCTAACTAAGGACAACACACCCCAAAAGCTCCTACTAGGCCAGGACTCCTATAGCCTGATCAAGAAATATTTTCTTTTAGCACATTTCTTCTTTTAAGTTTTTATTCCCCTATACTCGGGCGTGTAAAAAGGAGGGAGCTGAGCGTAGTGACCCAAGGAGAACAGGGCATGCATCGGCCTCAGGTCCTGTCTCAGTACCTAAGAACCTACCAAGCCCTCACGAGGCGACACTTAATCCTTTTCTGATGCTCACTTTTATTTTCGCTCCAACCTTCCTTACTTTCTTCTTTTTTAGCGAGACACCACTGTTGAGAATAGCAAATGATGTATGCCCATAGAGGCTAAATGTGTGCCCAAAAGAGGCTTCCCCATAAGTGGCTTTGTATGAGAGATATGACAAAGATGTATGCTCTAGAAGCTGTAAGAAGAGATGTCCAAAATCCCATATGCACAGTGAGGTACAGTGGTACTATCCAAAAAGCTATAAAGGCATGTACTTGACACTCATTTCAAGTAATGGCACTATCAATTTGATTCACTCAAGATTGTGTTTATGAGTCCAAGCTAATCTATCTTGGAACCTAATTCACTTGAGTTACAATCTTTCATTTTGATAATGTATCGTGTGTTTGATTTGCGTCCACCATAGCTAACTAGCTCTAGATCCGTGTTTGTTAACATGGTATCAGAGCTTTGGCTGAGCTAGATAGCTATTGGACACCTCTTACCTCTTCCTTGCATAATTTAAATCCTTTTTCCATTCTCAATTTCTTTAAGCCATCCACACATCCATTATCTTGTACAAGGTGAAGGAGCTCAAGGCTATGGAGGTTCTCTAGGCGAGTCGCAACACTGTCCTATTTCTGATAGAAAAGTGGAGCCTTGCAGATCCGAGCTATGGAATGTATATGGTTAAGGTAGTTCACTAATTCTTTGCCCTTGGAAGTAAGGGAAGGGTTGTGGTTTGAAGGAAAAATGGTAGAAGTAGCATCAGCAGAGGAAGGAAGAATGAAGGAAGAAAGAGCGATGAAGGAGGCAGAAGAAAAGGATGAGTTGTGTAGCCATGGTTTCTATCTCAGCCACCGCTACCCTGGTCCCCTCCTCCATCTCAATCGGAAGCTTGCCTGCCTTCTCTTCCAAGGACTCCCTCCCCTTGTCCGCCATCATCGGCCACCAGCTGTCTGCCAGCGAAACTCCTCCTGCAGCCTTGCCTTCTCGCCGCTCTCCAACAAGTCCTCAGAGAATGGGAGGGGATTGAGAACTATTGCCATGGCAACTGGGGAGTCGAGTGATCCTTCTGAGGCTGTGCAAGGTGTATTGAAGTCTATTCAGGAAGCTGGGGCACTGGATGCCTTGACGAAGTATCTTTCATTGGGTCCGCAAGATGCAATTGAAGAGGCTACAGCTGATTTACTTAGGATTCTTTTTTGCAGTCCTGAGCTTAGACGACATGAATCAGCTGTTGGTGCTGTAAACCATCTCGTTGCAGTTCTACGTCTGGGCACTAGGGCCTTAAGGTATAGTGCAGCAAGGGCATTACAAGGACTTTTTACTGCTGAGAATATCAGGGCAGGAGAAGCTGGGAAGCAAGCTATCGTTCCCCTTGTAGAGATGCTAAATTCAGGCTCTGAGAAGGAGCAACGTGCTGCTATTGGGGCACTGACTAGTTTATCAGCAGATAATACTCAGAAAGCACTGGCTATTGCAGACACTGGAGCTAATGGAGTCGAGGGCTTATGTCAAGTGTTGTCATCAGATTGCTCATCGGAGTTGAAAGAATATGTGGCAGAGCTTTGTCGAGTCCTCTTTGCTAACTCAAGGGTTCGCACCACTCCCACTGCATCAAACTGCATTAAGTCTTTGGTAGCCCTTTTGAGTGTAGACTCGAGTACCCTGCAACATGCTGGTGCAAGGGCATTGGACAATTTACTTGATGATGAGCAACAGGCTGAGCTAGTTGCGGCGCAAGGTGCTGTTGTTCCACTTGTTGGGCTAGTGGTTGGTGACAAGTATCCATTGCATGAGGCTGTAATCAGTGCACTAACAAAATTAGGAAAGGATAGGCCTCTTTGTAAACTACATGTGGTGAAGGCAAAGAGCATGAAGACCAAGAAGGTTTCCAAGACGATTAGAAACTGAAGAGTACAAAAGATGCCAAAGAAGCATGAAGAGAATAATAACAAAAAAAATTTCGCCGCTGTCAACAAAGAATTTTTTTCCCATGTGGATCTTGTATTCCCTTAGTGGATCTGCTTCCCATAGTGGATGTAACAAACCCTACCCAAAATGTAAAGTTTCAAGCCTTAACTTGACTAGGCTGCTAGAGAGCTAGTTTCCCAGGCCATGTCATCATGTAGGGGGGGCAAAAGCCAGCAAGGGTAGAGACTCATCATTTGAGGGGGGGTGTTGAGAATAGCAAATGATGTATGCCCATAGAGGCTAAATGTGTGCCCAAAAGAGGCTTCCCCATAAGTGGCTTTGTATGAGAGATATGACAAAGATGTATGCTCTAGAAGCTGTAAGAAGAGATGTCCAAAATCCCATATGCACAGTGAGGTACAGTGGTACTATCCAAAAAGCTATAAAGGCATGTACTTGACACTCATTTCAAGTAATGGCACTATCAATTTGATTCACTCAAGATTGTGTTTATGAGTCCAAGCTAATCTATCTTGGAACCTAATTCACTTGAGTTACAATCTTTCATTTTGATAATGTATCGTGTGTTTGATTTGCGTCCACCATAGCTAACTAGCTCTAGATCCGTGTTTGTTAACAACCACCCCTAGGAAGACAAGGCATCAGCCCTGAGTCTGACTCGTCCCCAGGAACCTACCAGGCCTTTGCAAGGCGATGAGCAATTGCTTATAAATTTTCCTTTCTTTTCTTTTCTATTTTGAAAGGGGTAAGAGCCCCTTTTTACACACTTTGTATATATTTATTTTTGTTGAGATATTCGGGGTTTCTTCCTCTCTATCATCATCATTCTTTTTCTCTGGAAGGCATCTCTAACTACCTCACAACTAAGCAAGAACTCCTAGAACGGCTGCCTAGCAGGCTAGCAGAACAGGGTCACTAGGACTGCTTTCTAAAACAAGTTTTTCGATGCCTGGCAATGTCTTTACAGGAGACAACGACTACTCAGCCCTCCCTCAGACAGACATAACCTAAACCTCTGACTTCATGCCTTGGACGCCGGTCCCCAACAAGAAAAGAAAAATCACCTACAAGTACACAGACACATATAGCATAAAAAACACATTACTCGTAAAGGAGAGATATCACCTGGATAGGGCCACGAGAAGTCTCCGCACGACATAGGCTCCTTCCAAGCTCTTCTTTGAACCTGTCTAGCACAGCACTAAAACAAGAAACCATTAACTGCACCTGTACCAAATAGACGACTGGCCCTCTTGGCCTAATGAAATAAAGCATTTCCCTACAAAAACTGATCGACCCTCTTGGCCTAATGAAATAAAACACTAAAACCTGCGAAATTGGCCCTCTTGGCCTAATGAAATAAAACAGCATAGCATCTACACATCCCTCCTCAAAATAGTACAGAGATACAATAATATGCTCCTTTCCAAGGAGGAAAAATAGGCTCGCAGCCCTAAGCTAAATGCATAAGATTATGACCCATCCCTCCTGCATACATAGCAAGAGGCATACGCATAACATGTTGTCTAATCAGCCTATGGGTCCAGAATAACAACGGTAGATGGGTCCAAGATACTCTTTGCATCACCCATATCAACCATCGCCTGCCATATATTGCATGCTCTGATAACATTCCCCACAAGCGACCGGGTCTGGCCTCATTATTGATAGCAATATCCAAACTAAGACCACAGTTGAAGAAAAAGTCTTCTTCATAAGCAAGGTTTGCCAGTGAATCCGCAAACTGATTCTAATAACGTGGAATCAGCTGAAGAGGCACTCTCTCAAATTCCTCAAGTAGGGTCATGGCAGTTCGATAATACATACAAAGGATGGGATTCCGCACTGTGTATGTTCCATCTAGCTGATTCAAGATCAACTGGGAATCCCCTTTTACTAACAACCGCCGAATACCACCTTGCTTGGCAATATGCAGTCCCATAATCAAGGATTTATACTCCACCATGTTGTTAGTGAATCCTACCCCGAGATAACCAGCTAACTTCATCGCGACTCTACGTTGGGGATCTCGGATTACTACTCCAACACTCCCTTTTTTATAGAGGCCCCTGGATGCTCTGTCAAAATATAATGTGTGCATCCATAATGGGTTTACATAGCTTGCCATCACGAACTCCTCTATTCATAATTGTGATAGTCAAAATTTAGCATGTTTAGAGGATGAACTGACGGCTCCATCCCACCTGGTATCCTTTGCTCCACCAGATAAGTTTTCCCTGATGGTATCTCTGCTCCAAATATGGGTGCTCCAAATAAGGAATTAACCACCCCATCAACCAGCTTTAAGCTCTTTTGCAGGTCTCAAATCAGCCCCAGCATGGACCTGCAATGCATTTCTCCGTGTTAGCATACTTAGAAATAATAAGGTTTAATCTTATTAAGATTAACCTTATTTTTAAATTCTACTCCCTACAGATCAGCTAGTAGAGCTGTAGACCTATTTTTCCCTATCCTCACAATCTTGTAGGGGCCATCCTATCTAGGTTCCCGCTTCCCTGGAAACAATTCCCTACACGCATCGTAGTACAGTACTAATTGCCCTTTTTTAAAGGTATACTTCTTTGCTTTAAGGTTGTGCAACTGCTTCATCCGATGTTTAGCTACCTCCTGGTGTAATAAGCTCTGCAATTTCAGCTGATCCAGGTGGGCTATGGTCGTGAAACGTTCAAAGAGTGCATCCTCGTCTCCCAACGAGTGGTTAATTGCAAACCGTATGGTTGGCAACTCGATTTTGAGGGGTAACACACACTCTTCCCCATAAACTGATTTAAATGGAGTATGGCCGGTAGCTCGCTTGAACATTGTATTGTACGCCCATACCGCCACATACAACTTCCTGTCCTAGTCTCGTTTCTTCTCCGAGACTATTTTAGACAAGATACCCACAAGCTGCTTATTAGTACTTTTGACTTGCCCATTGGCTTGCAGATTATAGGGGGTCATTTTGTTATGCTTGATTTGCCAAGCTTTAGTCAGGCTTTTGATCACTTTATTCAAAAAGTGGGTTCTACGGTCCGACACTAGTTCCTTCGGTGGACAAAAATGGCAAATAATCTGCTCTAAAAGGAAACTTGCAGTCTCTTTTGCATTGTCCTGCCTCATCGCCCAAGCTTCTGACCATTTTGTAAAATAATCTATTGCTACTATAATGTACCTCTTCTGAGTAGTAGACGATGGGGTGATAGGACCCACAAAGTCAATGCCCCACTTCTCAAATGGAAGGATAGCCATGATAGGCATAAGTGGACGTTTCCTATTCTCTCTGCTCTCATGTCTTTGACAGGTATCAAATCTCTTAACGTACTCAAAGGAATCTTGGAAGATGGAGGGCCACCAATACCCAGCTCTTAAAGCTTTCTATGCTGTCAACCGTCCAGCAAAGTGCCCTCCACACACAGAGTCATGGCACTCTTCCAAGATGAAAGGAACCTCGTCAGGCATCACACATCGGCGATAGATATCATCAATACCCT
Organism: Lygodium microphyllum; assembly: GCF_053477565.2. NCBI lineage: Eukaryota > Viridiplantae > Streptophyta > Polypodiopsida > Schizaeales > Lygodiaceae > Lygodium > Lygodium microphyllum. The sequence goes on along the minus strand of NC_141154.1, from coordinate 67,263,511 downwards.
ACGGATATAGTGTTCCTGTGATCAAGGAAAACTTCAAAGCCTGTTGTCTGTTTTTTTTTTTTTGATAAACCAGCTCCAGTCTCTCCTGTTGATAGATAATGCGTAATAGCAGCATACCAAGATGGAATAGAAGCTGTATCAAATTTAAACATTTCTTCGATATCACTTCCTTCAGCCAAAGTCTCTTTCGGCTCCGCGAAATCCACAAGGCATTCCATAATCCCCTACAACCTCGGTGGCTTACTCTTAATCTCATAATCAAACTCCTGCAAAGTAATTAACCACTTTGCCAGACGATCAGGCGGTTGCAGCTTGTTCATAAGCAATCTAAGCCCTTCCGCCTTCGTATAGAAAACTACCTTCTCATAGAGGATGTAGTGCTTGAATTTTTTAGTCGCAAAGATCATCACAAGGCACAACTTCTCCATGTAGGTGTAGTTAATTTCTGATATGCCCAATTTTTTACTAGCAAAAGCTATCGAATGATACCACTTTTCCTCCCAGATTTGGGCTAAACAGCAGCTGATACTATGCATGGTGGCTGCTGAAAATACATAAAATACCTCGCCTCTTTTGGGTTCTTTTAAAACTGGTGCTTTTACTAGCTCCTGTTTCACATCCTCGAAAGCTACCTTATAAGGGTCGCTCCATACAAATAGACAACTAAAGGATAATAAGTTCGTTAATGGCAATGTCCTTTCTTCTAAGGCATTTATAAACATTCGATAGTACCCTACCGATGACAGAAAGTTATGTACCTCTTTCAGAGTGTGTGGTGGGCTCATAGTGACTATAACCTTGATCTTTCCAGGGTCAGTTGCAATCCCTACTGCACTAAACACATAGCCTAGCAATAGCCCATAAGGTACTCCAAAGACACACTTCCATGGGTTAAGAGCGATACAAAATTGTCTGCAGTGCTCAAAGCACTTTCTTAAGATAATCAACATCCTTTCCCTCATAGTGGCTGCCCCTAGGTCATCGATAAATACTTTCAACTCATCTGGGGAGATGTAACCAAAGGTCTTGTCTACTGTTTGTTGCCATGATCCAGGTGCATTGCACAAACCAAAGGCCATCACATGGTACACAAAAGTACCAAAGACAGTAATGAAAGTTGTTTTCAACTTGTCCTCTTCTGCAATTGCCATCTGGTTGTATCCTGCAAAGAAATCCATAAACGAATATATTTTCCTACCTGCTAATTGATCCAAAATCTGGCCAATAAATGGCAACGGGTAGTAATCCTTAGCCGTTTTCTTATTCAGCTCTCTAAAATCTACACATAGTCGGATATGGTTTTTTTTCTTCTTCCTGATAACAACTGGTGAACACCATTCTATGTGCTGTACAGGGAAGATTAAACTAGCTTTCCATAACTTCTATAACTCCTCAAACAGACCGTTCCTCAATTCAAAAGGCATACGCCTTACTTTCTGATGCATAGGACGATTGCCTTCTTTTACAGGAATAGTATGAATAGCCAGGCTGGGAGGAATGCCTCTCAGCTCATCATAACTCCAAGCAAAGATGTCGTGGAATTCCTGAATCAAGGACACATAGTCCTCCCTTTCTGTTGAACTGAGCATGGATCCTAATTTAATTGGCCGCAAATCATTCAACGTGCCAAGGTCCAACTCAATCACATCCGCATCTCTTATCCTATCTTGCGGCTCTATCGGCTCATTTAGAGTTATCTGATAAATATCCTCTGTAGTGGACCCCTCTTTAGATTCATCACTGGATGATGTCTCACTACCAGATGGATCATCTACTGTTTCTAATTCAGTAGAGGATAAAGGAGCTCTCTCACTCTGAGGAGACTCAGGGTAAGCATCGACTATTACTCGATTAGCACCTCTACCTAGAACCACTCGACCGGAGGGTATATCGACTTGGCAGCCTGTTCATAAGATCCAAGGCCTGCCTAGAAAGACTCGATAGCTAGGACGTCCTGCAAATCTTATCACCCTAAAGTCCAAGAAGCATTCTAAACTTGCAACTGTAACATGGACTTTAGTAACGCAACCTTCTGGTTGCCTTAGACTATCATCAGCCATTCTAAGAAGGGTGGAGCCATCTTTTTGAATGCCCAGACCCAACCTCTCCATCAACTTTGAACTCATGATATTGACGGAGGATCCAGTGTCTACAATAGCATGCTCCACTAATATTCCATCCACATATGCTAGAATCCTAGGGAAATTCTTTTTAGCATGATCAAACCAATCTTCCCCTACTCGTGCTATGCCCAAAGGTTCTGAAATATACCCAATACACAGGATCTTCTTGAATTCCTTGTATACTCCTGGAGATAATTTAATCAACTGCAAGAGGTTTACATCTGGTTTGACTTTGCAAAGAGAACTTGCTAAATCAAAATCATGATAGGTAGCCAAAGCTCTCTTTTCTCGCCAAACCATCCTTTCTTTTGGTCTCAGGACCGGCTTTGGTGCTTCTTTTTAGGTCTTTCCTTCCTTCTTGGCACTTCCTCATCCTTCTTAAGATTGAATTTTTTGTCAGCAGGCCTTAGAGGTCCACCTTCCATGCCAGGATTCAGGACTTGCGTCCCCTTATCCCCTTGCTTAGGGTTTCCCTCGACCGGTTTTGCATTATCTTTGTCAACCTCTTTAGCCTTTTGGCCTCTTGTCACGACTCATAGGTTAGAGATTTCAGCGCCATTGACACGTATAGCCTCAATAAGGCTAACTCCATTGCCTTGTGGCAACTCCTCTATAGTGGTCTTTCCCCTTTGCAATATTTGTCTTGGTCCATCATTTTGTTGGAGGTTACCACCTTGCGCTCTATGATTAACTGGACTTGGTTGTTTACTCCCTTCTTGGAGGGAACTAATCTTACTCCAACAGGTAGCGGCTAAGTGGCCCGACCTCCCACAAATATCACATTTAACATTTGGACAGTTTCTAGGGAAATGTTGTCCGCCACACCACTTACAGCTAAATCTTGAGAGAGCACCCTCTTCAGGGCGTCGACTCCCTATCAGATTTTGCTGCTTCTAGAAATTGATGTCGACAGCTATTTGCCGATATTGTTCAGAAATCTTGTCGGTGTAGTACTTCATCATATCCTTAACTTCGCCAAGGACATTAGAGGCACTCGATTCATAGCCTTGATCGTCTATCCGTCATTCCATTGGCCTAACAATTTGATTGGGCATTGGTTGTTGACTCATAGGAACAACATTAGGGTTCGAAGCTTGGCCTCCAACAATTGGTGGAGCCAACTGACTAGCCATAGGCATAGTCACACTGGGAGGAGCTGGCAGCAAAGGTACATTTTGCTTCCTCTCCCATTAGGGTTATTCATAGGCATCCCTTGACTTCCATTTATCAATGGTAAATTTCCTCCAGGTACTAGACCCACATTAAGATTTATTCGAGAGGAGTAGGCCATTTGTAATCGTGAATCTACTCCTTCTGCCCGCGTGATGGCGGTGTCTATATCAGCCAAAGGTACACTGCTCAATTGTCCCTGAATATTGAAATCCAGTATTGCAATTGGGCAGCCGACGGAATGGGAATGTAAGTTTGTAACTTACAAAATACTTCCTTAAGCTTCTTGGCATAGACTTTCACATTCTCATGGGGGTCTTGGCGTGTTACATTCAAAACATGCAACCAGTATTGGCTACCTCTTTTAGGGGCATATTCTCCTCGGAAAGCTACATAAAATTGGTCAATTGTAGTAATGGTTCCAGTCTCTATGCTATGATACCATATTGGAGCCCTTCTTTTTAACGTCATGTTAAAGAACATCATAAGATGTCCCTCGTCTTAGATGCGGTAATTAAACATTAATCTTTGGAATTCACAAATGTGAAACTCCGCATCTTCTTCGGCTAACCCATTAGAAATGGGCAAAGGAACTCCTAAAGCTGGCAGATCTGGCGTCCCTGCAGGAATTGCAATGGGTTGTGCCATGACAACAATCGGATTGACAATAGGAGTTTGGACTAATGGGATCACACCCCCACTTGAAGTGGGTTGACTTGGTGGAAGAGAGGAAGAACTTGTGCAGCAGTTGGGTTACTAAGACCACTGCCTCTTATGCCTATCGGGCTACTCCTTTGAGGAGAATAGCGTCTTACAATCTCCAACCACCGTCTAGCCCTCTTAGCACGTTCTGCTTTTTGTATTTCGGGTCGACGGTCCTTGTTAGAGGACATAAACCAACTTTTTGGTCCCTAAAAACCCTAGATTCGAGAACCACCACTTGTTGGCAGCTCCTGGCAAATGCACCACTGATGGGACTTTAAATGGGCCGGCACTGGCTATGGCACTAGCTGGACCTCATGCTCATAATAGACAAACACACCCTCACGGCCTCGAGGGCCAGGAGTGTCTATCTGCTGCTAAAGGATGAACTGTCCTAAAGCCTAATCTATGCATTCATAGTTTTGTAGTCCAACATTTCCCTTTCTATAAACTCCACAGAGGGAGAACCCATATACACTGGCAATAAATGCCACGATAATCACATACATAGGAGGCAACCTCTCGGTGGAATCATTGTGGCCCCACTGCAGCTCTCCTATATCACAGGGATTAGCCCCTTGATGCGCTGCTCAACATATAGAACAAACGAACAAACTCTACTCTTTCATTTTAAAAGTATTCCAGGAGATACCATGTATCCTTACCAAATAATCTCCCAAGAAACGAATGTCTATCCTACGGCTTAGGTTGCCTTTCCACACTCAAGCGTGGGTCATCATAATCTAAAACAGGTGTTATGCGTCTAGTTCTTTGTATTCTAATACCATGGTTGACATGCACATACAAAAGTGGATGATCCTAAAGTGCTCAAACATAATTTTCAATCAGAAACGTGTTGTGCACAACCAGGCTTTCCAATGCTCATTCACTAACTCGTTGCGGCGATGTAAGGATAGCACTGAGACAACACTCGTGCTACTATCCTCCTAATTAAAATACAACAAAATCTATGTCATGATGTGCATTAGAAAATCAGCAATAATCAACACGCAAATCACACCATTCAAACATCCCAACCCCCTATGTTTAGGTATTGCTTTCGTTGCATAGGTGTAGAGGTTCATTTTGTCATGTTTTTGTTGAGATATCGAGCTCCACTCGTGATATGCCAGGGTGACCGTTGTGCATTTATGTCACCGACTTGTTAGCTGCAGATGCGGTTGGTACACCGCCCATGAATAATAGCTAGATGAGAGATATCCTTATCTACTCTAGTTCATGGCTCAGTTAGTATACCACATTAGTTAGTTGAGTTTGGTTTGAGACCCATATATAGGGTTCTTCTATTTCTATGTACTAGAGTTCTTTTGACTTACACAACTAAGAAGAGGAAAACTGTTTTCAGCCTCCACCCTTGTGTGTATTCCCCCATTGTGTAAGTGAGAAAGCTACAAGTGAGACTCCTTCCTTCTCTCCCACAATCTTGACAGTTTTGATGTATGAAAAGTAATAAATCACAAACTTTGACAAGGAGATAGGGAAAACTGAGGTTAAACCTCATGCTTTGCCACTACCATACATCCACAAATAACCATTAAATTTTTCCTTATTTTTGTGAAGCGTATTTCTATTTTTTTCCTTATTTTTCTCATTTTCTTGATTTATTTGGCAATAAAATATGCTATTTTCTGATCTTTCTTGTTCCAATCACTTCAGCATGCTAAGATTCAATCTAGTTTCCATTTCCCCCCCATAGGAACACATTTCACCCACCCAAAACGACAAAACTATCATTTTACCGCTTAAAAACCGCATTTCGAGTTCTAGGGAATTAAATAGCGCATGTAAATCATTGCAAAATCAAAATTTTCTAATAAACAGTAATTAATCATGATGTAACCAACACTCAAACAAATTTTCATCCAATAAGAACATCATTACCATCATAAAATACCAAAAACCCTTCATTTTCTTCATAAAAATGGTCATATCGTGTTTTTACGAAACTCGAGATGCATTAAATGACTGCATGACCAGCGGACGGAGCCTCCATTGCTCTCAATCCAATGCTGCACATCAATCTTCAGCATCTCCATCAATCTCCATCACCGTTTGCTTCAATCTCCTTCCCGATTCCTCCTTCAAGATAGTGTGCATGAACAGCCCATAAAGAGGAGAGAGAGGGAGGAGAGAGAAATACTAGATTTTGATCTCTTCATTCAGCCAGCCATATCTCGCACGAAGACCGGCGATATGATCAGGGAAGAAGGAGCATTTGCCGGGCATTGTCTGATCCATGGGGTACTTGCGGTCCCAAAATCGATTTGTGGGGGGGAGGGGGGGTTCCGATTTTTTCGGCGCCTCTGATTAGCGTCGCCATATCCACACCACGCATGAAAAAATTAAGGGGGGGTGCCCCCTCCCAAAGGGCACCCCCTTTTGGCCTAAGTTTTGTCCACCTTTTCATTCTTGGCCAATTTTTGGCCTCTTCCATGTCCGAGCTCTGATTCGACCTCTGAAAAATCCTGCGCGTCCACCTCGGCATCCTGCACTGACTGCCAGCTCCCAGCATCCCGCACTATAGTCGGAAAAATTATCAAAAATCCACAAGTGTCGCTCGGGCGCCTTTTAAAAGCCGTCTTTCACTTGGTGCTTAAAATCGTCCTAGCTGCAGCCGCCGCCTTCGATGTGGAATATTTTTCCCCTAAATTTTAGATTTTTGGGCAAATTTTAGGCACATTCCGGGCTCAAAACTCCGCTCTCAATTATACAATCATAGGCATTCTAGTGGTCGTTTGTACAGCCAAGTGTTAAGGTATGAATCCTTCTCTCTGAATACATCCAGCATTTGATCCGGGATCAATCGCAACTTGGCAAGATCCCAAGGGTTTCGTAAGCTGAGTTGCTTGTTACCCTCTTTCCTTGGGTTAGGGTTTATACCCTTTTGACCCAAATTGTTTCGACCTTAGGTTTCCTTAAATTATAGACAATAAATCTTGGGCAACCTCGTCGCCCTAACTTAGTTATTCAACTACTTCCTTGGCAATTCGTAACTCCCCTAGCTTGGCAAATCAGCCCCAAGGAAGGGTGATGTAGCAGGATGACTACTCATCCTCTAGAAAATTAGATTTGTACTTTAGAACTCGCCAACCTTGTTCTAAGGAGTAGCGACACTATTTTGTGATTTAGACACAAAACCATGCGACGTTGCAACTTGTTGCACAAGATAGGTGTCAACACTTAACTTGTGGGATTATTTCTCCCATCACACGGTATTCCTCTTGACCCAATCCAACCCCAATCCTACTAGGCCGATAACACTTTGGCCCTAGGGATCCTAAATTCATACGAAGGTTTGGAATTTGGTCAATTGATCCTTAGGGTGAGAATCCTAGATCGTTCTTGCATGGGTTATTAGATAGTCCTAACATTTTCGAGAATGTGGGCAGGATCTTTGGGATTGGAAATATTAGGTCGGCAACCCAAGTGCGATACTAGGCAAAATTTTATCGTAGCTTAACCCTACCTAGCACATTGAGGTGATTGTCATACACTAGCTAATCATACCTTTATGATTCTCATGTAAGATATTCAACTATACGCGAATTACTTAGTTGATCTAACTAACCCATGATTAGAGACGATCATCCCTTTTAAAGATGCAAATACTTTCTTCTAAATTAGCAAGAGCTTTCGCCTAAAAGATGTAAGTAACTACAAGATAGGTGAGATGCATCATTCCATGCGACTATGCAACTTCAAACCATAGACCTTTTACTTTTATGCAACTTAGAGATCATTCTTTTCCTTGCCCTGTACTATAACGATTGACATTCAGAGCTAACTCTTATAATCCGTACGTTGATGCAACGACGTCAAAGCTTTAATATTTTTAATGAGGATGCATTCAAACTTTGATAAAGGACTCCACGCATGAGCGAATGTCCATCTTTGACTTAATCCTTCCTTTATTACTTAACCGGACCTAAAATGTAACCATCTTCGCATGCAATTTGCAAAGTTCATAATTCCTTTCCATGCATTGCGACTATTTGGACATCATTCAATGAGCGTCTAAGATTATCTCATATGCAAGTCACAACTAGGAAATTAGTACCTAAGTGCATTATGTGTTATATGCGCTATTCTTTTCGTGAGGCAACAAGGATGCCTTTAGACAAATCCACCTTTTAACTTATGCAATATGCGTTCAAGAATGCAACTACCATGACCATGCAAGTACTCGTCATGCAACTTAACTTGGTAATTTGATGTGAGTATATAAATTTTCCAATGTATTCAAACTTGCCTACGTGAATTAAAGACATGCTTAATGCATCCTTTCATGGGAATGTTATCGAAACCTGGGCATTAAGAATTGGGGCGTTGTCCACTCACGTACTCGGGTTGGAAGCTCCGCGTGTGCTCCTCTCGTCTTTTGCTTGGGAGCCATTGGTGCAGCAGATTTCGATTCAGCAAACTTCCTCTTGGCTCTCTTACACGTTACAAAGTCACTTCTGTCCGATATCTCCTACTCCGTGTAAGACACAATCCTTAGAGGACACGGTTTTAAAAACGCGGGGAAGCACGAGAGAACAAGGCCTAGAGAAGCTTTAGTTAGAAGCTTCCAATAGAAGCTTCCAATTCTGGATACAGGGATGACATGGAGAGAGAGTGATGATTGGGGAGATGGATATGACGACGACGACGACGACGACGATGATGATGATGATGATGATGATGATGATGATGATGATGATGATGATGATGATGATGATGGAGATGATGGCGATGAAGGCGGAAGCCACCAAATATTACATTCTCTCCCCCTTAGAGGAATCGAGATGTCCTCATCTCGAGAAAAACCTGGGGGTATTGTTGGTTGAGAGTACTTTTATCCATCCAAGTGGCATCCTCTTCGGGGTAATCTTTCCACTGGACGAGGTATTCTCTCAAGGTCTTGGATTTCAAATGCCTCTCCGTAACATCTAAGATCCTATCAGGCCGTAGCTCAAGGACTCGTTGGCTAGGCATTACAACTTGTTGATCATCAAGCACGTGACTAGGGTTAGGCACATACTTTTTCAATAGACTGATATGGAATACATTATGAACTCTTAGGTTTTCGAGGAGCTGTAATCTATAAGCATTAGGCCCTAGGCACTTGAGAATCTTGTAGGGTCCATAATACCTTGGACTTAGCTTTTTGCATTCACCCAAGGATAGGGGGAACTCTTCTTTGGGCGTACGCGAATGAAGACCATATCACCTTCAATAAAGGATCTGTCTTGACGTTTCAAGTCTGCGTAGGCCTTCTGTCTGTCCTTGGTGGCTTGGATGTCTTGTCTTATTGACTTGATTTGGTCATCCATGTCTTCCATCATCTACTTTGAAGCTTCAACCCTCAAAGTTGGATCCGAAAAGCTTAAAGGAGTGCGACAATCATGCCTATATAATGCTTGAAAAGGGGTCATCTGAATGCTTTGTTGGTAAGAAGCATTGTAGGCAAACTCAACCAGTGGCAAATATTGAATCCACTTTTTGGGTTCGCGACAGTAGTGTGCCCTAAGCATATCTTCAATGACTTGGTTGACTCATTCTATTTGACCATCGGTTTGGGGATGGTAAGCTGTACTGAAACAAAGTTGAGTCCCAATGGCCTCGAAGATAGCCCCTCCAGAAGTGTAATGTGAAGAGAGAGTCACGATCACTAATGATTCTTCTGGGTAATCCATGCAGTTTGAATATTTCCTTGATGAATAACCTTGCGATGTCTGAGGCTTTATAGTTTGTCTTAACAGGGATAAGATGTGCAACCTTGGTGAGCATATCAACTACAACCATAATGGAGTTGTATCCTCCCTGAACATGGGGTAGGCCAACAACAAAGTCCATACTAATGAATTCCCATTTCATTTGGGGAATGTCAAGTGGTTGCAATTTCCCTGGCATTTTGACATGTTCGGCCTTAATGCGTTGACAAGACAAACATTCAGTGACATATTTGAGAACGTCACCTTTGAGCCTATCCCAATAATAGCTCTTTCTGACTGCGTTGAGGGTCTTGGCATAGCCAAGATGTCCTGAAAAAGGGGAGTCATGGGCTTCCCAAAGTATCTTTTGGTTGAGTGATTGGCTTGCCGGTATACATAATCTTGTCTTATAGTAGACAAGTCCACTATTGATAGAGAATTCTTGATACTTTGTTTGTAGCTTCGGGTCTTGATCTTTGATGGGGATCTCCCTTAGCAATTTCTAATAGGTTGGGTCATGGCATGCCTCTTCCCTAGCTAGCTCAAGAATTGGGTTGCTTGGCATGGATACCTCTGTGGCTAAAGATCTTGCTATTGATGGATCTTGCAAAATCAGAGAATTTAGAAATGCCTTGCGACGACTGAGTGCATCAGCAACTACATTCTCCTTTCCAGGCCGGTATTTGATTTCAAAATCATATTCTTCCAACACTTCAATCCATCGACGTTGCCTCATATTGAGCTCAATCTGGGTAAACATCCATTTGAGACTCTTGTGGTTCATCACTAAGGTAAATTTGTTACCCAGCAAGTAGTGTCTCCAAAGTTTGAGAGCATGGATGACAGCCAACAGCTCCAGATCATGGGTAGCATAATTCCTTTCATGGCTCTTCAGTTTCCTTGAAGAGTATGCTACAGGATGACCTTCTTGCATAAGCACACATCCTAAGGCAAGTGTGCTAGCATCAGTTATCACTTCAAACTCTTTACTAAGATCAAGAAGTTTCAGGATGGGTGCTAATACCAAGCTCTGCTTTAGTTTGTCAAAGCTGGACTGTTTAGTAGGTGACCAAACAATTGATACTTGCTTCTTTAGTAGATCAGTCAGAGGCGCTGCAATCAAAGCATAGTTTTTGATAAAGACCATGTACCATCCTGTCAATCCAAGAAAACTACGTATTTCCTTGACAGAAGTTGGTATTGGCCACTCCAGAACATCTCTGACCTTGGTTGGATCTACTGAAATTCCTTTTGCTAATACAATGAATCCCAGATATTCAATCTGTCACTTGAAAAATGCACACTTCTTCTTCTTAGCATAAAGCTTGTGTGCTCTCATTGTCTCAAGGACGATGCGAAGCTGGGGTTCATGATCTTTTTCTTGCTTGGAGTAGACTAGGATATCATCAAAGAAGACGAGTATGAAGTCATCAAGATAGGGCCTAAAGATATCCTACATTAGCATGTTGAAGGTAGCAGGAGCATTTGTCAGCCCGAATGACATGACTAGGAATTCAAAGTGCCCGTACCTTGTGCTGAATGCCGTCTTTGGGATATCCTCTTCCTTGATCCTTATTTGATAATATCCAGACTTGAGATCTATCTTAGAGAATATCTTTGCACCTTGAAGACGGTCAAGAAGTTCATATATTCTTGGAATGGGGCAATTTTTCTTAATGGTTGATTGATTCAACCCTCTGTCAATGCATAACCGAAGCATTCCATCTTTCTTCTTCTGGAACAGCACTGGAGCTCCCCATGGTGAACTGCTAGGACGGATGTAGCCTTGGTCTAACAATTTCTTGAGTTGCTCCTTCAACTCAATCGCTTCCGGGATGGACATCCTATTGTTGAGATATCGAGCTCCACTCGTGATACGCCAGGGTGACCGTTGTGTATTTATGTCACCAACTTGTCAGTTGCAGACGGGTTGGTACACCGCCCATGAATAATAGCTACATGATAGCCATCCTTATCTACTCTAGTTCGTGGCTCAGTTAGTATGCCACCTTAGTTAGTTGAGTTTGGTTTGAGACCCATATATAGGGTTCTTCTATTTCTTTGTAAGAGAGTTCTTTTGGCTTACACAACTAAGAAGAGAAAAAACTGTTTTCAGCCTCCACCCTTGTGTGTATTCCCCCATTGTGCAAGCAAGAAAGCTACAAGTGAGACTCCTTCCTTCTCTCCCACAATCTTGACATGGTATCAGAGCCTTGTTCGTGGTAAGGAGCTCAAGAAAGCAAGCCAAGCTCGCGGTGTTCTGGTAAGAGGAGCAGTGTTGCTTTCATTTTCTGTTTTGGGAGCAGATCTCTGTAGGTAGCACAGCCGGAAAGTGCAGGAGTGCATTGTCTCAGGTTGAGACGCCCTTCGCGGTGAAGCACTCACTCAGGAAAAGGCCATTTTGGGGCCTGTTTTGGAGGCGGAAGTTTTCTGCACGCACTCAGGAAAAGGCCCAGTTTTATGCTGTGCGACCACTGTTCTACAGGTCGGTGAAAAGTTATTGTAGAAATTGCATCGTATGCTTGTGCGCAGAGACATTGGGAGTTTCAGAATCATCCTTGGTTCCTGTTTATGCAAAATCGTCACTAGGAAGTGACTGTGTGGTCAAATACCACTTTCGCCAGTTTTGCAGATTTGCCCTTGTGAGGGTGAAGCTGAGTTTTTGCAGTGACAGAATTTTTCGCAGCGTTCTGTAATGGCTTCTGATTCTCTTTCATAGATTGTAACTGAAAAGCTTGACAAAAACAACTTCCAGGCATGGAAGTTTAGAATGACGAATTTCCTTATGGGAAAAGGATATTGGGAATTTGTTGCAGGAAATGAAGAAGAACCAGTTCTTCCTGATGTTCCCAATCAACAGCAAATGCAGGCATTCAAAGCATGGCATGAGAGAGCCAGGAAAGTTATGTGCTGGCTGTCTATCAGCATTTCAGACTCTATGATTGTGCATATTCAGGATGCAAGTACGCCAAAGGAGGCATGGGATACTCTGTCAAAGATGTATAGCACAAATACGCAAGCTAGGAAAATGCAGCTCAAGCAAGAGTTGCACAATGTGCAAAGAGAAAATATGAGCATCAATGACTACCACATGAAGGTGAAGAAGATTGCAGATGCACTTGCTTCCATTGGGTTGCCAGTGGAAGATGATGATTTAGTTTCTGTGACCTTGAATGGTCTAGGAAAGGATTATGCACAGTTTCGGACATCCATTTCAGTTCGTGAAAGATTTCCTGATTTTGAGGAGTTGATTGCTCTTCTAATTTCTGAGGAGCAGAGAAATGGTGGTGCATCTTCTTCAGGAGGAACTTCAAAAGAAACTGTCTTCTACTCAAATGCTGGAAGAGGTAGAGGCAGAGGTAGAGGAGGCCGATTTGGAGGCCGTGGTAGAAATCAGAATATGCAGCAAACTCAAGAAAACCAGTCCTATGGAGGAGGACGTGGTAACTCTAGAGGCAGGGGGAGCCAAAGAGGTCGTGGTGGATGGCAAAGAGGCCAAAATGCAAACAGTAATGTTGAATGCTACTATTGTGGTAAAATGGGTCATATGGCTAAAGACTGCTATAAAAAGCAGAATGACATCATGAATGGAAAACTGCAACAAGGGAATTATGCATCTTCTAGTAGACAGGGTGATGACAGAAATGAGCACTTGTTTATGGTGCAACAGATGAACAATTCTGTGACAAGTGCAGAAGAAAGCAATGATGTATGGTATGTTGACTCAGGTGCATCAAACCACATGACAGGTCATGCAGAATGGATGGACGATGCAAGAAAAATGGAAAAACCAGGATTTGTGGAGACTGGTGATGATACTGCACATCCTATTGTGCAAATTGGAAAAATTCCTTTGTCTATGCAGGATGGGAAAAAGAAATACCTGTCCGATGTATTTCATGTCCCCAATATCACCAAGAATCTAGTTTCTGTTGGTCAAATGGTTGAACAGGGCTTGCAGGTCAGATTTAATCCTCATGGATGCTTTGTTGAGGATATGAAAAATAAAGGTCGCTTGATAGCAAAAGGAAAGAAGAAGGGAAGAATGTTTACATTGGATGCAGACATGCCTGAATTGAGTGCAGCAATGTTTACACATGGGACCGGTGTAGTTGCAGATATTGATATCTGGCATAAACGCATTGGTCATGTTAATGTACAGCGACTTAAATCAATGCAGGCCCAAAACATTGTTGCAGGATTGCCTAAGTTCAAGGTTGCAGAAATGCATAAGGTATGTGAAGCCTGTCAGTTTGGAAAACAGGCAAGGAAACCATTTCCTAGACATGTTCAAGAGAGTAAGAAGCCATTGGAATTAATCCACTCTGATGTGTGGACTACTAAAGTTGCATCTCTTGGAGGCTGTCATTATTTTGTCACTTTTATTGATGACTATAGCAGAAAAGTTTGGGTGTATTTTATGAAAAAGAAAAGTGAAGTTTTTGGGCATTTCAAAACCCTTAAAGCTATGGTTGAAAAAGAAACAGGCCTGCAAATAAAATGCCTAAGGTCAGATGGAGGGGGAGAGTACCTCTCAAATGAGTTTGCAAGGTTCTTGCAGGAGCATGGCATAAAGCAGCAATATTCATGCAGTCATACCCCACAACAAAATGGAATTGCAGAAAGGAAAAACAGGCATATTGGAGAGGTATCTCGTGCCATGCTCAATGAAAAAGACCTGCCAGATTTTTATTGGGCTGAGGCAGTTGCTACAGCAGTCTACATAATGAACAGGACTCTGACAGCAACCCTCCCACGGCAAGAAATGAACATCAAACCAAGGTAGAAGCATGCAAAATCTATGCACATGGCTGAGCCATTAATCTCAAAACTGAAAAGAAACCATAAATCTTCCACTTAATAATGAACTAACTCGTTATCTTCATCATCTTCATCCATATCTTCAACCATTATACAAGAACAAAAGGGAAATTAAGAATTTCTGCACAAAAGACAGAGGAGAGAGAACAACTTTTTGCACCACCAAAAAGGGAATGTGCGATTGGACAAGAGAGGGAAGGGAAAGAGGCACATAACCATTCGTGCACTCCACCCCACCTCTTCCCCAAAAAGCACACCCCTTCGTATTTTTATTATTTCTTTGAAACTTTGATACATTTGATATCATAAGACCTTTGGCCTTTAATTTTGAGTATTCCTACCCTTTACCAATGCATGCACGTAACACTTTTGTGTATACCATTTATTTATTATGGTGTATGTGGATGTGGATGTGGATGTGGCCCCCTCATGTAAGTGTGTATTTTAGTGATTTTGAAACAATATACTTGTTATCTTTTTTACAAAAGATGAAATTATGATATATGCATGGACATTTTTGTGCCTTGTTTTTATGCTTCTTTTGGGTGTCATCAGACTCCCACTGCAGCAATACATGGAATGACTCCAGAGGAGAGGTATACTGGTAGGAAACCAGATATTTCTCATTTGAAAATTTTTGGTTGCATAGCCTATGTACATGTGCCAGATGAGTTGAGATCCAAGTTGGATCCAAAAGCTGAGAAGTGCATCTTTATTGGTTACTCTCTGCAGGAAAAAGGGTATAGATGCTATAACCCTTCTACTCGTAAGTTTACAGTGAGCAGAGATGTTGTTTTTGATGAGATGAGTAGCTGGTATAAACCAGTAAATGTGATTGATGATGTAGATGCACAAAATGGTAATGCTGCACAAAATTCACAGCAGCAGTCACAAAATATTAGTGGACCTGGAGCGTCCTCTAGCAGTGGTTCACATTCTTCGCCATGGACAGGCAGATTGAGATTAGGAGAATCTTCTCAAAGCAATGCAGATAGTGGTATGCAGGTATCACGAAAAGGAAAAGAGAAGGTTGATTTGCCCATGTTTGATGTGAATGCAGGTCACTCTTATGTGGATGGTGAATCCAGTGGCTCAGAACAGAGCATTGATGATGAGTTGGGTATTCCTTCTATTGTTACACCTGGAGTAAGGAAGACCAGGGATGTTTTGAGAGCACCTGGGAGTGAACCTACTTTGCGCAGGTCTACGAGAGCTAGGTATCCTGTGGATAGGCTGAAATATGATGGATTTACAGCCATTCACTATGCATATATGGTTAAAGTGATACAGGAACCAGAACCCACTTCTTTTGAGGAAGCCATGGGAAAAGAAAAATGGGAGAAAGCCATGGATGAAGAAATGGATGCCTTGGAAGCAAATGCTACATGGGAATTGGTACCTTTGCCTAAAGGTAAGAATGCAATTGGCTGTAAGTGGGTTTATAAGGTGAAGCACAATGCAGATGGTTCTGTGAACAGATACAAGGCAAGATTAGTAGTCAAGGGGTATGCACAAACATATGGCATTGACTATGAAGAAACATTTAGTCCGGTTGCAAGGATGGCAACCGTAAGAGCAGTCATTGCTATGGCTGCATCAAAGGGATGGTCTTTACATCAGATGGATGTAAAGAATGCCTTCTTGCATGGTGATTTGCAAGAAGAGGTCTATATGGAGCAACCACCAGGTTATGTGCATGTTATTCATCCTGAGTTTGTTTGCAGGTTGAAGAAAGCCTTATATGGCTTGAAGCAAGCACCTAGAGCATGGTCTGATAAGATAGGACAGTATCTTGTCACTATTGGCTTTCAGATTTCCAAGGCAGATTTCTCACTTTATGTGAGAAAAACAGAGAAAGGTATTATGCTACTTGTCATTTATGTTGATGATTTGATTGTGACAGGTGACAGTGATGAAGATATCCTTCATGTGAAAATACTATTGAAGCAGAAGTTTGAAATGAAGGATTTGGGAGAGCTGCGTTATTTCTTGGGCATTGAGGTGATTAGATCACCAAGTGGGATACAGCTCTTGCAGAGGCAATATGGATTGGACATGCTGTC
This sequence comes from Lygodium microphyllum, assembly GCF_053477565.2. Classification (NCBI taxonomy): domain Eukaryota; kingdom Viridiplantae; phylum Streptophyta; class Polypodiopsida; order Schizaeales; family Lygodiaceae; genus Lygodium; species Lygodium microphyllum. The sequence goes on along the minus strand of NC_141154.1, from coordinate 67,246,918 downwards.
TAAATATGGGATGACAGGCTGTAAGCCTATTTCAGTTCCTTTGGAGCAGAATGTGAAGCTGAGCGCAGATGCAAGTGAGATTCTGGAAGACCCTACTATGTACAAATGCATAGTAGGAAGCTTGATTTATATGACTATTACCAGGCCAGATTTGAGCTATGCTGTTGGATTGGTAAGTCAGTTTATGCAGGCTCCAAGGAAACCACATTTGGATGCGGCTAGACGCATACTCAGGTATGTGAAGTCCACATTGCAGTATGGACTATTTTATGAGACTGGGGTTCAGATACAGTTGCATGGATACACTGATGCTGATTGGGCTGGTAGTATTTCTGATAGACGATCTACTAGTGGATATGTGTTCTATTTTGGGAGTGCTGCAGTCACTTGGAGCAGCAAGAAACAGCCTACAGTTGCCTTGTCGAGCACAGAGGCTGAGTACAGGGATGCAGCAATGGCTGCATGTGAGGTAGCTTGGTTGCATAAGCTACTTTATGATATGCATCAGCCTACAGATGGGCCAGTTGTCATTTATTGTGACAACATGAGTAGTATACACTTGGCAAATAACCCAGTCTATCATGCTAGAACAAAGCACATTGAGGTGCATTATCACTATGTGCGGAAGAGGGTTTTACTAGGTCTTATTGATCTAGTTTATGTCAGCACAGAGGATCAGGTAGCTGACATATTCACGAAGGCATTGGGCGCAGAGAAGCTGCGCAAGTTCAGAGACCTGCTTGGTGTGCAGGAATTGGGATTGAGCTCGAGGGGGAGTGTTGAGATATCGAGCTCCACTTGTGATACGCCAGGGTGACCGTTGTGTATTTATGTCACCGACTTGTCAGTTGTAGACGCGGTTGGTACACCGCCCATGAATAATAGCTACATGATAGCCATCCTTATCTACTCTAGTTCGTGGCTCAGTTAGTATGCCACCTTAGTTAGTTGAGTTTGGTTTGAGACCCATATATAGGGTTCTTCTATTTCTTTGTAAGAGAGTTCTTTTGGCTTACACAACTAAGAAGAGAAAAAACTGTTTTCAGCCTCCACCCTTGTGTGTATTCCCCCATTGTGCAAGCAAGAAAGCTACAAGTGAGACTCCTTCCTTCTCTCCCACAATCTTGACACCTATATGGTCTCTTTGCAATTGGTGCAGCTCCTAGCGCTAGCTTGATTTCGTGATCGACTTCCCTTTGAGGAGGAAGTTCTGTCAGCTCTTTAGGAAATACGTCTGTGTATTCCTTTAACCATGAAGGTTCTTCCCTAGATTCTTGATTCTGATCTAGATTATTTAGTTTAATCAAATAGAGAGGTAGCCCCTTTCTAACTCCTTTAATTTTTTGTGTTTCTTTGGCCAACTGAATTTTTGGCTTCCTAGCCTCTCCTTGAGCTGTAACTAGTTCCCCTTCAGAATTTCGAAAGGAGACTTGCTCCTTTCCACAGTGAATGTGGGCGTCATTGGGTATTAGCCAATCCATTCCAAGCAAACACTCCTGGACACCTAGGTTCATAATCCTGAATCTAACCGAAGTTGACTTTCCTCCTAGTAGTAATTTGACCTTAGGAGTTTGCCTGGTACAAGAGACTTCACGACCATTTGCTAATTCCACAAGTAAGGTAGGTGCATCTTTTGTGGCTATTCCTAATCTTTTTGTACAGACTGGTGAAATGAAGGAATGTGTACTGCCACAATCAATCAAGGTTTTGAAGATTTTACCTTGATAATCCGATGGAGTTTGAATCACTGAGAATTGGCGATTCGGGCCTCTCTTGTGAAGAGCGGCATGAATCGTTGCCCTCTCAATGTCAGCTTCCATGGATGGGTCTTTTTCATCACATAGCTCCTTGTTGGCAACACTAGAGGTTCTCCCTCTAGCCATGACGGCTCCTTGGAATGGACCTTGACGTTGACCTCTGCTAAGCTTGGGACACTGCCTCTTGAAGTGACCAGGCTCATTGCAGTGGAAGCAATGAAGATTGCAGCCATTACCTTGGGTAGGAATGAAATTATTGACGGTGTTGGTCCTGGATTTCTTCCTTTGTCCCTGATTTTGGCCCTGCGCTCTCTTGGCCTGAGACCTATATGCTCCCTTGTTCTGATCCTTATAAGACCAAGTCCTATTATTTCTTGGCTTGGTCCGCACCTCCTCTATTATGGGTGCAGCTCGAATGAGCGCATCCTGTAGGTCTATTGGGCACATTGATTCCAGGCGGGTGTTTATGGGTGGGTTTAATCCGACACAAAACTTTGACACCTGTTGTGTCATATCCATTTGTGACGTGTACTTTAAAAGAGAGACGAACTTTGAATAATATGCATCAAGGGATAGACCAACCTGCTTTAGTTCATAAAATTCATTCATCTTCTGTGTGCGGTAAGCAGGTGGTAGATATCTCCCTCGCACAAATTTTTTAAGCTTCTCCCAAGTAACTGACCCTTCCGAGATCCCTTGGTCTCTGCACCATTGTTTCCACCAAAGCCTTGCTTCGCCGGTAAGCTTCAATTTGGCGAGCCTAGCTTGGGTAGCGGGTGCAGTACCTGCTACTTCGAAATAATCCTCCATGGATTTGATCCAGATCTTGGCATCAATTTGGACGGTGCTTCCCTTAACATCGAATTCTGGTGGCTTGATTTGTTTGAGAAGAAACTTCTTCTCTTGAATTACAGCTATACTTGGTGCAGGGGTCGAACTAGGAATCTGCACTTGAGATTGCGGCTGGGCATTAAGATTCTTTACATTAAAAACTTACTAAACGTTTCTCACATTACACTAATATGCCCAATTTGATTTTTAGCCAAGTGACCTAATCACTTAACTCCTTTACCAACACTTATAGCCATGAAAGATAGTGATAAAAAGTCTATTTCATTCATGTGGGCATAGCCCTTCTGAGTACAATTATTTTGGGAAGGTAGAACAAGTTGATTGGCACATCAATTTGGGGAGAATAAGATTGTGTTACATTTAACTATGGAAATTGAGTAATAATATAGAATGGGGTCATGGATTTTCAAGAATCGATAGGTCAAAGGAAGCTGGGGGTATCCCTCCCTTTGATACCCATTCTTCTTATAATGTCCCAACACATTGATTCAGTCGGCAGGGATTATTCGAGTCACTTCCTTGTACACATACTTGTTTTGCTTGACCTTTTGACTGCCGACATGTAGGGTTGTGTTTACGTGAGCCTCGACAAAGATGAACAGCTTCACAATCTTTAAGTCCTCCATCCACTTGATTCTCTTTAAGTTGGTCCAAAGGTACGCAAATCGGTGGGCAGCTATGTAATAAATTCCTAATTCACCCATCCATCTCTGTTCCACGTACAGGGGTGAATGATTGTAGATGCGGTCTAGGATATTCATCATACCTAGCCTCCGTCGATAATCCAAAGCACGCATTGCTGTCATAAACATAACCTGGAACACCAAGAATTTGTTCCATGCTTCACGACTCTGCAGGCCATCATTCGTAAGTAAGTAATGAAATGTTCCTAATGGCAACATTGCTCTACTTCCCCTCATTAAGTTTCCTTGTAAATATTAGATCTCGTTGGTTTGCTCTGATACCAACTGTAATGTGTCCCGCCTGTCCACTTGTGGGACACGTCTTAGCAGCCCATCGGGAAGAGAGTTTAGAAAGCGCCGCCCGACACACCCAAGGAATGACATGGGTTTTGTGATCTAGGTCTTCCCGAGTCTGCCAGGAAGCAGAAGAATTTCGGCCCTTCCCACTTAGGACCGGACCTGAATCATGGTTTTTCTAATGGTCAAGTTCCTAGAAGGTAGCTAGCGTCGAACTACTTTACGCAGAAACACCAAGATTGAAGCGGATTTATACTGCACTTGGTTCAAGGAGAATGGGAAACGACAAGGATGCGAACCTCGACCTCTCTGCCCGTAAGGCATAGTCCCATTCCGTTCCCCTAAAACAATATAAATCAGGATTCTAGCTCTCTAGATTCTAGGTCATTGTTACCTTGCTGTCAATTTCTTTGAGAAAAGTTCTCGGCCAACGGGGACCACCCTTCCATAGGACGGACCTAGGGTCACATCCACCGCACTTTCCTTAGGTTGCTTTAGTTATCTAATTACCTACCACATTTAATTTGACAAGCAAAAACAGCTCCCTTAATTAACCAATTAATCACTGATTCCTTCACATAACTTAAGTACTGACATAGAAAAACAATATCAAATAAGTTCCTTTTCAACATTTGATCTTTATTTATCAGTCTTTAGAACACATCAAATAATCCGCCCGAAGGCTATTCCAGAAATCCTCAAGGATCGCTATTCCAAGTTCTACCCGTTGACTAGTATGCGGGCCTCGAGATCCCATCTCGAGTCACGTCGGCCTCTTGTGCAGGATCTGGAGACAAGGGATTTACGGCCAGAGCCTCCCCTGGCACCCAAGCATCCTCCTGCTCCAAGTAGCACCCATGGAGAGACCTTCTCACGGCGGGTTCGGTCCATGTACCCAGTGCGGCTAACAACCCCCTTGGATAGGGTAGGCAAACAGTCATAGGTAACTGGTACTGCCTCTCCCTCTAGGCCTTCAACCTGAAGCATTAGTTATTTTTCCAGCTTTAGTTCCTTGAGCAAAGAAGTACAAATAGTGCTCCTAAGTATACAATCACAAGCATTCCAGTGGTCATTTGTACGACCAATTACTAAGGTATGAATCCTTCTCTCCGAATACATCCAGCATTTGATCCGGGATCAATCGCGACTTGGCAAGATCCCAAGGGTTTCGTAAGCTGAGTTGCTTGTTTTCCCTCTTTCCTTGGGTTAGGGTTTATACCCTTTTGACCCAAATTGTTTCCGCCTTAGGTTTCCTTAAATTATAGACAATAAATCCTAGGCAACCTCGTCACCCTAACTTAGTTGTTCAACTACTTCCTTGGCAATTCTTAACTCCCCTACCTTGGCAAATCAGCCCCAAGGAAGGGTGATGTAGCAGGATGACTACTCATCCTCTAGAAAATTAGATTTGTACTTTAGAACTCGCCAACCTTGTTCTAAGGAGTGGCGACACTATTTTGTGATTTAGGCACAAAACCATGCATTGTTGCAACTTGTTGCATGAGATGGATGTCAGCACCTAACTTGTGGGATTATTTCTCCCATCACACGGTATCCCTCGATCAAGAATACCTTTGGTCAAGATGTAGGGTTTGCGAGTCCTCTTGACCCAATCCAACCCTAATCTTACTAGGCTGATAACACTTTGGCCCTGGGGATCCTAAATTCATACGAAGGTTTGGAATTTGGTCAATTGATCCTTAGGGTGAGAATCCTAGATTGTTATTGCACGGGTTATTAGATAGTCCTAATATTTTCGAGAATGTGGGTAGGATCTTTGGGATCAAAAATATTAGGTCAGCAACCCAAGTGCGATACTAGGCAGAATTTTATCGTAGCTTAACCCTACCTAACACATTGAGGTGATCGTCATACACTAGCTAATCATACCTTTATGATTCTCATGTAAGCTATTCAACTATACACAAATTACTTAGTTGATCTAACTAACCCATGATTAGAGACGATCATCCCTTTTAAAGATGCAAATACTTTCTTCTAAATTAGCAAGAACATTCCCCTAAAAGATGTAAGTAACTACAAGATAGGTGAGATGCATCATTCCATGCGACTATGCAACTTCAAACCATAGACCTTTTGCTTTTATGCAACTTAGAGATCATTCTTTTCCTTGCCCTATACTATAATGATTGACATTCAGAGCTAACTCGTATAATCCCTACATTGATGCAATGGCGTCAAAGCTTTAATATTTTTAATGAGGATGCATTCAAACTTTGATAAAGGACTCCACGCATGAGCGAATGACATGAGTCCATCTTTGACTTAATCCTTCCTTTAGTACTTAGACCTAAAATGTAACCATCTTCGCATGCAATTTGCAAAGTTCATAATTCCTTTCCATGCATTGCGACTATTTGGACATCATTCAATGAGCATCTAAGATTATCTCATACGCGAGTCACAACTAGGAAATTAGTACCTAAGTGCATTATGTGTTATATGAGCTGGCAACAAGGATGCCTTTAGACAAATCCACCTTTTAACTTATGCAATATGCATTCAAGAATGTAACTACCACGACTATGCAAGTACTTGTCATGCAACTTAACTTGGTAATTTGATGCGAGTATATAAAATTTCCAATGTATTCAAACTTGCCTACGGGAATTAAAGACATGCTTAATGCATCCTTTCATGCGGGAATGTTATCAAAACCTGGGCATTAAGAATTGGGGCGTTGTCCACTCACGTACTTGGGTTGGAAGCTCCTACATGTGCTCCTCTCGTCTTTTGCTTGGGAGCCATTGGTGCAGCAAATTTCGATTCAGCAAACTTCCTCTTGGCTCTCTTACGCGTTACGAAGTCACTTATGTCCGATTTCTCCTCCTCCGTGCGGGACACAAGCCTTACAGCACACGGTTTTAAAAACGTGGGGAAGCACAGGAGAACAAGGCCTAGAGAAGCTTTAGTTAGAAGCTTCCAATTCTGGATATAGGGATGATGTGGAGAGAGAGTGATGATTGGGGAGATGGAGATGACGACGACGACGATGACGACGACGATGATGACGATGACGACGATGATGATGATGATGATGATGATGATGATGATGATGATAATGATGATGATGATGATGACAATGATGGGGATGATGGCGATGAAGGCGGCAGCGACCAGGCGGTGTGGCTGCAGCTATTGGTGGCGGGCAGTTCCACAGGCAGCGGCAGCAGCACTATCCTCTCCCTCTCCCCTCCCCCTCAAGCTTAGGAGGGGAGGGTTCGTATAGGTTTTGAAGGGGGTAGCTACACAAGTGGCAATCTGCATGCTCCCCTCCCTCATGCCTCTCCACCACTTAACTCATACTCCTCTCACACTCCCTCTCCCCCGCCATCCAACGGCTAAAGGGGAGGGGAGTTTATCCATATAAAAAAATTGCCAAAAATTTATCCATTATCTCTTTTCCCCCTTGAAGGGGTATTCCCGCATGAAACTACGGCTTTTTAGCCACGATCTCTTATGCACAACGCGGACTGGAGTTTGCTAATGCACGCGGAGGGAGCACTAAGCCCAAAGTTTTTTTGTTGCAGGAGATCACTCGAAATTGCTCTTGCGTGGGATGTGCAAGGTCTAGGGTTGTTAATATTTCATTGCGGAAATATTATACTTGGTCAGGTAGTTGATGCAGGAGATGGAGCAGCATTCAGCCTAAAATTTGTGTCGAAAATTGTGCTCATTTTCCTGCTCTCAACCTCTTCCTGATCTGCTCCAGATCTTCCATAGATTGATTACTTGCTTTAAAGCACTTCATCAAAACACAGCAGGGCAGCCATAGCCACAGACTTGGAAGCTCAAATTTCTTCAAATTTTGGACTTCTCCGACCTCCAAGGCCTCTCTAGTGCTATGTACAAGTTGGATAGACTTCAAGATTGAAGACATTGTGGAGATTTCAGCTCGTGGAGGACATTGGAACTCAAATGGAAGGATTATTTTGGGGCTTTTCTTCAAGAGGCTTGAATCTTTGGTATTCAAGTGTTCAAGCAAGCCCGAGGCATTGATTCTTCATGGATTTAATCATATTGGAGCTTTTATGGACTGATTCTAAAGATATTTCAAGCTTTATGGTGGATTTATGGTGCAATTTGAAGAATTCTTCCATCAATGGGATTGGAGCTGACATCTATCATCTTCTTCAAGCTTAATTGAGGTATTTCTTTTACTAATATCTGAAATCTCTCAATAATCCACTTGCTAATGCTTTTCCACTTGTTGATGGGAGATTATTGATCAATTAACTCTTTGAATTGGTCAATAGATCAGAGATTAGTGTTATTCTTCATTAATCTCAGCCTATTCCATTGAATTTCAGTCTTGATTCAATCATTACTTCATCATAGATATCATTTGCCAAGTTTGATGCATAACCTTGACTTGTTTTGGTTGAATTATTTTGCCCAAGCTGAAATATTGTACAAGGGTAAGTACTAAAGCAATCAGTGAGTCACTGAATTGCATTGGTAAGACCCTTTCCTTATCCAAACGTCAAGATTTCATTTAATTGCATCTCATGAAAAGGGCTAAATGAATATTTCAGAAATGCATCTCATGTTGATTGATTAGATTAACAAGCTACTGCCATGTTGATATACCCACCGAGGAAAAAGGTGGATGTCGAGGGAGATAGTGGGACAAAAGAGAGGTGACCCTCCCTCACTATCAAAGATCCCGAAGGGGTGCAACCAACCGACCTGGGGGGAACTTTACCCACCTCTCGGTGATTTGGAGCCTGTGTAGGGAGCCTGTCATGCCATTTTATCCCTCACATAGGTACAGTGAGTGGATAATTGAAGATTGAAGACTTTCCAATGGCTCAAATATCTTCAAGTTCAAAACAGGGTAAAACAGGGATTTTATAGGGCACCATAGGGTATTTACAGGTTGTTACAAGTACACCCTTCATTAGTGAAGTACAGGTGCAAGTACTATAGGGTACCCACAGGTCCTACTCGGACTTCTATAGGGTTTGGTAACCATTTGGGGTTATTATCTTGCCTTACAGGGTCAAAATATGGCACTTGCAGGTTAAAACAGGGTGTAGGCTTGGATAGTTCAGACTCAGAAATCGAGTTGCAGAATTTTATATCCTAAATCTATTATAGCGTGCTATAGCTCATCTCGAAGAGGCCATTCTTGGCTTCGATTTGAACTAAAAATTTTTGAAATCGGAGTTTCCTAGCAAAAGTTATAGTCGTTTTTCTGACAAGGGGTACTGCAAGACTGCACTATTATGGTAGGACATAAGGGTAAAAATAAAGTCTAGGAAGATTATGCTCAGTAAATCAGGGATTCCATGTTGGATAATGCACCTTAAGAGATCCCTGAAGAGCCTCAACAACCAGAGGAAGTTATTATACTCAATATTACCTTGTACATCCATGAACAAAGACATAGGGAACGTCATGAGGCCATATTATCAAGAATGGAGCAAATGGTTTTATCTACTGATCAAATGAAGTCTTCCATTGAGAAGTTAGTGGATTCAACAACTCAAACAAAGGCTTCCATTGATAAGTTGGTAGAATATAATACTCAAATTATGGCACAATTCTCCCAATGGATGCAAATGCAAATGGGATCTAAAGAAGCTAAGTAGAAAGCTTATTCAAACAGTGAGCCTTCAGTCCCACTTCAGCCATCTAACCAAAATGGTCATGGTCATGGGATTATTGGAAGAAGAGGCATCCCAAATAGCCAATATGAGGTAGGTGAGGCTTCACAATGGCATGATTACTATTTTGTCAATTTGAATGGAGCTAACTCTCAAGCTTTTGGGCTGAATACTCAAATTCCTAGGGGTCCTCTAGCAACAGGAAGATTGCATAGTGGTTCTTAGCCACATATTGGGAGATTTCCATCTCAATTTGGGGGTTCCATACATGGTACTCATGATTAGCCTATTTTGGGACAGCAACCATTCCATGAAAGAGAGCTAAAGGATAAGATTGTTCTAGCCAAATTTAATGGTCAGTCATCTTCACCATCTAATTTAGAGGAATGGACCTCTAAGATGGAATCCTACTTTGACATATTCCCTAAAATTGATGACATGAAGATTCATTTTGCTTCCTTGCATTTGGAGGGATTTGCCCATACTTGGTGGAGGTATATTAAAAAAGAAAACATACTTGCAGAGAATTAGGAAGCTTTCAAGGCACTTATGGCTAAAGTATTTGTCTCCCCTCATGAAAAAGAGAAATTGGTACGAAGATGTTATGGTTTGGAACAAAGAGGCCTAAGCGTAAGAGAGTACACTAACCAATTTCTCAACCTAACCATGTATGTAGAAAGCATCAATGAGATGAGGCTAAGCTCCACAAGTATATGTATGGTTTAGAGCCTTCTTTATCAGCTGATGTCATGGCACAAAACCCTACTTCCCTCTTTAAGGCTATTGAGCTTGCGGAGCGCTATGGAAGAAAATATAGAAGAGAATCTTCATTTCAGCCTGGTTTTGGACAGTCAATGACTGTTTTCAAATAGGGCAAGTTGGTAACACTTATGGCAGCAATCATGTGCCAAATGGGAGCTTACGGGTACCATTGAATGCTTTTAGACCTCAAAGTAGGACTGCAAACAGTCCTAGAGTTGACTTCAAACAAGGGGACATCAAGACTAAATCCATTTCAGCCAACATGAATCCTAAGTCTATTCTTATGGATCTTTACAAAGAAAGAAATGAGAAAGGCTTATGTTTCAAGTGTGGGGAAAAGTATACCCCTGATCATACCTCAAAATGTGTATACAAAAATGTCAAACCCAAGCTTCGGAGTATGTTAGTATTTGAGGATTTTGAAGATGAGATGGATGAAGCTAATGCAATCGCACTTAATGATGAAAATGAAGATCTTGAGGAAGAAGTTGGGCAATAGTATTTCTATGATCCAGTCGACTCTTTTCCTTTTGATCCACGTGGGACTTTTTATGAGCTGCTTGCTGCCACTAATTGTTCTATTTCCATGGATGCTTGGACAGGATCTAAGAGCCCTAATACACTCCGTATGAAGGAAAACATTTGTGGAAAGCCAATGTTCATTCTAATAGATAGTGGCAGTACTCATAGTTTTGTGAATAAGTCCATCATGAACAAGCTGAATTGTATTTTCACAGATGTCCAGCAGCCCATTAGAGTTCAAGTGGCCAATAGTGAAGAG